>NW_026606072.1:17542500-18142500 GCF_029834395.1 Sorex fumeus
ATGCTTTATTAAGTAGAAAGATTTTCCTCCTTTGATCCAGACCGATGACATATCCTAGCATTGAATGGTTGTTGATTCTTTCCTAAATATAATTGGTTCAATAAAAATGTAACTCAACAGTTAGATACTATTTATAGAAAAGGTACACATTAAAGGATCAGAGTAAATGTCTGGGCACCTCTTCTTATTTTATCTTACCTTCTTACTCTAAAATCTAGCCATACCTTTCATATTGGACTCTTTCTAAACTTTATAATATAAGCATTCTTGTTATTAGTTCTTCTTTGAGGACTAATATCCTATATTGATATCTTGATATTGGTTCTTTTTTGAGGACTAATATCCTATATTGAATAACGACATATGAGAGATTACAGAACCAGTGAATTGTTGCTTTTCTGGTAAAATTCTACTTGCCCTAAATATTACATAGGATACATATTTTATTCCTAAAAATAAAGCTACATTTTCCATTGCAAAAGTAATATGATAAATACAGAAGAATGGAAAGATAAAAATCATCTGGTACTCAGAAATCACTCTTGATTGATGTACACAAATACAGACACAGTGATTTTGGGCTACACTGGTGGTATTCGGAATTACTTCCCGCTCTGTGTTTGGGACACACAGGCACATATGTCTTGATTTTGGGGCCACTCCTGGTAGTGTCAGGGGTTACTTCCTGCTCTGTGCCTGGGTTTGTAAGAGACCATGTGGTAGCAGATATCAAACCTGGGCCTCCCTGCAGGCAAAGCATATTCCAGACTGCTGTACCAGACAGTTGAGCTACTTCTCTAGCCAAATATTTTTGTATTGTTTTCTCGCATACTTTTTTACCAAGAGGTTTTGTTTGCTTATTTATACTGAGGGGGGAGGAGTTAGGTAGGAGAAGATCAAGATACGATATATGCAGTTATTTAAAAACATTTATTAAGTTAAAATTAATCTGGTCTGGAGGCTTCTGCCATATTTTCAGTCACTGGGGAGTCTTGATAGATTATGAATAACTATTGTAGGAATGTAGAGCTAGCTGTGTTGATGAAGAAGTGAGATGAAGGCTCTGTAATTAGTTATCTGGGTGTGGAAACTAGGTGAGTTTCTAGCCTGTGTGGAACTCAGGAAAGATACTTTATAGTATAATCTCAGCAGGAGGGGGAGTCGGAGAAAATGAAGCACAACTTCGAATTCCTGCAAAATATCTTGATCTGAAAGAAATGATTTTTTTTTTTGGAAGTAAAAATGAAGTCACCAAAAGTGGAAAAGCACACTGGCAAAAAGTATGCATGCTAAGGGAAAAGGCAGCTCAGATAGAGAAGGGAGCACCAAATAAAGGGTGTTGGGAGGATCCTCCCAGGATGGGAGATGCATGCTGAAAGTAGACTATAGACCGATTATGATTGCCACTCAATGCCTCTTTGCAAACCACAGCACCCAAAAGGAGAGAGAGAACAAAAGGGAATGCCCTGCCACAGAGGCGGGGTGGGATGGGGGGATGGAGGGTGGGAGGGATCAGTGGTGGTGGAGCATGGGCAGTGGTGGAGGGATAGGTACTTGATTATTGTATAACTGAAACCCAAGCACAAAAAATTGTAAGTCTACAACTGTACCTCATAGTGTTTCACTAATAGAAATTAAAAAAAAAAGGTATGTGCTGAAAGTGCCAGGAAGATGGCTCCAAGGATTGGAGTATGTACTTCACATGTGTGAACCCTGGGTTTAATTCCCCAGACCACATGGTTCCACTCGAACTGCTGGGCACAACCCCATGTACCACCAGTTGTTGTGAGCATGCCCCTCCAACCACACCCCCCCAGGAAAGACAAAACAAAACTATCCTGTATAACTATATTTCTGGGTCTAAATTCTGGGTAACCTAATTACTAGTTCTGTGGCCCTGGATAGATTTTTAAATAATCTCTTTGTTCACTGCTTTCTGCATCCCACCAACTATGTACCCAGGTACTCTCTGAAGAAGTGAAGACAGCAAAGTATACCTTTTCCTTGAAGTTTATATGCTAGAAGCATGAGATAGGAAAGAAAATGTAAATATATCTGGTAGTAACAGTGATAAAAATGAAGATGAGGGGGAAGGAAAATGGTGGTGTGAGCTATTATTTTCCTTTGAGAAAAACAGGATAGAACCAGGACCTCATATATGCAAGGTAAATCCTGTACCACTGAGGTACATCCTGACCCATAAAGGAAATATCTCATAGTTAAGATAACCTTCAAGTGCAAGCCTAAAGGGCAGTCTAAAGAAAACCCTTATTAATATATCCTGGAGATCCAAAGACACACAGCAGAAACACCATCTGCGTTTCTGTTTTCATTGCAGCACAATTTACAATAGCCAGAAGCTGGAAACAACCTGAATGCCTGAGAGCAGACATATGGGTGAAGGAACGATGGTACAGCTACACAATGGAATATTGCACTGCTCTTAGGAAAAATGAAGTCATGAAATTCGCCTGTAAATGAATGGACTTGGAGAGTATCATGCTGATTGAAATGAGTCACAAGGAGAAGGACAGATATGGAATGACTGCATTTATATGTGAGATATAAAGGTAAAGGTAAAGGTAAAGGCCCTCCCGTTGATCATCGATTTGCTCGAGCGGGCCCAGTAACGTCTCCATTGGAGACTTTGTTGTTACTGTGTCTGGCATATCGGATACGTCACGGGGAGCTTGCCAGGCTCTGCCGTGGGGGCGAGATACTCTCGGTAGCTTGCCGGGCTCTCCGAGAGGGGCGGAGGAATCGAACTCCGGTCGGCCATGTTGGCTGCGTGCAAGGCAAACGCCCTACCGCTGTGCTATCGCTCCAGCCCCTATGTGAGATATATATATATATATATATATATATATAAATAAAACAGTATGACAATAATACCCAGTGCCAGGGAAAACGGGTCAGGAGGACTGGTCAACGGTGGGTCAAAGGTGTGGGAGATGGAGGGTAGTTAAGATAGAGGAGCATCCATTATGACAATGCTATTTGGAAATGATCACTCTGGACAAGAACTAAGTCTTGGAAGCGGGTAGAAGGATATACATTTCAGCATCTGTATCGCAAACCATAATTCATAAAATGAGAAAGAGCGAAAGAGAAGAGAGGTGCTTGCCATAGAGGAAGGCTGGGGTGGAGAGTGGCTTGAAGGGGTGAGAGGGAAACGGGATGCTGGCGCTGGGAAATTACACTGGTGGAGGCATGGGTGTTGGAACATAGTATAACTGAAATGCAATCATGAACAATTTTGTAATGCTCTATCTCATGGTGATTCAATAAAAACAAATTTTAAAAAAGAAAAAAAAAGAAAATGGATTCATTAAAAGTAAAAAAGTAAAGCCCTTACTCTTTTCCAGTCTGTTTCTACTTTTTTTTTTGGGGGGGGGCTGTTGTGGTTGTGGGTCTTTTTTGGGGGGACACACCCAGCAATGCTCAGGAATTGCTTCTGGCTCAGGAATTACTCCTGGCAGTGCTCTGGGGACCATATGGGATGCTGAGGATCAAATCCAGGTCAACCACATACAAGACAAGCGCCCTACCCAGTCAGGTCCCACAGTCTCCTCATTTCCAAGTGGGATATAATATAGTAGCTCTCTCTTAAGGTAGCATTGAAAACTCAGGGGCTAGAGAGATACTAGAAGGGTTAAGGTACTTGCCTGGCATATAGCCAACCCCTGTTTCATCCCCAGAACTACTTGGTTTCTCAGTTACCACCAGGAGTGACCCATGAGCACTGCTGTATGTGGCCCAAACAAACTCCCTTATCCCCCATAAAAGAAATAAAATTAGTGAGAGCATGAAGTAAAGTGCTTTATTGATGGTAGCTATAGTTACTGTAATTTGTTTCTTTGTCAAATGGAAAAGTTAATCTGTATTTGTAAGAACCTTTGAAGCAATAACACTCCTCCAATCCTTAGTCTTTCATTTGTTTGATGACACATGGTTTTGCTGGAATTCTCAACCTAATGTTTATTCCTTGTTTATACTTAGCCATAATTGCCAAAACTGCTAACCCATTTGACATTAGGTCGATACCTTATGCATGGCTAAGCCATGGTGAGAGAGCCCCAGGTCGGTTCCCTGTGCAAGAGAATTTTTGCTGAAACCTCTAAGTCCAAGAGGCTCTCCGGTGGTGGAGTGAAAATGAGTTACTTCTGCTCAGATTCATAAGGATGTTTCTCTGGATACAAGACACTCCCTTGCTTGAAGGGATAATATTAAAACTCATTAAACTTTGCATAGACAAAGTGTACAATGTGCTATTGTGAAGAGATTAAAGAAACAAAACAGATCAGGGATTTGCTTGGCTGGTATTTCTAAAGTTAATGCATTTTATTTTAAAAAACAGAGCTCCACCCATTCCATGGTTCCACAAGATTTGGATTATTCAGCTTTTTCAACTAGTAGAGGAGAAATGATTTCTCTCATGTTCTTTTTCCATTAGTGCCTTCACCTTAAAGCTGTATGTTAATGTTCATCTACCAAGAAGTATGATACATAAAATGTGGTGGGAAATTATTTTTTAAAGCAAGTGCTTGAAGAATTCTGTCCAGGATTTTTCACTGTGTTTCCCCATTTCTTTTAAATAAGAATTACCCTTTCTAAACCTGATTGAGATTTCACTTAGCATGGTGGACCCTAAACTCACTGACTATCACTGATGCTCGTGGATTATGACTTCCCCAGGTGATGCCATGGTACATCTGCTTTGTGTGGTTTGCAGGTGGTTTGACTCAGAATGAGAAGTGGTTTAAAATCCATGAGATTTTAATAGACTTTTGCCATAAAGTCAAAGAAGTCTCCAGTTTCCAGGAACTAAGGCGGTAGTTGAACAAAGGAAGAAGTGCTAAGAATATTTGCTTTATAAGGACTCTTCTGAGAGTCTCTTTCTGTTGACTGATGTTGATATGAGCTGTACCATGACTGATGATTTCAGTGACAATCTCTCTACATGATTACCCCATTTTTTGAAAATAAGGCTCTCTCAGGAACACTAATTATTTCAAAATATTTGTAAAGTCAAGAGTAAAGTCAATTTGTCAAGTCAGTATTTGAAAAATCATGAAATTGCTAAGTATGAGAGAATATTTATTAGGATATCAATACTTGCCTCATAATCTCCTATGGTTAAAAATGTTTCCGCTGTTAATATTCTATATCCATGAGAATGACAACAAATGCTGAGAGATTAAAGTATGATGAGAGGTGCCTGAGAGATAGTAAAAAAGAGATAGCCCTGCGTGTGGCTGACCTGGTTTCAACCCCTAGAATCCCATATTGTTCCCTGAGCACTGCCAGAAGTGATTTCTCAGTGCAGAGCCAGGAGTAACCCCTGAGCATCATAGAGTGTGACCCAAAGACAAAAAAAAGAAAAAAGAAAGATGAGAAAGAAAGCTGTTAATTAATTGTTAGTTGTCACAAGAATGATAACTCTTCTAGAGATCGTAGTGTCCACAATTTAGATTTAATGGAAGTAATGCTTAAATCACAACCTTTTTCTTCTAGCAATAGAGACTAAATTGGAGTGGGACCATGGAACCCAGTTAAGAGCTTGACAGTGCAAATTCACAAACTAGGAGTGGCTGCCTGACTAGAAATATTAAACTCTAAGTAATTTCTTCTGAATCTCTTGTTTTTGAGGGAACGGGAACACATGATGGTAGCATATGCATGGTACCAGCCTATCTGAATGAAAATCAGAAGACAGCTCTGGTGTTCAGACACAGGCCTCACATGCATCACGTAGGGAGGCTTTAGGATGAAGCCCTGTTTCCATGTGGGACCCGGGAATACACACTCAAGGAGCAGAGTTCTAGTTCTAGTTCTAGCAGAGTCCCCTCACAGCTGACTCTGAGCTGTGGGTCTTTTGGACTGCCAGCTGTCCTTCCTCTTGCTTTTGCTCAGCCCTGTACTGTCTTCCTCCTTCATGTTTTCTGTTTCCCGACATAAACCTAGGTTTCACTTTCCTCATTTGCGAAAACCCCACGCCTCAAGCATGAAAAGATCCCAGGAAATGTCTAGCCTCATCTCAGTGTACCTCGATTTCCTATCCCCGTAAAACGATGAACTATAAATACCGTATTAGAATATAAAAGAATTAGATATAGCTTTAGAATAATAAAGAAAATCTTATTTTCTTTAAGATTTAAAGAAATGGAATGAGATGGAAATGAGAATAGCAAAGAGGAGAATAGCAAAGACAGAAAGCCGATGTGCAGGTTTCTCCCTTCACTATTCATGAGGTCTGTGGCAAAGAAATCTGCATGATCCCCTTATCCTCCCTTTCCCCCTCTTTCTCTCCCAGCGCCCCACAGTTTAGGGGAGTCATTAGAATGCAATATTCCCCTGAAATATGGGCACCTGTATTTTTTAGAAATCTGGATACTCAAAACCCACCTTGTTGCCTTACTGCCACTATAGAATGCTTAGATTATGGTGACTTAGGGAAGCTTTTAATTTTCTCTTAATAATCCTAGCAAGACAAATACCTAGAAAACCTCAAACAATATTTTGAACTTGCTTTAGGAATTAGAAACTTGCTTAAGAGAAACTAAAAAGTGGGCCAAGATAGGGGTGTCAGAATACGGTGGTGGGAAAAAATGGAGGTGACTGAAGCGGGTCGATCTATTCCAGGTGTCCATGAGGACTGTCTCTGATCTGAGTCACATTGAAAAAGTCCTGAGTCCCAGCCCCAGTAGCCGGAAACCTCCAGAATCCAACCGCCACCAAGTTCAAGGCCGTTCCCCACACACTTGGGCCGAGCCTCAAGTACAAGTGAATGTATTCCTGGACCGCGTGGCTGACACATCATAAAACATCCCCTACCCCTCTCCATAAGTACCACACCACATGTGATGGGATTCAAATAGTAGGCAACAAATCATAGAGGGAAATATATATATGCATATACACATAGTTTCATATACATACACTAAAGCTCACATCATTTAATCTTTAACAACATGTTAGTGATATTCTAAAGAATGTGTTAATGGCCCCTGCCAAAATAGAACAATCTTCACACTGTCTCCTTTACGGATACTTTTTTGTAGCATTTTCAGTGGTTTTCCATAACCGAAAATACCAAATATATCATTTCGGTTGTGTCTTGGACAGGGATTGGGTCTTGGAATGGAAATATCCCAAATTTGGTGGTGGGAAGGTGTAATGGTGGTGGGATTGGTGTGTGGATATTAACTGTAATCAAATATTGTGAACCACCTTATAAAATATATATATATATATATTTTTTCTTTTGGGGCCACACCTGGCTATGCACGGGGGTTACTCCTGGCTCTGCACTCAGGAGTTACCCCTGGCAGAGCTCAGAGGACCATATGGGATGCTGGGAATTGGACCTGGGTCAGCTGTGTGCAAGGCAAACACCCTACCCACTGTACTATCCCTCCAGACCCTAAAAATTTTTTTTTTCATTTTTTCCCCTTTATTTTATTTTTTTTTTTACAGTTGTAGATTTACAATTTTTTGTGCTTGGGTTTCAATTATACAATGATCAGATACCCATCCCTCCACCAGTGCCCATTTTTCACCACCATGGATAATATCCCTCCCACCCCCATGCCCCCATCCCCCCCCCAAAATTTTTTTTTAATAATAAAAAAAAAGAAGGTCCTGAGAAGGAGGCAAGTGTTTTGTGGAACCTCTGAGTCTTCCTTTCATAGCTTTCGGTTGTGTTTGGGACAGGGATTTAAGCTGCTTTAAGTTCCTCAAGATTGCCCTCTGCAATCTTTACTTCTCCTGTTCCTTGGTAGTTGAAGTAACAGGTAAGAAAGAACGTCTGATTTCAACAAAGTACTCTGAATTCATTTTCTCCTAGTACCATTGTCCTGTAGTTCTTTTGCCCTTAGAGGACAACACACTGTACTTTCAGGATCCTTGTCCACTCGCTTCCATTTCCCCTGATTTTCTGGGGAGAATGCTTTCTCAGTGCTCCATAAGACCAGTTTGAAAACAGACGTTGGGAAGAAAAGCCGTTTGTCAATTCAGTCCTACTGATATTGCTGTATCAGTAGGGAGGGAAAGGCAAGCAGTCAAGGACACAGTGACATTATAAGTAGGTCATCCTGGGGAAGCACCTAAAATTTGTATGAAATGAGCAATCTCTTATTTTTACGAGGTGAGCTTTGTTTGTGGATATACAAGATTGTTTTGAGAAATACAGCTGGCACAAGTTTTTTTTTTTTTAGTAGTTTATACCATCAATAAATCTTTCCCGGACATTCTTAGTCTTAATGTTTTCAATTTAATTGACCACAATTAAAGTGTCTAACCTTGGAAAAACAATGGAGAAGTGCATTAAAATGAGTGCAGTTAAATACAAATGTCCCAAAGTTACATTTAAAGGAGGGGGGATCCGTATATTATTCCATTTTCATTCTGATTGTTCTTCAATCAGAATGTCAAAGCCTGGAAAAGAATAGTAATTATACAGTCATTGAAAAATGTCTTTCAAAGAATATTTTAATGGCTTGAAAATATGCTGCCATTGTAATGAGTGGGAAAAAAAGCAGATCAGAAGGCTATTATGTTTGAAATGATCCCAATTTAAAAAAAATACCCGAATGTAAGTAAAAACATATTTACATATGCTTATTAAATATAAACACAAAAATTGAAAGAAAGAAAAAATATTAACAATGATCATCCAGATATGGTTTTAATTTAGTTTTGCTTTCTGTTATTTTTCTCTAGTTGACAAACTTTTTTTTTTTTTGCTTTTTTGGGTCACATCCAGTGATTTACAGGAGTTATTCCTGGTTCATGCACTCAGAAATCTCTCTTGGCAGTGCTCGGGGGACCATCTGGGATGCTGGGAATCGAACCTGGGTCTGCCGTGTGCAAGGCAAATGCCCTACCCGCTGTGCTATTGCTCCAGCCCCGACAACTTTTAACTAATTTTTCATAGAAATCTTAAAAAAATAGAACTAGTGGAGAAAAAGAAGTGAAGGCAATCTCACACCAAAATGAAAATCCCTTTGCAAAGGAAAAATTACTGCCGAATAGGGAAAGGGACCCCCTGCACAAATGGGGAAGGGGAGGTTGTACTTGAACTGGGGTAAGTACGCATTCGATTTTTCTTTCAAAGCATGGGCATTGTCCTTTTTTCTAAACTGCATTTGACTCAACTGACCTTGAGAAAGTAAGTTTCTAAACTAATTATGAGGAAGGTGAAGTTTGCCTCTATTGTAGTGGCCTTGCTGGCTGAAGCTGTCTGTGAGCAGTGTGGTTTTAGGCTTACTGGGGGCGGGGGAAGGGGGGCTTAGGCTGCCATTCTGAGCTGCTTTGGAGAGTGGGAGGCAGCTGCCATCTACTCTGCCTGTCTCCCCGTCTCCCTAGTGTGCCAGGGAGGAACACCCAAGCCTGACGCTGTCACAGTCTCAGCTTCTTTCTTCTCTCTTGACCGAAATGGTGCCGGGTGCTGCGAATGGTGCCACATTAGCCCAGGGCCTGGATTCACCCTTTTTTTTGCCCCAGCTATTCTCTTCTGTAACTTATTCAGAACTACAGCGCCTGTTCTGAAATCTCAGTTGCTGACTGTGGTGCCATTGCTCTGAAGTTGCCCCAAATGCTGATCCCCAAACAGAAATGTGCACTTCTCCTGCCTGGGCCTGTGGGCCGCACCTGGTGAGGTCAGCCTTTTATGTAAAGGCTGTCTTGCAAACAAGAGCTTGAGACTGAGACAAGATGGCCTCAAGGTTGGGTTTAGAGGACTGTGTTATATTCTTTTTGACTTGTTCCAGAGCCAAGATTGAAACAAAATAAACGAAGAAGGAAGAAAGGAAGAAAGGAGGAAAGGAAGGATGGATAGAAGGAAGGAAAGAAGGAAGGAAGAAAGAAGAAGAGAAAGAGAGAAAGAAAGAAAGAAAGAAAGAAAGAGAGGAAGGAAGGAAGGAAAGAAGGAAGGAAGGAAGGGAGGGAGGGAGGGAGGGAGGGAGGGAGGGAGGGAGGAAGGGAGGAAGAAAGAAAGAAGGAAAGAGAAAGAAAGGAAGAAAGAAAGAAAGGAAGGAAGAAAAAGAAAGAGAAAGGAGAATCAGGGTTTACACAGCAGCTAATAAAAAGTCTAATTGTTTTGGTGAAATAATTTCTCTGAAAACAAGAATCTAGTAGATTTTGTGCTTGAGGCATGAATGTAACATATTTGTTCTAAATAAGAATTTTGTTGTGTGTGTATATATGTGTTTCTCTACATTTGACAATGCTTAAGGGCTGTTCCCATCTTTGTGCTTAGGTCAGACCTAGTGATGTTAGGGCAAACATTTGATGGCAGAGATTAAACCCAGGCCGCCCAACACATGCACTCGGTCTGTTAAACTATCTCCTGGTTCTAAATATGCTTTTTAAAAGATGAGAATGCACCTATGCTTAACTGAATAGTCACTGTCACTGTCCTCCCGTTGTTCATCGATTTGCTCCAGCGGGCCCAGTTACGTCTCCATTGTGACAATTGTTACTGTGTTTGGCATACCGGATACGTCATGGGTAGCTTGCCAGGCTTTGCCATGTGGGCAAAATACTCTCGGTAGCTTGCCGGGCTCTTCGAGAGGAGCAAGGGATCGAACTTGGGTCGGTCTTGTTGGCCGCTTGTAAGGCAAATGCCCTACCCACTGTGCTATCACTCCAGCCCAGCTGAATAGTAAATGTTTAAAAGAAGTTATTCAGTCCAGAAGAGTACAGTGGGTAAGGTGTTTGCCTTACCCATGTGTTGGACCTGGGTTCGATCCCTGGCACCCCATATGGTCCACTGAGTCCACCAGAAGTAATCCTTGAGCACAAAGCTGGGAGTACTCCCTGAGAACAACTGGGAGGGGTTCAAAAACAAACAAAAATTTAAGTTCTTGTGGCCAGCTGAAACAGCAGAGTTGTAAATTGGCAGTACTGGGCTGTGTTTCTTTGTGTTTGAAGATAACTTTAATTATAGCAGCGGTGCTTTTATTTCTAGATTAGAAGTATCTTGAAGTTTATGTTATTCACATTTGGAGCTTCTTACAGAACAATTTCTCTGGGAAAAGTGGAGGATGGAGAAAGGGCAGAAGCACAGAGATACTTAATATGTCTCATCCTACTTTTTTTCACCCCTACCCTGCTTAAAAATTTTAGGGAATGATTTTGTGTAACTATCTGAAAATGTCTTTAAGAAAATAAACAATTCAAAACTCTTCAGGATGTTCAAGAGGGATTTATCCTGTGACCTGGTGTGATAAGTGTTTTGTTTCAGCAGCACTTCTCTTTCCTACTGGGTGGGTTATTTGCTTGATTTTTTATTATCTGGAGGCTCAGAAGCAGTCACTGCAATCAGGATCTAAGCACTAGGAAGATTGGAGGATGGGTGCTCTGTCTTAGAACGAAGACTCTCGTTCTCTCTGTTGGGTGGTGGAAACACTGTGATTGAACTCAGTAACTTCCTTTATGAACATGACTGGTTTCTAGCAACTGAAAACAAAATTCAAAAATCACATATCTTTGCAAAATTGCTTTAAGGAATCTCTGTTTCAAGACCTGAGGATTATTTGAGAAGACTCTTTCATTATTAGAACTAGAGAGATGTATATTGAGCTCTTGATATCTGTCTTTTCTCATTCTTCTTGTAATGGTCCTCTCAAACTATGGAATTTTCTCACTTTTTCTTTCCATATGTTTTTGCTTGACTACCTTCTTCTCCCTCTCTCCCTCCCTTCCTCCTCTCCCTCCTTTCCCTCCCTTCCTCTTTCCTTCTTTTTTCTCCTCCCCCTCCTTCTCTTTTCCTCCTTTCCTTCTGTCACACCAACAGCGCTCAGGGGTCACTCATGGTAGTGCTGGGAGACCATATACAGTGGCGGGATTCATATTGGTGTTGGCAGCATGCAAGGCAACTACCTTAACTCCTATAGTCTCATCAGCCTTATTTTATATTTTCTTTAGAGGAACATATTTTTTAAAATATTTATTTATTCTTTGCTTTTTAAAAATGATATCAACTCTGTGATAGCATCTTAATTCTAATCATATAGAACAGAAATATTCTATCTCTTTTAAGCCTCTGGTTCTGTAGTTCAGACTGTGACTGAACAGTTGCTGGAAAAGATACATGTGGGAAACCAATGGCCACTGTTTGTGGGTGCTTTCTTCTGGGAAGTTCTTCCCATTAGTGTCTCTGCAAGCTCCTGGGTTCTTTCTCATTGGAACTATGTACTCTTCAGTTTGAGGTGGGTGGGGGCGGGGCAGGATCTTTCTAAATTATATTTAGGTATTATAATTGTCAAAATGGTTTTGTTTTTATCAAAAAGTGTACCCTTGCTAGTAATTGAAGTTCTTATATGGCTATTAGGGTCTGTGAACAACAGAAAGTGAGATGAGAGCTCGCTGTCTCCCCAGGCTCAGCACTGCGTGGCCTTCTGGAAGAGGGGGAATCATGGGTTGGATAAAGTTTTCTTACAAAATTTTAAAGTTTTGTATTGTTAAAACTGGGTCTGGACCAAAAATTGCTAAATAAATGAAGGGCTTGCATTGCGAACATTCATAACCCACAACCCATGCTTCTTTGTCTTACAAATGAAGGTGCTCTACGGAGAGGTGATAAGGTGGTGTTGAAATCTCCCACTAGTATTGTGTTCCTATTGATGTCTTTTTGAAGTCTATAAGTAGTTGCTTTAATTATTTGCTGGTCTCTCATTATTAGGTACATATATATTTAGGAGTGTAAGTTCTTCCTGATGTACATATCCCTTGATCAAAAAGAAATGACCTTCGCTGTCTCTTGTGACCTTCAGTCTGAAATAAGTGTGGTCTGATACCAGAATGGCCACCCGAGTTTTTTTTGAGGGAGTTGTTCGCCTGTAGAATTGTTTTCCAGCCTTTGACTTTGAATCTGAGTTTGCTCTGACTGTTCAAATGTATTTCTTGCAGGCAGCAGAATGTTGGGTTCAATTTTCTGATCCATCCTGCCACTCTGTGTCTTTTAATTGTGGCCAAAAAGGCACATGAAAAAAATGCTCCACATCGCTAATCATCAGGGAGATGCAAATCAAAACAACAATGAGATATCATCTCACATCACAGAGACTGGCACACATCAAAAAGAACATGAACAGCCAGTGCTGGTGCAGATGTTGGGAGAAAGGGACTCTCTTTCACTGTTGGTGGGAATGCCAACTGGTCCAGCCTTTTTGAAAAACAGTGTGGGCATTCCTTCAAAAACTAGAAATTGAGCTTCCATATGACCCCGCTTCTGGGGATACATCCAGAGGGTGCACCTGTATGTTCATTGCAGCACTTTTTACTATAGCCAGAATCTAGAAACAACTTGAGTGCCTGAGAACAGAAAGGGATTTTGATATATCTGCACAATGGAATACTATGTGACTGTTAGGAAAGATGAAGTCATGAAATTTGCTTATAAGTGGATGGTCACGGAGAGTATCATACTAAGTGAAATGAGTCAGAAAGAGAGGGACAGACATAGAATGACTGCACTCATTTGTGGAATATAAAATTACACATAATGAGACTGAGACTGACACCTAAAGACAGTAGAGACAGGGTCAGGACTATTGTTCCTTGGTTGGTAGCCTACCTCATGAGCTGGGGGAGAGGGCAGCTGGAATAGAGAAGGAATCACTAAGTCAACGATGGTTGGAGGGATCGTTTGGGATAGAAGATGTGTGCTGAAAGAAGATAAAGAACCAAACGTGAGGGGGAATGGTGCCATCAGCAGGTCAATCTGTACCTGTGAGGTGAGTGCATCAGCAGCCTGATGGCAACGTCAGACTTTCAGATACCCCAAAATTGCTTCTGTGCCTTTGGCCAGACCCCAAAAACTTGGGGCAAAGTTTACCAAGAAAGTAAATGGCCAAAAGTTAGGTATGTGGGAGACACACCCACAAACCACCTCCAGCTCAGCTATATAATTGGAGGCATGGCCTCACTGGTTCCTAATCGAACTGCTTAATGGTCATGATCCCAGAGACTCAGAAACGAATCTTGGAACCCAAAGGCTTTTGGCCGAAATGCGTCCTGTTCCTGCAGTAGGTTACTGGCTCTGGGCCACTCCAGGTGGGAATAGATTTCGTGTCTTGGCCTGTTCCCCCTGGCAGCCTGGTGACCACTATCCTCCAGAGGCCACTGGACAGTCAGGTTTGGGTCTGCAGTGACAAGACATGCGGGGCCTCACCAGATGGGGGGTGAAACCGGCCCTTTCCTCCCCATCCCAACGAGATTCCGAGTTGCCACCTACGAACGGCCTCTCTGGCTCCTGATCAAGCTGATTAATGGCCATGATACTGGAGACTCAGAAACAAATCTTGAAACCCAGCGGCTTTTGGCAGAAATGTATCTGGACTGCATACAAGGTGGCTGCTGGCTCAGAGCTTCTTGGAAAGCCAGGTATGAGCCGGTGGTGACGGGGCAACTGCAGTCTCATGGGAAGGGGGGTGGTACCGCCTCGTCCTTCACGCCCTACCAAGGTCACGAGTTGCCCCCCACGAGCGGCTCTCTGGCACAGCTATGGCTCCAGAGGCAAAAAGACTTAATCCAGAGCCTGGAAGCTTGCGGCAGAAAGGTGAATGGACCATGCATTAAACTACGGCACCATGCCTCCCTGGAGGAAAAGGGTGTTGCTCTCTTCTGCCTTTTTTCCCCTGGCAGCAAGGTGACCACCACCTCAGAGCTTATTGGAAAGTCAGGTATGAACCAGCGGTGAAGGGGCAACTGCAGTCTCATGGGAAGGGGGACGGTACCAGCTCGTCCTTCACACCCTACTGAGGTCATGAGTTACCCCACACAAGCGGCTTTCCAGCATGGCCATAACACCAGACACACAGAAACCAATCTTGTAATTATCTGACTCTTTGCAGAAATCCAAAATCATGGCCGCATGACATTATAGGATTCTCATAACCAGCTATAGAAAACAAAATATTTCACAATGCTTTTCAGCAATTCTCATTGTTTGGGGGGAAATTCTAAACAATAATGGTGCATCTTTTGTTAAAATAATGAATGTAATCAATGTGGAGAAGAGGTAAGTAGAAATCATCTGCCTCACCGGCATTTGGAAGGGTGGTGGGGGGTATACTGGGGTTCTTGGAGGTGAAAAATGAGTACTGGTGAAGGGAAAGGTGTTTGATCATTGTATAACCGAGACGTAAACCTGAAAGCTTAGTAACTTTTCCCACAGTGATTCAATAAATAAATATAAAAAGAAATAAATAATTGAAATTAAAAAAAATTAAGGTGGAGTTGATGCTCAATTCAATCAGCTAATCAGTGGCTGAATAAATAGCAGTAGTCCAACAACAACAACAACAAAAAGAACCAAACGTGATAGCATCTCAGTATCTGTATTGCAAACCATAATGCCCAAAAGTAGAGAGAAAGTATGGGGGAAATTGTCTGCCATAGAGGCAGGGGGAGGGGTGGGAAAGGGGGGGGATACTGGGAACATTGGTGGTGGAAAATGTGCACTGGTGGAGGGATGGGTGTTCGATTATTGTATGACTGAAACTCAAACATGAAAGCTTTGTAACTATCTCATAGTGATTCAAAAACAAAACAAAATAAATGAAGGCGCGCTTCAGAAACCTTTGTGTGTGTGTGTGTGTGTGTGTGTGTGTGTGTGTGTTGGGGGGAGGGGAGATAAGTGCATACCCAGCAGTGCTCAGGACTTATTCCTGGCTCTGCAGTCAGGGATAACTCCTGGTAGGTTTGGGGGGACTAAATGGGATGCCTGGGATTGAACCTGTGTCAGTCGCATACTGTACTATGTCCTACCTGCTGTACTCTCACTTCAGCCACCTAATAACAACACTTGAGAGATCTTATGTGTCTGGGAGTGCTTCACTGTGTTGGTTCTATTATTTCTCAGAACAACACTGAAAGACATTATTATTGTCATCCTATTTTTTTAATCTGAAGAAAGTTAAGGAAAAAAATGTTCAATGCTCAACATTACAAAGACAAATTTTATTTTATTTTTTTATTTTATTTTATTTTGCTTGAGCGGGCCCAGTAACGTCTCCATTGGAGACTTTGTTGTTACTGTGTCTGGCATATCGAATACTCTCGGTAGCTTGCCGGGCTCTCTCTCTTATTTTACGTATTTAATTTTAAATGTTTATTAGTGAGACACCATGAGGTACAGTTGTAGCCTTACAAATTTTTGTGCTTGGGTTTCAATAATACAATGATCAAATACCCATCCCTCCGCCAGTGCCCATTTCCCACCACCACGGATCCCAGTATCCCTCCCACCCACAAAGATAAATTTTAGTATTTGCATTTACTACTTAGACATCTGATTCCACAACATAACAATCTTAATAGAACTGAGTTATTTATAACTGTCACTGTCCTATTGTTCATCGATTTGCTCGAGCGGGCCCAGTAATGTCTCCATTGGAGACTTTGTTGTTACTGTGTTTGGCATATCGAATACATCATGGGTAGCTTGCCAGGCTCTGCCGTGCAGGCAAGATAGTCTCGGTAGCTTGTCGGGCTCTCAGAGAGGGGCGGAGGAATCAAACTCGGCTCGGCCATGTTGGCTGCATGCAAGGCAAACGCCCGACCCCTAAATCATTAGAGTAGAAAGCCTTATTTTTGACTATAGAGTGACAAGAAAATATCTGAATAATTAATTTGTTAATGTTAGGAAGGTAATGGCCAAATCCCTGTCATGTTTATTTTATACATGCAGTAAAAGATTAAGTATGATATTTTTGTTCTTAAAATGCATAGGAATATACCAAAGTATCAGAAAACATGTAATGAAAATGCTATTTTATGGGGAAAAATTAATATTAAAATTTTAAAATAATATAAATTATAGTAGAACTGAATCTGGAACAGCATTTGATAACCACACAATCAGAAGTCCTAAAATAAAAAATGAAAGGATGCCTTTTTGGTTTAGTCCTGAGTAAAATAATACAGGTTTGAAATAGCAGGCAGCTAAATTACAGGATTAATTTTCATGACTAAAACAACCCAGAACATTAGGTATTTTAATAATAAATCTAATAGATAACAATGAGACATTTTCCCTCTGCTCCCTCATTTTTACTTATTGCAAACAACAAGGAAAGCTGACTAGAGTCCTAGAGGTGTGACTTAACTGACAGAGCACATGCTCCTTTTATTATGCCCACCCCAACACCACTTGGTGTGTCCTGATGGCCCCTTGGTGACATGGAAGTGACCCCCACATCAAAAAAAGAAAGAAAAAATAGATACTGAAATGAGGAAAGAATTGCAGCAATATGTATGACATTTGTATGTTCTTGTACACACGCTCAAATGGGATTCTAAAGAGAAGAGGATAAATTAATTGGAATATTGGCTCCGATGCTTGCAGGGACAAGTGGTATGAAGCCACATAAAAATAACTAAAATCATGAATAAAATGAATTATCTTATATTTCATCAAGATACTGGTAGATTCAGCTGGAGAGATAGTACAGTTGGTATCCACATAATTCTATTCCTGGTTACCCAGATAGTCCCCAGGGCCTGGCCAGGACTGATCCCTGAGTGTAGAACCAGGAGTAAGCCCTGAGCCACCACTAGATATAGAAAATGAACAACAACAAAAGGTATGGACAGGGACACAAAAGGTCTTAAAGAGTTGAATGAAGAAGAAAAATATTGATGGCTATAGTTTTGGAATTATGTGCACAGGAAATTGTTGTTGTAAATGATAGAATCTCAAAATAAAGATGTTCTGATTTAAGCTACTTTAAAGCAATTATAACAAAGAATATAATTAGCTTTCAGAAAGTATTAACTATTCTTATTATGCTATTACATCACCTATATAATCACTGTACCAGTCTCTGTCCTGATTATCTTAAGTTCACCTGACATTTCTTAGCCAATGAAATGGGTCGCCTTCTCTAAAACATGGGTAATCAGGGTTCAATCAACGAAGCAGTAACAGAAGGACTGCTAGTTGAAAACAAATAGTGCCAGTACAATTACATTTAATGCTACATGGAAGAAGAGATTTTACAATGTTTTAGTGATTTATATATATTGATTATCTTAGATCTATGGTAAACCATTAAGCTCAATAGGAACTCAGAAAAGGCCTACTGTTTTAAATTTCTGACATCCTCAAAAGGTGAAAATAAGCAGAGTTCAGAAACACTGTATGTTCATTGAGAGAAAAGTTTCTTGTGGAGAAGGGTACATATTCACAGATTAGGCTCCTTTCTTTCTCTGGCTTAGAATTGGAGTAAGTCTTAAGGGAGAGAGGGTGGAACAGAAAGCTTCATATTCAAACTCATTCATTTGCATTATCAAGGTACTGCTCCTAAACTGAGTCAAGAAATTAGAGAGGAAAACTCTGCCTCTTTTTGCCACGTGTTACATTTTCCAACCACAGCCAGCATTTAGTTAAATTTAGACTTTTGCTTCCTTTCAGTTCTCCATTATGTTTCCAATGGTGATTCTTACCATCCCAAATATCCATTTCCTGTTGTTAGTTGCTTAAGTGTAAGTAGGAAGAAGAGGGACTTTGAACACAGGGGAAAAAGAAGCCTATTTAAGCTGGTTCAAATAAGCTTCATCAAGTCAAAATGTCTTCAGAACTGGTGCAGGAAAGTAAGATCCAGGCTACTCTCTACCTTTAGGAGAAGCAGGGGCATCTTGCATTGATCTTACTGCATAAACCCAACATGGCATCAGTGTTAATTCTGTTTCTCATGACCTTCAGTTCAAGTACTTTTCACTGACTCGGTTCTAATTCCTGAGGTAGATTCAGTTAGTTTCACTTACTTACTTCAAACCCGGTGCTTATTACCATGCAGGCGAATGAATGAGTGATTCTTGTATTAAAAGTTCTCTGGCGCGCGCGTGCGCACATGTGCACACGCGTGTGTGTATGTGTGTGTGTGAGAGAGAGAGAGAGAGGAGAGAGAGAAGAAAATTGTCTGCCATAGAGGCAGGCTTAGTGGGGGAGGGGGAAATTGGGGACATTTGTACCTGGAAATGTACACTGGTGGAGGGATGGGTGTTGGAACACTGTATGACTGAAACCTATTCGTGAACAGCTTTGTAAGTTTCTATCTCACAGTGATTCAGTAAAAATAAAAAAAATAATAAAAGCATTCTGTTGTGATTGGATTGGAAAGAAAATTGTTCAGAATATGTAATAGACTTTGGCAAATGAATTAAAAAGCAAATGGAGAGTTAAGAAACCTGGGTTCTGTGTTTGTGTCTGTGTCTGTGTGTTTGTGTGTGTGCTTGTGTGTGTTGTGTGTGGTTTGGGGGTCATTCCTGGCAGTTACCAGGGATTCCTCTTGACTGTGCTCAGGCATAACACCTGACAGTGATTGGGAGTGCCTTGGATTAAACTGGTGTTGGCCACATGCAAGGTAAGCACCTTAACTCCTGTACTACCTCTGTGTCCCCTGATTTCTATTTTTGATGACTATCTATTTGTAAGGTCTTATACAAAAATGAAATATAAATCATTTTATGGTTCTTTCTTAACAGCCTGGGCTGGAGCGATAGCACAGCGGTAGGGCGTTTGCCTTGCACGCAGCCAACATGGCCGACCCGAGTTCGATTCCTCCGCCCCTCTCAGAGAGCCCGGCAAGCTACCGAGAGTATTCGATATGCCAGACACAGTAACAACAAAGTCTCCAATGGAGACGTTACTGGGCCCGCTCGAGCAAATCGATGATCAACAGGAGGGCCTTTACTTTACTTACTTTTCTTAACAGCCTACAAATATTTATTTTATGATCTATTTATAACATCTTACAATTTCTGAAGGTACTAGTTATTTTACATCAACTGTTACACCTACTTTGTCGATAGCAGTTCAAGATATTTTAATCCTATGACTGAAATCTAATAATGAACAGCTTTGTAAGGGCCTGTTTCACAGTGATTCAAAACAAAATTAAGTATTTTTAAAATGTTAAGGAAAAAGGGAATTTTAATCCATTAACAGTATATTTTGCACATCCCACTGCGGGTAGCTTCTTCAAGTTATGTTTTCTGTGGTGCTGCTTGAGTGTTTGTTCACAACTGACAGCGAATTTGCTGCAGAAGTATGTCACAGGGCCTCTGGGAGAGCTTGCAGTTGACTGAGCTAGTAGGAGGCTCCAAAAAGCCATGTTTCTCACCCAGATGCCGAGTGGCCCCCCTCAGTATATTCCAAGGCCACCTGTGAAAAGTGCATAAATAGGGTGCTATGATATGAGACTGGGAACCAACCAGTAGAATAGGGGTGCACAGGAAAAAACAGGTTGGATGGGGGTCAGGGCTGGGAAAAAGGACTAGAAATACTATAACAGTATATTTTATTATTGACCATGTAATAGATGTTTACAGTTTCATGGTCACCATCCTCCCGTTGTTCATCGATTTGTTTGAGAGGGCCCAATAATATCTCCATCGTGAGACTTGTTGTTACTGTGTTTGGCATATTGAATACGTCACAGGTATTCAGAGCTTGCCAGGCTCTGCCATGCGGGCGAGATATTCTCGGTAGCTTGCCGGGCTCTCCGAGAGGGGCGGAGGAATCGAACTCGGGTCTGCCACATTGGCTGCATGCAAGGCAAACGCCCTACCGCTGTGCTATCACTCCAGCCCGTTTACAGTTTATGTCTTGCTAAATTGATAAGATGATAAGACCTTGTTAGAATTACTTATATTTTAATGTTTAACAGTGTTCACTGTAACCAATTAAGCCACATTTTGTATATATAATGCTGTTTTGAAAATAGAAATAGTCTCAGGAATGTTTTTGTTATTAAAATGGGATTAAAGTGAAATAGCTTATACTAGAGTATATTCTAAGTTTTCTACTTCTGTATGGCTCAGGATTAAGAAACAGATGGAAGGAATTATGGAAGGTTTAAAGCAGAAAGCATTTCATATGTTTAATTTTAAGTGAAAAATGTGAAATAAGGGTGCCCCACAGGAGGTGATGGTATGGAAAGCAAGCTTATAACAGACCTAGCAGAAGGGAGAAGAGCTGCTTTGACTGTTTTCATGTATTGAGGTTCAGAGAAGAGAAAAGGCATCTCCCCCTCTGTTGGGAGAGCTGGGTGAGGAAGCATGCAGAGCAGAGAAGAATGTAGACTGCAGAGCAAGACATTCTCCTGGTCATATCTTTGTACCTTGGGGCCTTTGCCTTTGTGTCACTTTCAGATCCCTTAGAAGTAGACAGAAGATCAAGTTCCAAGTGCAAACACTGGGAGGTGATCTGAGGAGAAGTGGTAGGGGGTGTGGCAAAGGGATGTAACCTGGAAGGGGAGGGTTCTCAGGATTGTTACATTTTGTGGACAAACTGGAGCATCATCTGACTAAAGAATTCTAAGAGTCCCTGTGGCTCACACACCACCGCTGCTCGCAGGGTATTCCTCACAGTCAGGGGTTGGGGGATATTAAAGGGGTCTTAGTAATTCTCCAGCACTCAAGGTCAAATTGGCTGCTACAAAGTCCTACTGACATGCGAGATCTGGACGCTTCCGACAGGTCACTGGCTGCGTCTCCTGCAGTCTTGAATGAATTAATAATGGAGCTAATAATGATCGTATTTATGACATATGGTACCTGGGAAGCTTAACAGCACATGCTTAACAGCACTGTACTCTTTGTACTGTGTTCATCATTTGGTAAGTGTTTGATAATGTCATTCGTTAACATTTTTATGCTCTTCTTCATCATCATCATTGAACCACAGCAACTTATATTTAGCAGAAATGCCAGGCAGTGAATTTTCCAGTGATACCATGTGCCCAAGCAGAGAAATAGATCTGCAAACGCTGTCCGGAGTTGTACCAGAGGCTGGGCCTGGGGCTCTGACATACTGTTCAGTTCTGTGTTTCCATGGTTTTTCTGATCGGTACATCTGCAGTAGGTAGACACATTTCCTGTGCCCACAGCCCTGCTGACCCATGCTGCATATGTGGTGGATGTGCTACTATCACTAGGCCAGATTCTAGCTCTTGGCATCCATTACTATTTTTTTTTTACCAGAAAGCTGGGAAGACTGCATGTTTGGAAGAGTTAATGCTCTAGGGTTTTGGAGGGACGCTTCGATGATAAGGACCTGAGAGATTAGTACAGCGGTAAGGCTCCTTGCCATGCATGAGCATCACATATGATCCCTTGATTTCTCCAGGATGAGCAGAGAGCCAGGAGTAAGCTCTGAGCACCTCTGGTTGTGACCCCCAAACAAAAACAAACTAACCAAAAAGATCATATAGACTTGTCCTTATCTTTAAGGATAAAGACTAAAGACTAGTCCTTATCCTTTGAGGGCTGGTGGGGTCTGGGCCAAATGATAAAAACAAAGGAAAATAAAACATACCTGTTAAATTTGAGAAGCTCTTGAGGTGCTCTGAGTGGAGCTTGGGGAAGATTAGAGAGAGGAGAGCTCACGCTGAAGGCTGAAGGATTAGAAGTCAAAAAGCAGAGGAAAAGAAAAAAAAATTGAATTTGAAGAGGCAGCAGGCCCAGGTGTAGTAGAAGGATGCAGGAACGCAGAGCATGGGGCAGGGAACAACCGGACCTGGGAACAAGGCAGCTTCCTTTTGAATCCACTACTAATTTACATAGTTCACATCCAGATTGACTTCTTGATTCTAGTGAACTGCCATCAGCATCCTCTTCACAAGTCTTTGGACAACTCTTAGATTGCTTGTATGCTGTTGTTGTTGTTTAAACATAAGATGTATTCAGAGCTCTTTCCTGCATCGTGCATGAAAAGATGCCTTGGAATAACATGCATTAGAATGTGAGAAAAATAATGTGAACTCATGCCAACCATTTGCAAGCATGATGAATGATTTTAAGAAATGCACTTGCCAAGTTCATTCTTCTACTTGGAGATTGGGTAAAATATCAGATGGACTATAAATACTGTCCTCTGGGAGAAAAGTCAAAAGAGAATCCCTCCATTAGAAATGAGCCAAAAACTGATAAAAAAAAAATCCCTGCAATTATACCAAGACTGAAAGACAGGAGAGGGAAGTTAATTTCATCATGAAATCCACAATACCCAGGAAACCCATCTGTAACAGTTTATGATTAGAAGAGGCAGAGACATCAACCCTTGGAAATATCCTGTGCGACACATTCCAAAGCAGTAACGTTGTACTTCATCCTAATGAAATGATGAATTTTAATGCAGTATAGGAAAACTTGTCTAAGCAAACCATTGATTTGTACTCAGTGACAGACTCTTGGATTCTGCAATCCTGAGTGTTCTTGAGTTATGGTATTTTACTCCAGTTTGTATACATCGGCTTGAAATTATAATAAAATAAAGGAATGTTTGACAGAGAAGGATTATTTGGTATTACGTATTTCCTATTTTTTTTTTAGTAGGGAGTATTTTATTTTGTTTTGGGGCCACAACTGGTGATGCTCAGGTGTTACTCCTGGCTTTGCCTTCAGGAATTACTCCTGGCAGTGTTTGGGAACAAATGGGATGCTGGGGATTGAACCTGGTTGGCTGCATGCAAGGCAAGTGCTCTACATTCTGTACTATCTAACCAGCCTCAGTATGGAGTATTTTAATCACCCTTATAGTTATTAATACTTATTCTTTTGATTTCAATATTACAGTCAGCACTTCTGGATCCTCAGATCCCTACTTTCTCTGACTTGCTAGTGTTTTGGGGGACTTCTATGATCCTTCTGAGTGCTGTTTTCAAAATCATGGGAACTCAGTTTATTTGAGAGGATGAAAAACAACGTTGACCTCACATTTTTCCTGTCGTGTGCTCATTTGAAATGGAAAAATTACAGAAACAGTATGGATTAAATCTAAGATGTATATATGCGTTTTGAAGGCTAATGTAAGGGCATGAAGCAAGCTTGCATCTGGAGCTGATTTCTTGGAAACACTTCCTGGACCTTTAAATTTGGTTTTGGGGGTTTTTTTTTTGGAGTGGGGGGAGGAGTTTGGTCACACAAGTCAGTGCTCAGGATTAATTCCTGGCTCTGCACTCAGGAATCACTTCTTGCAGGATACAGGGGACCTAATCAGGTGCTGGGGGTTGAACCTAGGCCAGTTGTGTACAAGATCATCCTACCTGTTGTGCTGTTTCTCTGGCTCCATGAATCCTTCTACCATTCTGCTTGCTTCATCCAGGTTTGCTTTTGCTCTACTATTGTTACAGATGCACTGGGTGATTATTCCAGCATCAGCCTGAGATAACATCTTGTCTCTGCTACTTAGTAAACATGTTGCCAGTGGCCTGAAAAAATAGAGTGGGTCTTGCATGCATGCCTAAACCGTTCTGACAGCCCTTCAACACTACTTAGCTACTTGGACTACAAATGTGATGGTTCTGGCCCCCCAGTGAGTGGCCGGATTGGGTCCAGCAGTCATGTATGGGTCATGTGAGATACCTAAGGCTGAGAGCCCCAAAGTCCTGATTCAAATTTATATTAGTCCCAAACCTTCTCTTTGGCCTCCATTTGCTTCCTTCAGCTCATCAGTTCCGAGTTTGGCCCAGTTTGATTTTGCTCTTTCATGGAGTAAAATCTTGCTCTTTAATCTTAGGTCTTTTCATAGATCCACACACTCTCCTTTGAGCACTGACAGGAATTTGTTAGAACCTTAACATGGCATTGGTGTCTTTTAACAAGAGTCTGACACCTGAGGGTTCACAATGGTTGTCAATTAATGATCTTTCTGCCCCAGCCATACTTTATGTCAAACCTTGCTATCAAATCCCAAGCAAGATACATTGGTTAACGTGGTTTCTAGTACAGCATGAATCTGGTCTGTTTAAGGATTAGACTTGACATCATTCACGTTCAGCTGGCACTCAGTATTTGTTGACTGAATTGTACTTTTCTCCATAACTGTTTTCCATGTCATCTGTCATAAGAAGCCAATATATTAACACTGACATTGTATTTCCAGTCTCCCTTGCCTCTTCCATTCATACCACCCCTGCCATGGTGATGTGGAGAAGACCAGTTAACAGTGGTAGACATTGGGGTTAGAGACAGCAGGTCAGGCCTTTGCCATGCACTTTACCTGGGTTTTCTATCCTCTGCATCACGCATGACCCCTTGAGCGCCGCCAGGACTGATCCCTGACACTGAGTCAGGAGTAAGCCCTGAGCATGACTGGATGTTGCCTACCCCCAAAACACCGGTAGATAAGAACCATGTCCTCAGAATTCTCCTATCATCTGGTGTCTAGCTCAAAGTATGCCTTTCTACTAGGATGTAATTTTTAATACTGGTATATGCTTCACGATTTAAGTTTAAAAAGGACTTCGTCCATCCTTTACTCTGTTAGTAACGTGTCGTTAATTTACTCCACTCTTTTCAGGAAAGCACAGGTGATCAGCAGTTTTCAGAGTCTCTTGGTCTAGTGATTTTATCAAGGCAGTGAAGCTCCTGAGCTCCTCTGCTCAAGAATACCACAGTGCAGCACTCCGAGGGATCAGAAACCAGTTTTGCTCAAGAAGGATCACGCACTGTTGAATTTAGCCAGGGATCTTCCTGCTTTTCTCCACTAAGAAAAGCACTTAAAAAAGTGTTTTCACCCATCACCCACCCCCTGTTCCTCAGATCCCGCCACTTAGTGATTTGACATGTCGGTTGACCTGTGGGAAGGGAGTTCTCCCCTTAATGAAAAACAAACAAACAAACAAACAAACAAAATCCCAGCGACCCCCCCAGGCCCCGGTGCAACAGTGACCTGCCTTAGACCGGGGCTGGAAGGCCTCCAGCAGGACCCAGTTTTGCACAACAATGCTGGCTGCAAGGTGAAGTTCTGGGTAACCCGATCTGTTTTCTCGCAGCCCAGCGTGAGGGTGTCACTGCCACTCACCGCAAAGGTTACTATCTCTCTCCTTTATTGTCTTTACAAAAGAGAACTGCAAAACCCGAAACCTTGCTGGGAACCTGCCTACCTACACAATGAACTCAGAGACCCTATCGGCTCAGAGCTCAATTCTTTGCAAGCTTCCTCATAAAGGAGTTTTTGTTTTCTTTGCAGGGCTTCAAACACCCATCTGAAAATCCAGGTTAGCTGAATTTCAGTGCAGAAGACGCTTTGGGGAGGGTTTGCCTGCAGTGAGGGGTTACAATTGAGCTTGCTGAAGTTAAGTAATACTAAGGCTTTGCTACATCTTCATACATCTTCAATGGCAGGGAGTGGGGAACTCCTAAAAGCAGAGAGGGGAGAGGGAGTAGGGGGGAGGGGAGAGGGAGACGGGAGAGATGATTTCCCTCTCGCCAGCCAGCCAACTAGCCAGCCAGCTTTCCTTGAAGGAGGTATTGCAGTGTGTTCCTTCTGAAGGGGTTGGCTTTCCCCATCCTTGCTCTCAAGGTTTCAATATATAATCACGGTGCAGAGGCTGTCAGGAGGTATTTATTTTTATCCCAACCGCCAACATCATCGCAGTGTGTGTGATCCAAATTTACACTCCACGTATATACAGCATGTGCCCGCTGCTAGGGCCAGCTGCTCTCCCTGGGGCTGAGATTGGTTAAGTTTCATGGTTTGCCTCATCCAAAGTGTGATAGCAAGAATGTGTGAGTGAAGCCCAACACTCACAGTAGCTTACTTAACAGAAACTGAAATGTGCTCTCCCAGTGTGATTTGTTGTTCAGTCGGAGAGGAGGGAGAGAGGAAGTGGAGGAAAGAAAGAAAGAAAGAAAGAAAGAAAGAAAGAAAGAAAGAAAGAAAGAAAGAGAGGGAGGGAGGGAGGGAGGGAGGGAGGGAGGGAGGGAGGGAGGGAAGGAAGGAAGGAAAGAAGGAAGGAAGGAAGGAAGGAAGGAAGAGAGAAAGAAAGAAAGAAGGGGGGCGAAAAGGGAAGAGTGGTTTGCAGGAGTGAGAGGGGCAGGGGAGAGTAAGACAGAAGGAAAATGTAGCGGGACTTGCAGGAAGGCTTCTTAAAAGGGAAGGGGATGACGTTGGCCTTTGTTGCATCTCCCTCTTGCCGGGAAATAGAGGCTAGTGCCCTGGTGAGACCGCCTCAGTTCTGCAATGGCCTTGAAGACAGCCTTGAGTGAGGGGAAGACTGAAAGAGCTTCTGTCTCGGAACGCTTGGTTGAGTTATCGCGCCGACCCTGACCTGCTTCCTTCAGTTTTTTTTCCTTAGGAGAGAATACCTTGGTATGTTGGGTCATTAGTTTGTCTGTCATGAGTAGCCAGATGTAATTTCTATTTGATACATCAACCTGAGGGTTAACATTCACTGAGATTCAGTAAGGTAATAAACAAAGGACAAAGCCCAGTGTCTGTATTTAATGCTCTTTTGGGAAATTATTAGGTTTGCCCATCATCTCTAATTTTTACACTTTCATGTAGTGATGGTCACTTGGAGAACTGGAGACAAAAGACGGGGTAGGCTTCCCTCGCATGTTCAATCCTCAGTGCCACATATGGCTCCTGAGTCACGCCAGGTGTGATCCCTGAGTGCAGAGCAGGGGTAAGCCCTGAATATTTCTGGGTGTGGAAATACTCTCAAACTCACCCCCCCCCACACACACCCCGTCCTGCCCCATACTACTTTGATTTGGCTTTGTGTTGTTAGTGGAAGATCGCTATTAAAGTATTGACTGAGCTTTGACATATTCAGCTATTGAATATTTTCATGTATTAGTGTTTATCCATTTATTCATTTAGTATATTTACTGGGGCTGGAGCGGTAGCACAGCGGTAGGGCGTTTGCCTTACAAGCGGCCTACATGCCCGACCCGAGTTCGATTCCTCCGCCCCTCTCGGAGAGCCAGGCAAGCTACCGAGAGTATCTCGCCCGCTCGGCAGAACCTGGCAAGCTACCCATGACGTATTCGATATGCCAAACACAGTAACAACAAGTCTCACGATGGAGACGTTACTGGGCCCGCTCGAGCAAATTGATGAACAATAAGAAGACCGTGACCGTGACTGTATATTTACTGTTATGTGTTCTGCATATCTAAGGCACAATTTTAGATATTAGTGAGGAAGTGGGTAAAAAAGAGTCTGAAAGGACGATTCTGGCTTCAAATTTACAGACTTAGAAAAAGGAAGAGAAAATGAATAATAGTTGCAACCATTGTTTACTGAGCACTGACTGTTAGGTAAAGTAGCACAGCGGCAGGGCTTTTGCCTTGCACGCAGCCAGCCTGGCCAAGCCAGGTTCGATTCCTCCGCCCCTCTGGGAGAGCCTGGCAAGCTACGGAGAGTATTCAATATGCCAAAAACACAGTAACAAGAAGTCTCACAATGGAGACGTTACTGGGCCCACTCGAGCAAATCGATGAACAACGGGAGGACAGTTTGACATTTTACATGTATTATCTCATTTAATATCAGTAGCACTGTAGCCCTGTCCTCCCGTTGTTCATCGATTTGCTCAAGCGGGCACCAGTAACATCTCCATTGTGAGACTTGTTGTTACTGTTTTTGGCATATCGAATACATCACCAGTAGCTTGCCAGGCTTTGCCTTGTGGGCGGGATACTCTTGGTAGCTTGCCAGGCTCTCCGAGAGGGGCAGAGGAATTGAAACTGGGTTGGCTGTGTGCAAAACAGACACCCTACCTCCTGTGCTATCGCTCCGGCCCAATCTTAAACTACATGATTATTTTATTTTTCTGATTCTATAGGCAAAGACATCGAGGCACAAGATTACTCATGCAGGGACAAGCAAGATATAGTACAAAGGGTAAGGCGCTTGTTTTGCATGGGGCCAACACAGCCAGATTTGAGTCCTCACACCTCATATGGTCCCTGAGTCCCACGAGGAGTGATTCCTGAGTGCAGGGCCAGGAATATGCCCCGAACACTGCTGGGTGAGTCTTCCTCTCCCTCCCCCACTCCCACCAAGTGCTTGTGGAAAATCCTTATGAGTAGTAAAATTGAAATACACAAAGTAAACACTTATTTTTTTATATTTTCAAACAATTTTTATTATAGTTTAGGTATGTAGCATGATTACAATATTGTTTATGTTTATAGTATTCATACAGTAATCAATACATCTCCCCACCACCACCAAAATGCCAAAACTCATCACTTTACCTATGTCATCTGTAGTATACCTCTTCATCCCCACCCCCACTACTGCTTGGTAATGTGAATTTTGTGCCTTAAGGCCAAGTATTTCTTATGGTTTGTTGCTCTCTATTCCCTTATTTTATTTTTTACATATCACAGAGAGATCACCTATTATTTATCTTTTCCCCTCTGACTTGTTTTGCTGAGTGATTCCCTCCAGTTCATCCACACTGCAGCAGACTGCAAAATTTCATCTTGTAGCTGAGTGGTATTTCATTGTGTATGTGTACCATAATGTCTTTGCCATTCATCTATTGTTGGACATTTGAGTTATTTGTAGATTATTCTGACACTTGTACTAATCACTGGGGTGAACATAGGAGCTGTGTTCTTAATCTTTATGCAGTAGTTAACTTAACTCCTCAGTATATTAAGCCCATTTAATGTGCTAGGTCCTACATCAAGTCGTAGAATATTGATTCTCTGGGTTTGGTCCTAGAACCATCAGGTGAAAGATCACCCAAAAAATCTAGAAATGCAAATCATTGACCTTTAATCTGACTTCCTCAATTAAAAACAAAGGCTTGGGCCTAGTGATATGGATTTTAAACGTACTAGGTATTTCTGATGCCTGTTGCAGTCTGAAAACCTCTATGGTAGGGAAAGAATAGATAGGTGAGACCTATTGAAGTTGATAAGGGGGGCTGTGGGAAGCAAGTATACAAAGAACTTTCACTCAAGGTAGATAACATAATGCATAGAACGGGGGACCAAACCCTTATAAGTCTGAGTTTGTAACCAGATTTTCTGATTTTTCAAGAGAAGTGGGGGATCCAGATCTTAACAGGAACTCTCTCACCTTTAAAGACTGACCCAAAATCAAAATAACTTAAAATCACTTTCAAAGTAGAACCTTTCTGCAAATGCAGGTGCCAGTCTATGATGTCTGCTGAGGATAGTGGAGGGACACTGAGGACATAGGACCTGGGCTTATCTTCTAGGGCCATTTGATGCCGGATTACAGAAGAGCTAGAAGAGACTAGTTCTCTGTGTTGGTTTGCTAGTCCTGCTAACAAAGTCCCCAAACTGATGAACTTAACAGCAATTGCTGGTCCCTCTCTGGGGAGTTCTTGGAGTAGGGCAGGCCAGCTCCAGCCCCATCAAAACGCTGGCCCTCCCACCTCAAGACTGAGCTCCACAGAGAAACTAATCTGCTGAAAACTTCAGGTACAAAGATCTTATGACTGAAAACTCCAGGCTTTCTCTGAGTCAGGATGGGCCCTACCCTCCTGTAATTCTGGAACCCCCAGCAGCCTTGCCGTGGTTCCTCTGCCACTGCTATGCAAGCTCATCTACCGGCCTTGTTCCAGAAACTCATAAATAAATCTTGAAAGAAACCAATTAGCCACAAAATTTACTTACACACCCGTTCTTGGCTGAGACCTCCGGGATGATCTTGGAGTTGGGCAGGCCAGCTCCTGGCCCAGACAAAGCCCTGACAGCTGCACTCCTACCCCAAAGCTGCCACCATGCTTCTGGCCAGACTGTTCAGTTAAATATTCTGGATTTTCTGGAGTGACATATTCAAACTCTACAGCACTGACATCCCAGTAGTAGCACACTAGACTAGACGGGATGTAATGCCAAAAAGAAGCCAACCAATCTTTTTTTTTTAATTTTTAAAAATTTTTAAAAATAACTTTATTTTATATAGTAGTTCACAATATTTCATTACATTTAATATTCAAACACCAATCACACCATCATTACACCTTCCAGTAATAGGTTCACTCTTGTGTGAGGCTTGGCCCGAGCATGTGGAGAGTGAGTGGCTGTGAGCATGGTGGCGGTTGAGTTCTGGAAGTTTTTGGCTGCCTGGGATGGGTCCCTTGGGGTGTGGAGGGCTCTCACCCTCTCCACTCTGTGGCGCCCCCAGTGAAACAGCCTGGCGTGGGGTAAGCCAACCAATCTTTTTTTTTTTTTGAAATTTTATTGAATCACCGTGAGATAGTTACAAGCTTTAATGTTTGGGTTACAGTCACACAATGATCAAACGCCCATTCCTCCACCAGTGCACATTCCCCACCATCAATATCCCCATTATACCCCCCATTTCCCACCCTCCCCCTGCCTCTATGGCAGATATTACTCCCCATAATCTCTCTCTATTTTTTGGCATTATGGTTTGCAATACAGACACTGAGAGATTATCATGTTTTTTCCTTTATCTACTTTCTGCACACATCTTCCATCCTGACTGATTCCTCCAGCCATCATTTTCTTAGTGATCCCTTCTCTGTTCCAGCTGCCTTCTCCCCTTTGCTCATGAGGCAGGCTTCCAGCTATGGAGCAACCTATCTGTCCCGTTTATCTACTATCCTTAGGTGTAAGCCAACCAATCTTGACTAACAAAAACATTGTCACAGAAGGCTTAATTTATTTTTTAGACTTCACAAAATTTTTGTGCTTGGGTTTCCGTTATACAATGATCGAGTACCCATCCCTCCACCAGTGAGAAGGCTTAATTTTTAACAATAGCTTTGTAAACCCGCAAACAAGGACTTAATGTCCCCATGATGAGATACAACACTTTTCATACATTTTCTTCTATGGAAATATTTTTTGATCATCCTGTTAGTCATTTTTCTGGTAACAAGCAATATACAATAAACTTTTGTGGGCTTACTATGGGTACAGGCTTGAGGAGTATTTGGGAAAATGAAGAAAACAGTAAAGGGAAGGTGACAGTGGTCATAGGACTGGTGTTGGAATATTGAATGCCTGTAACAAATCATGACGAACAACTTTGTAAACCACAGTGTTTAAATAAAGTGGTAAAAAATGTATTTTTTTAAGAAAAAGAATTGCAGTTTAAAGTCTGGAAACTAAAAGTCTGAAATCAAGAGTTACAGGGCTTGAAAGATAGTAAGGATAGTAAGGTGGGCAGGACACTTGGCTTGCATGTGGCTGACCTGGGTTCAATCCCTGGCAACCCAAATAGTCCCCCCAGCCTGTTAAGAGTGACCCCTGAGCACAGAGCTAGGAATAGTCCCTGAGCACTGCTGGATTTGTCATCCAGTACCACTTCCCCGGACCTCCTAAAAAAATGTTGGCAGCCTGGTTTCTTCTGAGGACTGTGAGATAAAATCTGTTTCTATTTCTTTTCTTTCTTTTCTTTTTTTTTTTTAAAGCTATACCTGGCTATGCTCAGGGATTACTCCTGTCTCTGTGCTCAGGGATCACTCTTGGTGGTTGGTGCTCAGTGGACCGTATTTCAAACCCATACAACTTTTTAAAAAGTTGTATTTTAGACACATGCTTCTCTGGGGAGCCGGAGTGATGGTGAAATAAATCATCAGAAACTGTTTCAAGAGTTTGATTCTGCCCTCCCATCCTAGGAACCAGACTCCAGGGACCTGCCAAGAATAAAAGGAATTTGGTTTCAAAACCTTTCTGCCCCATAAATTTTCAGGTTTGTAGCTTTTGGAGACCGAGAAGATGTGAATTGTAACAAACCGAGTCGAATATTTGTCATGGGGTTTGGAGAATTCTCTTCTGGGTGGCAGGAAACTATTTGTAGCTGTGATTATGAAAACCCTCCTTTTAATTTTAGATCTCAGTGACTGGGACTGCCCAATATCTGAAGCACTCTTATCTTCCTAGTCATTTTTTTGACCCACCCACCATAAACAGAAAGCATCTTATTTTATTTTATTTTATTTTATTTTATTATCACAGCCAATTCTCACAAACCTATTTTTAGGTTGTCTATTAGACTAGACAAATTTTTTAAAAAATAAAAAGATCTCAGAATGTATTTATAATTTGATATGGAAATGAATAAAAATGTAAAACTTTATTTGTGAAAGTAAAAGAAAATTTTAACAAAAATATCTTTCTGAGAAAGTTCCCCAACCTTTTCTGGGTGATACTCTTAATTCTCTTTGTTCTCTTCCCTTCCTTTCACTTTCATTTGAAGCTATAACTAATCTATTGAAATAAACATTTATTAAATACAGCTTCTGGTAAGTTAGAGTTCTTCACAAAAGTACAGGAGTTTAGTTATTTTTATATTAATTTTTTTTAAAACAAGGGTTGCATCTGGAGGTACTGGTGGTGACACGGGGAGGAGTTGAGCCTTGGACTCCCACACATGTGTTCCATTACTTGATTTTACATGTTTTAGGAAGGGAGAGATAGGATGATACCTTTAGAGCAAAGGGATTTCTTGAGATATCTTGATAATTTCATTAGTTTCCAGCTGTATTGTGATCATAAGTGAAAGTAAAATGTACCTTCTCAACTGGAGCAATAGTAACATGGGTAGTGCTTGCCTGACATTCAGCCAACCCAGATTTGATCCCTGGTACCACACAAGGTCCCCTAACCCCTGCCATTAGTCATCCCTGGGCACAGAGCTAAGAAAGTTCTGAGCACTACTAGGTGTGACCCCAAGGTAAAGGTAAAGGCCCTCCCGTTGATCGTCGATTTGATCGAGCGGGCCCAGTAACGTCTCCATTGGAGACTTTGTTGTTACTGCGTTTGGCATATCAAATACTCTCGGTAGCTTGCCGGGCTCTCCGGACCTCAAAACAAACAAAAACAAAAGTTTGGCCCCTAAAGATGATATTCTATGTTCAGATGAGTTCCTTAAAATAAACTAGCAAGAGAAATTGACCTTTCAGTTCTGTGAAATTTTTTCAACATGAAACTATTGATTTGTCCTTGGAATATTTTGGAACTTTTAAGTTTTTCAGAAACAAATTTTAATAAAAATCTGTAATAATGAAATGAAAATATAGCATTGGGACTTCTTAAACCTAAACTGAATTGAAATAAGTATTGAATTATGGTTGCCAATTCAGGACTCACATGGTTTTGCTTTGAAATGGGCATATGGTAAACCTTTCTGTCACTTGGGGAAATAAAAATATTTCCTTCCAAGTCATTCTTTGGCCCCAAATCCAAGTTCATATAGTCATGTAATGTTTGGAGATAAATTTTATTTTGAAATAAAGATTAGTAGAAAAGGACATTTTGAATTTGTAGTGTTAGGTGGATTAGTATGATGTATCATTATCATTTTCCAAAAAAATTTAAAAGTTTTTTTTATTATAATTTAGATAACAGCACAGCGGGTAGGGCGTTTGCCTTGCACACAGCCAACATGGCCAACCCGAGTTCGATTCCTCCGCCCCTCTCGGAGAGCCCGGCAAGCTACTGAGAGTATTCGATATGCCAGACACAGTAACAACAAAGTCTCCAATGGAGACGTTACTGGGCCCGCTCGAGCAAATCGATGATCAACGGGAGGGCCTTTAGATAATAGAGTTACCGTAGTGTTCAAGTTTCTGGCATTGATATACAAAATTACAATGTGAAAAGATTTCACCTCAGCATCACAAGTTGTGTGACTATTTCAAGTGGAAATGAATCCCTGTCCTAGGTTATTAGCTGAATTTTGTTGTCGATCCTTAATAGAATCTTGACTTTACTAGATATTGGTTTTTCAAGTTAATTTCTTTGAAACAGTTTCTGGCCTATAAAATTAATGTTATAAAAACATCTCATGAGATTTTTGTAAGAATTGAATGAGAAAATATATCAATCACTGCTTAACAAATGTGATTTTTTTTATTGTCCCTTTCTGTTAGTCACTCTGTGTAAATCTCTGACATTAAGAATTCTTCCTACCACAGTCTGCTCTCAGAATTGATTCTCAGGGTGGTGGTCTCTCTTGATCCCTTATAAACTTTCTTCCGTGGTTATTCTTTTCCTGTTTCATTCTTGCTGTTCAACCCTGTATTCAATCTTACTACTGCTTAAGCCTCCACCCTGTTGTTTTCTACCTCACCTTGCTTTCTTCTTTTTTTTTCTTTCCTTCAACCAAATAACTTCTTTGTTATTTCTAGTGCACTCTCATTCTCCACAAACAGTTCAGGTATGTATTTACTTATAAAAACACTGTAGCATAATAGACACTTTTCAAGGAAATCAAACCCATTCATGTGTACTCCTTCAGTTCCTGTCACGTATTTAAAATTTTAAAATATGCTTTTGTAAATAGTCCAAATGAAGTTATTTATGGAGTGATGTGGTACAGTGGAGCTAGTCCAAGAAGTCAGTCCTTATTCTGCTTTAGTGACCCTTGGTGGTGCCCTTTACTTCTTAAGACCTCACTTTATTAGATGTTACTTTTGTTTTGGGCTGGAGCGATAGCACAGCGGTAGGGCGTTTGCCTTGCACGCAGCCAACATGGCCGACCCGAGTTCGATTCCTCCGCCCCTCTCGGAGAGCCCGACAAGCTACCGAGAGTATCTGCCCGCATGGCAGAGCCTGGCAAGCTCCCTGTGACGTATTTGATATGCCAGACACAGTAACAACAAAGTCTCTAATGGAGACGTTACTGGGCCCGCTCGAGCAAATCGATGATCAACGGGAGGGCCTTTACCTTTACCTTTACCTACTTTTGTTTTATTGCCACGCCTGGTGGTGGTTGGAGACTATTCCTAGCAGAACTCAGGGGATATCGAGAAACTGCTGGGGATTGAATCCAGGTCTTCTTCATGCAAAACATGTGTTCCAATTCTTTGAGCAATTTCTTTAGCCATAAGATCTCTGTCTCTTTAGCTCTTAAATGAAGCAATTGGATATGTTTTTTCTTAAGCTCTTTCTAGTTCTGAAAATAGTCTAAGAGTTTGTACCTTATGTAATGGGAATGCTTTTCCAAGTCATCATTCATTCTTTCTCATTTCCTCTGCATGAGTGGAGAAAATAAGCTAATAATAATAATAATAATAATAATAATAATACAATACTCTGGGAGGCTGGGGACTTGGCAAAATAGGCTGGAGATGCTTTGCATGAGACATGTCTGAGGTTTGATCCCCAATACTGTATGGTCCCCTGAGCACAACTGGTAACAATTTTTTCCACCCTCTCTTTAGTACTGAGTCTGAAGTAGCCCTTGAGGATCAATGGGTGTGCCCCCATCCCAATGTGCTCTACAAATTGCTTTGCAGGCTTGGGTTGGAGTACATTCTGCCAGCTGGATAATAACCTCTTGGCCTTCTTTGACCACTTAGGCCTGCTGAACTTCAGTAACTCTGGCACTGTTGAATGAATCCTCCTTTCTCCTAGATACACAACTGATCTGCCACTGAGTTTGTAAACTGCTAGGGCAGGTTAAAGTTCAGTTTTGTTCATGGAAGAGAACAGCTCTTTTGGTCTGCATTGGATATTCCTCTTTGCTGCAACAGAAATGGCAGAATTTATCAGGGGGAATATTTGTCCAGATGTTACTAGCTTTACAAGGTTCTGGGAGGAGGCCCAGAAGCAAGTATACTTAGAAAAATATATCAATCTATGGCCCGGTTTGCTTTCTCTTTTTTTTTTTTAGGAAGGGTACTGGGGCACCCAGGGATCACTCATGGAGATACTGTTCCCAGCAGAGCAAGCCTGATGGTTTTGTGCTTGGATTATACCTAGGGGTTCATGGGAAGCCTTGTGGTACTGGGGATGCAACTTAGAGCCACCTCTGCATGCAAGGTAGACACCCCACCCTTCAAGTCATCTTCCCAGCCCTGGTTTGTTTTCTTTTCGGAGTATGATCAAATGCTCCCCTTCCCCGCTATAGAGTGAGCGAAAGAGGACAGAAGTTTCTGTGTTAAGATGTTAATGGGAAAGTCCTGCTGGACTTTGAGAGTGCAAAGAAAAGTCATGGGAACTTTCCAGGGAAGATGGTGGGTGTAATACACATGAAAATGTATGAGAACGATCAAGTGAAGTCTTCATAGGGTGGAGCTGGAGGCTACTGGCTGCTAGATGCTTGCGGGTGGACAGGATGTAGCCCAGATTGAGTGGGGAGCAAAGGGTAGGGAAGAAAGGTTTTCTTTGAACTCTGGACACCTCTTGGGAGCATATAAAGGTTCTAGAATGATGGCAGAAGGAATCCAGTATAGGAATAGTGTTGAAGGAACTAAAATGAATAGAGAGCCACAAGACAGAGGGGAGATTACTGTTCAGGGCAGAAATAGGAACCTGGAATGGGGAAGAAAACTGTGCGATGGAGAAAACGTGGCCTCTGGGGGTTTGGCTTTGATCAAGACTTCCCTACAGGCTTAATCAGTGTAACAGGCTGGGACCTCTCAGCCTGCAGGCCTCTGACCTTTGCAGTTAAGCTCATAGGTCCTCAGTCTTCCCAAGATTCTAGAGCCAGCCGTTTTGTTTTCAAAGAAACTAGAAGCAAGCGAGTTCTAATTTACCACCTACGAGTCGGCTTGGTCTCTCAGTTCTGCTGCTGGGCTGTTGACTTGTAACTGACCTTCTGTAGAGTTGCCTTTTGACTAAGCCTCTTGTCTTGGGTCCTAGGGTCTAACTCTTTGTCTGATGATTTTGCTAACATGGATTGCTAATTACTGTTAGTTACTGTCACTGTTTAATACTCCTAAGAGGAAGGTAATTGTTTTATCTGTTGGGCAGATGAGAAAGCTAGGGCTTAGAATATTTGTTTTTTATTTGTTCTGTTTGCTTAAAATCGTAGGTTGCAACTAAATTCAGTCCAGGCAATTGACCATTACAGTCCAGTTGAACACTTACCACATCACGTTGCCTCTGCATTTTTCACTGGTTCTGTAAATTCTGCCCTGGTTCTTTGTCACTCCAACTGTTAGGATGGGTCTCCTGTTCTACCCTCATCCTTGCTGATGAATGCCCTCAGACGTGTCTGCTTTCTTCAGCTCTTGTTGTCTGTCTGCTTTAGGGATCTGGATTACCTCCCATTGACCCACGAGTGTGTCTGATTCTCTCTCATGTTTCTTTATCTACTTTATGGTGAGCGCTGGAGCTCGGGAGCAGCCCTCGTACCCTGGGTGGAAATAGCTTTGCAGGTTTGATTCCTAGATGAGAAAGGACTTCTTCCCTTCTAGGGATGAATGAACTGTGTCCATGTGTTAGAGTCCCTGGGAGCCTTGTAGGTATTTGCAGGCCTTCATCTTGAGCATGGCTTATCCTTGGATTGCAGCGCCTGATACTATACTTCGGCCGTTTTCATGTAGGCAGAGCTTCTCCACCTATCACAGTTGCTTGTACAACTCTGAGAGCTGCATAGCCATGAACTCTTGCCTCTGCGATTTCACTTTAGAGGGTCTGTTGATACCCAGGAATGCATAGCTGGTATTTGTTTTCTTGGTGGGGGTTGGGGAGGCAGGTGGTGATGGGATCAACTGTGGGGGTGCTCGGGGATAATCTTGGCTCTGCACTCAGGGATAACTCCTGGCAGACTTCAGGGGACAATATGGGGTTCAGGGATTAAGCCTGGGTCTCCTGTATGCAAGGCAAGTTCCCTGCCTGCTCTACTATCTCTCCAGTCCTTAGAATCCATCGTTTTATATGAAATAATTCCATGGAATTCTAATGTGTTTGATGACCATTTTAATAGTGAACAGGAGCAAAAGCAGGGTGCCCTGAGAAAGAAAGAAAGAAATCTTCAGAGTTTCTTTGCACTGTGAACCTGGGATGATGTAGTATGTGAATATGATCAAAGAAGTGCTATATTGAATGCCTCCGTTGCTCCAGGCTGCTGGAGGAAGCCACCATCTGAAAGGTGCGACAGTGTGGGCACTCCCTGTGCTACTGGAAACTGCTCATAGCAGAGTGGTTGAGGGGAAAGTGATGGGCCTATACACGGAGAATTCTAGGGTCTGTCCTAAAGGTGTCCTCAAGTTGCCCTGAAATCTTTTTGCCCAAATGTGTTAAACACTAAGAAAATCAGAATTGCAAAGGCAAAACTGCTAAGGGGAGAGAGACTTGATACGGCCCACCAAAAGACCAGCAAAAGCATTATTTGTTATGTAAATTGTGGCAGCCTTCGGATGATTCATATTTGACGCAAAAGCAAACCATATTTAAGATGGAAAAGCAAGAATTTTCTCAGCAAAAAAAGGTATCTGTGATGTTTATTTGGTTTTGCTGAGATTTTGGTAATTACCAATACTTTCAGTTCCCATTTCTTAACTATTCATTTTGAAGGCTATGGGGGATGGAAAGGGTCAAACTGAGGGTAAGTGATTTGGGAGAGGTGCAGTTCCTCCCGGTAGTGCTAGCTAGTGTGGGCCCTCACAATGACCCAGAGTTGCCAGGAATGACCCAGGACACTCACGCAGTTATCAGAGGACCCTGTAATTCTGGGAACTGCACCAGGGTCAGCTGCATGCAAAGCAAGTAACTTAACCCCTGCATCATCTCTCCGGCCCCAAGTGCTGGTTTTTTTAAATAAAAAAAAATTTTTTTTTAAACTTTTATTAGGTACAGTTGTAGACTTACAAATTTTTGTGTTTGAGTTTCAGTTATACAATAATCGAGTAGCCATCCCTCCACCAGTGTCCATTCTCCACTACCACTGATCCCAGCATCCCTCCCACCCCCCATCGCCCCATGCCACCCTGCCTCTGTGGCAGGGCATCCCCTTTTGTTCTCTCTCATTTTGGGTGCTGTGGTTTTCAAAAGAAGCATTGAGTGGCAATCATATTCGGTCTATAGTCTTCTTTCAGCATGCATCTCCATGGCTTGGAGACCAGCCACACACACTAAGGGTAAAGGCAGCTCAGATAGAGAAGGCAGCACAAGTCAAAGTTTTTAAGGGCATCAGACTTCTGTGATTAACAAGACAGTACGTTTCTGATCTCTAAGGCTTGTGTGACAAAGGATCTCCTGCTATCAGAGCTTTGTGGCTCTGGAGGCAGGAATGCATGCACTTTTATCTTTCTGGTCTCATCTGTAAATTTAGAGCTGTGGAACTGGTCATCTTTTATTTATTTATTTATTTATTTTTGCTTTTTGGGTCACACCCAAAAAGGGATGCACAGGGATTATTCCTGGCTCTGCACTCAGGAATTACTCCTGGCAGTGCTTAGGGGACCATATGGCATGCTGGGAATCGAACCTGGCCTGGCTGTGGGCAAGGCAAATGCCCTACCTGTTGTGCTATCACTCCAGCCCAGAAGTAGCAGTATTTGCTGTATGTCAGACCCTACGCTCAATTCTGAACTTGGATTTTTTCATACATTTCTCACTATAATCCAAGGATGGTATTATTATTTGCTCGAGGTAAAGGTAAAGGCCCTCCCGTTGATCGTCGATTTGCTCGAGCGGGCCCAGTAACGTCTCCATTGGAGACTTTGTTGTTACTGTGTCTGGCATATCAAATACTCTCGGTAGCTTGCCGGGCACTCCGAGAGGGGCGGAGGAATCGAACTCGGGTCGGCCATGTTGGTCGCTTGTAAGGCGAACGCCCTACCCGCTGTGCTATTGCTCCAGCCCATAGGTATTATTATTACTGCCTATTTTAAGTGATTAGGAACCCTGGGTTAGATAGGTTAAGTGATGTTCTTAAAGTCACATAGTCTTTTGGTTTTGGTATTTGCAGTGTCAGAGATTGAAGCCCAGGCCTCACATATTCATGACAAGTGCTCTGCCTCGTATCGAGCTACAGCCTGGCCTCGAAAGTCACACTGTTGCTAAATGCTAGAGTTCTGGAGTTTTTTTTTTTTTATTAGTGAAACACCATGAGCTACAGTTATAGACTTACAATTTTTTTTTTTTTTTGCTTTTTGGATCACACCCGGCGATGCTCAGGGGTTACTCCTGGCTCATGCACTCAGGAATTACTCCCGGCGGTGCTCGGGGGACCATGTGGGATGCTGGGAATCGAACCTGGGTCGGCCATGTTGCTGCGTGCAAGGCAAACGCCCTACCTGCTGTGCTATCGCTCCAGCCCCATAGACTTACAAATTTTTGTGCTTGGGTTTCAGTTATACAATGACCAAGGACCCATCCCACCAGTGCCCATTTTCCACCACCACGGGTCCCAACATCCCTCCTAATCCCCATCCCTCCCATTCCACCCTGCCTCTGTGGCAGGGCATTCACCCTTGTTCTCTCTCTCTTCTTTTGGGTCCTGTGTTTTGCAGGAGAGACATTGAGTGGCAGTCATGTTTGGTCTATAGTCTACTTTCAGCATGCTTCTCCCACCCTGGGAGGATCCTCACAACACCCTTTATTTGGTGCTCTCTTCTCTATCTGCGCTTCCCTTTTCCCTAGCACGTGTGGCTGGCCTCCAAGTCATGGAGCAAAATTCCTGGTACTATTCTCAGCCACTCCTGGGTGTTAGTCTCCCATTTTGTTGCTTTATGTTCCCCAGATGAATGCAATCTTTCTGTGTCTATCCTACTCTTTCTGACTCATTTCGCTTAACATGATACTTTCCATGTAGTACCACTTGTATGTAAATTTCATGACTCCATCTTTTCTAACAGCTATATAGTACTCCATTGTGTAAATGTACCAAAGTTTCTTTAACCAGTCATCTGTTCTCAGGCACTCAGGTTTTTTTCCAGATTCTGGCTATTGTAAAGAGTGCTGAAATGAACAAACAACTGGAGATGTCACTTCGACTTTTTTGCCTCTCTGGGATATATTCCCAGGAGTGGTATTGCTGGGTCAAATGGGAGATCAAATTCTAATTTTTTGAGAATCGTCCATACTGTTTTCCAAAAGGGTTGGACCAGTCGGCATTCCCACCAGCAGTGAAGGAGGTCCCTTTCTCGCCACATCCGTGCCAGCACCGGTTGCTTTTGTTCTTGTGGATGTGGGCCAGTCTCTGTGGTGTGAAATGATATCTCATTGTTGTTTTGATCTGCATTTCTCTGATGATTAGTGATGTAGAGCATTTTCTCATGTGACTTTTTGCATTCGGATTTCTTCTTTGCAAAAGTTTCTGTTCATTTCCTCGCCCCATTTTTTGATGGGGTTGGGTGCTTTCTTCTTGTTGAGTTCAACCAGTACCTTGCATATCCTTGATATCAACCCCTTGTCAGATGTGTACTTGGCGAATATCCTTTCCCATTCTGTAGACTGTCTTTGTAGTTTGGTCACTGTTTCTTTTGAAGTGCAGAAGCTTCTTAGTTTAAGATAGTTCCATTTTTCTATCTCTGTTTTCACTTGCTTGGCCAGTGGTGCGACATCTTTGAAGATACCATTAGCTTCAATATCATGGAGGGTTTTGCCAACTTTGTCTTCAGTGAACTTTATGGATTCTGGTCTGATGTTGAGGTCATAAATCCATTTTGATCTTACTTTTGTTCATTGCATTAGGCAGAGATCTGAGCCCACTTTTTTGCATGTAGCCGTCCAGTTTTGCCAGCACAATTTATTAAAGAGGCTTTCCCTGCTCCATTTCACTTTTCTTGCCCTCTTATCGAAGATTAGATGATCATATGCTTGGGAGGAGATGTCAGTATATTCAACTCTGTTCCACTGGTCTGCAGCTCTGCCTTTGTTCCAGTACCATGCTGTTTTAATTACTACTGCTTTGTAGTAGAGCTTGAAGTTAGGCAGGTTGATTCCTCCCATTTTCTTTTTCCCAAGAATTGCTTTAGCTATTCGTGGGGGCTTATTGTTCCATATAAATTTCAGGAGTGTTTGCTCTATTTCTTTGAAGAATGTCATGGGTATCCTTATAGGGATCGCATTGAATTTGTACAGTGCTTTGGGAAGTATTGCCATTTTGACAATGTTGATTCTCCCCATCCATGAGCAGGGGATATTTTTCCATTTCCCCATGTCCTCGTTTATTTCCTGAAGTAGCGTTTTGTAGTTTTCTTTGTACAGGTCCTTTACTTCCTTAGTTAAACTATTCCCAGGTACTTGATTTTCTGGGGCACAATTGTGAATGGGATTGTTTTCTTCATGTCCCTTTCTTCTCTTTCACTATTTGCGTATAGGAAAGTCTTGGATTTTTGGGTACTGATTTTATAGCCTGCCACTTTAGTATACAAGTCTATTTTTTCTAGGAGTTTCTTGGTAGAGGTTTTAGATCTGCGAATAGTGAGAGCTTGATTTCTTCCTTCTCTACCTGGATGCCCTTAGTATCTTTTTCTTGCCTAATCGCTATTGCAAGTACTTCCAGTACTATATTGTAGAGTTCTGGAGTTTTGATCCAGACCCACACTATGATTACTATGCTTAGATTAGAGAATATTGTCACAACTTTATAAAATGACTTTCCTAAGTCCAGTCCGTAGTAAGCCTATTTCCTCCCAAGAGGATTGTCTTAGCATCAGTGTTGTGAGATGAATGATCACAACTGTGTGTCCAACAGAATACTCTTGTTTCAAGTGTGTATGACTGGATAGGAAGAACGGATGCCAACATTTTATGAGAACAGTGCTGATGGGAACACTTGGTAATGTAGTCAATTAATTTTAATTAATTGAAAAAAAGATCAGAAAGTAAGAGTGAAATATAGAGGGCAAGTAGAAAGTAAGAAGGAATATTTTGCTGAGAGGTTGCTCAGTGGCAGAGCACATGACATGCATTTTGAGGCTCTGAACCCTGGCACACACTAGACACAAAAGAAAAGCAAATGACACAGGGCTGGAGAGATAGTACAGTGTGTAAGGCACTTGTCTTGCATGCAGTCGACCGTGGTTCAATCCCTGGAATCTATGTGGTCCCTTGAGCACCACCAGGAGTGATCTCTGAGCACAGAGCCAGTAATAGTCCCTAAGCACAGCTTGATAGGGCCAAGAGACAAAAAGAAAATGACAAAGAAGGGCTGGAAAGATAATCCAGGGGATACTTCATTTGCATGCAGCTGCCTCTGGTTCCTTCTCCAATACTGCATGTGGTCCCCCAAGCACTACCATCTCTTCCCTGAACAAAAAGCCAGGAATAAACCCTGAACACTCTTGGGTGTGATCCAACCACATGCCTCCTCAGCTTCTCCTTGCTAAACAGACAAAGAACCCCCCAATTTATTTTAATTAAATAAATTAGTTGAATTTATTTTAATTAAAAGAAGTTTACTAAGACACCCATATTTATAATAGCATTGATCATGGTGGTCAAGACATAAAAGCAACCCAAGTATCCATCAGTGACTAAATGGATCAATGAAATGTAATATATTTTACAGAATAATATTACTATTGTAAGGTTTTTTTTTATTTGTTTTGGGCCATACCTGGCAGTGCTCAGGGCTTACTCCTGGATCTGTGCTCAGGGATCATTTCTGGCAGGCTTAGGAAATCATTTGGAGTGCTGAGAATCAAATCCAGATCAGTCTTGTGTAAAGCAAATACCCTGCCTTTTGTACTATTTCTGGCCTCTCCAGTGGAATATTACTAAGCCTTAATGGGGGGGTGGGGGCGGGCTGGAGCCATAGCACAGCGGGTAGGGTGTTTGCCTTGCATGCAGCCAACATGGCCGACCCGAGTTCGATTCCTCCGCCCCTCTTGGAGAGCATGGCAAGCTACCGAGAATATCTTGCCCACACAGCAAAGCCTGGCAAGCTCCCCGTAATGTATTCAATATGCCAAAAACAGTAACAACAAGTCTCACAATTTGTTGTGAGATGTTACTGGTGCCCGCTCGAGCAAATCGATGAACAACGGGAGGACAGTGCTTAAAATAGGGGAGAAATTGTGATAAATGCTACAACATGGGTAAGCCATAAAGCATTATGCTGGATGAAATAAGGCAATCACAAAGAGACATTGTATAATTCTACTCATATGAGTATCTTGAATAGTCAAAACCATAGCAAAAGAAAGCAGAAGGACAGTCCCCAAGGAATGGGGAGAGGGAACTAGGAGAGTTGTTTAATGGGTCTAGAGTTTCAGAGATTTTTTTTTTTTTTTTTTTTTTGCATTTTTGAGTCACACCTGGTGATGCTCAAAGGTTACTCCTGGCTCTGCATTCAGGAATTATTCCTGTTATTGCTCCAGGGACCATACGGGATGCTGGGGATTGAACCTTGCCGCGTGCAAGGCAAATGCCCTCCCTGCTGTACTAGAGTTTTAGTTTTGTAAGAGAAAAACATTCAAGAGATTTGTTGTGTAGCAATGTGTATATACTTAATTACTCACCTGTGCATTTTTAAATGGCTAAAGGTATGTCCCAGAACTCCTAAGAAATGTTTATAATCTCTCTTTATATGGGTAATCATAAACATAGGTTTTTATATTACTTGATTTTTAAGGCTAACTTTTCTTTTTATTTATTTATTTCTGCTCACGTCTGGAGCTAGCAGATGCCATTGCTCTACACTAGCATGGGACAGGGACAAATGGGGACATTACTGGCGCCTGTCAGCAAACCATTGATCAACAGGATGATAAGTGATTTATTTATTTATTTGTTTCTCTAAGGTCTTAAGGGGGGAGGGAGAATGACAACTGTACCCATGACATGATACATTTAATGCATTTAGTGTAGTAATCACACAAAAATTTGTTATTATTACTATTAGTGTTTTGCTTTAGTTTTACATAGTAGTGCTTGGGGGCTATTCTATCATGGTGCTTGGAGTCACTTCTGGCAGTGCTCAGGAACCACCTGGTACTAGGTATTGGACCTGGGACTTCCACATGCAAAGCATGTGCAGTATACCTTTGAGCTATCTTCCCAACCAGTTGTTCTTCATGCTATTGCTTTCTTCGAAATTAAAGTAGAGTTTTGGTTCAAGTGTTAGAGGATTTGGTCCTCAGCGTCACCTGACTCTGGTTGTGCCCTGACATTGAGGGGCTAAACCCCAACATATTTAGTTTCCATGAGCATAAAAAAAGGAAGAAAGAAAATCAATACAGGAGGCCCTGGATTTCTCTCTCTCTTTCTCTCTGTCTCTGCCTCTCTCTCTCTCTCTCTCTCTCTCTCTCACACACACACACACACACACACACTACACATACACACAAGATAAAATATTCAGAGAAATGATAAAGCAATTTTCCAGCTCTTAGAAATAGAATTTTTCAAAATTAATGATACCTAGCAGAGGCTATCATCAAACAAAACCTCTTAATCTGAAATTCAGCAAATCTGTGATTATTATGCATAGTCTCCTACCACCAACTGCTGCTGGAATTGGCTTTTTGATTAGTATTCACAAAATCTGGTGGCTAGTTGCTAAATATGACTTACCAAACCTGTGATAGAGAAAATGGAGACAGGGAAGGAAACTGTAGGGAATACAGTATGAACTGGCCTTCCAGTTATTCTTTTTTTTTTTTAAACTTTCGTGCTTGCCTTTCAGTCATATAATGAGCGAGTACCCCTCCCTCCACCAGTGCCCATTCTCCACCACCAATGATCCTAGTATCCCTCCCACCATTCCCACCCTACCCCTGAACCCCCCACCCCCAGTCTCTATGGCAGGGCATTCCCTTTTGTTCTCTCTCTCCTTTTGGGTGTTGTGGTTTGCAGTAGAGCTATTGAGTAGGTCTTCCAGTTCTTACTGGTTGGGGGAATAGGGCACAATTCAGTAGTTCTCTGAGCTATTCATTTTTCTCAGATAGGATTGAATTTTGAATCTTATGTCGCTTTTTATCCTATCCCTACTCCTTCTTTAGACCTGTGCTCAGGGGCTCCTCAGGACTCTCATCAAAGAGATCAGAGCTATGCTCTTAGGGTCACATTATTGAAAAAGGACTGGCCTAAGAAAATTTTAGTTGAATGAAGAGAACCTGTCAACTGTGACTACAGGTCTTTAAAAGATGCAAATACATACCAATGATAATATTATCTGTTTTCTGCATTATTTCTTGTTCACAGTGATTCTCTAATGGTTCTCAACTACTCAGGATCTCTAATCATAATGGTTAATGGGAATTTAAGCTAGACTTGAATGCTGATGGCCAGTTTTCCAGAAAACATATTCAGTCACTGAACTGGATGTGTTTTTAGTTCCTCTCTTACATTTGCTTAAAGGCAACATGTAGGAGGAGAAAGCAGAGAAGTAGCAAGCAGAGGCGGGCGTATCTACTCTGGGGATGATGCTGAACTTTGGAGGGTTTGACAGTGACTAAACCTCAGAGGCAAAGGTTTGTACCCCAAACATGCATGAGTTAGCACTATGGTAAGATGAGTACAGGATGCAAGGTCTGTCTTCCATAACCTTCCATTTTGCCCTTGGGGGGGAAAAATCATGAGTATTCTGATTGTAGTTAAACCACTGGACAATTTGAAATTGGGTGTGGGGGAGTGGTAAGTGCGCCATTGTCCTAAGAATTCAAAGACAAATGACTCTCAATCTGGATCACTGGGCTCAGTGAGTGCTGTGAAGGATGGATCGAACACAGCTAGGCAGATACAAGAGAAAAAGAAAACACATTACTTAGGAATGACTTTTTAAAAATCATTTTTATGATATACTGGGACTTGCCGTAACTGTGAATTATGCTTTCCATCCATGCATCATTCCAGCCTCATACCTGTCACAGAGTGCCTGCTTCCTTCCACTAGTGTCCCAAGGGCCAGGAATGGTTTGGAATTTTAATTGAATGTATTCATTTGTTGAAGGTTCACAATATGGAGCAAACCAAATCTCATCACCCCTTTTGTTTTACCTGGTACTGGCATAATGCCAGCATGGCAAGGAAGCTTTACGCTTCCTATGTTTGGGGTTATGCTGACCTTCTGAAGACAGGTAGGAGATGGGAAACAGTACTATCCTTCTGATAAAAGCATTTCTTTCTCATGGTCAATTCTTATTTATTTATTTGTTTATTTATTTGATTGATATTATCATGATTGATAAAGTTATTCATGATTGGGTTTCAGGCACACATTGTTCTAGCACCAGTCTACACCAGTGTCCACTTCCCTCCCTTAATGTCCTCACTTTCCGGCCCACCCTTCCATCCTGCCTCTATGGCAGGCAGTTTTCCTTCACCTTTAGGCACTGTGATTTGCGTTACTGTTCCTGAGAAGGTGTTATGCTACCACTTTAGCACCTTTCAGCACCCCCCACCCCAGAGTGATAGTTCCCTCCACCATTGTTGCAGCATTCCTTATTCACATCCTCTTATCCTTATTCCTATCCTCTCCCGGCTCCAGGGGCTTGCCTTCTACTGAAGGTCACTTCTATTCTTATTGCCTTGGGGCATTTGTTAGTCTCTTATTGTTCCTTTATATCCCTGCATTTGGCGGAGATCAGTCTACATTGGTCCCTGCTCCTCCCAGGATGCCTGAGGATGTGTGTGCAGTGTGAAGCATCTCTGGAGGCCCTGCATTATTTTCATCTGTTTCCCCCAAAGACTGCCTTTTCTCATGTAGCTTTATTTGCCATATTGTGGCACAACATTCATGTTTATTTCTGCTGAAGAGTGGCTTTTCATCGTATGAACTCCATAACGTCATTGCATAAACTCTATAAGGTGCCAATTCACTGTACTAGGGATGCTAGGGATGGACATTTGAATTGTTTCTACTTTGGAATCATTATGAACAACAATGCTGTAGACATTTTTGTGTGCATGTGTTCTGGGCACATATGTATGTCATACTCCAGGATACAAACCACCAATGTTCTTTATTTTCCCCCCATTTTATGTATTTATTTATTCTCTCTCTCCCTTTCTCTCTCAAATCAAACCATAGTGAGATATACAGTTACAAAGTTGCTTATGATTTGGTTCCAGTCATATAATATTCCCAAACCCACCCCTTCATCAGTGTACAGTTCCCTCTACCAATGTCCACAGTTTCCCTCCTGCCACTGGCTGCCTGCCTCCCCACAGCCTGCTTCTGTGGCAGGCACTTTTCTTTTCTTTTCTTTTTAAATGCTTTTAAATTAATTTTATTTAGATTTTATCTTTATTTTATTTTTATAAAGTTGTTCACAGTAATTTATTACATTCAATATTCTAACACCTCTATGATTTGTTGCAAACATAGAGGGAAATATCTATATATCTATTTATCTATATCTATATCTATCTATATCTGTCTATCTATCTATCTATCTATCTATCTATCTATATCGGAGAGACCGGCAAGCTACGGAGAGTATCCTGCCCGCATGGTAGATCCTGGTAAACTACCCGTGGCATATTAATATGCCATAAACAGTAACAATAGCAGGTCTCATTCCCCTGACCCTGAAAGAACCCCCAATACAGCAGCATTGAGAAAGACTAGTAAGGAGAGGCTGCTAAAATCTCAGGGCTGGGATGAATGGAGATGTTACTGGCGCCCGCTCAAGTAAATCGATGAACAATGGGATGACAGTGATGACAGTGATTCCAACACCAATCCAATAACCATTATACCTTCCCACCACCAGATTTCTAATTTTTTCACCTGACTGCCCAAACCTATCCCCAAAGCAAAACCTAAATAATTTATTTGTATTGCTTGTTATGAGTAATCCACTAACAATGTCACTGTCACTGTCCTCCTGTTGTTCATCGATTTGCTCGAGGGGGCCCAGTAACATTGTGAGACTTGTTACTGTGTTTGGCATATCGAATACGTCACAGGTAGCTTGCCAGGCTTTGCCATGCGGGTGAGATACAATGATGCAAAAAAAATTTTCTTAGAGGAGTGTGTGTGTGAAGATTGTTGTATCTCACCCTGGAGTCATTAAGCCCTTGTATTAAAGATTACTAACATGTTGTTAAATGTTGATATTTGTGTGCTAATATATATATATATTTAATCGCGATTGGTTGCCTTCTACTTTACACCCCATCCAGTGTGGTGTGCTACTCTTGGTACATCAGTGGTGTAAGAGCATGAGAGTTTCTCTAGGAATTCTAAAATTTTAAATAGGGTGAAGAAGTGATAATAAGAAGTGATCGTTGATGTCAAGAGAGGGGTGCGGCAGGGTGATACCTTTTCACCAAAACTCTTCAGTGCCACCCTCGAGAACATCATGCGACGACTGGAATGGGAAGGAATGGGAGTGAAGATAGATGGTCGGCAACTACACCACCTCCGCTTTGCTGATGACATTGTTTTAATAACACCAAACATCAGCCAAGCGGCACAAATGCTGGCCGACTTTGACCGTGAGTGTGGAAAGGTAGGACTACAGCTGAATCTTACGAAGACAATGTTTATGAGAAACAGCCTTGTTCCTGACGCCCTTTCGCTCTCAATGGAATGACCATCTCCGAATGCAACAGCTATGTGTACCTAGGTCGAGAGGTCAACATGACAAATGACCTGGCACCCGAGCTGCGCAGGAGGAAGAGAGCGGCTTGGAACGCCTTCAAGAGCATCAAAGAAATAGCTAAGAGGACGGAGAACCTCCGGCTCTGGGCACATTTCTTTGATTCCATGTTCTTCCTGCATTAACATACTCCTCAGAGACCTGGGCCCTATGAAAACAGGATGAGAACGCTATTTGGATCTCCCAAAGAGAAACTGAAAGAGCTATGCTTGGAATATCACGTTTCACTCAAATGAGAGAAAGAATCTGGAGTTCCGACCTCCATCTGTGATCAAGAATCAGGGACGCTGTCTCATTTGCCAAGGTGTCAAAAATCAGATGGGCTGGTCACGTAATGAGATTTAAAGATGACCGTTGGACTAGAGCTGTTACTGATTGGATTCCACGGGATGTCAAGAGACCGCGTGGCCGCCCACCTACCAGATGGTCAGACTTCTTTGTCAAGGTCATGAACGATCGGTTTGAGGCCCTCCATGTTCCCGGAGCGAAGAGATGCCATTGGGCTACACTAGCACGCGACAGGGACAAATGGAGACGTTACTGGCGCCCGCTCGAGCAAATCGACGACTAACGGGAAGTTAAGTGATTAAGTGATTAAGTGAAATAGGGTGATACAGATAGAGTTAGTTTTTTGACTAGATGGTTACTTTGGGGTTCAGAGGCATCTCTGCAGCATTCAACAAGCACTTTTCTTCTCTCTCTCTCTCTCTCTCTCTCTCTCTCTCTCCCTTTCTCACTCTTTTGCTTGCTCACTCGCTCTGTCTTTCCTTTTGGGCATGATGGTTTGCAATACAGGTACTGAAAGGTTTTATGTATATCCCTATACCTACTTTCAGCACTCAGTTCTTGTCTAAAGTGATCATTTCCAACATTATTGTTATAGTGCAACGTTTTTTTCTTCTTCTGGTTTTTGAGTCACTCTTGGTGGTGCTTGACAGGCATTGCTGGGGAGCAGTGCTCAGGGGTCACCACAGTGCTGGGGATCAAAGCTGGGGCTCCTGCATTCAGAGCATACACTCTAGCTCTTTAAGCCACCTTTTATTGCTCCACCAACTGTTTTTTCTAAAGTGGTTTTCCTACCTGCTGATTGCATATGTTTATTTATTTATTTATTTTATTTTTAATAGTCAGATATCATGAGGTACAGTTGCAGACTTACACATTTTTGTGCTTGGGTTTCAATTATACAATGATCAACTACCCATCCCTCCACCAGTGCCCATTTCCCACCACCACGGATCCCAGTATCCCTCCCACCCTCCATCCCCCCATCCCACCCTGCCTCTGTGGCAGGGCATTCCCTTTTGTTCTCTCTCTTATTGGGTGTTGTGGTTTGCAAAGGAGGCAATGGGTGACAATCATGTTTGGTCTATAGTCTACTTTCAGCATGCTTCTCCCATCTTGGGAGGATCTTCACAACACCCTTTATTTGGTGCTCCCTTCTCTATCTGAACTCTCTTTTCCCCTAGCATGTGTGGTTGGCCTCCAAGCCATGGAGTAAAATTCCTGGTACTAATCTCGGCCATTCTTGGGTGTTAGTCGCCTATTTTGTTACTTTATGTTCCCCAGATGAATGCAATCTTTCTATGTCTATCCCTTTCTTTCTGAGTCATTTCGTTTAACAGGATACTTTCCATGTTGTACCACTTGTATGTAAATTTCATCTTTTCTAACAGCTACATAGCATTCCATTGTGTAGATGTACCAAAGTTTCTTTAACCAATCATCTGTTCTCAGGCACTCAGGTTTTTTTCCAGATTCTGGCTATTGTAGAGTGCTTGATTGCTTATATTTAGCAAGGAAATAAAGTTGCTGACAGAGAACTTCTCTTTTGAAATAAAGGTGAGAATCTCTGGGGTCCTTTTCTGTTATGCTCTGCTGATACAATCTGGTGGGCCTAAAAGACCATGTTCTCCAACATTCTGTGTTGCTGTGTTATTCTCTGTACTGTTGAAAGATGGTGGAGTCTGGTGATTTCAATTCCAGGTCAAAAAGAGATCCTGACCTTCTGAATCCCAAAACAGCATGTCACTTGGGATTATTTTTATTTGGAAAATCAACAAATCTACTTTATAAGTTGTTATTTCCTCAGACCCTCCCTAAGGAAATTCTTCTTCCATAAAGAATGAGTTATTCCTTCTTGGGTCAATCTGCCTTTAGTGTGATCTGGATTGGCTTGACTTGGGTCTTGGTTAGACGTAGAATTATATTCAGCAGTTATATGACTATCTGAAGGAAACTGGATTCAAATAGGGTAAGTCCAGACAAGATGAATCAAAGTATTGAGCACTCTTGGCAGTATAAGGAAAATATTTCTATGTCATCTGAGGTATTTGGATATTGACTTTTTCTCCTGAAATTATAATGGTGGTTTAAGGTTTAAAGAGAATTCATGTTGTTAGGAGTTATTGTCCACACAAAAATGGAAAAATATTAAAATGGAAATTTTTTCCAATGCTGTTTGTTTTCAAAGGCAGGGCACTAAAGCAGGATTGATGCTGGAACGGTGTGGGCAGTTAGACAGGCTAATGCATGTAATGCATATCATTAAAAATAGTTAGCACAAAGAAATGGTTGTTATTGTGCTTCATCCAAGTCAGACTTCGTAGTTAATTAAGTATAAGTTCCTTCTTTTTTCCCCTGCATGGCCATATGCAGTTTTTGAATTCTAACAACACAAATTGTTTTAAAGAAGAAGTTAAATACAGAATGCATTGAGTTTGGTAGGAAAGTTTAAAGGTCTGCATTTTCCCACCAAAGCTATTTAATATCAGCTGCAGAGTGGGTGTGTGTGTGTGTGGAAAGGTTGTGACCTCCTTTATTTTTACAACCATTGCCATGATTTCATAATACTGGCAGCAGTCACCCAGAGTGGAGAAGTAGACTTTATTACTGTAATTATATGCCAGAATGTGGGTATTAAAACAGAAAAACTTTTCTACTGATAATAAATGTCAGGAAAAAATGACTTTGCCCAATAAATAGCCCTTCATCAGTGTTTTTTAATGTATTAATGACCTTAGTGTAGACATGTGATGTGTCCATAGGGTAGAAGTTCAAACTTCGTATTGCCTTTGCCTTATTTGTAGAAGGGTAAGTAGGGCAGTTGAATGGTAGAGGCATGTCTTAACAAGTTAGGCTTATTTTTCTTCGTGGCACAAAGTCAGATAGATTTTCACTTGAGTAGATATGGCTATTGTTTTTTGCAGATGGATTAATTATGGCCATAGCTGAATTAGTCTATTATTTCTGGACTAGTTCATTATTTTTCTGGTATGTTTTGATAGGGTTCAAGAGCTGGGAGAAATAATGCACAATGAAAATTTTACCCTGAGTTACAGTGGTTTTCTCAGTAGCTTAAATGACCTTAAGGAAGACTGAGGAGAGTAAAAGATTTGAATCATTATCAGGATGTGTTACTTTAATTAAGAAAATGTCATATTCTGAATTACTGAATTTACTCACTGTAGCACTGTCCTCCCATTGTTCATTGATTTGCTCGAGCAGGCACCAGTAACGTCTCACAACAAATTGTCAGACTTGTTATTACTGTTTTTTGGCATATTGAACATATCACAGGTAGCTTGCCAGGCTTTGCCATGCCGGCGAGATACTCTTGGAAGCTTGCCGGGCTCTCCAAGAAGGGCGAGGAATCGAACCCCGGGTTGGCTACATGCAAGGCAAACACACTACTTGCTGTGCTATCACTCTAGCCCTACTGAATTTACTCAGCAAGTGTTAATTGTTATCAATATATTTTTGATATAATAAACCTAAGTCTAAATATTGATTGCCTATGCCAGAAAGACTGAATTTACTGTGCAGTGGAATTTAATAAAGATCAGTTTATGTCTATAATACTTTTTACCTTTTATATTAGTGGAGTAGGTCTAATTACCCCACTCCTACTCCACTGATATAAAAGATACATCCAAAAGTGTCTATCCTATGTTGGACAGGGACAACACAGAATGATCTTTTTGAATGGGGGAGTTGAACATTATCCGATAGTGTTTGGTTTGATGAAACAGAATATATATGAGAAAGTTCGTGTTAAAGATCAGAGATTTGGGCTGGAGTGATAGCACAGCGGGTAGGGCATTTACCTTGCACATGACCGACCTGGGTTCGATTCCCAGCATTCCCTAGGAGTAATTTCTGAGTGTATGAGCCAGGAGTAACCCCTGTGCATTTTGCCAGGTGTGATCCAAAAACCAAAAAAAAAAAAAAAAAAGGTCAGAGATTTGGCTTTCCAACTTACCTGATGTAAGATAGCAGAAATCACACTTTTCTTAGATGGTTAGCCAGTTACTCAGGCCATGCACATTATTTGAGTGTGACCTCAGACTTTTCTCTGAATTCAATATTTCTGTATCAACTGATGCTTCATAAAAGCTTGCGGGTGACAAAAGTAATTTTGTTTGGGGTCTGCTGTAACTTTTGACTTGTCCACATGAAGGGACTTGGGTTTAAAATCTCCAGAAGTCAGTAGACGATGCTGACCTGTGAGCCCTTAGTAGCTGGCACATAACAGCCTCAAATGTTTGCCCCTCCTTCTGTTTCCTTGCTCAAAATGAGACAGTCCTCAGAACATGACACTGATGCTTCTGCATTTCTCTCTCCTCTGCAGCGGTGTCATCTTGAACAATGAGCCATTCATGGGCACCCAGGGATCTCCCTAGCACTAGAGAGATGGCTGCAGGCCCGGCAGGCAGCTGGCCAGGGTCCAGCCCAGATATTCTTGGGAATGTAGAATTATCTGAATCAAAGGGAAAGAAATCTTTTGCAAATGGTAATACTAATCACTGTGGAAGGGCTTGCTGCTAAAAGAGAAGTGGGGAATTCTTGTTGTCTGTTGGATTATTTTTTTGGCATGGAATGATACTAGGTTACTCTATGATGCCGAAGACAAAATAATTGTCATATTTTTAATGATTTTCTTGCTGTGTTATCTTTAAATGCAAGTCGGTTGAAAACTTAATGGACTCACTTTGACTACTCTTGTCTCATGTTTTGTTCTTGTATTTAAACTTGCAAATTTAGCTCAAGTCACAAATCCATCTTTGTCAGATTTTCTTTGTGTACAGAGGAGCCATTGCATTTGAAATTTTAAAAAATTTTTATTTTGTCTTTCTGGCCACACCTGGTGGGGCTCAGAGACTACTGCCAGCTGGTTGCTCAAGGGTCTTTCCCTTGTGGTGCTTGAAGGGCCATGTAGGGCTGGGGATTGAATCTGGGCCTCCTGCATGCAAAGCATGTTCTCAGTCCCTTGGGCTGTTTTTCTGGTCTTAGCGATAGCACAGCCAGTAGGGCGTTTGCCTTGCACATGGCCAACCCGGGTTGGCTTCTGTCCCTCTTGGGGAGCCCGACAAGCTACCTAGAGTATCCTGCTCACATGGCAGAGCCTGGCAAGCTCCCCATGGTGTATTCGATATACCAAAACAGTAACAACAAGTCTCACAATGGAGACATTACTTTTGCCCTTTCGAGCAAATTGATAAACAGCGGGACGACAGTGCAGTGCTACATTTAAATTTTATTAAATTAAAAAATTTTAAATTAAAAATTTAATAAAAACCACTAATTTTATGCTTGCTGTCATAGGACAGATGAATTATACCTCAGGGATCTGAAATTGTGTGTACTTTCCTGGTTATTTGAAGATTTTAATTGTGTAGTGGGCGCCAGAACCAGCTGATCTGGGCTGTATTTGCTCTTTGACACATTTAACTGTGTCACCTTAGGAAGGTTAGTCAATCTCCTCAAACTGGGTTTCTGTATTTAATAAACGGGGCTGATTCTGTACTATCCCAGATTTCTGTGAGCCCACAGATAAAATAAAAATTAAAACACTAATACAGAGATCATGAATACTTGACACATTAATACTAGTTCCTTATTCTGTATTCATAATTGGAATAGCAACTTAGTCCTTTTCCTTGAATTAAGAGGCAGCTCCAGCATCTGAACCACAAGACTCCAGTTAGACTTGCCATAGCCCAATCCCTGAGACAAGATAGGCATTTAATAGGAGGTTGGAGTTTTCTTTAGGTTCAAAATGTTCACTACCACCACCGCCACCACCACCATCATCATCATTAACAGCAGGTTGTAGGTGTAAATGCATGAGACGCAGACAACTACTTCTTTGCTTGTCCTATTGCAATTCCGTTTACATTCAGAATTAGCAGCAGAGTAGACTGCTGATCACTTAAGTCACCCAGGAACTGGTCTCTGATCTTCACATACCTTTCTAGTCCTTCCTCCACTTTACTGACTCTTGCCGACCTCTAGCCCCAAGTCTGCTTTAAGGTTCTTTTTGTTTGTTTGTTTGTTTTTGTATCACACCTGGTGGATCTTTGGAGCTACTCCCAGCTCTTTCCTGGGGGTGGAGATTGCTCTTGGTAGTGCTTATGGGACCATGGTACTGAGAATTAAACCCAGGCTTCCTGAAGGCAGGGCATGAACTCAGCTCATTGAGCTATTTCTCCAGTCTGTTGAGCTATCACTCCAGTCTACTTATATTTTATAAATCTACCTTCACCAGGTTATCTCATCTGGTCTCATGGCTTTCAGTGTCATCTACATGCTAATGATACTAACGTTTATATATGTCTGCACTGAACTAAGATATACTGAACTGCTTTCTTGAGGCACAGCTTCAGTAGGATGTGTCTATTAATTCTATTCTTTTTTTTTTCGGGGGGAAAGGTGGGGGTGGAGGGCTACATCTGTCAGTGTTCAGGGCTTACTTCTGGCTCTGTGTTCAAATATGAGGGACCATATGAGTTGCGGAGACAGAACCTCAGTCATCTGCATACAAAACAAGTGCCCTACCTGCTCTACTATATCTATGGCCCCAATGTGATTCTTTTCAATGGAAATCAGATCATGTGACGCCCTATTCCTCATGTTTCAGTACCTTTCCATCTCACCTTGAGTATAAGTGAGAGCCCCACCAGGGCCTTGCAATGTCCCACGCAGTTGTCTTCAAACACAGGTCAGACCTCTCCTTCCACAGTGTACTCAGCACTCTGGTTAGCCACACTAATCTTTGCTAGCACAAGATTTTGCTATTTCTCCTTTAGCTTATTGGTGCTCTTCTTGGAAAGCACTTTCTAGAGCTATATGAATCTTGTTTTTTTGTCTGTTTATCAGCAAGCTCCTCTTAAATGATAATACATAGCAACCAAACTTCTCCACTTCTTATCCATTATCCCATATTCTTAGCTTTCTTTGAACTTAGCACATGTTAACATGTGATTTGTTATAGATTTGCTTATTTATTTGTCTGTCTTTCTCACTAGAATGTAAGATACAAGAGGGCAGGAAATTTGTTCCCTAACTCTATTGCTAAAAAAGTTCTGGGTAAACAGTAAGCATTCACTTAATTCCTATTAATTAAATGAATGGCCCCAAGGCTTGAATATTTTTGAATTATTAATGAAATACTTCTCTGTAGAATCACAAAAAAAGTGTGTGTGTGTGTGTGTGTGTGTGTGTGTGTGTGTGTGTGTAGAGGGGTTGGGGTGAAGCTTCTGAGAACTTTTCCTGGAACCTAGGGTCTACTCCAGGCCATTTAGTTGATGCTACGACCTGGAATGTCACTGCTGCTCAATCCTATGTACCAGAGATCACCAGGGCTGTACTTGGCTTCAATTGGGGGTCCAGTGGTACTGGGATTGAACTGGGGTGAGTTGTATGCAAAGAATATACCCCAACCACTGTACCATCTCCCATGCCCCAGGATTGCAGAATTTATACAACTTTCTTTCTCAGTCATTTTATTATCTTAGCTTACTTGCCACAAAGAAGATTAGCATAGCCAACTTAAACCATGGTAAAAATAACTTTGTTTACTGTAATATTTCAGTGCCCTAATTTATTTTGATAAATTTAGACAGAATACAACATGGGAAAGTGCTATATGCTCCCAGTTGATTTCCTTGAGGTTGACTGAGTTCGAATATAACACAGACTGATGTTTTCAATTTCTGGGGACTACTTAACTGTATTGCACTGCATTTAACTGGTAGCTTTCAATTTCTACAAAAGGATGCCGATCTGGTTGAAAAGATGTCTTTAAACTTTGGTGTGTTTATAAATAAATGTAAAAGCATATGTTTATAAATAATGCGTGTATTATCAATAACCTGTTATAAACAAGTGTAAGAGCACATGAAAGTGCTCAAATCACACAATGAAAAAAACAGTGATGATTGCTTGCTGGCTCTGAAACTGAGACAGAGAGAAGCAAAGCCAGCCTAGTCTCTCCAAATTTAAACACATATGGTATTCTTCCTACTAACTCTATTATCTCAAAGTAACTATTTAATTTCTTTGGACCTCAGTGACTTGAGGGGGATTATAAAGCCAATTCCAAGCCCATCTTCAGTCGGTACTGGTAATAAAAGGTCTCTGGCTCTCAGAAGTAATGGGAAACCTCTCTCTTTCTTTTTATTTTCCTACAACATTGTAAACTGTTAGTTAAAATAATATAAGCTTTTTTCCCCTCTAAGTTTGACATTTTCAGGGCCAGAGCTGTGTCTCTGAGGAAGGCTGAAGGCTTTGGGTCTGATTTCTGGCACCATATAACCTCTCTAGCTCTGCCTGGCGTCTGCGTGGTAGCTGATACATAAAAACCAAGGCTAATGTTCAAATTGAAGTATCTCACTTTGTTGTTGTTCTTTCTGTCTTTTTCTTTCTTTTCTCTTCTGTTTCCTTAATATTGTAGTGTCAGATAAAATGCGAGAGGCCATGCCATGCAGACTTGCAGATGTCGTGAACAATCTCTTACTGTTGGTGAACACACACATAAGGGCTTGAAGTGTGTCTGCTCCGAAGACGTGTCCTTGTGGTTTGTTTGATTCTTTACACTTGTTGTGAGAGGACAGGAAGTGGTCTGCTGAGAAACTGGTAGTGAGAAAATACCGATCTCTATATTCGGCCTCAGTTTTGATCAACTCATACAGGAAATGGCAGAGGCTTTGTTTTTACTTTACTTGTTTTATTTTATTCTTTTTATTTTTTTTAATTTATTTTTTTTTATTAGTGAGGCACCATGAGTATAGTTGTAGATTTACAAATTTTGTGCTTGGGTTTCAGTTATACAGTGATCAAATGCCCATCCCTCCACCAGTGCTCATTTTATTTTATTATTTTTCAAATTAAGATAATACCAGTTTTATCATTGGAAGTCTTTGAGTACTTTAGTACACCTCTTCAGAAGTAAGTTGCTATATCATGCCTACCACCAAATTCCCTCTGCCGCGTTCAGTGAGATCCTTCTCACGCCTTGTCTCTCTGTGCTCTCCTCTTTTGCAAGCTCAGGTATTGTGGGCCCCGGGTTTGCTGCGGCTCTTTTCTTTTTCTCCCCTTGTTTTGTTTCTTGGTATCCCATGTGAGTGAGATCATCTGGTCTTTGGTCTTTGTCTTTTTCTTTCTCACTTGTCTTACTAACCAGAACACCCTCCAACTCCATTCATGTCACAAATAGCATGATTTTATCTTAAAGCTGACTAGTATCCCATTGTGTACATGTACTACATCTTGTTTATCAGCTTAACTGTCATTAGGCACCTTGGTTGCTTCCATGTATTGCTTTTGCAAATAATGTAGTAAACCTAGGATACCTAGATCTTTTCAAGTTGATGGTTTATATTCTTTGGGCAGATACCCCAGGGTGGAATTGAAGGACCATCTGGTAAGTTTATTTTTACTACCCTGGGGCTATCAAGATAGGGCAGTGGGGAAGGTGCTTGCCTTGCATGCAGCTGACTTGGGCTTCATCCCTGAGGCCACAGTTGGTCCCTGGAGTCCCATTAGGAGTCATCCCTGAAGCCAGAGTCAGGCTTCATCCTTGAGTACCACTGGGAATGACCCAATCTCCCTTTTTTGCCTCCCTAATTTTTTTTATTAGTCTGAGAAATCTCTGTATTGATTTCCAAATCAACTGACTCCATTTACATTCCCATCAAAATGAGCTAGAATTCTTTCTATTCTAATCCTCAGTAACACTTAATATTTCTAGTCTTTGTGATCTTTGTGATATAGGCCATTCTCACAGGTGTGAGGTGTTATCTTTTGTTGTTTTTCATTTGCATTTTTCTGATATTAAGTGATGATGTGCATTTTTTTCATGTGCCTCTTGGCATTTATTGTCTTTGAAAAATTGACAACTTTTGCCCATTTTAAAAGGGGTTTTGAATTTTTTGCAGCATGGTTTTCTGTCTAGTTGGTGGCCAATGATGAGAGCAGGGTATTGAGGTTTCCTATTGCTCATTTGTTGTTGTCAATGCCATTCTTTAAATTTGATAATAATTATATTGGTTCTCCTTTATGTGGTATTCATATATTAATGCATATTAAGTCTTCTGGTTGGGTTGATCCTTTGACTGTTATTAAATGACTTGTCCTTATTTTTTAATAACAAAGATGTACTTATTTGATATAAATATGAATATCAGCTTTTTCAAAGTTACCATTTATTTTCAGAATTGTTTTTCAGCCTTTTACATCTGAGCCATTGTTTATCTTTAAGTTTCTAATTAATTTCCAGAAAACAGCAGGAAGTTGGGAATTGTTTTTTTGAGCCAATCCATCCAGTCACACTGTATAGGTTTTTTAATTGGTGTATCGAGGCCATTGATGTTTAGGAGATTATTGATACAAAAATCATTTAATACCAGTTTTCTATGTGTTTTCTTGGAGGTATACCTTTTCCGTGAAGTTTGGGTTTTATATTGTTCTTGCTTCTTACAGGTATTTTTTGTTCTGAGGTTGCTTTGAAGTACAGGGTTCTTTGAGAATCTTGATTCTTCAGTAGTTTTAAACTATGAAGTTTTATTGTCTCTTTGCATCTCCCTCCCATTTAGGTGAATGATCCAGCCCTAGATTCTACTGAGCCAGCTGAACTATTCAAAGGATCTGGCCATACTTGCATCAGATCTTTAAGTTTCATCTCCAACAGGTACAGAGGACTGGAGGAAACAGAAATTTTGCTATCTCCATTGAGGACTATGTTAGAGATTTCCTGACAGAAACCTTCATAAAATGATGGAATGTTAAAGTTTAGCAAATTTTTATGTGTTGAGGAGTAGAGATAGGGGTTTTGAAAGGTACTTGTTAAAATTGCAGTCCTTCCTTACAAGTTTTCATAGGTAAAAATGATTTTTTGAGAAGAACTATTGGAATGGAAAGAATGAAGGTATAGCTAATTAATTATAGGTTCATATCTAGCTTTTGACCAATCTAATGTGATCTCACTTCACAAAGGAGGTTCTTTGAAATTCATTTTGACAGATATAAAGCAATTCCCCAGATTGCATTTTTCATTTGTTGCAGGCAGAGAGATAAGGAGGACCTGGTAATGTATTTTGGGAAAAACATTGTTTTGAACCTATACCAGCCCAAGGGTATGAAAGCCTATGAGATAAAAGACCCATTTGAGTTGCTGGGGGTGGGGGAACCTTTTAAGATGCAGAATTCCAAGACTAGAACATGTCTAACCAGCCTCTTCATTCCCCCACCTCCCAAAACAAGTCACAATAAAATATCACTGTAAGGATGTCTCCCCCTGAAGTGTGCACTTTATTAGCTTACGTTATCACTGCTTGGGAAGTATACTTTGTTCTTTCCACTCTGGAAAAGCTTATGTTCTCTCTCTCTCTCTCTCTCTCTCTCTCTCTCTCTCTCTCTCTCTCTCTCTCCCCCTCCCCCTTTCTCCCTCCCTCCTTCTTTCTCTCTCTCTCAATTATTTATTTTGATTTTTAGGCCACTCCCAGCAGGGCTCAGGAGTAACTCCTGGCTCTGTGGCCAGGAATTACTCCAGGAATTACTCCTGGTCGGACTTGGGACTACATGGGATGCCAGGATTGAACCTCAGTTGCCATGTACAAGGCAAGTGCCCTACTTGGTGTAATATCTCTCCTGCCATTCTCCATTCTCTCTTGAGCATGTATCTTTCTTTATTTCTGTCTCCTTTGCCCCAAATAAATTTATTTTACTTACTAATTGTCTCCTCCTGAAATTCTTTTCTGTGAGGGAAAATTACAGACCTGGAAAATCTGCATTAGATTTAGAATTGACTTTACTTTCCTGCAAAGAGCAGTTCTCTGCTCTGGCCTGGTTTCTGGAGTTCCCCGAAAAATCAGGTGACAGGGATTATCTCCTGTGCCTGGAGGAATGTCTGCATCCCAGTGTAGTTTGACAATTGCTTTATAGGGCTGGTGGGATGTAGGCGTAAGGCCTATACCATGCAGGTGATCATATCCCAACAGACTGCAGTTCTAGAATTCCTAGGCGTTTCCTCAGGTGACTAGACTCAGGTGACTAGGAAGTGACTTCCTTGCATTCTAGGTGGGTAATTATAGGGAAGGAATAGGGAAGCCTGGACACCTTTTTTCAGTTGCCTTCTCTCTCGTTTCCATTTCACATAAGCCAACTGGAAATCATATTCTTTCTGCAGAAGCTGCTTCTCCCACGCACCAATACCCATTCTCACAGCAAAGCTTTGAGGTACATATTCATATTTTCTATAAATGTAGGAAAATGTAGGTTCAGAAATGTTAAGGGGAATGGCTCCAAATTACACAAAACAAAATTAAAATTTAGCTCCAAAGAGCCTGCCTCCAACTCCTAAGCTCATTTTTCAGTATTATCATTAGAGTAAAGTCAGACACAGGGACAGATGTGAATTATAAAAATATACCCAAATTTATTTATTATCATACCATACACCTTATGCAGTGTTGCAGTCATATCTCAATAAAGTGGGAAAAATTATATCATCTATTTTATGTGGGAAGAGAGGCCAGTTTCTGTTGGGGACCTCAGGAATAGGAGGCCAGAGGATGGTTTCTAGATGCATAGAATTTCTTATCTTCCTCCCTTCACAGCCATGGGTAGGGTTAGAGGAATGTCATTAAAGAGCACTGTTAGTGTGTCTGCTCAAATCGACGAACATTTCCATTGTTTTCACTAGCTCATTCACTGAAAATAGTAAAATGTCAGAAAAGAGGGAGGGAAAAGGCAAGGTTGGGATTTGATAGTTTATTATAATTTCCCTGCAATGTTTTGTTATTCCCGCAATATAGAAAGTTGAGGGAATTGCAGTGAATACTGACATCCATTTATGTTCTACAACAAACATTTGTAATAGTTATGTTATTACATATCTTTTCATCCTCCTGCCAAATCTTAAGAGTAGCATTTTATGAGTTTTGTAAAAATGATTTCACCTGTGACTCCAATTCTGCATTTATACTTTATAAATAAATAAATTACACATATTTACATACACACAAGATAAACTATAATTTTAATTGTGATACATTTTTTCTTCCTTTCTAGGGCAATCTTTTTAATTTTTTTAAAGTGTAAACTAACTTTATTCTAGAAATTTCTGTGAGGCTTTTTTCACTTGACATAGTTAATTTTTTGAGAACTAGCCAGGTCTATATATATATGTATATATATGTCATATATGTATGATGTATATGTACTTTTCACTAGTTTTCAGAGAGTTTCATGTTGGCAGCTTCTTTAGGAAGTAGAAAAACAAAGAATCTTTATTTTTTGATTTGTTTGTTTTTAAGAAAAATTGGAAATGATTCTTCTGACAGCTGTGTTGGACCTTAGTTTCCCATCTGAACTCATAAGGACCAAGATTTCTCAGGGCTGTGTAGACTGAGCTGAAACTAGAACCCAGGTCTTCTGACTTGCTTCTTGAAATGGTTAGGAAGGAAGCAGAGGGGGGTGGTTGTTTTGAGCTGAAGCCATGTGAGACTAGAGAGTTTCGACAGAACTTGCCTTGGAGGATGTGAAACTACACTAACCTCATGTGACAAGAAATCCTTGGAGGCCTTGGTGTGGAGCCAGGGGAGGAAGCTTCTTGACGTGGCTTCTGGTTACTAGCTGTAAAATCTGAACCCACCGGCCCTGGTGACAGGTCCTGGTAACTGTGAGTGATAGGATTTGCACTCACAGGAGACAGGAGAGGGGGGCAGGTTTTCTGGATCAGCATGCTCAGGCCTGGCAATGCTCACTGGAACAACAACAAAAAAAGTGCAGAAAGTCACCTTCAGCTGCAGGGCCCGCCTACAGGAAGGAGCCTGGGGCTGAGAACAGGTTGCTGCCCCAGAGGGTGCGATGCTGCTGCATTACAGACAGAGCCTTTGTCTTCAGTTGGACCAGGAGACAGTGACCTGGCCGTGCCTGCCTGCCAGCTGTTGGCTGGCCTTTGTGAAAGTCCCCGGTGGCTGGGCCAAGGCTCAGTGGGCAGGTATCCATCGAGCCAAGCCAACTGGCACTGCTGGCACCTTTGTTGCTGGAATGAGCTCTGTGACAGGGAACGGAGGCTGTGGGGCGACTCCCGCTACCAGGCGGGCAGGTGCGAGCCTTGTGGGAGTGCCCTGGGGAGTGAGGGTTGGCGTTGCCAGGGTAACAGAGGCAAAGGCAAGGAGGGCTCTTGTTCAAGGTCAGCTGGACTTTCTCGTTGCCCAGAGGAAGAACGTGAGGGAGCCGTGATTGCTGTGCACTGCTTGCCTTGTCCGTCCCCTTGGAATGTTTTGCTTCATAGATTGATTCATGTCACCCACAGGGCAGATCTGGGAGTTGGTGGATCTCCTGAGGGAACAGTTGCTGTGGACTAAGATTGGATCTCCAGAAAAGTCCCAGAGGAGTATGAGGGTCCAGTATGAACTGAGCAGGCAAAATAAGCATTCCAGAGGCATTTCTGAAAGGTGGCAAGTCAGGTCTGACTGGTTCTAGGGACTATTCCGGGAGAGAAGATTAGTGCTGACTGCTTGAGGTGTGTCACCCCAGATGTCCTTGGGCCAGACTGTCCCAGGTTTAGGAACGATGGGACCCTTTTCATATGGTGCCTCCTCCCTTTGACACAAAGAGTTCATTGTGAAGACAGAGCTTTCCTTATCACTGTTGTTCTTTTCTCTGTAAATCTTTGACCCATTCCTTCACCTTGAGCAAAACAGTTTTCTGGCTTGGATTTGAAAGTCCAGCTTCTCCCTGATAGTAGAGTTTCTACATCTCATCATAGTCAGAGGTCTTCAGGCTGAGCATCAGGATTTCTCCAGTTTTACATCTCTCGTGCATGTTTCTGCAATGAGTCCCCTTTCTGTGCTCCCAGATTTCTGTTGGAAGAAATAATAATTAGTAATAGTATTGAGTTAGTGGAGGAACTTCCTGGTACACCACCCCCAGTACACCCTCCCTGCTGCGCCCCGGGGGAATTTTAGTCTGTTCTGTCCACTGTGATGTTATCAAAATATTTAGATCAGACAGCATCCTGACAGTGAGAATTACTAACCATGCTAGAGAAACCCTAAGCAACTTGCTTGCAAACATAACTGTATATCAACATTGGTCTCAGACTCCTAATATGTAAAATGTAAACATTTTATTAAATGTTATGTTTGGTTCTTTTTCAGTTAGTTTTCTAAAACCTTGGATCTTAACATTAAAAAGAAGTTCTAAATAGATTCCACAATGAACAGTTGGACTTTACAAGGTTTTTGCACTAGATGCTTGTATTTAGGAAATGTTTATAATTTGTTTACTTAGAGGCATCAAGGATATGGAAACTAATCAATCCTGAGTTTTAAACCTTAATCCCCTTTTGGTCCAATGTGGAGGAGAAACAAGAAAAAATGATTCCCAAAGTTGACAGGCGTATAAAAGCATCGTTCTTCTTGGCATAAAGACTTACCTTTAGGTTAGAGTGTTGTGATGCAGCATTTTGGGTGCAGACGTAATGACATGCCAGCAGATGTAATAATCAAGATAAATACTATTATAGTTTTAATATTTAAAAATCAAAACTAATGAAAAAAAACCATGATAAAGTATAAACATTGGGAATGAGGAAAGGCTCTAATCCTATATGTGTATTATCTTGCCTTACTTTCCTTTCCCTAATAATGGCTCTGGTTCCAATAAAACTTTATAAAAATTGCCAGTCTTGGAATGGGAGAGGTAGTACAGAGGTAAGGTACTTACATGCCTTGCACGTCAACATAACTGCTATTTTTTTTGTTTCTGGGACACACCCAGAGGTATTCAAGGTTTGTTCCTGACCCTGCTATTGGGGATAGCTCCTGCTGGGGTTGGGGGGACCATACGGGGTGCAGGAAGTCAAATCTTGGTTGGCTGTGTTCTTTTACCTGCTGTACTGTTGCTCAGGCTTTCCATTCCTGGTTTTGTTCCTGACACCCCATCCTGAGTCCCACATGAGTGAACCCTGAACACATAGTTTACCACTTGCTGGATGTGGCCCCCAAATACCCTAACCCTCATTTGCTCGAGCGGGCCCAGTAACGTCTCCATTGGAGACTTTGTTTTTACTGTGCTTGGCATATCGAATACATCACGGGGAGCTTGCCAGGCTCTGCTGTGCAGGCGAGATACTCTCGGTAGCTTGCCGGCTCTCCGAGAGGGGCGGAGGAATCGAACTCGGGTCGGCCATGTTGGCTGCGTGCAAGGCAAACGCCCTACCGCTGTGCTATTGCTCCAGCCCAACCCTCATTAAAATTTTTAATTTGTTTTTTGAGCACCAGGTGATGCTCAGGGTTCCTGCTGGCTCTGCACTCAGGGATTACTCCTGGTGGTGCTCTGAGGAACATATGGGATACCAGGAATTGAACCTGGATTGGCTGTGTGCAAGGCAAGCATCTTACTCACTGTACTATCTTTCCCACCTACACCCATTTATTTTTAGAAAAATTTCCCAGTCTGATTTTATTCTTTGTTGTGTTTTTTTGGGCAACACCTGGGGTAGGAGAAGGGGTGCTCTCAACTAGGTGATTGGGGTCACTCCCATGTAATACCAGGGATTGAATCTGGGCCTTCCTCAAGCAAATCTTGTGCTCCAGCTCTTTGTACTATCTCTCTGGATAGTCAATCTGATTTTTAAAAATCTATGGACCAAAATATTAAAATAGCTAAAGATTGAGAAAAGGAGTGTATCAGAGTTAGGGTTTGGTAGGATTGTCTTTGGAAGGAAAAGAGAAGGCTCTTGAGAGGAACAGGGATCTTGGAGGATGGTGCCTGCTCTCAAGAAGTTTTTCATGGCCGAGGGGAGGCCCGAAAGACGCCTACTAAAGGTGTGCAGTAGTTCCTTACTCTGTACTAGATCGCTCCCCTTTAGTCACTGCACTTCAGCTGGAAGTCTGCTACACGCAGTCATCCATGCATTTATGCCGCTTTGAGAAACAGGAAGGAAGAAGGGTGGTGTCTAGCCCGTGAGGAAGTGGTCTAGTGAAAGGAGGACTGCTGCAGGAAGCAGAGGGCAAGGATGGGGGCCCAGCTCAGGAGCGCCTTCAGGACAGGGTTCTTGGAGGAAGATGGAGACTGCTGGGTTTTGTGCTCATGCTACTGGGACATGCTCTGCCTTGTTCAAGCCAAGGAGACCCTGGGCCGTGCCTGGAAAGCAGTGCAGGTTCTTTGGTTTGCTGCCCCCTTCCCTTCTGCTTTCCTCGTGGGAGCCTGCCCCTTGTGGACCAGCCAGAGGTCTCCCTTGCCCCCTGACTTCTGACTGACTTTGGCCAATGAGAGCACTGAATGTTGGAAGGATGAAGAGGAATGAACCGGCTGCTTTCTGGAGGGTTCTCGGGGTGGGAGGTGTCCTTGTACTGTGGGCTGCCGCTCCTCTCCAGCAATCCTCGCTTTCGTCTTCCTGGCAGGCCCTGGGATTCCCTCCTTCCCCTTGCCCTTGCAGTTCATTGCGATAACCGCTCCCTCTCATTTTCCTCAGGGTCTGCCCTATCTGATGTGATTTCCTTACACCCTGTCCTAGTATGGAGTGTCTGTATTAAATCTTCTTGAATATAAGGAGGCTATTGTCTATTTCTGAGACTGTGGGCTTGTACAGATGTGAGAAGTACAAAAAAAGATTGTGCAGAATATTATGCATTGCCGCTACAGAAGCAACCAGAAGCTTAGTGAAAAGGGAAGATGAGGGCAGAAGGGCTTAATGGCTGATACTTGAGCTGCATCATGTCGAATGGGATATTTCCTGAAATTAAGACTTAAAATGGTCCTGTATCTGCTAGGCAGGGAAATCTAATGGTAAGTAGATCTCCACGGTCTTTGTGGACTTAGAGGACAATGATTATCCAGAGGGCTTTCAGAAGTACAGGGAAACTTAACCAGTAAAAACAGTCATGAAAACTTCTGTGATCCCTGTTGAAGCTAGCATATGTTCTTTTAGATTTTTTGCAGAGCTGAAATAATAATCTTTGTAAAATTTTGGACTCCTGATTTTCAAAAATATTATGTAGTAAATAATTTCCTCACAATCAACAGAAGCTGCCTGCAAACTCCCTTTAGAAGTAGCAAATTAAGCTTAAAAAAACAAATGCTGCTAATATAGATTTGAGAATTAAAAAAATTACCCACAGCACCTTTGTTTATGTCAATAAAATTGTTTTTTTTTTCTCGGTACATTAAAAAATAGCTACTAAAGGGAATGAGGAAATAGCTCAACGGGTAGAGCTTATGCCTAGATACAAAGTCCCTGCGTTGGATCCCTAGGACAGCCTGGTCCCCAGTACTACTGAGTATGGACCAGGTGGCTCCTAGCATCACTGGCTCTGAGCACCACCCTTATTTTAAAACACAAAATAAAATGCCCAGAAGAATAGGGCATTGACTTAGAGAACTTTTCTTGGTGCATACGGTTATGAGTTCATATCCCTTGTCTACCTACATGTGCTGAGCAGAATCCTGGCAGCTCTGCTATCTATAATCCCTGGTGCCACGAAAGATTTCTGGCTACTCTCCTAGGTATATATAAGCTAGGTATATATAAGCACCAAAAATGTGTCTTTCCTGGTGAGCTCTTCCTAAAAGATGTGTGCACACCCTGGCCTGAAATTATGAACCCTGGCAGATACTATGTGAGCACCACAGTGACCCTCTGCCCTGGCTTGTGTGTCTAGTTAAAAAGTGCAATTCTCAGGGGTATGGTGCCGCCAGCAGGTCAATCTGTACCTGTGAGGCGAGTGCATCAGCAGCCTGATGGCGCCTTCAGACTTCCAGATACCCCAAAATTGCTGCTGTGCCTTTGGCCAGACCCCAAAATCTTGGGGCCAAGTTTATCAAGAAAGTAAACGGCCAAAAGTTAGATATGCGGGAAACATACCCACAAACCACCTCTGGCTCAGCTATATAATTAGAGGCGTGGCCTCTCTTGTTCCTGATTGAACTGCTTAATCTCCATGATCCCAGAGACTCAGAAACAAATCTTGAAACCCAGTGGCTTTTGGCAGAAATGCATCCGGTCCCTGCAGTAGGTTACTGGTGCTGGGCCTCCCTAGGTGGGAATAGGTTTCATGCCTTGACCTGTTCCCCTGGACGGCCCGGTGGCTGCCATCCTTCAGAAGCCACTGGATAGTCAGGTTTGGGCCCCCAGTGACGAGACAAGCAGGGCCTCACAGGATGGGGGGGGCGGGAAAGCCAGGTCTGTCTCCCCCACCCCAACAAACCCCAAGTCATCGCCCACAAACGACCTCTCTGGCTCCTGATCAAGCTGCTTAATGGCCATGATCCCAGAGACTCAGAAACAAATCTCGAAACCCAGTGACTTTTGGCAGAAATGCTTCCGGACCCCAAAGTACCTTACTGTTGCCAGGCCACCCCAGGGAAAGGTTGTTGTCCCTCCACCTGCTTCCCCTTGGCGGTTTGGTGGCCGTCATCCTCCAGAGGCCATTGGACAGTCAGGTTTGGGCCCGCAGTGACAAAACTTGTTGGGCCTCATGGGATGGGCGGGGGGGAGCCAGGCCTATCCTCCCCTCCCCAACGAGACCCCAAGTCATTACCCACAAACGGCCTCTCTGGCTCCTGATCAAGTTGCTTAATGGCCATGATCCTAGAGACTCAGAAACAAATCTCGAAACCCAGTGGCTTTTGGCAGAAATGTGGCTGGACCCCGCAGTAGGTTATTGTCGCCGGGCCACCCCAGGGGGGAAAGGGTATTGTCCCTCAGCCTGCTCCCCCTTGGTGGCTCGGTGGCGTCATCCTCCAGAGGCCATTGGACAGTCAGGTCTGGGCCCGCAGTGACAAAACTTGTTGGGCCTCACAGGATGGGGGTGGAACTGGTCATGGTCTCCCCGTCCCAACGAGACCCCAAGTCATCGCCCACGGATGGTCTCTCTGGCTCCTGATCAAGCTGCTCAACGGCCATGATCCCAGAGACTCAGGAGCAAATCTCGAAACCCAGTGGCTTTTGGCAGAAATCCCTCCAGATTTAAGTGTTAAAATTTCGGAATTTCAAAATCACATGGCCCTACTGCAACCACGCGACATCATATGTTATTCATAACCAGCAATAGAAAACAAATTGTCTACTGTTGCCTTTTCAGCAGATCTGAGTGTTGGGGTAAAATCTCAAATAATAATAGGTCTGGTGATGAAATATTGAATGTGATCAAAGTAAAGAGAGAGTAATGTGGAAATCATCTGCCCCACAGGTAGGGGAAGGGTGTGGGAGGGGGGTATACTGGGGTTTTTGGTGGTGGAGAATGGGCACTGGTGAAGGTACGGGTGCTTCATTGTATGACCGAGACTTGGACCCGAAAGCTTTGTAACTGCTCTCACGGTGATTCAATAAATAAAATTATAAAAAATGAAAAAAGAAGTAAGGTGGGGTTCATGCACAGTTCAATCAGCTAATCAGTGTCTGAATAAATAGCAGTACTTCTACATTAAAAAAAGAAAAAAATTCAATCCTTTAATTCTTTCACTGTAAAATTTGTCTTTGACACACACACACACACACACACACACACACACACAAGTGCAATTCTTATGAGCCTGTGTGCAAGCATCCCTGGCAGAGAGTGCGAAGTTCTGTGAACACTGTGGCCAAGTGTGTAAGCACCTTGAACTGCAATGTGAAACCCAGCAAACCGCACAGTTGAGGCCAGAGGAGGGATGTAATCCCCAACCCTTCAACCTCGTTCATGATGACAATGTTTAAAAACATCACTATTAAAAAAAAATGATATCGACATACCTGTACTTCAGGATTACGGAAATATTGCAGATTTTGGTTCAGGTGTACTTTATTATTCTCATTTTTGTGACAGTTTGGATGATTGAGTTTCTCCTGGGTATTCAAGGAGGAGAGGAATGTGAAGGTGGGCCTGGTGAGTGAGCCAGAGGGATTTGTTATGGATGAACATTTAGGCAGTGATGCTGGAGTTTAATTTTCTCTTGCGTTGTCATTTCTTTCCAGAGTCCTCAAGCCTGCAGTGTAAGTCTTTTTAGCATGTCTTTGTCATTGGTGCCTTATGGAAGGAGGGGTGAAGGCAGGCTGTGTGTGAAGGAGGGGCTCAGGGGCTGAGTATGTGGAGCAATGAGTTGGGGTTTGGTAGGAGAGGAGAATGCAACCCCGAGCTCCTTGTGATCTTCTGTAATAGGCATCAAAATTCCTGTAGTTCCTGGAATTATGTTTGAATATTAAAGGAAAGAGTAATCCTGAAGTCAGTGGACTAAGGATATATGTCATTCTAAGAGGAATAAAGAAAAACAATGAGGAGATATTATCAGGGAAAGTTCTGGTAAGTTACTGTGTGGGTAGAAAGGTGCTGGGCATTAGAACTGGAGGAGGGAGGCAGTATTTTATGTTATTTTATTTTATCATCGGGCGCGTTCAGGGTGGTATGGCTATAGCTGGAGCGATAGCACAACGGTAGGGCGTTTGCCTTGCACGCAGCCAACATGGCCAACCCAAGTTTAATTCCTCCGCCCCTCTCGGAGAGCCCGGCAAGCTACTGAGAGTATCTCGCCCGCACGGCAGAGCCTGGCAAGCTCCCCATGACGTATTCGATATGCCAGACACAGTAACAACAAAGTCTCCAAAGGAGACGTTACTGGACCCGCTTGAGCAAATCGATGATCAACGGGAGGGCCTTTTTTTGTCATTATCATCATCATCATCATCATCATCATCTTTGTTTTTGGGCCACACATGGTAGTACTAACCAGGCCCGACCCTGCTTAGCTTCCGAGATCAGACGAGATCGGGCGCGTTCAGGGTGGTATTGGAGCGATAGCACAGCGGGTAGGGCGTTCGCCTTACACGCGGCCAACATGGCCGACCCGAGTTCGATTCCTCCGCCCCTCTCGGAGAGCCCGGCAAGCTACCGAGAGTATTCGATATGCCAGACACAGTAACAACAAAGTCTCCAATGGAGACGTTACTGGGCCCGCTCGAGCAAATCGACGATCAACGGGAGGGCCTTTACTTTACTTTACTTTACATGGTAGTACTTTGAGCCACTCTTGATGCATTGTTGGGGGTCACATCTGGTGATATTCAGGGGACTAGGTTGTGGCAGTGATTGTACCCAAACCTTCCTGACATGCAAAGTGTATCTTTGTATTTTGAGGACCTGGAAGACACTATTTTATTAGGCCAGTTCTAAGAAATTATTTAGAAGAGTAAATGTTACTTTGGATCTCACTTTTTGAGGAGAGATATAAAGTACTTGTAGAGAGAGGTGAAATTCTATTAATACAGCTGAGATGTGGCAAAGGAAGCTATGAGTTGATTTACTATTGTAATAAGACCTTATAGGAAAAAAATAGTCTAAGGGGCTTGAGCTTCCAAAGTAACAAAAGTATCAGGATTTATCTTCTAGTTGTTCTTCCCATGATAAAACTAGTTCAAACCTGATTTAGTTGTGACTTTCTTTTTCCTGGTTGAGTTACTTTTTTCCATAAGAAAGCCAAATAAGTTGCTTATTTATTCTCATATTATCCAATTCATTTTTCAGCTCACACTCAACCTCTGTTAGACATGAAGATGGGGAATGACTTAGAAAAACATTTGATGAGACATGCTCACATTTTTCACATGACTTTACCAATTTCTGCCTTCAAATGTGGAGGATTCCACCCACAGAGCCAGCTGCTTTGCTTAAACTAATATCTAAATCTGCTTTGCAAAAATTTGGGATATGGACTTCAAGATAGTTTATACAGATAATTTATAGAGTGATTCTGTTTATCCAGGGAGATGTACCCATAATTCCTCTTTGGACAGTATTTAGAGGATCCCAAGAAAATACCTGTGTAAGGTTTTTATGTGACTCTTATTGCTATATTGGTTGAAAATTTGTGCTTTAGGAATCTTAAAAAGATTTAGAAAGGAATTTTGGTGAGAAGACTTTTTAATAAAAAATATATAGGGGCTGGAGAGATAGTCAGGGGTTAAGTTGCACATCACTGACACCAGTTTGATCCGTGGCACCATTTATAGTCCCCTCGGTTCCACTATGAATGAACTCTGAGCATAGAGTAAGCTCTGAGTACAGCTAGTTGTGGCCCAAAATAAAAACAAATAATCTCTAGAGATCAGAGTCTGTTATCTAATGTGTAAATAGGTCAAAAGGTCATTCCATGTCATGTCCTCATTGAATCCCTTGTTTGGGCCGTAGCAATAGCTCAAGCAGTAGAACACATGCCTGCCATGGGCAAGGTCCTGGCTTAGATTCTTGGTACTGCGTGCCCACCTCCATGGGTATGGCCCCTGTTACAAAAAAGGATCTTATGTTTGTACTGTCACTGTCACTGTCCTTCCGTTGTTCATCGATTTGCTCAAGCGGGACCAGTAACGTCTCCATTGGAGACTTTGTTGTTACTGTGTTTGGCATATCGAATACATCACGGGTAGCTTGCCAGGCTCTGCCGTGCAGGCGAGATACTCTTGGTAGCTTGCCGGGCTCTCCGAGAGGGGTGGAGGAATCGAACTTGGGTCGGCCACGTTGGCTGCATGCAAGGCAAACGCCCTACCGCTGTGCTATTGCTCCAGCCCTGAATGTTTGTACAGCATTAAAAAAAAAACAACAACAAAGCTGTCCTCACCTATCTAAAGTCAACTTAGAAAACCCCCCAAATATGTCCTTGCGTTCCACAGTAAGTTATTCTTTGATGCGAGTTGTCTCCATGTTCAAGGGCAGAAGCACGTGCTCAGTGTTCTGACATCTGTTTTTGTGGGACTGACATGCTTTTGAACATGCCTCTACCGAGGTCTCTAACATTGAGTTTTAGGGCTTATTATCTGTACTTGTCAGTTTTGGCTTTACTTCTATTAGTAATTTGGATGAAAATTTCCATTGTTCTGAGGCCACACCTGACTGCTCAGGGACTACTACGAGCTTGTTATTTGTTGGTTGTTCTTGGTGATGCTGAGGGGACTATACCATTCTGGGAATCTGACTCAGCGTTTCATCCTTGCAAGACAGTGCTCTACCACTGAGCTGCACCCTTGACCTCTGAATGGAAGTATTGAAGACATGTGTAGGTGTTGGTATATTATAAATTTCAGAGATTATCTCCTGAATTGTTATTTCTAGATTACTCAGCCATCCCGACACCACCTTGAATTGTTATTTTTAAAAGAACTTCATGAGCAGGATTGATGGACTGAAATGGGAAAATGAATATATCTTATAATTTTTAAAAAATCCATTGAGTGGGGACAACAGACTGAATTGAAGGAAGTTCGGGTGAAACATCTCATGAGTTTAACCACCAGAAAGTTCAGTGGGAATCTATTTTCATGTGACAGCAGCTGAGAGTGCATCCATTCGAGAAGGTAGAACCCCCTAATCATTGTGTACTTTACTCCCAAACTGTCAGACCTTGCTTGAGTCCCATATCTCTGGAAGAGTCCAAGACAGATGTGAGTTTGTCAGGCAAGAGTTAAGTGGATGGCGAAAGTCAGGAAGTCCCATCCTACAGGGAACTGTTGCAGGAGTGGCTGGAACTACGATTTAGCCAAAGAGAAGAAGCTTAAGTGCAGTCATGAGCGTTTGCTGTGGAGATAGTTCTAGGGAGGTTTGAGGTTTCACAGAGTTAGGGTATAGGTTTCAACATTTTAAGGACGTTGTCTAGCAACTGATGTAAGGAAGAATTTGTTATAGAATAGGATTTGTTCCAAGGTATAGTGCACTGGCATGGAAGGGGGAGATCCCCTGATCCTGAAGGATGATATCAGTATTTTGGTAATAAGTTTGTGGAGGATTGAGGTTTGAAGCTAGATCCTCCTTCAAACTAAACCCATTGCCAAATTAGGGTTGGCCCTGCATAATATTAAATTACTTCCGAGGTCCCCACCACAGTACTAAATGAATTAGAAGGTTGATGCTGTATCCCAGAGGAATGAGTACTTTTGTGAATTTCCACTAAATAATTTTGCTTCGTTTTATGTAGAATATATTTGCTTCATCCCACAAACAAAGGGAAGAATCTCCTAAAGAGTGGGGGATTTTTTTATGTGCATAAATAAGTTTGTGGAAGAAGAGATCTAGGCATGGATCATCTTGCACCTCTGACATGAAAATATAAATGTGTCCTGTGCAAGTCGGGTTTTGAGTATGATGCACTGTCCCCTGTCTCACTAGCTGCAGCTGGTATGTGTCCCCAGGGCATTGCAGTTTTTATCTGCTGGGCATGAGGAAAGCTCAGTTTACTGCCCACTGTTCTTTTGTATGGCTAGGGAAATAAAAGCTCAGTAAAAGCAGGGGCTCTGACCATGTTGTTTGATGAGAGTGTTGTTGTTTTATGGTGCTGGGAATCCAACCCAGGGTCTGACACTTGCCAGGCAAGTGCTCTCCAGTTGAGCCACCTCCCTGGCCCATTGATGGGAATTTTCAGTCTTTCAATCTGTCACTTCCCGCCGCAGGTCGGTTTATCTCAGCGGAGGCAGTGGGCGGCCACACTGGACTGTTGAATGTGGCTGCAGTCATAAACCCTCAGCTCTAGAGGAAGAGAGTGACTCCTTCTTTCTCTTCCCCTGAAGTCAGCAAGGCAGATGGAGCAGGGAGGGGCAGGAAGGCCGGCAAGCAAATGTTTTTGGAGTAAAGAGCCACCATTCCAGGAGATAAAAGAAAGGCCTGAGAGGAGGAGGAAGAAAACAGGCATGATTTCCTCTCTCCTCTAGGAAGTTCCCGGGGGACCCCTCAAATGTAGCATCACTTCTCTTTGCAGAGATGGGCAGGGGCTGGATGGAGTTCCTGAGGAGTCCTGCAGCTGCTGGGGCCTTGGAGGAGATGGGCACTGTGTCTCCCGGTCCTTGTTAGCCCCACAAATAGCCCATTGAGGGGAGCAGGAGCAGGGAGAGGCATCCAGGGCTGGCCCTGGGGTCCCTCAATGGGGGCACTGTTCGGACTTGGGTGGAAGCCAGCCCTGACACCAGGCTAGTTGTTAAAGCCTCATTCTTCCCAAGGAGGCGGCTGGAAAGGCAGCAAGAGCAGCTGAGGCTTCAGAAAAGGTACTTCTCTTGTTCTTCACAAGGCCCGACTGACACATGAGAGGAAGCCACTTCCTTTTCACTTCTTTTACTGTTGCTCATCACATTTACATCCTAAGCGTTTTTCCTCTTCCTTCTCAGTCTCATTTTACAGTGCAAGGCCCGAAACTGATGGGCTTTTCCTTTCTTTCTCCGATTTCAACTAGAGTTTAGAAATGATGTCAATTTTTTTCTTTCTCTTTGTCTATATCTCTTTGAGCAGCCCAGTAGAGATGCCCATGGCAGGGGCCCTCCGGTCACTCAGAGTCTTTCAGAATGAAACGTGAGGCTTTGGAGGTAGCAAAGTCCTAGATGTCATTGTGGAAAGTGGATTTTTGTTGTTGTTGTTGTTTTTAACTCATCACCACACTTCTATTTATGGTAACACCATCTGGATTTTCCTTTGAGAAAATTCCTCTTCCATATAGCATATGGGCCTCAATGCAATTGATATGACTCTAGAGACCCCCGAGAGGGGACACCTCATCCTAACCTGCCTCTTCTCGTCTCCTGGTTTTGACGGGAGTGAGGGATGGTGGTTATTAGCACCACACTCTAACCAACTGAGCTAACCGGGGCTGGAGTAATAGAACAGCGGTAGGGCGATTGCTTTGCACTCGGCCGGCCAGCCCGAGTTTAATTCCTCCACTCCTCTCGGAGAGCCCAGCAAGCTACTGAGAGTATCTCGCCTGCATGGCAAGGCCTGGCAAGCCACCCGTGACGTATTTGATATGCCAAACACAGCAACAACAAGTCTCACAATGGAGATGTAACTGGGCCTGCTCGAGCAAATCGATGAGCAATGGGAAGATAGTGCTACAGTGCTACAGGGATGGTGGTGAGGTAGATGGGGTCTAGACTGGCCCACTTGAGAGACAAGCCAGGAAAGTTTATTCTTACTTTCCCTGAGGTAACTAAAAGATAAATTATAAATTGGAGCCTATAGCGATCCCCTTTGCAATCACACTAGAGTTGGAGTGAGAATATAGGTCACAGAAGAAAACTGAACCAAAGAAACAGATCCCCAATGAGACAAAGTATAGGCTGGATCCTGCCATACCTGAAGCCAGAACCCTGTCCATTTAAAAAAAATTTTTTTGGCTCTTTGGGTCACACCTGGTGATGCACAGGTGTTACTCCTGTCTTTTGCACTCAGAAATTACTCCTGGCAGTGCTTGGGGGACCATATGGGATGGTGGGAATTGAATCCAGTTCAGTCACGTGGAGGCAAATGCCCTCCCTACCCGCTGTATTATTGCTCCAGTCCCCCTTTTCCATTTGTTAATACAACTTGATTGTTAATACATTGCCTGTCATTCCTTCATTTCACTTGGCTTGAGTTTCTGTTACTCATCTTTTTCCATTGCAGACAAAAGAGTTCTCAGCATTTAAAAATTATTTTTTGTTTGTTTGGAGCGATAGCACAGTGGGTAGGGTGTTTGCCTTTCACGAGGCTGATCTGGGTTTGATTCCTCCATCCCTCTCAAACCTGGGTTGACTGCGTGTGACAGTGCTACAGTGCTTGTTTTCTACTACCTGCTCAGGCAATCCTAATTCAGTTCTTTGCTACAGTATCTTGCAGAAGTTAACTGAACTATGGTGCATTTAACATTGCCCATAATTTCATGTTGGAAACAGAAGGACTCACAGCTTTATTATCTCTCTTGCTAGAAAGGAGCCGACACACTAGAATCCCTGAGTCCCAGTGAGAGCCCCAACCCTGCCTGTTCATCTGCTGCCCAGGGTTTGCCCTTTGCCACAGCTCATCATCAAGAGAGACTGATGCATGTCTGAGGAAGTAGGGCACGCACCAAGTTCTGTGCCTTTCCAATCCTTATCTTAGGAAATGAGTTTCATGAAAAGGTTACTTTTGAGCTGTCCCTACAAAGAAGAAGGACTTTCCACTGAGAGACACACATGAAAGGTAGACCTGTCCCACTCAAGAGAGAAATCTCAGCTAGCAGCTAGTCTCGAGCTTAGAAATCTGTCACCATCAGGACTTAGAAAGCAGTTGCTCCTGTGTATTTGGTCCATGCTTGGCTGGTGTGCTATGATGTTGACCACAGTGGTCTTCAACCACTGGTCAGTCCTCGGACCAGGATGCAGGGCAGGAGCAAGGTGTAGAAAGGTTAAAGAATGCTCTTCTCAACTCTAGGAATCTCTGGCACTGTGGATTTCCTTTCTTCTCTTTTTCCAAAGTTGAGAACATACACATGAAATTTTCTTGCTGGTGCAAAGCAAGATCATAGAGGTGTCAGACACAGCTTTTGTGAATAAACACATGTTCTCTGTTACTGTGCTTAGTTGCTGTGTTTAGTTACTGTGCTCTGATCATGAGAAAATAGTAGGGAGAATGCAGTAACAGTCGCAGCACATCTACCCTGCTTTTCAAGCAAAGTTAGACTTGTTCTAATTTATTTAGAAGTAAATGGTTATAGCTTCTCTATACCCTGACTTCCTCTTTAGGCCTTCCAGTGGTTCTGTAAGCACTAGGATCCCTGCACTAAGTTTCCTTCAGTTCGAATCACTTAGCATGGCTTCACTGTCTGCACTGCACTCTGGCTGACACACTGCCTACACTATGATGTCTAGGGGGACCCAGACCAGCTTATCTTGTTCTCCATGGCTTTTCCAGCACAGATTCTGAGGGCTGGAAGCAGTGGGTTTTAAGTTAATAGTAATTACGTGCATTAAAAGCTGCAAACTGTTAATAACATGCATCAATATATACAAATACAGTGCATACAGTTTAAGACAGTTGAAAAAAAATCCATAAGACTGTCCATGGTTGAGAGTCATCTTCGTAGGAATGAGTGTTGTGTTGTCAAAGGCTGATAGTTAGTAGGCCAGAGCAGCGGCTTTCAGAACTGGGTCTACAAGACCAGTGCTGGCCCACAGAAATTCCCTGATGGTTTGCAAGAGTTATTGCTTCTTAATTGACAGTGGTTTTCAATTTTTCATCCACAGGTAAGAAGGCTGAAAACCACTGGGCTGGAAGATTGATGGAGAAGTCTTGGCAGAAATAAACTGGGTTCTAATGCAGACATAGAAATTAAATTGAAAAATAAAAAGTTGGGTCAGTTTAGAAGTCAGTTCTTAGTGAAGATATTACTGCAAACTAATGGCTAATAAATACTTTTGAGATGGGGGCTGAATTCCCTTTGAAATTATGAGTTTAAACGTAAGGGGAAACTGTCTTGGCATTATGTTCTTGTATTTCCCCAACCCTAATGTATTTGGGGTGCTCTCTGACCTGAAGGCTCAGGAATATTTTTGTCTTCCTCCCTCCCCATGTCAGGCCTGTTTTTCAATCTTCTCTAAAGCCATGCAGTGAACAGTCAGATTCTGATCCTATTTACGAACAAGCAAATAGATTCAATAGATTTTCCATGGCAAGCATTTGCCCAGGAGGTTGGCTCATTACCTCTTACCCTCTTGAGTTTTTGAAGTGGGTGAAAGGTTTGGTGGACAAATCTCTCTACATTATTTAATGATTACAGGAGAAGTAATATGACTGAAGAATTCTAGAAAACTGACCACTTTCCCTAGAAGACATTAGGTTTACCTATTCTTTATATTGAACCAATCCAACCAAACCCCATTTCTAACTGCATGGCTTAGCTATAGCAAATCATTTTTGCCTTTTAAAAATTGACTCTAAAGAAGAATTATAATTATGTTAAGTCACAATTCAGCATCAGATTGGGATTGTCACAATGAGATGCAGTCTTGTTATATAACTGTAAGAGAGAAAGCATACGTCTACAGAAGCCTTGCTGTTCATTTGGGCTAATACGAAGGAGTGGCTGCATGAGACAAAAGTTGTATGGCTACCAGAGATAGTACAGGAGATAAAGCACTTGCCTTGCATTACACCAACCTCAGGTTAATCCCTGTACCTGTTATGTTCCCCTGAGCACCCTCAGGAATGATCTCTGAGGACAGAGCCAAGAATAGCTTATGAGCACATCTGTGTGTGCCACCCCAACTTCCAAAGACATATGGGTTCTCAGTATCCGGTAAGGAGGACCCATACACCTAAAAGGAAAAAAAACCTGAGAGTACATGAGAGCTGACTCTTGCTGTGAGCCCTAGGTATTCTCTTAATTAATGAATTGAGGCCTCTTTCTCATGTATTTGAATGAAGTCAAGTTCGGTTAATGAGCATTTCAAATGATGCTGTTCCTACTTATAGGAAGAAAATAGGAGTCTATAGCTGCTATAATTGATCTTTCCTAAGACGTTATTGTTTTGTTGTATAAACTATCCCTCCATCCTGTTGAATAATTGATTATATTCTTTACTCTCTCTAAGGTTCATTTTTCTCATCTGTACAATCCTTAGATCCTTTGTTACTGTGAAGATTAAGAAAATGCATGTATATTACTAATGCATGTATATCACTAATCATAACCCTACACAGAGTAAACCTTTAGTAATTGTCACCCACAGTACTGTTCTTTCTCTATCTCTCTCTCCCTTTCTCTGTTTCTCTGTCTCTGTATTTTTCTCTGTGTCTTCTCTTTCTCTGTGTCTCTGTATTTCTGTTTCCCTGTCTCTCTCTATATTCTCTCTCTCTCTATATGTGTGTGTGTGTGTGTGTATACATATATCTCCACCAGTTCAAAGGATCATGGATAAATGAACTGCTGAACAATGCCTGACATGTCTCATAATATCTGCTCTTGGCTTGTTGTGTAACCTTACTTGCTTGCATAAATCCGGGGTTGGGAGAGAATAGGTCTTAGCATAAGAGAAAGTCACACAATAAGAACTTTCAGGGAATGTGGTTGACCAGAAGTTCTGTAAAGCCTAGGCAAGTGGCTCACCTGAAGAAAAAGACACTCAATTGGAGACTTTGTTCTTAGGATCACAATGAGGGAGGTGGTAGTTGGACCCACACTGATCTTCAGGTTTGAGAAGGTAAAAACTTGAGATAATGGGATGATAGGATTCTCAGATCCTGTCTTCTCTGGTCCAGGGAAGGGTATTGGAGACTCATTTTTAGGTGAGTTGGGGAGAGGGTAACTTACTTAAATTTCACAAAATTGAGGGTTTTTTTAAAGTTAAGAAATAGAACCAGGGGCCCAGAGATAAAGCAGCAGTTAGGTACATTTGAAGCATATGCCTGAACTGTGTTTGATTACTGGCACCACATGGCTCTGGAACTCGCTGCAGCCCAAGAGTCCCTGAAGCACTGCAGATTGTAGCCCCAGAAGTCCCAAACATCATTGCATCCTTGGATCCTTGGGTGAAAATGCTTGCCTAGTTGATAGAGAATTTCCAGTGGATTCTCAGCTCCTGTCTCCCCAACCCTGCTTAGGAACCCATCCATCCCCTTGGGGGGGAAAAGCCAATTCCAAAGATCCTGGGGTATAGAAGTTTTGGGGAGACATTGCAGTTGTGTTTCTGGATAAAGTGGGAGTGATATAGTTTTCTAAGAAAACTAGCAGTGGAATCGGGCTCCTTGGCAAAAAAGGTTCTCTAGAACAGTTAAAATAAGAAGACTGGTTTCCAGGGCCACTGAGGAGTTTTTATGCTAAGGGAAGGACTTAGTACAGGCTTTTGGGTGAAAGTGATGACCAGGGAAGTTGGCCCCTAGGAAAAAATATCTGTCAAAAGAGTAGACATTGGGTTGATAAAACTGGAGATAGATGGGAGGAGAATAAAGAAGGGGAGCATGAAGGTGCGTGGTTTGGTATGGGTGGGACATGGATGTGATAGAGGGGGTCATGCAGAGGACAGTGTGCTGTTTATGCTGAGAAGACAAGACTTTACTAAGTCCTTCCTTCCTTCCTTCCTCTCTTTTTTTTTTTCACATCCAGCTGTGCTCAATATGTCCTTCTTGCTCCACACTCCGGGATCATTCCTGGCAAGGTTCAGGGGATCATAAGTGGTACCCGGGATTGAACTCCAGTTGGTGCTTGCCAAGACAAGCACCCTGTCCACTCTACTAGTTCTCCAGCTCCTGTTCTCAGTTTTATAGAAAGGCACTGAAATGTCTGAGGTAAAGGAAAGACAGGGCCAGATGCTATTGTCAGAAGATTACTAGAAAAAGGAGATCCTAAATAAAGGAGAATGCAGATTAGCATAGACTGAGAACCTGCAATGAAGGCAATACTTGAGGTAGCTGATCGCATCCCAACTTACTGGAAACCCTCAGCACTGGTGATCACCTTTGTTTCATAGATAAGGAAATCAAGGACTGGAAAGATTCGGTGGTTTTCTCAACATTTCCCAGTTATCAAGTGACCCAAGCAAAAGCTAAAACCAGATGAATCTTATTCCAAAGTCTGTTTTGTTTTACTTTTGCCAAAACAAGACAGATACTGTTTTGGAAATATATCCACAGATTGCAGATCATCAGTCATACTGCTTATCCGTTCTGTACGATTGAGATAACACCCAAGGGAGCCTCTTGTGAGTCATCCATCTTCCACGTGACTTGCTCTATCACTTCCCCTTCTTCTAGGATGGAGATATGTTGACAAAGATCAGCTTGACACTATTTCCAGGAGTTTGGAATAGGGATTCTATGAGAGTCAGTTTCCTTCCATATAGTTGGCCACTTGAGACCTAAAAAGTAGTCACATCTGCCTGTGTATATGGAGACACAGAGGAAATGGACTGAAGCGAGAGAGAAGGATGAACAGAGCAGAAACAGACACATACTGCTCAGGGGTTTCTTATACAATTCACCTGAATTTTTGTAGGCCCTTTATTTTCTTATGACATAGCTCTCCTTTCAATGAGCTAAAGCTAGTTTCTGTTAAAATGGGGAGGAAATGGTTTCATCTGAGTTACTAAGGAAGGCAGGCAGTGAGGGAATGTGAACTCTTCTCCTTGAAGGACTGAAAGTGGGGATCAAGCGGTGGGTGTAGCAGTGTTCAGGGGTTACAGGTCCCTGCTAGGCATTCTAAGCCAGCTGGAATGCTTGGTTGCTGTTCAGACTTGAGAATATGGTACTACTCAGGCCCTGCAGTGCTGCACCAGAGCTACACTTGGTGTTCTCAGAGGTCTGAGTGTTGCTGGGGATGGAACCAGGTCTGACTTGTGCAAGGCATGTGTACTGGGCTCTGGACTGTCTCCTCAGTCTCTCTTGTTTGTTATTTCATTGCAAATAAAGTTTCATTGACCATCTTTTATGTGTATTTTTGTATCTTTGTGAACCTCTATAACTGTGGGACACATTTCTCATGGTGGGATTTTCAAATCAAAGTATATGTCTTTTTAAACTTTCTTGATGTTGCCATATTTGCTTATACAAAAGTGTCTTTATTGAAATTCTCAATAAGCAATATGCTACTGTTTCTCTCCATCACCAATAGCTGGGAATTCCAAATCTGTAAGACTTTTTGATTTTCACCTTATGACTCTTGGGTGATGGTATGTACACACTATGTCTCTCCATTTAAGAAAATAATCACCATTAATTTCCATTGCCCTTTTGTCCTACTGATTTGAAAGATTTCTGCTTTTTAAGAAACCAGGTATTTGTCCATTGGGCTATGTTGGGAGAACTTTGCTTCTGCTTCAAATTTGTTTTTTTGACTTTGTTTCAGATGCATGCTGTTTTTTTCCTTTTCATTTTTTGTTAATTCCTTCATCAGTATTATCTTTAATGATGGTCCAGAGCATAATGCCCCATGCTGGGAGGAAAAACACAGGGACCTTCAAGGACAGGAAAAGGGACTGGTCAGCAATGCTCACTGTGATGGCAACATTGGGTCTCCTGAGACTTCTCTATAATCCTAAGGAAGAGCTGTGCTAAACAATCCTGTATTATAACTAGGAAAAGGGTATTACAATGAGGAATGGTGAAGAACTTGGGAGGAAGGAATAGCCTCAACTTCAGCCTATAAAGGAAACAGAAGAATAGAGGCTAGTTTGAAAGGGAAGGAGTTCATGCTTTCAAGCTTGAATTTAAGGTGTGATTGGAGGTGCAGTAAGGAAGCTGATACAGGGTCATCTCCTTTGTCTTTACTAACTCTAGTAAGTTGACCCTTCTTCACACCTTTTTCGATTTCACTTCACTTTTTTTTCTGCATCACACCTGCGATGCTCAGTGGTTACTCCTGACTTTGTACTCAGGAAGTACTCCTGGCGGTGCTCAGGGGACCATGTGGGATGCTGGGAATCAAACCCGAATTGGCCACGTGCAAGGCAAACGCCCTACCCACTGTACTATCACTCCAGCCCCTTCACTTTTCCTGCAACTTTACCATCATGTGGTCAATGATAAATTTCCTCACAAGGACTTTCCCTGGGCTGAGTTCCACTCTGAGGACCAATGACCTAGGTATCCTTAGGGATGGAGGTTCATATTACCAATCTAAACAGGTAATCCTTGACACTTCAGTATCCAGAAAAAGAGAAAAGTGGACATTTGCAAGATGCAGCTGCTATGAGGTTGAGAATTTGAGCCCAAGCAAAAACCAGCACTGGACTCAGAATCTTTCTCTTTAGACTTAACCTCCCAGTTTGGCGCTCTTGCCTTATTCCCAAGTATCTTGGACATTTTTCAGCTCAAATTCCCCTGTACTAGAGGAAAAAGGAAAGGTATATTATTAAACAGCAAGCTTCCCACTGACTAACCACTCAAAATTTTCAGTGGCAATAAGCCAATGATAGATGTGGGATTATGTATGGATTTAGGTCACGCTAACAGCTGAGAATAGATGTTTCTCTGAGGTGTAGGTGGGAGGGAAGGAGCAGAGTGGAGCAGCACGATGGTGGATGGAGAATGAACCGAGAAGGCCTTAGGAATGTCGTCTTATTAAAGAGGGCTCTGCGAGCTGCAGTGACTGGGAAAGGCTTCAGCCTTGACACAGGGTTGAAGCAACTACCTCCGGATGCAGGTCGACCAATCTACTGAGCTGTTGCTCTTTGACTTTGGTTTGGAAGCCACACCTGGTTGTGTTCAGAGCTTACCTTTGGCTCTTAGGTCAGGGAACACTGCTGACTCAAGGTCCAGTATGTGGTGTCAGGGATTGAACCCAGGTTTGCTATGTGCAAGACAAGTGCGTGCCCACTGTGCTAGCCCTCTGGCTCTAGCTGTTGCTTTATTAAAATTTTTGGCTTCCTTCCTTCTTGGCTGCTAAATCAGAAGTCAGAAAAGTAAGGCTTATAGAGAAACTTTATAGGCTTCTTCAACTGTTCCAGGACTGATTCCCACCTCTTCCACCTTTTTGTTATTGTTTTATTTATTTTTTTGACCGGGGGGAGGGGGGGCACACCTGGCACTGCTCAGGAGTGCTCCTGGTGGTGCTCGGGAGACTGTCTGGGGTGCCAGGGATCAAACCTGGGTTGGCTGCATCCAAGAAAGATGCTCCCCGCTCTACTACCTCTCTGGCCTACTCTTTTTGCCTGAGCAATCGTGGACAACTCCCATTCTGATCCTGTTCTGATATATTTGATTTTGAGTTCAGTTTTGTTCATTGAATGTTCAGAAAATGTTTATTGTTGCTGATTTATTTGTGGAGACCCTTTCCTCCCACCACTATTCTGTTCTAGTTTAAGAGCCTAGGCTCTCGAGGGGAGAGATGTTAGTTCCCAGGAGACAATCGTAGTATGGGTAGGATAGCTCATTAGCCATATAGAAAATAGGTTTGAAAAGTAAAAGCAAAGCAAATGAGAGAACGACTGTATATGGACTCGGGTGGAGGGCTCCGCGTGGCAGGCAGCAGGGCTCGTTGTGAATGAGGACTTCCTCCAAGCTTATTAAATGGAATTAACTACAGGGTCAGGATCTAAAAACCTCCCGTTGCTCTCATTCTCCAAAACCCTTGTGATACCTCTTCAGAGTCTCCTGGAACCCTGAGGAATTTATTAATGAGGCCCAATTACAGAAAATTTCAGGGTTTTAATCAACTCTGAATGCACAGGGCAAGGGTTTAAACCCCTGAGAAAAATATACATTAAACTAGATTTAAAATGAAGCACACACCTAGTTTCTCTGCTGTTTGCCTGTGTTTGCCTTCCAGTCATAGATAGCTACCCCCTCCCCCCACCATTCTCCCTCTGCCCTCCTTTTTCACCCCCATTGTGACACTGAGTAGAGGATCTCAGGTGCCCATGTTGAAACACTGCGGGCCATCTAGAACCCTGCACACAAGTGGACCTGGCTGGTCTCTGTCCCAACTTCCCTCATAACTTTTATCTTCGTGTGAGGGGAAGATTTTCCCCCTAGCCATTCCCACCCTCATCACCTGCCAACAAACAGGCTCTGCTTCCTCTTCAAGGATGTTTTTGAAAACAGATTAGAGGCAATAGAGAAAACACTTGGAATAAGCTCTTTAAACAGGTTTTCCAAGGGGAAGGAAACAAAGGTGGGTGGGAGTCTCCGCCCTCAATAAACTTCTCCATCCTCCTGTGTTGCCACTAGCTCTCTGCAGCTTGGGTTCTCCCTTGGCCTGGGGGAACTGCACACTTCCGGGCCTCGGTCTCTTTGGAGGTTGGGTGAAGCCTTGGGAGAAGCAGCCCCTCGACCAGCCACTGTGGGAATGGCACTTCTGGCGCTGTGGCGGCCACTTCCTCTCCTGGGAGAAGCCGGGGTTCTGCCCTGCGCAGTTTCACAGGCCTCGGCTCCCGGGGCCCAGCAAGCAGGCGGCGGCTGTGAGTGGTTAACATCCTCCCCATCCTCCCCAGCCCCTGTGGGACCACAGGCTCTGCGCTGTGGATTCAGCACTCATCGCTGGGGATGGCATTTAAAGGAACCTCTGCATGGCACAGGAGTCGCAATTTCTGCAGCTTGTAATTTTCATCTACCGAAGTGGGAAATCTTGCTTTAAAAGGAGAAATGAAGTTGGTAGGAAATTGACCTTTTGAGATGGGAGTTTCAGTCCTGCCGCTGAGAGGAAACCTTTTCCAGTCACTTAGTGTGCAGAGACCTCTTTTGTAAGCCAATACGTCTGTGCCTATGAACGATAAGCACTGTTGATGGGATGAATGAGGGATTGTCGGAATGAAGAGCTTGAATCTCCTAGTCTGGTTGGCTTGAAGTCCTCGTAGGGAGAGCTAGATCTTGGGGATGAATGAAACCAGTTGGGTGCTGGACCTATGGTAGCTGGTTTTTGAGAACCGATGGTTTTGTTTTTAGGAATTTTGGGAGCCAGTTGTTAAACATGGCTACTGTTAAAAATTAAAATACAGGACCAGGAAAAAGCCGAGTAAAACCCATTTTTTTTCACACAACTACCCCCTCATCTCCCAGCATTACTGAGTGTGACCCTGGAGACCCCCTTTCAGCACTGCCTGTTGGTCTCAAGCACTGCAGGGCCTGAATAGTGCTGCATCCTGGAGCTTGAATCTCCTGGTCTGGTTGATTGAGCAAGCAACCACTGGGCCTGAGCACTGCTTAAGGGACAAGAAAGAGAGAGAGAGAGAGAGAGAGAGAGAGAGAGAGAGAGAGAGAGAGAGAGAGAGAGAGAGGAGGGAGGGAGGGAGGAAGGAAGGAAGGAAGGAAGGAAGGAAGGAAGGAAGGAAAATTGATACCAAAATAAAGTCAATACATTCTAAAAATACTTTATTCTCTAACTATGGAATGACACTTTGCTCTGGTCTGTGCTCTGTATAGTGTCTATATGGGGGAAACAGTATCCCGTATTATGCTGTGCTCTTGCAGGTCTCTTGTGTAGCTCTGTTTTTCCTGATGTTCTGTTGGTAGCTTGAAATTGGCTCTGATGGAATTATTTATTCTAGAGAAGTTTGCAAAGGCTACACATAAGAGATTGATGTATTGCTTTGTTGATGGTTTTAGGTCTAGACTTAAGGAGAAAATATTGATAATGCAAATTAAAACAGAATATGTCATTGTCAATGGCATAAAAATGAGTGAATATTTATTTTTAATTTTGAAAACTCTTCTCTGCAACTATGATGTATGGCAGATTTGCAGATGATCACTTACCTGGGACATATACCCTTTCTTATGTCTAGCCAGTAGGAACATTATTGTTTTACTCCCTGTGTTTTGGTTGGGGAGAATCATTGTTATTTTTCTTCTTAGTCCTCAGACCAAGTCCTCAGACTTGGTGTAATATGGTAACATTATCCCTATCTTAGATATGAGGAAGCTGGTCCACAGTGGCTGAGTAACTACCCCATAGTGATGCAGAGAACAATTGGCAGAGTAGGATTTAAACCCAGTTCCCTTCAGGTTTAGCCCCAGTCTGTCATCACTCTACCATATCGCTTTGTTTGTTGGTGAAAGAGAGATTTGGGGTATTATTTTGGAACACTTCAAATCCAAATAGACTAGAGTCTGTTTCCAAGGTACGAGTCAACAAGTTTTGAGTGTGTACATTTGTCTCCTGTAGAACCTTTTATCCATGACCTTATCACTGTTTTCTATCTAGTGTAACACCTAGTCCTTCCCAACTTGCTGGAATAGAGAAGTTTATGAGTTTTTGTTAAGAATACTGATTCTACACGGTTTTCCTTGAAGGAGAGTGATATCTGCTTGGAAGGTGTCAGTTCTGTTGATTGGCAGAGCTGGAGGTGGAGGGAGAGGGGGTGTGGAGGCAGGACAGAGAGGAGACCTTTACACAGTCTTACTACCCAGGATTACTGAATGGGTCATTGAACCCATAACTCTTCCTCTACACCATTTAACTGAAACCATTTTAAGAGCACCATATAAAAGAGAGACTTTCAAATGACACACTTATGCTTGAGAATACATTCCATTACCTTATCTAAATCTTTACTTCAACACCGAGCATGATTTCTCCATGCTCAGTTTTCAGGCACATGCAAAGTTATCACTCTGTTTCAGTCACTTGGAGCTTCAAAATCTAGTTTTGAACAAACTTTTCAAAATAAACTTTTCAAATATCTTTCCCAATGATTTTAAGACATTATTTTTAGGCCTTTTTTTTGTCTTTAAGAACATAGGGTTCATTCTGATTTTTGCAATATTTTGCCCAAGATCTTTAATACTCTCTCCATGCAGATTTTTTCTATCTCTCAATTCTTTTTAAGTGTTTGGCTAGGGGCTGGAGAGATAGCTTAAATGGATTGAAGTGCATGCTTTGCATGCAGGAGGCCTGCATTGGGTACTCACACTGCCAAGAACAAAAATCTCTGTGGAAAGCAAAAATAGAAACAACAGCAATAGCAAACAAAGTGCTTGGCTAGTACTACATAATTTATTTGTCTCCTGTTTGAGCTCTTTTCTGTCAACAAGTAAAGTAAAAGCTAGGGAAAACAAGAATAGTGCTTCTATTTTTCGGACCCTTAAATCTGTTGAATTGTCAGAAAAATAGTTAATATTAGAAGAGAATTTGTTAGTTTGCTGGCTTACTGGCTGACAGCTGTAAGAACTCTTCTTCCTTCTAATGTCTACACACTTCTGATTTACTGCCTTAAAAAAAAGTAAAATAGTTTTATTTAGGGAATATGTAGAGGGTGAGAGAGGGAAGTAGAGGGAGTAATGCATTCAAGAGAGACAGCAGGCTTATCTAGAGGGCAGAGAGCATAAGATACTCCATAAAGTAAAAGAAAGGAATTATACTGTGCTCTAAGTTGCTACGTTTTATTTACTGACAACAGAGAAGTCACATGAAAAAAATGATTAGAATTATGGACAAAAATAAGGGTGACTGGAGGTCATCTGAAAGCTTTCTTATGAATAAGTCATGATTAGAAAACGTAAATGTTTTAAATATCTATTTTCCTATTCAGAAGCTCCCACGATTTCCTGACTTTACTCTTGGGTTGTTTTTATCTTCTGGATTGGTTGAGATTATGAGTAAGCATCCTGAGCTTCTAAATAAATTTGTAATTTTTCTTTTTTAATTTTTACCTCCAGGGCGAGAGAGGTGGACTAAGCACGTGCTTTACATCCCTGGCACCCCAGACCACCGCCAAAATGCCCCCTAAGCATAGAACCTGGAAGACCCCAAACACATACAGGTGTGACCCCCAAACAAGCAAACAAGTGACGATTAAATGTGGGGAATAGGGACTCCTTTAATTTTGTAGTTCCTGGTTGATAAATGGTTTGCCTCAATATTTGGACTGTCAAAAATCCAAAGAAAATGTTATATATATTATTGAAGATGTTATTTTTTCAAATAGTTGAAAGGACCAAAGTGTTTATCTTCTTATAATAACCCAAACATATTTATAATGCATGGAAATATATTTACATTTATATAAGACAATTTTATATAATTTCCCCCCCAAATCTCTATAGCTAATAGTGTATTAATTTGAATTAGAGCAAAATGATAAAATCCTTAATCTGCTTCACGATCACGACCATCCTGTTGTTCGTCGATTGCCTCGAGCAGGCCCCAGTAACGTCTCCTTCATCCTAGCCCTATAAATCTACTTTGTCTATTTATAGGGGGCTGGAGCGATAGCACAGTGGGTAGGGTGTTTGCCTTACAAGCGGCCAACATGGCTGACCCGAGTTCGATTCCTCCGCCCCTCTCGGAGAGCCCGGCAAGCTACCGAGAGTATTCGATATGCCAGACACAGTAACAACAAAGTCTCCAATGGAGACGTTACTGGGCCCGCTTGAGCAAATCGACGATCAACGGGAGGGCCTTTACCTTTACCTTTACCTTCAAATCAATACTGATGTACTGGTAAAGGAGGGTTATAGTTACATTTAAATGCATTTTTTATATGCCCAGGTTTGAGCATTTATGTGAGATAATACTAGGTTTACTCTTATTGAAATCCAAGTTGTCTTGACTCGGAGGCTGAATGTACACTAATTCCGTAGCATGATAGTTCCATTAATATTAATGACATGCCTACTATGAGCAGTGTTATTAACCACCAAAGCACTGCTTAGTTTTGAAGAATTAATAAATTTAGGGATATGGATAGGGATATTGCTTGCATATATGAACAAGCAAGTGTTTATTGAGGACCTACTGTGTGCCCCAAATCATTCTGTTATCTTATGTTCTTGATTATAGATGGGTAAATTAAAGCTCCAAGAGGTTACAATAACTTGTTTAAAGCCAGGGGTTGATTAGGATTTCCTTTCTATCACATTGCTTTCCAGCTGGTTGACATCAGTATTTCACACTGCTAGGATACCTACTGAGGTTGGCACTCGGCTGTGATCTGGGAAAGGAGCACCACTAACATCTTCTCTGCTGGGTGGAGACAGAAGGTTCTGTCCTCAACTATGGCCCAGGTGCCTGGTGGGTGGGAATTCTAGCTCTCTGATTTACAAGAACTTAGAGAAAACTGGCTCTAATATTAGCAAGAACTGCTTTGAGCTTTTCTCATGAAAGGCTTCAGGTGAGTTGCAAGTGTGGCTATTAGAGACTGGCACGGAATTTTATGTGCAGGAGGGCATTTGCTAATTATAAGACAGTGCTCATTCGTAGATTTATTTTCTAGCTTAATCTCTCATTGGTGTTACTGTGAGGGCTAGAAAAGTGCCTAAAACTTCATAACCAAGATGCAAAGCTAACTTTTTACGACCTAGGTAGACCTATCAGTCTTAAAATAATAAAAATAATAGCAATTATTATAAACCCTGTATATACCTTGTCTTAGCTTGAGTGACTTCAAAGTATCTGCAAACTTGAGCCTTTAGTATTGACATTCATTCATTGACCTTAGGCTTATCTGAGCCTCTGAGGAGGTTTTAGCCGTAACAGAAATTGGCAGGGTAGGGACGTGGCTCCAGAGGGAGAGCAGATGCCCACTTGTGTGAGGCCTTGGTTTTGAGACTTGGTTCTCTCTGCCCCTCCTTGAGCACACAGGGAGTAACTGGCTCCCCCCGCACTGCCAGGGAAATGCCACAGAACTAGTTAGGCATCTTTTCCTCTTGGAGCATACCTGTTGTGGCAGGGGAGAGGGAATAGCTGAGTTTTAACCCATATGTCCGGGATGACCACATACCTTCCAACTCCTTTTATCTTCTTAGCCAATCTGGGGCCAGCCCTGGAGGTTACTATAAAGTCCTTTCCGGTTAATGTTTCTCTCAGTCTATTGTTCATTTTTAAGTGACCAAGGCAGTGGCTCAAAAAATGCAATTCTCATCAAACCTTTCCCCACATGAAACAATTAAAATTATTTTGAGGAAAAAGTGAGAAAGAGAAGGAATTTAGGGGCACAGGAAAATTCTTAATAAAATTGTGATTGGTGCTTTTCTTTCCAGGCTAAAAACAGAAAGCCGTGGAGAGACTCAGAGCCATGATCGAGAGAGAGAGAGAGAGAGAGAGAGAGAGAGAGAGAGAGAGAGAGAGAGAGAGAGAAAGAGAGAGAGAATGGAACCACCCATGCGGTAGCAGAGCGGCAGTTACCAGTCGTGTTGTGGGTACCTGCTTTGTTGGGGCCCACACGTTCCTATTCTATTAGAAGTTGGTTTAAATACAGACACCATCTGTCATTTTCTTTCTCCCAGATATTTTTAGTTCCTTATCTTATAATTTTTACTTTGATTATTTAAAGATGCAGTCAATGGGAGCCTCTGTTTTCTTCCATCTTCTTCATTCTATGTTAATTAAGGTAATGATAGCTGTTGTGGCAGCTAACCTTTGAGTAGATATTGTTTTGAAGTGGATGTTGACTTGAATACAATAGACTTGGTGTTTCTTGCGGATGTGAAGTGTAAAACAGATGTTCTGTTTGTCCAAGCAATGAAGCAAAAATTTGAGTTCTGTTTGCCCCATGTCCTACCTATTGCCAACCTATGGTTTTCAGAGTTGCCCTAGACCAGAACACCCAGCCCCCAGGTGGGAAAGTGGCATGTAGAAACCTAGGTAGAAGGTCTTTGTTTTTGTTTTTGTTTTTACCTCTCGGAATCCCAGACTGGGGCACTGTGAGTCAGGAGGATCATCTCAGTGTATGAGGGTAGTACTTGTGGTTTGAAAATGCAGCTTCAAGCTTGCTAGGGCTTTAAGTCTCCAAGTCCTCTTGTGGGCCTGAGCTCAGAGGGTTCAAGTGCCTAGTCTGGAAGTGACCCATATCATTTGGCTCATATTAGTTCATATTAGTTTATCCAGGACTGGTTCTCATGGGCATACATAGAAATAAGGAAATCTGGAAAATGTCATGGAGTGCATGTTCAGATTGATAGATTTGATTGTTCACTGAGCAGAGGGCTGACTACAGCATTATCTCCTGCCTTGATTCTGAGGCTCCTGTTCTTTTCAGCAGTTTTTGAGGGCATCGTTTTCTTTATGTATCTCTATATCGATCAGTCGATCAATTGATCTATCCATCCATCCACCCATCCATCCATCCATCCAGCCAGCCAGCCAGCCAGCCAGCCAGCCAGCCAGCCAGCCAGCCATCCAGCCAGCCAACCAGCCAGCCAGCCAACCAGCCAGCCAGCCAGCCAGCCTCTCAAGAAAAAGTACAATGGATTTTTGGACAAAATGTCAGCATTCTGTGCTGTGGTTCATCCATACCTGATTTATTGTTCCTCCTGGCCTATCACCTCTCATCCGTTTTTAAAATTCTGGTTACCTTTTTTCCATTTTGATTTTTCAATCCCTAATTACTTAAAACAGGTTTGAAGCTGTTGAATTTTTCTAATAACTCAGATAAAGCAAATGTTTTCTATGTTGCACAGACACTCTGGCTGTTTTGCTTCAGTTCTTTAACCTTAATCATCATTTAGATAATCCGACCCGCAAAACCCCTTTGAACAGAAAGAATGCTTTTTCAGATATAATCATATTAATATCAGAACAATTTGAATGATAGATATCATTTGTCATTTCACCTGTGTGGAAAGGTATACAGGGAAAATTAGAAAATTTCCCCACGTCACACACAGGATAAAGACTTAACCTCTGATTTAAGCAGAATTAAGGACTAGGCTCAAATCCTATCACTCTTTGAGTTTCTTAGAGCACTTAAAATTTTCACATCTAAACCATCTGTTACAAATACTTGTTCTTTCTGTCTCAATTCACTCACTAGTCAGTCTCATAACTTCTTCTTCTGTCTCTGATCAAAAACTTAGAATTCCTTAGGCCCTGTCTTTGTCTCTATGAACTCAAGAACCTTGCAGAATGGAGTGGAATGCTCTTAGAAGGAGCAAATGTGGCATGACTGAACTCTGAAATGTTGAAAGGATTTACTTACTGGTTGATATTTTGTTTTATTCTAATATTTGACTTGTAATGTGTGTGCAGAATGTGGGACCCTAGAGAATAAATTAACGAAAAGGAAAGATTGATCCACCACCCAGACGATGGTTTTTAATTCCCAGCAAGGTAAAACTTTGTGCTTAGAATTCAGAACTATGTAAAGAATGAACGGGAGTACCTGCTTTCAAGGATCTTGAAAGAAGCAGGAGAGATAAGATTAGGAGTCAGATAATGATGATAAAACAGAAAATTATAGTTCCAGTAGGAAGCACAAAGATTACCAGTTACTTCAGATGGTGACTAACAGGAATATACTCTGCTGGGGAGACTGAAGGCCAAAGCTCATAAAAGAGGGAAATGTGAACTGGTCTTTATATTAATTAATGTAAGAGGGCTGGAGCGATAGCACAGCGGTAAGGCATTCGCCTTACAAGCGGCCAACATGGCCAACGCGAGTTCGATTCCTCCGCCCCTCTCGGAGAGCCTGACAAGCTACTGAGAGTATTCGATATGCCAAACACAGTAACAACAAAGTCTCCAATGGAGACGTTACTGGGCCCGCTCGAGCAAATCGACGATCAACGGGAGGGCCTTTACCTTTACTTTACTTATTAACTTGATAACTTAGCTATCTATTATTGGTCTGCCACTAAACAAATGGTCTAATGCATATAGTTCCTATTTTCAGCAGGACTAATTGTCACTGGACTAATTGTCCAGTGGATGCCACCTTGTTGATGACACAGTAGGAATAAGTATGGCAATAAGGGGACATATTATAAAGGAAAGTACAAGGCATATGGGTATGTTATAGGGAGGAGTAAAATAAGATTTGCACTGAGGTGATAGATTTGATTGTATTGATAAGGAATAGCTAGAAGGTGAAAAAGAAAGCAGAAAGCCAGACAAGCGAAGAGTGTAAATCGTGGTGGAAGGGAGGGTGAGGAGATTGTTATTCCCTGCCTTAGGAGGGCCTCCATGGATGTCCGAGACCTGAACTTGGTTTATTTCACAGACAGTGAGGAAACCCACGAAGATTGAAGTAGTCGGGGAAAACACACGCCAGCTAGACAAAAGGACCCTATCTGAGAGTGAAGGAAATGACTCTTGTTTTTAGTTACTAAAGCATCCTGGTCCCCACGCGAGACAAGATGGGGCAAAGTCAGCAGCAGACATGTGGGTTCTTTGTGCTTTTCCTGGGAAATCATGCTGCTGCTGCTGCTGCTGACTGAAAGGCTTCGTTTGTTTGGGTTTTTCACAGAGAGATGTACAAGAAACCTTAAGCAGTTATCAGCAAAGAGGGTGGAGGGATATATTGTCACACACTTGCAAATTGGCAGGTGAAAGGAGAGTGCTTCCCCAGCACCTGGAAGGAAGGAGCAGCCCCGTGACATGTCATTTTAGCTTCACAGCTTGGACAAGACAGAACTGAGGCCTGTTTCTTTGGATCTCAGGATTTTTTCCTCTTTGGGCTTTGTCCTCCTCAGGTGGAGTGTTTAGCTGGGTCCACTCTCTTTGTTCTGCCACAGCTCAGGCAGCAGTTTTGAAGAGTTGTGACTATTCACAAGAGGGGGAACCCTTAGCGGGTCTCCTCGGTGTGGTTCTTCCCTAATGTCTGCTTTAGCAGACCGTCAGTCACTCACCGCATTCCTTCCAGACCAAAACCACTGGCAGGCAGACGGTGAGAGGACTGGCTACCTTCCAGACCATAAACAGGAGAAGCAGTTACTAGCCGGCCATTAATCTTGTCCATTATATATTAACCCAGGTGCTATGTAAGCGACACTACCTACTTTTCTTTTCTTTTCTTTTCTTCTCTTTTCTTTTTTTTTTTTTCTGTCCCTTTTCCTCAGAAAATGAAGGGGCTGTATTCTGCTACTTTTCCAGAATCATCACTGCTTCCACTTATCCACTTATGGACACTGTCCTCACAACGTGACAAGTTCTTTTTTTTTTTTTTAAATTTTAGTATACTTTATTTTATTTATTTATTTTTAATTTTTATTAGTGAGGCACCATGAGGCACAGTTGTAGACTTACAAATTTTTGTGCTTGGGTTTCGATTATACAATGATCAAATACCCATTCCTCCACCAGTGCCCATGGTGGGATGGGGGGGATGGGGGGTGGAAGGGATACTGGGATCTGTGACAAGTTCTTTTAATGTGTTTATTGATTTTTGTCTTTCATCTCTTGGTGTGATTTCTAATACAGGTGACATAGTAGTGAATGCACAGGAAACTGACTTTTTTATTTTCAATAAAACTGACTTCTACTTCAAGCTTGTATGCTAAAAGAATTACTAATATATGAATCATTCTGATTTGGTTGGTTATACCTGAGTATGTGAAATATCGGAGTTTCTACTACCCTTACTTATATGACTTTCCCATTCATCTTCTAGGTAGGTGTCACTCTAAGACATCTTGTCTGTTTTGACACCAGTCACAGCTGGTTTTGAGCTTAATGTTGATTTTTTTTAAAGGGAGGAAGAGAGCTGGAAGCAATTACATAACCATAGCATTGTTTAGAGCAGATGGTGAAGTGAGTGGCTCTCCAATGCCTCCAGCCTTTCCTCTCTTTCCTCTTCTGATGCTCACTCTTCCTTCAGTGCCCTTGACCTCTCCTTTCCCTCCTCCATTCCCCAGACCAGCTCTAGGAAATGTCCAAGGCCAGTCAGCTATCCCTTTATGTGCACTAGTGAGCCCGAAGAATGCTTAGTCCTGCTATGTTTACCCTGGGAACCTTATCTTTGATTGTGGAATGAAAGGAATTACAGGTATCAAATGACAACTTAAAGTTCAAGTTTTCAAGTTCTATTCACTAAGAGGGCAGAAAAAACAAATTCTTATTGGAAGGAGAGATTTTTGGAGGCTTTCTTCCCAGCCTTTAGAGGTGACCAGTCTCTCTGCTCTCTTCTCTCTCTATGGCGCCATCCTCCAAGGAGAGGGTCTGAGATTGAGCTGGGCAGGACAAACAACTGAGAGAGGTTTCTAAAATGTTTGATAAGGTGTTTGAAACTATTTCAGTAAGCCATAATAAATATCTGGAGTAAGAACATGCCTGCACCAGGAATGTGAAAAAGATCGATTGAAATGAGGCGTGATCCTCTTCTGTGTACTGTAGCAGGAGATTTCCCAGGAGGTTTCACTGTGCAGGGTAGCCCTGCTGTCTCAGGTTGGGGTAAACTGTAGAGGTCTTGCTTAAATAAAGTTACCACACAGTTTGCCAGGATTTGGAAAGGTTTTCAGTTGCTGAACACGATCCTTCAAGCAGAATTTCTCAGATCTGGTTCATTCGTACTGGCTAATATAGTGTTTTCACTATAAAGTACAGAGTTGATGTCTCATGTTCTTTAGAGACATTCACTTTTGAGCTCACTCGACTTTTCAATCATTAAGGTTCCTTATTGCTCCAAAATTCTGATGATCTGAGTCAGAGAGTTAGTGTAGTGCATAATCTGGGTTCAATCTCTGTCAGCACATGTAGGTCTCTGAGCATGGAACCAAGAGTAAACCCTGAGTACAGCCAGGTTTGGCCCCAAACTAACCAAACAAACAGAAACAAACCCACAAAAGAGACCCCACAAAATTTTGATGATCTCTAAGATACCAGAAAATTAATTGTGCCTTTTGTTAGAGGGTTATTTCATAACAAATACTTAGGGTCAGAGCTCTGATAAATTTAAAATCCAAAGATACAAGCTATAATGGTCATTTTTCTATGGATTGTTAACCCTCCAAATTGGAGCAACTCTAGGGTCATGGGTAGAAACACAGCTACTGATGGCAAATTGACATTAACTATACACCAAAATAAGACGGTTTGGAGGAATGTGTTAATAAATGGTGGGAAGATAAGGTCAGGTATTGGAGAGTTAAGGGAGTAGCCTGTTTCTCCTAAAAACAGAGGCACTGACAACAGCAGAACCTCTTCTTTGACGAGACAATTAGATTAAGCAAGGGGAGAGTTCTCTGAAAAACCACGTCGAAAGTCAGTGACTATCAGATGATCAAGGAGTGTTTATTTCATAATCATTTCTAAAGTAGTTTTACCACCCCAAGTCTGCAGATTAAATGCTTGTGGTAAGTATTGGACTTTGTAAATCAGTGAAAGGACAATACACTATAAATAGAGAGAAAGCAGATAATTTCAGAGTTATTTTTTATTTAAAAATTTTTTTTCAGAGTTATTATTTTTTTATTAAATGTTTTTAATAGTGAGACATCATGAGGTACAGTTGCAGACTTACACATTTTTGTGCTTGGGTTTCAGTTATACAATGATTGAGTACCCATCCCTCCACCAGTGCGCATTTCCCACCACCATGGATCCCAGTATCCCTCCCACCCCCCATCCCCCCATCCCACCCTGTCTCTGTGGCAGGGCATTCCCCTCTGTTCTCTCTCTCCTTTTGGGTGTTGTGGTTTGCCAAAGAGACATTGAGTGGTATTCATGTTTGGTCTATAGTCTACTTTCAGCATGCTTCTCCCATCCTGGGAGGATCCTCCCAACACCTTTATTTGGTGTTCTCAGAGTTATTTTTTAAAGGGATTTCTATCTTGGCAAAGTGTATCATCATTGCCATTATAGGTATTTCTTAGTAACACATCTGTTAAAGAATGTAGTCAGAGATGATCCCCCTGGGTCCATTGTCTCTTACTCAAAGTTGACCAGATTTCTTGTGTTCTTAGTCTCCTCTGCAGAAAAGACAGAACTGAAGGAAACAAGACACATACAAAGACTTGGAGGGACATAGAATTCAGCATTTCCTAAATAGGATTGTGATGACTGTTTCCTTTTGAGGGGTCAGGGGGACACAATGACTGTGCTCAGGGCACAATGCATACTCACCTTACTATCTCTGGCCCCCCTTGATGACAATTTTTCTTTTTGGTCATTAATAGATTTAAGAATTTAGTGATGGCAGAGACTGGCCCACATTCAAAAGAACAAAAGCAACCTGTGTTGGCGTGGATGTGACGAGAAAGGGACCCTCCTTCACTGCTGGTGGGAATGCCGATTGGTTCAACCCTTTCGGAAAACAGTATGGACGACTCTCAAAAAATTAGAAATTGAGCTCCCATTTGACCCAGCAATACCACTCCTGGGAATATACCCCGGAGAGGCTAAAAAGTATAGTTGAAGTGACATCTGCACTTGTTTGTTCATTGCAGCACTCTTTACAATAGCTAGAATATGGAAAAAACCTGAGTGCCCGAGAACAGAAGACTGGTTAAAGAAACTTTGGTACATCTACACAATGGAGTACTATGTAGCAGTTAGAAAGAATGAAGTCATGAAATTTACATACAAGTGGTACTACATGGAAAATATTATGCTAAGTGAAATGAGTCAGAAAGAGAGGGACAGACATAGAAAGATTGCATTCATCTGGGTAACATAAAGTAACAAAATAAGAGACTAACACCCAAGAACAGCTGTGATAAATACCAGGTTGTTCACTCCATGGCTTAGAGGCCAGCCACACACGCTAGGGGTAAAGGCAGCTCAGATAGAGAAGGGAGCACCAAATAAAGGGTGCTGGGATGATCTTCCCAGGATGGGAGATGTCTGCTGAAAGTAGTCTATGGACTGAACATGATTGCCATCCAATGTCTCTTCTGCAGACCACAGCACCCAAAAGAAGAGATAGAACAAAAGGGAGTTCCCTGCCACAGAGGCAGGGTGGGATAGAGGATGGGGGGGTGGGAGGGATACTGGGATTGGTGGGGGTGGAGAATGGGCACTGGTGGTGGGATGGGTACTCGATCATTGTATAACTGAAACCCAAGCACAACAACTTGTAACTGTACCTCATGGTGTTTCACTAATAAAACATAAAAAAATTAAAAATTAAAAAAAAGGAATTTAGTGATGGAATGCTTGTGGCAGTGGTTTAAGTTCCCCCAGTTTGTAAACCGCATATAGCACTGGCTATGGGACAGGACCTGGGAGCAGAAAGTCTTGAGCTTTTTGCATTCACAACACCTTCCACCCCTTTTGTTTTTGTTCTTAGGTCATACCTGATTGTGATCAGGGTTTACTCCTGGCTCTTTGCATAAGTGTAACTGGTGGCAGTACTTGGGGGACTGTATGGGGTGCCAGGATTGAACCTGGGTCAACTGCATGCAAGGTTAGCACCTTAACCTGTTTTTACTCTTTCTGGCTGACATCTTTTAGCCTGAGGAATCTTTACAGGACCACAGGGTATATGAGCTAGGTATATAAATCAAGCATTTTCTGACTATAAATCATAAAAAATTATTTTTGAAACCATTTTTTAAAGTTACCATATCATGCATAACCCACTGTTTAAGAAGGTGGGACTTGGAGTAGCTGCCTTACAAGTTGTCTAGCCCACAGATCAATCTACAGTGTCTCTACAGGTGGAGGGCCTGACCCTGGCAACTGTGCAGCCTGTGGTTCCAGGCACTGCAACTAGTTTCTGGCTCTATCTGTCATGTCAATGCAAGAGTCACTGCTAAAAAGGAGTGCCACCCGACTAAGCACCACAGCCAGGGTGTGCAGAAGCCTCTGTCATTGCAGCAACAGCAACAGCAAAGGAGGCTGAGAGGAAGCACATAAAGTCAAATGGACAAAACAAAGATGAGGAAAGGGTTCTGTAACACAGTAACGATCAAAATCTGCGCATCTGCCAATAATAGTTAAAATTATATTCTGCAAAGATCCTATACTAGTTTGCAGATTCTTTTTCTCCTCCCTACACTAATACTCTTCTGGGGTTAATCAGCCATGTATTTGTTTTGGGGCTATATTCAGCAGTGCTGAGGTATTACTCCTAGCTTTACACCCAGGGTTCACTTGTGGTGGGGCTCGGGGGACCATGTGGGGTTCCAGGGATCAAAGCCCTGTTGGCTGCATGAAAGGCAAATGCCTTACCTGTTTTGCTGTCTCTCCAGCCCAATGAGTCATGTTCGTAGAGCCTCAGAAAAAACTCTGCCCAGGTGCTCAGTACATTGAGCACCTGGGCTCTTACTGACTCTTAAGGAAAAGGCAGGTTTGAGAAGCCAAAAAAGGGATGGGTGCTATTGACCCTCATTCATTGCTTGCCTGTTGACAGCTCTACTTCCTCCAGACATGGCACAGAGTAAGTATTCTAGATGAGGGGTCTGCCAGTGCTATTTTCATACTCGGTCGTTTTGAAAGGTTGACATGTATTTTTCAATTTTCCTGATCTCTAGTTTAATTCTGAGGACTTTTTTCTTTTATTAATCTTTATAGAAGCACCCTCATAAAAATAAAAAAAGAATACCTTTATTTATATAGTCCAGCAAAGGAATAAATGCTCAAAATTGGGAATGCTTTAAGCATTATGACTAACTCACGTTTATTCCAAGAATTTTAAGTTATGTGTCATCATACGAGCCAAGTACGAAAGAAAAAAATCTTTTTATGATTAAATGAATGATTTTAAGATTTTATTTTTTACAAAAAATATGATCATTCTTGATCTCTTTAGGAAATGAAGACTATAGGGAAAGTCCGTAATGTGATGAACTGCATGTACAAAAACCTGTGGCCAACATCAGACTTTGGGGTAAAGCATTGAGTGTCTGGGTCAGGATCCTTAAGTAGATAATGAAAAAGGAGGTTGTGTGGGATGCTGCCTATAAAAAGAGGAATGAAGCAGAGAAAATATTAAGCAAAAATGTGGATTCTGCTGAACAAGGCCTGTAGCTCAGCCAGGGACTCTAGAATATGACTAGTATCCTAAAGCTCTCCTATGTTGAACTGCAGGTTTAAGCACTGTTGTTATTTAGCGTCTGTTTGTCACTCACTGCAGGCCTCTCAGGATCAAGGCAGAACCCCCACTTCCTCAGTTTTTGTCTGCCACTTGCCAGAGAATAGCTGTCAGCCAGCAGCAATCTTCCTTCTTTATTTTATTATCTCTTTTTAAAATTACTTTTTAAAAATTGAATGAGATTCTGTGATTTACAGTACTATTAATAATGGTTTCTCTGATTAAGCTTCTATGGAAAGCAATATGGAGATGTGTCCAAAAAGAGAAATAGAATCCCCCTCTCCTTTAGCTGGTAGAAGTGCACCTGACCATTACGGGGGCTTGGGTCAAGTCACACAGAATCTATGAGATTGGCTTTTTAATAATAAAAAATAGGGGCAGACAGCTGGTGCAGGGGGTAAGGCACTCGCCTTATAAGTGGTTAATTCTGGTTCTCTCCCTGGTACCGCATACAGTCCTCTAAACAGCAACAAGGGTGAGTCCCCAGACTGCTGGGTGTGGCCCAAAAACAAACCAAAAATTCACCTTAGGCTAGGAAAGTTTTTATTGTAGTTACTTATAGGTGCCTGTCTGGTTTCAGATCATTTTATTTGGTCTATCTTTATCCCTCACTGGTTGAACTTCCTTGAGCATTTGATTGTCTGATCTGTAGCAGACACTCAATAATCTTTTTATTTTTTAATTTATTATTTTAATTTTATAAGTATTAATACTTTTTTCAAATAGAATAGTGGGGGAGGGCATTTGCCTTACATGCAGCTGACCTGGGTTCGATTCCTCCACCCCTCTTGGAGAGCCTGGCAAGCTACCGAGAGTATTCTGCCCGCACAGCAAAGCCTGGCAAGCTCCCTGTGACATGTTCAACATGCCAAAAACAGTAACAAGTCTCACAATGGAGATGTTACTGATGCCCACTCGAGAAAATGAACAGCAGGAGGATAGTGCTACAGTGTATACATGATGTCATAATAGATGTGATTTACACCATTAACTTGTTGTAAGAAGTGAATCAAGGATGTCTACATAAATTTTTAATCACTGAACTTAAAGATTTTATTTATTTTTGTTTTTCTAATATCTGATAAATTACTTTATTTCATTTTTTCCCTAGAGATTGGTTTTTACATTTTGCACAATTTCCTATGTTGGTTTCTATGCATTAGAGGAAACAGTTACCTTTCCCAGTCTTGAAAAAATAGTCTCTTGGGGCTGGAATGATAGCACAGCGGGTAGGGCGTTTGCTTTGCACGCGGCCAACCTGGGTTCAATTCCCAGCATCCCATATGGTCCCCTGAGCACCGCCAGGAGTAATTCCTGAGTGCAAAGCCAAGAGTAAACCCTGTGCATTGCTGGGTGTGACCCAAAAAGCCAAAAAAAAAATCTCTTATAGGAGATGAACCATATCATTTAACCTCATCCTAGCTCTCTCTCTCTCTCTCTCTCTCTCTCTCTCTCTCTCTCTCTCTCTCTCTTTTTTAATTTGTGATTTTGGAACCAAATCCAGCAGTGCTTAGGTCTTATTCCTGACTCTGTGCTCAAGGATTGCTCCTGGTGGTGGGTGCTTGGGGGACCATACATAGTGGCCAGCTGCGTGCAAGACAGCACCTTAACCATTGTGCTCTCTCTCTGACCTCCAGCCTTCCCTACCTCTTGGTTGCCAACCAGCCTGTTTATTTTTAGCAGCTGCCAGTACTTGAGGAGTGCCAGTACCTATCTGTGTGCCAACAGAGGACAAGATGAGATGGATTTGAAGCTAGATTCTGAGGCAGCAGCCTTTAGAACTTGCACATTTCTAAAACTATGGGGCCACAGTGTCAATCATGCTCATCACCAGGGCTGGTTATAGGGACATGTTCCTTGGGCAGCAGTCATGAAAAGGGACACCAGCCTCATGGTTATGCTCCTTTCTTGGAGATGGCACAGGTTGTATTGAAGCAGAGAGAGAGAGAAAAAGAGCACAAAGACGGTGTTCACTGGCCTTCATTTTCTGACTGTTGCTTGGTGAATTTTAAGCACTTTATGGGCCTCTTCCCTAGACTGTGGTCCATGGAGAACTCTGTGCTTGCTCTGTTCCTCAATATCTGTCCTACCCCACTGCCTCTGGGTAACAGAGTCAGGAGATCAAGAAGTGCCCTAGACAATAGCCACAAATACTGGGCACCAGCTATTTATAAAAGTTTCCCTTCAGGGGGTATTGGGGCTCTGTGTGTGGTAGAGGGAGAGCACCAAGAGGCAGAGCCCACCAGCTGGAATGAGGAAGAGAGAGAGAGAGAGAGAGAGAGAGCTTAGATTGATACTGCAGCAAGAAAGATATGGGGGGGGTGGGGGAGAAGGGGAAAGCACTGCATTACAAAAGGGTGCCCATGGCACCTGTCTGCTGTGGTGAGGCAGATGGAGAACATGTGGATGTGTGCAAAATTGGATGCCTGACCTACAGCTAGTGTTTTAAGGTCACACACAATTGGGGGCCTCTGCATTGCCTACTTCTCTGGGTCCTAGGGCAGGAGAGTGAGGCATTAAGGTCTCTGCTGAAGCCCAGAGATGTGAGCACACCACTGGCTTTCAAAACTGGGGTTTATCTCTCAGGTGCCTGTCTTAAAAGTTGGATCTGCAGTGGCACTCTAACTAAGCCCTGGCTTTTTGGGGAAATGTTCTGAGACAGTGGGGAATTGCAAATGTATTCAGTGGCATTCTTTCTTTGTAAGTTAAATATGTAGTTTTTAAAAATAATTGTAATTCAGATATTAATTGCTTTTAGGTACTGTTTTGGGAGAAGTGACTTTTAAGATTTTTGTGTTATCCCAATCTGAGTCCTGTGCCAGGGCTACCGAATTCAGCTACCACCACATACTAATTGGCAAATTCCTGCATGGCTCTAATTTGTCCAGACATAAAGGAAGCTGCCCACATAATTCTCCCTTGGAAATGACAGCTTTGCAATAGTAGTTCCACCTACTCTTTAGGGGCGGGAGTATTGCATAGGCATTCTCATATGCACTTTAAAAATGTGTCGAGAAGTACGTTCTTTAGGCAATTCTCAGCTCACTTGCTGTCTTCTGAGAGCTTCCTTCATTACACTTTGGTTTCTCCACTTATAGAAAGGACAGAACAGTTGAAAACAGAGTCTATAAAATATTCTCGTATCTGAAGTAAGTCATATTTTCCTAAGGGAGGAGATGTGATCTGATCTGTCTCTTTTGGCACTTATAGAGGGCACTTATTCTCTGGGGTTTCTTTGCATTTTATTTAGGCTGGAAATGCGATGATTGATACTTTGAACAATTTACTACCTGAGGTCTCTGGGTTTTGAGAACAAATAATAGTTATTTTATTAAAGGAGAAATGATGTATAGACCATGGAATATTACTTGACCAGAAGAAAAGATAAAATCATGCAATTTGTTGCTATGTGGATGGATTTGGAGAGTATCGTGCTGAGTAAAGTTAGAGAGAGAGAGAGAGAGAGAGAGAGAGAGAGAGAGAGAGAGAGAATGACACTGAACACTGAATGATCTCTCTCACAAGCAGGATATAAAGAAACATAATAGTGGAAAGGCAAATGTCCCAAAGCAACAGAAACAAGAAACATGAGAACTGGTCTTCAGTAGGAAGCATGCCACTTTGAGGGTGGGGAAAGTAGACTTGGAAGGGACTGCAACACTGAGAAGAAATATGTTCAATTGGAATGAAAAGAAGGGGCCGAAGGCTTATTCATGGAAATATGTTGGTAACAGCACTATATATGATAGTGTCAAAAGTTATAGAAAAAAGTGCCTCTCCCCCTTTTCACAGTAAAACCAGTTATTCTTTTCCTTTTCGCTCCTCATAGAAATTTTTAAAACTGGGGAGATTAAGACCATTTTAAATCTGAAATACTGTAAAGCATTTATGATAGTTACCTGTCTAGGCACTGTCATTTTGTTACAGTTAAAGAACAATATGGTGTTTTATGAACTTTAAAGCCTGTGGGATAGGGGATATGGTGCCGCCAGCAGGTCAGTCTGTACCTGTGAGGTGAGTGCATCAGCAGCCTGATGGTGCCTTCAGACTTCTAGATACCCCAAAATTGCTGCTGTGCCTTTGGCCAGACCCCAACAACTTGGGGCCAAGTTTACCAAGAAAGTAAAAGGCCAAAAGTTAGGTATGTGGGAGATACACCCACAAACCACCTCTAGCTCAGCTATATAATTGGAGGCAAAACCTCTCTGGTTCCTGATTGAACTGCTTAACGGCCATGATCCCAGAGACTCAGAAACAAATCTCAGAACCCAGCAGCTTTTGGCAGAAATGCGTCCTGTCCCTGCAGTAGGTTACAGGTGTTTGGCCACCCCAGGTGAGAATAGGTTTCGTGCCTTGGACTGTTCTCCCTGGTGGCTCAGTGGCTGCCATCCTCCAGAGGCCATGGGACAGTCAGGTTTGGGCCCACAGTGACAAGACATGCGGGGCCTCATGGGATGGGGGTGGAGCCGGCCCTTTCCTCCCTGCCCCAACAAGACCCCAAGTCACCACCCATGAACGGCCTCTCTGGCTGCTGATCAAGCTGCTTGATGGCCATAATTTCAGAGACTCAGGAACAAGTCTCGGAACCCGGCAAGTTTTGGTAGAAATCCCTCCAGATTTAATTGTTAAAATTTCAACTTCCAAAATCACATGGCCACTACTATGCAGCCACATCATATGTTATTCATAACCAGCAATAGAAAACTGTCTACGGTTGCTTTTTCGGCAGATCTGAGTGTTGGGGTAAAATCCCAAATAATAATGGTGGTCTGGGATCGGAATATTGAATGAAATCAAAGTGGAGAGGTAATGTGGAAATCATCTGCCCCATAGGTAGGGAGAGGATGGAATTCATGCCCAATTCAATCAGCCTAATCAATGGCTGAATAAATAGCAATACTCCTACTTAAAAAAAAAAGTCTATTGGATAAAGGACAGGATTGAGAAAAATCACAAAAGTAACAAAGAGTTGCAAGAAATTGGAAATGAAATTATAGATTTAAGAATAACCATGAAAATCAAAGACACAGAAAAGGCAATTCATGAACAGGAACATATTTTATGTAAGTTATTTGAAAGATAAAAGAAATTTTCTTAAAATGAAATATCTAAACTTCCAGATTGAAAGAATTTATGGTGACCTAGAAAATTAAAAAAAATTATAACCCATATCAAGATATATTCTGGTAAAGTAATAGCAAAAGAAAGAAAATAAGATATCTACATCATCCAAAAATAGAAACGGAATACACACACACAAACACACACACACACCTGCCTATAAACCTATCCTCACAAAATGATGGGCCAGTAGTTCAGACTCATCTGAGACTTGAGAAGCATTTTGGGATGGAAATCAACAGAATAATATTTACAGATTACTGAGGGGTGGAAAAATTCATTCAGCCAAGTCATCTTCTCACTAAAGATTTACACTAAAATGTTCTCAGTAAAGGGATTATTCATTAACCCTTCCTGGAAAATTTTTTGAAAGTGTAACTTACAAAATCAGAATAAAAGCAGTTACAATTGGTCCGAGAGACATTACAGCAATTAAGGCACTTGACTAACATGTACTTGAGCTGGGTTCAGGTGCTCCGCCAAGCATTGCTGGGTGTAGCCCTGGAGTCCCCCAGCATCACTAGGGTGATTTGGTAATCCCCAGCACCACAGGTCCCCAGCAGCACTGCATCAAGGGTCCTTGTTTTTAACTGATGTTTCAGTTGACTGAGAAACACTGGTGGGGCCCCCTTGCCTCCAGATCACTGCTTTTGGGAGGCACCACCCCAATAATAATAATAATATCAGTATTGTAAAAAGAGAAATCATATCTGTAAATGAAATCAAAAGAACTAGGGAGAAACATAAATTTATTTAAAAGAAGAATTGAAGTGTGAAAATGTATTTTGACTTCACTGGATGTGAAATAGATAAAAAATAATAATTAGATGTCAAAAAGAAAAAAAAAGTGATACCGTTAGGAGATTGTGGGACCCCATAGTGGGCAATATATTATTTAAAAAAAATTATTATTTTAATGAATCACCATGAGATACAGTTACAGACTTACAGATTTTCGTGATTACATTTCTTTTTTTAAAATTTTATTGAATCACTGTGAGATAGTTTTAAGCTTTCATATTTGGGTCACAATCACACAGTGATCAAACATCCATCCAGTACACATTCCCCACCACCAATATTCCCAGTATATTGTCTGCCATGGAGGCAGGGGGGAAGGTGAGAAAGGGGTGGGTAATATATTTTTATACTGGTCCTTGGTGGTTTTAACTTGAATTTAATTGGCTATGTGCCCTTAAGCATTAAGAGCAAAAACCAGAGTTATTCATGGTGTGGGTGCATTGAAGAGCTCCATGTAAATTTCGGTTTCCTGAAAGATGTCCTCTTCTGTGGATATAAGATCACTGGGGTGAGGAAGAGAGACTAGTCAACTAAGTGATTATTCTTATAAACGATGAAGATGGAAAAGACTTTCCTCTTCATTCTGCACAAATAATTCCAGATGGATTCATGACTTTAAAAATTGATTTCACAGAGGTATGGTGCCGCCAGCAGGTTAGTCTGTACCTGTGAGGCAAGTGTATCAGCAGCCTCATGGCACCTTCAGACTTCCAGATACCCCAAAATTGCTGCTGTGCCTTTGGCCAGACCCCAAAAACTTGGGGCAAACTTTACCAAGAAAGTAAAAGGCCAAATGTTAGTTATGTGGGAGACACAGCCACAAACCACCTCCGGCTAAGCTATATAATTGGAAGCAAAGCCTCTCTGGTTCTTAATTGAACGGTCATGATCCCAGAGACTCAGAAACAAATCTTGAAACCAAACTGCTTTTGGCAGAAATGCGTCCCCTACCTGCAGTAGGCTACCAGCGCTGGGCCACCCTAGGTGGGAATAGGTTTCACGCCTTGGCCTGTTCCCCCTGGGGGTCCGGTGGCTGCCATCTTCCAGAGGCCAGGGGAGAGTCAGGTTTGGGTCCTCAGTGACGAGACATTTGGGGCCTCATGGGATGGGGGTGGTGCCGGCCCTTTCCTCCCCATCCCAACGAGACTCTGAGTTGCCGCCCATGAATGGCCTCTCTGGCTCTTCATCAAGCTGCTTAACAGCCATGATCCCAGAGACTCAGAAACAAATCTTGATACCCAGCGGCTTTTGGCAGAAATGCGTCCGGGCCACCAGTAGGTTACTGTCCTCGGGCCACCGCAGGGGGGAAAGGGTGCTGTCCCTCCACCGGTTCCCCCTTAGCGGCTCGGTGGCTGCCATCTTCCAGAGGCCATTGGACAGTCAGGTTTGGGCCTGCAGTGACGAGACACATGGGGCCTTACGGATGGGGGTTCAAGCTGCTTAATGGCCTTGATCCTAGAGACTCAGGAAGAAATCCCGGAACTGAGCAGTTTTTGGCAAGAAATCCCTCCAGATTTAATTGCTAAAATTTTAGAATTTCAAACTCACGTGACCTCTACTGCAGCCACGCGACATCATATGTTATTCATAACCAGCAATACAAAACAAATTGTCTACTGTTGCCCTTTCAGCAGATCTGAGTGTTGGGGTAAAATCCCAAATAATAATGGTGGATGTGGTGTCGAAATGTTGAATGTAATCAAAGTTTAGAGAGAGTAATTTGGAAATCATCTGTCCCACAGGTAAGGGGAAGGTGTGGGATGGGGTATACTGGGGATTTTGGTGGTGGATAATGGGCACTGGTGAAGGTATGGGTGTTTCATTGTACGACCGAGACTTAATCCCGAAAGTTTGTAACTGCTCTCACAGTGATTCAATAAATAAAATTATAAAAAATGTAAAAAAAAAGTAAGGGGGAGTTCATGCACAATTCAATCAGACTAATCAGTGGCTGAATAAATAGCAGTACTCCTACATAAAAAAATTAATTTCAGGATAAGGAATGATTTCCGATGTAGGCTCCAAAATAAACTTAAGAATAAAGAGAAAGTTTAATATAGGAAAAAATTCAGTTCATTAGCTAGAAGACATAAAGAGAGAAAAAAAGGGAGAAAATATTTACTACTCAGAACCTTTTGCATTAGCTAAAAACTTAGCATCTAAACTAAAGATAACTGTAGACTCATTAGGGAAAAAAAATAAGTCAGTCTAAAAGTGGGTGAATAAGTCAATCTGAAAATGAGTAAGTCTGAAAATGAATAAAATGAATACATCAGCCTGAAAGTTATCAGGAACAGTCATTTTTCAGTATATCAAATACAAATGACCAATAATGCGAAAATATTAGTCTTATTAAATGTCAATTCAGTATAAATAAGAGTCATAATGACATCCTTCTCATCTCTATCAGATCAACAAAACCTTGGAGTTAGTCAATACCAAATAGGAACTTTCAAAGAATGCTTGAGAGGATATAATTTGGTTTGCTTTGTACAACGATCTTGCATTAACATATTAAGTCAGATGTTTGTGTGTGCTCTATGATCTTGCAGTTTGTCTCCTATGTATATGTCACAGAGAAACTTTCACACACAGACCAGGGAAGTGCTGTTTCTATTAGCTCACATCTGGAAGTCATCCAGTTCCCCACTAGTGATGGAAAATAGACACGGCAGGAAAAGGGTGAGTACACTGAACTGTTGACATACACATATGCAGGGGCAGACTCACAAAGACATATCGAATAGAGCCTACAAAATGATTTCAACTAAAAAATGTCAGAAAATAGGAAAATGTAAAATAACACAATAATTTAGGTCAGTGGTTTTCAATCTCTGGTCTATGAACTGGTACAGTTTACTGGTATAAGACAGTTGAAAAACATTGGTTTAGGATATGGAAATGACCTAAGTGCCTAATAAGGAATGAAGAAAGAAAGTATGATATATATGTATACAATGCAACACAATATATCTGTTGCAACAAGAGAATGTCAATGTTGCCATCTGGGATAACCTGGATGGAGTTGCAGAGTGTAATGCTGAATGAAAGAAATCAGAAAGAGAAAGACAAATGCCCTCAAGTGACTCCACAGAAACCATGAAAAGGGACAGACAAAACCAATGCATGGATTTAGACTACAGAACCCACGTTGTCATCAGTGGGAGGACAGAGGCCATCGAGAGGAGAGGAGTAGAGGGACCCAGTAGATGGAGGAGAGGAGATTTTGGCATTATGGTGGTGAGTGTGGTGTGACAAGTTACTTTTCATTGTTATTGCTCTGGGGCCACATCCTGTGGTGCCCAGGGCTAACTCCTGGCCCTGTGCTCAGGAATCACTCCTGGCAGGCTTCAGGGACCATATGGGTGGGGTGCTGGGGATTGAACCCAGGTCCACTGCATGCTCCAGGCCTAACTTTTTTGAAGCATGAAACGGCACTACCAAAACATGTATGTGAGTCAATGTACAATAATTTAAAAAAATTGAAAATTATTTTAGTTTAAAAGTTGTTTAAAGTAAAAAATTGTTTTGGAAAATATAATAAATAAATCTATAAAGGAAGCACGGGAATGCTGAATGGGGATAAGTACCGGGGTATCTTTAGGGAATAAGGACAAGTAAGGAGAGGTACGTGGGCATTCGATTATTCTTCTTCACTAAGTGATATGTATCCTGCATCTTTATATCGTGTAGATTAAGTGATACATACACCTTCAATACACATTTGTTTTGTGTGGGGGGATTCTTCAGTGCTGCTTAGGAGGTCCAGGACCCTACCAGCGAGTCTCTGCCAATTGGCCAGTGGTTCCATGCCAGTCCTGGAAGCCATGCTGCTCAGCCACTGGGCTGCTTGGGAGACTCTCGCCACACCTGCTGGTTTTTGAGGAACTGTGTGGTGCTGGGAATCAAACCCAGGTTGGGTTCAGTTACTAGCAATGCACCCTAAGTACTGTCTTATCTCTTAGTTTGTTCATATGAGTTTTAATAAACATCAAAAAATTAGAGAAAAACTTTTATTGTGGCCACAAAGTGATTTTATTTTAATTAACAAATATAAGTGCCTATTAAAAGGTAAAGGTAAAGGTCCTCCCGTTGTTCGTCGATTTGCTCGAGTGGGCCCAGTAACATCTCCATTGGAGACTCTGTTGTTACTGTGTTTGGCATATCGAATACATCACGGGTGGCTTGCCAGGCTCTGCCGTGCGGGCGAGATATTCTCGGTAGGTTGCCGGGCTCTCCGAGAGGGGCGGAGGAATCGAACTCGGGTCGGCCATGTTGGCTGCGTGCAAGGCAAATGCCCTACCGCTGTGCTATCGCTCCAGCCCAGTGCCTATTAATAAAAATAATTCAGAGAAAAGCAAAAGGAAAAAGTTGAGTGATTTTGTATCTTGGACAAAATGTGAAACAGAAAAGGATACTTATGATAACACCTGTGATACAAAAGACAGGCGGATTTTTGGGTTTTGCTTTGGTTTTGGGCCACACCTGGGAGCACTCAGTGGCTATTCCCAACTCTGTGCTCAGCTGATGCTGCTGGCAGTTCTTGGGAAACTATATGATGCCGCACATTGAACCTCTCCCTCCTGCATGCAAAGGTTTTGCTCCAAGTCTGTTCTCTCTCAGATTCAAAAACAAAATATAAATCTCACTAACAAGCTTAAATGTACTCTCATATCAGTTGTGTGAAAACAATAATAGTAGCTCACATTCCCATCACATTTAATATGTGTATTATTATTTGAACTTTAATTTCCAGTGGTCCACAGATTTGTAAGAAAAATAAAAGCATAAGTACATAACTCACAATTAAGGTATGAGCTTAAGCCTTCTTTTGGGGGAGGGGGAGGGTTGGGGTGGAAGGTGGCCACAAGCCAGCTTTGGCTCAGGGCTTACTCCTGGCTCTTTTGCTCAGGGATCACTCCTGGCAGTGCTTGGGGACCATATGCGGTGCTGCTAATAGAACCCAGGTTTGGCATGTGCAAGGCAAGTGCTTTTCTCACTATCCTGTCTCTCTGGTCCTTAATCTTACTTTTTATAGGAAATTTTCTTCTGTTCCCTGGAAACCTGGGAGTAAGTGTCCCTGCTCTAGAATTCCACGGCAGTCTGTCTTTTCTCATCACTTCAGATAGAGTTCTTACAGCAGTTTTGTGTCTGTGTTTGAATTCTCCCTGCACCCCAGTACACAGGCATCTTAGGGCATGGTTACAGTCTGTCTTATTTACATTGTCTATGCAGCAATGCACAGAGTACCTGGCATAGATTAGGTTCTCACTATTTGTTAAATACATAATGGCCAAATGAATATAGGTAAACGTAGGAAAAATAATATGGAAACAGAAGTCATAAAAGCAAATGACTGAGAAGCTGGAGAGATAGTACAGTGAGTAAGGTGCCTGCCTTGTATGTGGACAACCCCAGCTGGAATCACCTATGGTTCCCTGAACACTACCAGGAGTGATCCCTGTGCACAGAGCCAGAGTAAGCCCTGTGCAGTGCAAAGTATATCCCAAGAAATCAAAACCAGACCAAAACAATAGCAGATAATTGAAATATTTGATGACATTAAGAAAATAACAAAAGACAAATAAGAAGAGGCTGCTAAAATCTCAGGGCTGGGAGAATAGAGACGTTACTGGCACCTGCTCGAGTAATTAGATGATCAATGGGATGACAGCGATACAGTGAAGAAAATAACAACCCTGAAAACCTCTACATAGCAGATGAAAGGCAAATAGCAAAATGTATGGGGAGAGTCATAAGATACTGAAATAATAGGCAAAAAGTTCTCATAAATAGATTAAACAATGAAAAGTAGATTTTCACAGGTAATTTACAAACACAATTTATTGTTTCCTCTCATGGGTCTGTGTGTTCAGTGGGCTCAGTTGGGCAATCCCTGACTAGAAGTCAGGGAGCAGGTATAGGCAGATACTGACTGGGGCAACGGTTCCGGGCATGGCATGAGCCTGCCCACCAGCATGCCTGCATTCAGTTCCTCCTGAGGTTTAGGCCTCTGCTGTGGAGCCTGAGTCCAAGAGGAAGCATCTCAACAGCACGTGTTCCGAAAGATCCTGAGGATGCTATACAGGACGATGGAACAATGTCATTCTGTTTCCTTTTTGCCCTATGCCTGGGCTCACTCCACTTAAACCAGTTCAGAGTCACTGAGGGAATTAGATTGCACATATTGACAGGAGAAACAGTATGTGCGGGAAGGGACTGCATCCATGGCAGCCATCTTTGACATCTAGCCCAATTTATATGGGCTTATTTCTGTCTCTGAGGACAGTGGCGCTCACTTTTCCCAGGACAGGTCCATATTTGTTCTCCCACACCTTTGCTTCTAAGTCAGTCGGTGTTCAGTGGCTAGGTAATTTGTGCTTCGGGCCATATTTTTGTTTTCAATCATAATTCTTTCTTGCTTGCTTTCTCCTTCCTTCCTTCCTTCCTTCCTTCGTTCCTTCCTTCCTTCCTTCGTTCCTTCCTTCCTTCCTTCCTTCCTTCCTTCCTTCCTTCCTTCCTTCCTTCCTTCCTTCCTTCCTTTCTCTTTGGGTCACACCCGGCGATGCACAGGGGTTACTCCTGGCTCGTGCACTCAGGAATTACTCCTGGCAGTACTCAGGGGAACATATGGGATGCTGGGAATTGAACCCCGGTCGGCTGCGTTCAAGGCAAACGCCCTATCCGCTGTGCTATTGCTCCAGCCCACATAATTCCTCTTTCAAAACCAGTTTGCTTCTGGCAGTGTGTAATGATTTAGCTTCTGCAAATGACTGCCTTTGATATTCATCCTTAAACTCATCTGGACATTGGAAGTGGCATTTTAGACGCAATTGCCAGGGTCTGTTTCTCCCTGTTCCTCCCCTCACTCGAAATTGAGTCTTGCACTTCTTGTGTTACAGGACATTTGACCATACTCGTAGGCAGGATGTGTGGTGGTGGAGGAAGGGTTACTCCTCTGGGAAATCTTTTCAGATTTGATGGTTTAACATGGATTTAAAGGTTTATTTGTATGCTTGAGTAGTCCAAAGAGTCCTTGTGTACAAGCCTTCCTGCCTTTGCTTAACTCCTATTATTATCTTGCTTTGGAAAGTCATGCCAACTGCTTAATTACATGGAAGGTTATGAAACAGCAGAGCACTAGAACATTATTCAGCTGTGGATTCCTAAAAGAAAATAAATTCTCCCTGTGATGAAAACAACTGCCAATAACCAGGGGCATTTGTCTGTCTGTAGCTCCATGTATATCTCTCTTGTATACAGGGCATCTATGGCTGGGTCAAAATCCTGGATTCACCTTCCCTAAGATCACCAGCTCTATAGTACAATGGAGCCATTTTAATTCACAGAGATTATATCTGAGTCTTTCAAGTCAGGTTTTTCCTTTCAATGAGTGTAAACAATAAAACCTCTCTATGAAAGCTTTCCTGCTTCACTCAGAAATAGGCTAATACGTTTCATGGTATATCCTTAATCAGACATCAGGCTTAATAAAAATACGTATTTATTAAAGAGATAATCATGCTGTTTAAGGTTCCTGTCATCCACCTGCCCCTCAGACATCAGCCTTCAGAAAGCAACACTTTGTATTAAGAAAATCCACACTCTTGGTACTTACGGTTTTTTGTTCAGTGAAACTTGTTAAATTCTTGTTTTGGGTTCAACTCTCATCTCAAAAACACATACATGTTGGCATTTTAAGCACTGCCCTTGATTTTTCTGCTTTGTGCATAAGCCTGTATACATTTTGATGAGCTCTCTGCAAAATTAAATGCTCAATGAGAAATAGAGTCCTTGAAAAAGATCTTCTCTCATGAAAAAGTGTTTTTCACATGGCAATAACTAAGATAGTTACTAACTACTGCTTCGACAGGAAACAGCTTGCCTGTTGCAGAGGGTGGGGCCTGCTCTAACCACTTCCAGAGGAAAAAAAAATTGGACTCAAATGCCAAAAGAAAACTTTAACCCTCAAATCCCAGAGCTCAAGGTCAACCAGAGGTCACACAGCTCTTCAGCCAGAGGGGTGGGTGAGCTCACTTGGGCTGTCTGTGGCTTCGGAAATATGGAGCTAAAATTGAACCCCAGGGAGACACTGCTCGCTCACTCGCTTGATCACTGGAAGTCAGAGGCACCTGTGATTGATGAAGTGGCATGAGCTCTGGTCAGGACACTTGCTTCAATATCGAAAAGGACTCCTGCTCCCACGGTCGCCCCTCCTTGAAATCTAATTTAGACCATATCAAAGTTTTTATAAAGATATTCCGAATACCATTGTGCTGCAAATCCTGTCTGATCCAACCTTCAAATATTTATGTAAACTGAAATATGTCTGGGAAGGAATCAAAACAAAAGAAATATCCCACACCATCCCATTTCAGCAGATCCTGCCTCCCTCATTTACATTCAAGCGTAAACTTCTCCAACTGGCTCCCAACTGTTCTGGCTGGTTAATTAGTGATAATTGCAGAGACTGTTTCTTTGAATGCACTGATGGCCCTATGCCTCACAACCAATTTAGCCTGGAGTTTTTAGCAGGTGTGAAATGCGTTGGTAGCATTTAAAAAATTCATTACAGATAAGTGCAGTTGGTTTAGTCCCTTAAGCCTGCCATGGCTTTAATGAATGCCTTTAAAGTATCTATGTTGGTCACGACTTTCCTAAGCTGTGAACTCAGCCTTTCCTGAGTGGTCTGGTTCTCCTCCGATCGTTTTGGGTGAAGTGGTTTAACTTAGTTTCAGATGCAGTTTGCTAATGATATTTTGCATCACTTGCAAGTTGTAGCAACATCAGGATCTCATGGTCTATCTTTTGGCTGATGATACTGTGTAATTAGTGGAAAATGGGAAAGGATTTTAAGGTGACTGTGTTTACATATTATAGTTCTGAAACCTAAGGGAAGAAAAGAGTAGCCATTGTGGTAATGTTAATGGAATACTTTTATGCTTTTTGGAATCTACCTGTAGTTTTTTGATACTGGAATGAAAAATGGGAGTAACTGACCCTCACTAAATTTACATGATTATGTTATAGTGTGTTTTAGTTTTTATTCATGCATTCAACATTTATTGAGTACTTACCTTCGTATTAGAAGAGAGATGAGAATGAAGAAGAGTGAATGGGATAGATCTTGTTTCAAGGAGTTCACTTTCATTTACTATATCTTATTTGAGATTTATTGTAATCCTCTGAGAGTCTTACTATAATCCAGGGCAGGTGTTTTATATCCCATTTTACAAGTGAGGAAGTTGAAGTTTGGAGGTTAAGTGACTTTCCCTAGGTAAGACAGGTAATGAGAGCCTAGATCAGGTGGGAATCAAGGCTCTCTCTTGAAGCCTTTTCTTTCCTCTGTATTGCATGGTGTCAGCGGTGGGAGAAAGAGGCAAACAAACAAGTGTGTGAAAACAAAACTGGACCAAAGAGAGAGTACAGTGGGTAGGGTACTTGCCGTGCATGCAGCCGACATGAATTTGACCCCAGCACCTGATATAGTTCTCTGAATAGCACCAGGAATGACTCTGAGCAGAGTCAGGTGTCAACCTTGAACACTGCCGGGTATGGCCCTATCCTCCCCCAAACAACCAAACAGCCACACAAAAAAACCTCACATGACAGCCACAATTACAGTTCACTGAGCAGCATCCATCCCAGCTAGGTTTTTGGGAGTGAGAAGTAAAATATTAGGGAGAAACTGGAGTGGTGGGAGTACTACAGGCTTAACATAGGTGCAGACTGCATACCTAGCCTCCCCTCACACTCTCCTTCCGGATAGATAAGATATTCAGCTCTTGTCATGCTGCAAATAAACTTAATGGGCAGAGCTTTGAAGAGATCGATGTTTGGTGACCAGGATATCACAGAGGAAGAGAATGCTGTGTCAGACTTAATCCATCCTCTGGAGACTCACTGGCTTTGTGGGCAACGACCTGTGCTCAGAAACAGTCTTGTGCTTCGAAGGATTTAGCATTTGCACCAGTGGTCTTCTGCTGACATCTTCAAATATGGAATCATCTCTGACCAGGTATTCTCATGTTCTTCTTTTACACTGAGACCTGAAAACTATGTAGTCATGACCAGTTGTGATGCTGATGCTATTTAAGTGTTTGTGTATAAGACCACTGCTGGGCGTGTTGAGCTAGTGTGGACTAGTCATCCTTTTGAGGTGGCTGAAGAAGATGTACTGAAGAAGGCAAGGGATGAAAGAGAGAAAGACCCTTTTTTTTTTTTGCTTTTTGAGTCACACCCAGTGATGCTCAGGGGTTACTTACTTCTGGCTCTGCACTCAGGAATTACTCCTGGCAGTGCTTGGGGGACTATATGGGATGCTGGGGATTAAACCTGGGTCAGCCGCTTACAAGGCAAACGCCCTACCCGCTGTACTATTGCTCCGTCCCCGAGGACCCATTTTTTGAAAATTATTTTTAAAAACTTTTAAAATTGATTGAAGTACTTTGATATACGATACTATTAACAATGGTTTCCTGTACGGTGAACCTTCCTCCCTCAAGTTCCCGAGTGCCCCTCCCTTTCAAGCCCATCCTCTGCTCCCCAGTTCAGTTTTATGGGTCAGTTCTCCCTTTGTATTGCCTTTGGTTCTTTTTCGCTACCTTGCAGTGTTATTTTAAGTCCCACATATGAGAGAGATCATTCTCTTTCTTTCTGACTTGACTTAGCAGTTTCCTCTAGTTCCATTCATATTGTGGCAAATTGCATGATTTTATTATTTTTTTCCTAGAGCTGCACTGTATTCCATCCCACAGCTTTTTAGTTTGTTCATCCTAGTTGGGTATGTGAATTGCATGTCTTGGCTGTTATACTAAGTGCTGTAATGAGCATAGGCGTGCATATGTATTTTTTATATGTATTTTTGAATTAATGTTTTTGTGTTTTTTGCATAGATGCTATAAAGCGGTATTTTTTAATTTTCATTTTTTTATTTTATAAAGTAGTTCACAATATTTGATTACATTTATATTCAAACACCAATCCCACCACCATTACACCTTCCCATCAACATATTTTGGATGTTTCCATCCTGAACCCCAATCCCTGCCCCAGAGCAGAACCGAAATAATGTATTTTGTATTGTTTGTTATGAAAAACTGCTGAAAAGGCTACAAAAATATATCCTTAGAGAGGAAAGAGTGTGAAGATTGTTGTATTTCACCCAGGGTTATTAAGCCTTTCTATAAGAGATCACTAACATGTTAAAGGTTGAACTTGTGTCCTTTCATATATATATCGAGCATATATATGTATATATATATATCTGTGAAAAAAATATTTCCCTCTAAGATTGATTGCCTTCTACTTTGAATCCCATCCAATATGGTGTGGTACTTTTGGAGTATGGGTTGGTGTGTCCTATGAAGTATCTCAGCTGCGTGGTCCAGGAATAGGTTCACTCGTGGGTGAGGCTCAGCTAAGCATGTGGAGAGCAGCAGTAGAGCAGGACATGATAAAGAAGTATTTTTGGGTATATGAGAATTATATTTCTATTTTATAATAGATTTTTTATATTGCTTTCTGTAAAGGTTGAACCAGGTGACATTTCTACCAGCAGTGAATAAGGGTTCAGAAGGACCATTGAAAAAATTAATTGAAATATTTCTTAATCACATTTTTGTAGAAGCACCCATTTTTATTATACATAAGTTGCTGTATTTTATAAAAAGTTAAAAAAACTTTTTAAATGACTTAGATACTGTGATTTACAAAACTGTTAATGGTGGTTTCATGTAACATAATCTTAGCTCAGTGAAACCACAGTAAAAAAAAGTAGAGTCTAACTATAATCATGAATTGCTTAGTGACAGGAACATTCCGAGAAAACTGTTGGTAGGTGATTATGTTCTCTTGTAAGTGCCATAGACTGTTGGGGCTGGAGCGATAGCACTGCGGGTAGGGTGTTTGCCTTGCACGAGGCACACCCGGGTTTGATTCCCAGCATCCCATATGATCCCTCAAGCACTGCCAGGAGTAATTCCTGAGTGCAGAGCCAGGAGTAACCTCTCTGAATTGCCAGGTGTGACCCAAAAAGCAAAAAAACAAGTGCCATAGACTGTAACCACACAATCCTAGATATTGATCAACTACACACCTCGACTCTGGCACATCCTGTGTGGGACACTATCACAGGTATGGTCCCTCCTTAATGGAAACATCATTAAGTGACATATAACACCTGCATTTCGGTCTTGGAAGACCAAAAAGCAGTAACAGTGAATTCCTGTATAGAGAAGGGAAGAGCATGCAATTTTTTTTATTAAAAATTTTTTAATAGTGAGACATCATGAGGTACAGTTGCAGACTTACACACTTTTGTGCTTGGGTTTCAATTATATAATGATCAAATACTCATCCTTCCACCAGTGCCCATTTCCCACCACCATGGATCCTCGTATCCCTCCCACTCCCCATCCCCCCCATCCCACCCTGTCTCTGTGGCAGGGCATTCCCCTCTGTCCTCTCTCTCCTTTCGGGTGTTGTGATTTGCAAAAGAAACATTGTGTGGCAATCATGTTTGGTCTATAGTCTAATTTCAGCAGAGCATACAATTTTTTAAACTGATGTTCAGTATCACTCTAAATAATCTTATGCTGAATTTCTGAGACATCAATATTATATAATGTGTAAATGCAAGATACTTGGCTCAAGAGATCTATAGGGGAGACTTAGATCATGATAGACATAAAGAAAATTTAGAGGTTTTTTCCCCCCAAATATAGAGTAGAGCAATGTTTCTTTAACCTAGTTAAAAAGATATTGCTTCAAGCTTATAAATTTCCAAGGTTGTGAATGTTCCACAGCAATTACAACAATAGCAGTTTCTACTTACTATGAGTTAGGTATTCATCCAAGCACTTTTCAAGTCATACTTTATTAAACGACCCTAACAATCCTATGGACGATTCTTGTTATTCTGATTTGACAAATGAGAATACAGAGACACAGAGTTGCTCACGGATCCGCAGTTGGAGTACATGGTGGCAGGTGGAATTGGCCATCTGTCTCTGCATAATCCCTTAGCTGAACTGATTGGCCTTGCAGTTTTCTCTGGTTCATGCTTCTCCCAATCAATGAAAAGTATAGCCCTGTCACTTATAGATTTGTGGGGGCCCTTTCCCCAACTATTTAAAACAACAAGCTCTGCTATTTAAGTCTTTTTCTGGGCTAATGCCCTTTATTTTATTTTATTATTTATTTATTTATTTATTTTTGGAGGGGCTGGAGACATCTGGCTGTGCTCCGGAGTTGCTCCTGGCTCTACACTCAGAAATTTCTCCTAGCGGTGCTCAGGGAGCAATGTGATATGCCTGGGATCAAACCCTGGTTAGCCACTTGCAAGGCAAGCCCATTTGACTTACCTGCTGTCCTATCACTCAGGCCCTGCTAATGCCCTTGAAATGGTTACTCAATGTATAGGTATTGATTTTTCTCTTGGCTCTTGCTCTTGTCCAGTTCAGTCAATTCAGCTTTAGACCATACCATGTAAAGAAACAGGTATTGGGTTGTTTCCGGATTTTGGTTAGTGTGAACAGTGCTGCACTGAAAATATGAGTGCAAATATCTTTTCTGCATTGTGTTTGTGAACCCTGGGGACATAGGCCAAAAAGTGGATTTGTTCATATGGTCATATGGAAACTCAATTTCTAGTTTCTTGAGGATTATCCATATTGTTTTCCCAAAAGGCTGGGCAGACATTCCTACCACACTGGTGAGGAGACTGGTGTTGAACACTGTATGCCTGGAGCCTAGTCATGAATAACTTTGTAATTCACAGTGGCTAAATTTAAAAATGAAAAAGAAAGAAGTATTGAATTTCACTAAGACTTCCATTTTAAGCTTATCTTGGCTCTTATCTGTATGGTCTCAACTTTCAATAGGTATTCAGTATTTGAAATGCACGCTTTTAAGTGGAATGTTTATTCAGCATTCAAGGTACAAAAGGCAAAATTGGCTAGTCAAAATAGACTTAAAAACAAAGAAGGGGAGTCCAAATAAATTTGGGTAAATATTTGTTTATGAGTAACAACTAATAGACTGCAGAGAGTACTTAAGGAGTCACTCTGACTTCTTAGGAGGCTGGCTTGTGTGTCACTGGGGTGCCCTAGGTTGAGATTGTGCTTTGACTCACCGACCTACTCTTGTCTGAGACCTGTGACCTTGTTCTCTCTCTCTCTCTCTCTCTCTCTCTCTCTCTCTCTCTCTCTCTCTCTCTCTTTTTCTTGCTTTTTGGGTTACACCCTACATTGCTCAGGGGTTACTTCTAGCTCTGCACTCAGGAATTACTCCAGGTGGTGCTCAGGGGATCTTATGGGATGCGGGGGATTGAACTCGGGTTGGCCACAAACACCCTCCCCCTGTCGCTCCGACCCGATCTTGTTCTCTTACAGAGCTGCTTAGAGATCAATTTCATAGCACAAGTTTGTTTAACGAACATTGAGTCCTTATGCTATTATGTTTAGAATATAGTATCTATCTCTCTCTTTCACACACACACACACACACACACACACACACACACACACACACACATGAACACACACACACACATAATATAACTATGTTCCTTTTCTGAGAACAGGCCACATTGTATTTATGAAAAGTGCATGTATTGTCAATGGTATAGTTTTCACGTTGGGTGGAAGGTTGTTTTTTTTTAAGTATTTTAAATGAGAAAAGATGGTATTACTCATTTTTCAGCAGCATGGATGAATCTGGAAAGAATCATGCTGAGTAAAGTTAGTTAGGGGAGGGACAGACATGGAATGATCTCTCTCATTTATGGAGCATTAAGAAAATGTGGGGGAATAGCAAATGCCCCCAAAGAAACTGAGACCTAGTATTTAATACACTTATTACTATGGCAAGGGAGAATATGAGTGGGGAGGATCAGAGGGTGGGGTTGGGAATGACCACAGTAATGATGGAGGGAAATGGATACTCTGGTCTAAGGTGTGGTATTGAAATGTTTTATACATGAAACCCTACCAACAGTATTGTAAGTAAAATTAAAAATATTTTAAACTATTTGTAGTGCTAAATAAAAAATTTATCTTAAGATCCAATTAATACTTTATTAAATACAATCATTAAGAAGTGCCAGAAACCCATCATTGGACGGCTACATGCAAAAAAATAGGCTCAGAACTCTGCCTAACACCATGTACAAAAGTAAGATCAAAATGGATTAAAGACCTCAACATCAGACCAGAAACCATAAGGTACATTGAAGATAAAGTTGGCAAAACCCTCCATGACATTGAAGCTAATGGTATCTTCAAAGATGCCATGCCACTGGCCGAGGAAGTGAAAACAGAGATAGATAAATGGGATTATCTTAAACTAAGAAGCTTCTGCACCTCCAAAGAAACAGTGACCAAAATACAAAGACAGTCTACAGAATGGGAAAGGATATTCGCCGAATACACATCTGACAAGGGGTTGATATCCAGGATATACAAAATACTGGTTAAACTCCACAAGAAGAAAACATCCAACCCCATCCAAAAATGGGGCAATGAAATGAACAGAAACTTTCTCAAAGAAGAAATCCGAATGGCAAAAAAGCACATGAGAAAATGCTCTACATCATTAATCATCAGAGAGATGCAGATCAAAACCACAATGAGATACCATCTCACACCTCAGAGACTGGCCCACATTCAAAAGAACAAAAGCAACCAATGCTGGCGTGGATGTGGCGAGAAAGGGACACTCCTTCACTGTTGGTGGGAATGTCCATTGGTTCAGCCCTTCTGGACAACAGTATGGACGATTCTCAAAAAATTAGAAATTGAGCTCCCATTTGACCCAGCAATACCACTCCTGGGAATATATCCCAGAGAGGCAAAAATGTATAGTCGAAGTGACATCTGCACTTGTTTGTTCATTGCAGCACTCTTTACAATAGCCAGAAACTGGAAGAAACCTGAATGCCCAAGAACAGATGACTGGTTAAAGAAACTTTGGTACATCTACACAATGGAGTACTATGTAGCTGTTAGAAAAGATGAAGTCATGAAATTTACATACAAGTGGTACAATATGGAAAGTATCATGCTAAGCGAAATGAGTCAGAAAGAGAGGGATAGACATAGAAAGATTGCATTCATCTGGGGGATATAAAGTAACAAAGTATGAGATTAATACCCAAGAATAGCTGAGATCAGCACCAGGAGGATTACTCCATAACTTAGAGGCCAGCCGGGTATCCTAGAGGAAAGGGCAGTTCAGATAGAGAAGGGAGCACCAAATAAAGGATGTTTGGAGGATCCTCCCAGGAGGGGAGATGCATGTCGAAAGTAGACTATGGACTGAACATGTTTGCCACTCAATGCCTCTTTTGCAGACCACAACACCCAAACGGAGAGAGAGAACACAGGGGATTGCCCTGCCACAGAGGCAGGGGGGGATGGGGGGATGGGGGTGGGAGGGATATTATCCATGGTGGTGAAAAACGGGCACTGGTGGAGGGATGGGTATCTGATCATTGTATAATTGAAACCCAAGCACAAAAAAAATTGTAAATCTACAACTGTAAAAAAATAAATAAATAAAAAAAATTTTAAAAAAATGAAAAAAAAAAGAAGTGCCAGAAACCAAAGATTTCTGACAATTATGTTCATCCAAGTTAAATAATTTGAACATTAAAACTAATAATCAACAATTATCAAGTCTGAGTATGTTCATACTTTCTGCTAAGTGTTTTACAAATATCTCATTTAGTCCCTGTAACAACCTTATAAAATAGTATTTTTGGGGGTGGTGAGGGAAGGTGTTTACTCCTTCAAAAGATTCTGATATGAAAATCACTTATTGTTTATACTGTTCACCAGGAAATGTTTGGAGAGCACAAAAAAGGAGTCAAACTAGTTTGAATATCAAACTCTGGAAATATAAGACTTTTCTGTTTGGGGGATCCGTTTTAATGACTTGTTTATATCAGGGATTATTCTCTTATGGAGACTAAGTAGCAGAAGGCAACTGAGGCACATAGGAAGTACTCAAGATTCTCTCTGACTTGTATTTTCAAATCTGGCATATTCCCCATCCTAAAACACACAACTTTTCCCAGGACCTGGTCAGCACGTGATGGTGTTTGGTAAAATTGCCTTTTAACATTTAAGTGGTTGTGTTGTAGTTCGTTTAAACCCCAAAAATGCTATTGAGTTACTCTGTAGGGAACTGAAGGAAGAAACCCAAGAACTGTCCACCTTCATGGTCATAGATCACAGCCGAAGAAGTGATAGCAAGAATAGTCAGTTTAAGTCAGCCATACTCCCCACATACGTACACAATCGGACCATCCTGTTGTTGTCCAATGACAGCCCCTTTCTGAGATGATAAAGTAGAACCCAGTAGAACTTGGGTTCTGGCTTAGGTAGCTGCTTACTACCTCTTTCTCTGTTTTTAAGTTCCACCTACTTATTTAGAAGTTTGCTTACATCAGGGTGTCCAAGGAAATCAAGGAAGTGGAGTGAATCTGTGTGTGTGTGTGTGTGTGTGTGTGTGTGTGTGTGTGTGTGTGTGTATGGGGGGGGTGGAGATCAAGAAGGCCAGCCCTACAGCTTCACTTCCATTTTTCTCCCTCTACTGACTTTCTATACTAATTTGAATTGGAATGTGTTGCCCCCGACATCTTGTCAACTGGCAGGTTCCAAAGACCAAGATCAGTCACCTGCCCTCTTGTTCCTACTCTATAGCTCTCTCCCCATTTCCCCATTTAAAAGTGGCCCATAGAACCTCTTCCAGGTCTAAGGAACGAATTGTGAAATACCTTTGTGATTACAGTTTATGTGTTTAATTAGAAGCTTAGAATTAAACCCCCTAACACCACAAAAATGAAAACTTGAGATTCTCCCTAAGAAAACTCCAGCTTTCCATGAATGTGGGCTGACTCATCATTCTGTCTTCTATTCTGCCTGCCACCCCAACCCTCCACCCCCAACCCTCATCATTTTTGCTGAAGTCATCTACTTTTTTTCACCTGAAGTTAGAAAACTGCTGAGGTCTCATTCAACCTCATTCAACAGTTGTCCATCAGAGGCAGGGGTGTAGAGGGTTGCACAGATGGTGCCTGTTACAGAGAAACTAGAAGGCTGCACTTGAGTTTAGAAGTCTCACAAAGATGGATAATATAGACTAAATATGCACAACTAGATATGGGAGTCAGGGAAAGAAATATTTTACTCTGTGTTTTGATCTTGATCTAGAAGAACTGGGTGATATTGAAATATGTGACATTTCTTTCTATGAATTGAGATTAAGTAGTCCTCATTTTCTTATAGTTTTATGGCTTTAAGGTCCTGTGAAAGAATGCCGTTGCTTTTGCTGGGAATCCTATGTTTGTCAATTGAGTGTATTTTAAAATATTTTGGCTTTGAAAGTCTGCGCTAATGGCTTTTCCCTCTATGCCAAATTAATCTCATCTTCCTTCAACCCTAATGGCATGTGACTCATGCTGTAATATAGTACTTATGTCTTCTCTTTTCCAGTGACTTTTTGTTTGTCTCATATGTCCAACCTAAAGTTGTGGGGGTTGGAGAGCTAATAGAGGGTTTAAGGCACTTACATTGCATGCTGCTGGCTTGGTTAGCGATCTGGCATCACCTGGTACCCTAGGTATTGCCTGGAGTGACCCTGGAGCACAAAGTATTGGAGTAGCCCCAGACTACCACGAGGTACCCCCCTGCCCCACAAAAAAAATAAGTCAGGTACCTATTTACCTGACTCTAGTCTTATATCTTATATATGGTATACATTTAGTACATGCTCAAAGCATTTCCATTCTGATTTATCACCGAGGGTGACTCTGCATAAATACAGAAGGTGTCCTAGGGCTCAGTGATAGAAACTGCTATGCAGGCTAATGGGATCCTACCTTTCTCTTCCTGAGGTTGGTATGCAAGTGCCAGGGAACTATCGCCTGAGGAACAGACATTGGCCAGGAAGTGGGAGGGAGAGCTGGTCACACAAACCCCTGAACTTCTTGCCTTTATTTTGAGAATGTTCTGTCCTAACTTCTGTGGTTGTTTGGTTTGGGTACCACACCCAGCAGTACACAGCAGTTATTCTCTGCTCTGTACTCAGGAGTCACCTGGCAGTGCTCAGGGCATTCTGAGGTGCAAGGAATGGAAGCCTGGCTTCCTGCATGCCAAGCAGGAGCTCTGCTCATTGAGCCCTCTCTCTGGCCCCCTACAGACTCAGAGTCTTCCTGGAATATTGAACCCATCTTCTTTACACACCTTTGGTGTATTGCCATACCCTTCACATTCACTCCATGTTTCCTGGGATCACGAACTAAATAAACCACTTCCTCCATATGCTTGCTTTGTAGAAATGCTGCACAGGAACCCAAAGACTCTGAAAAATTGAAAAGCACTAGCAGTGATGATAAGGCTATCAGTGAGAATGAGGATCAATAAACCAAATTTGTCATCCCTTCCATTTAAGGAAAGGGTGAGGCTGGGAGGAGACTAAGATGGGGCTTTGTGGGGCTTTTGAACACAGGGGAGAGAAATTTTTTTGTTGGCCAGGAAATGGAGTTGATGTTTCATAGCAAGACTCAAGGTAAAGAAGCAGCACCACAAAGATCAGGGTGATGGAGCTCACTGAGAACTGGAACCAACCTGTGTTTCATCATCCCAAATGACCAGAGGAAGAGTGTGGTGTTCTGGAAGAAAGGGGATCCTGACCCACAGCCACGCTCAGGAGCAAGGAGTGGGGGAATATCCTTGGTCACCTGGCAGGAGGCAGCTGAGCCTGGACTGGGGACACAGTGACTTGATGTGGATGGGATCAAAGTGATCAGGACAAAGAGTGAGAGGAGCTGGGACTGCCATGCCAACACTGCCAGGGCGAACTCAGGAGTGGGCAAGGGGCTCAAACTTAAACTTGTCTTAGATGCTTTATATTTATTTCTTAGAACAAGTGGGAACAAGTGGTGTATATGTGTGTATGTGTGTGTGTGTTGTGTTGTTGTTGTTGTTTGCTCAGCTCAAACACAACACGGTACAAAATACCAGATAAAACTAGTGTTTTTTTCCGTTTCTCACAGAGTCTTAGCACAGCCTGGTTCTTAGCGCTTGGGTGTGGCCATCTACGGAGTCAGGGCCCTGTATGGAGAGAGTGGGGAAGGCCAGCTGGCAGCTGTGTGCGTGTGTGTTCCCTCCTGAGAGGCTTTATTTGGCTCTGAAATCCATTCTTAGGGTTAGTTTTAAGGCATTCTGGTTAGGTGCTGTATCAGAAGTCTGTTGGATCAGATTTGAAAAAGTCTTGGCTAGTAAGATTTTCTGGGTTTGGCAGCTTGGTAATTGTTGAAGCATTTCTCTTGAAAATGAAGGTAGGTCCCTATCCCCCACAAAAATAAGACCACATGTTATCCTGTGATATTTGTAGGAATAGGTGGAAGTATTAGAAGATATCAGCTCTTGTTTACCTGATGAGATCTGAGGGACCACACTATTGCTCACCTGGTTTCTCATCTATGAAACGAGGGGGTGACTAGTCATCCTCAAGAACTTTGGGAATTCTGTAATATAAAGTCAGAGACTGGATTGGGACCTGACTGGAGTGGGCCTGTTAATTTGGGCTACTTCTAAAGAGCAGAATTTGTATTCAGCACATTTGGCAGACTTGACCTCCATAGAGATAGGGATGTGAGAGCTTTACTGAAAATCCTTTCAGTCAAAATGATTTGGAGTCTGACTTAAGTTTTGTTTGTGGGCTTCCTTTCTCTTTAAGCTCTTTCTCTTTCTATACCCCTCCAAATAACCACCTTTGTTCAAGTCTAAATGAGTGTCTTTAGTGTCAGATAATTTTCCACTTTTAAGATGATTTCCCAACATCCTGTCCTTCAGAGAATGACAGATGGGAAAAGCCAACACTGAAGCAAGGAGATTGAGTGGTCATGTGGACCATGTTTTCCTGACCTACACCCACATCACAGTTTTGTGCACTTCTGGAGTTCTGCCCAGAGACTGTTGTGAATTCTTTCTTCTTTTTAAAATTGATTTCCCCCCATTTATTTGAGGCACCATCATCTACAATACTATAAATGATGAAGTTCCATGTGTACATGTTTCCAATACCACATACAACCCCAGAGTACCTACTTCTCTCCACCAGTGTCTCAAGGCCTCCTCCCAACCACCCTATTCCCCACTTCAGGTAACCTCAGTTCTATAGACCAACCCTTTGGTTCTGTAGTCTTTGGTCATTTGTTATTCCCTTACAGTTTATTTAATATGTCATGCATGAGAGAGAGATTTGTATTTGTTCCTCTCCTTCTGACTGACTTCACTCAGCATGATGCCAGCCATTTATATTCATGCAGCAATAAATCACATGATTTTATCTTTCCTTACAGTTGAGTGTATACACATCACAGTTTTTTATCCACTCATCTTGGCTGTTGTGCCGTACTGTAACACAGTAGTGAAGCAGTGAAAAATAGGAGTATAGACTTTTCAAAATAATGTTTTGGGGCCCTTAGGATAGATGCCAAGAAGTAGAGTTGCTGGCTAGCATGCTGTTGTGAATTCGAATGCTCAAATCACAGGACAGTGATAAGTAGATTAAAGGCAACCTTTGCGCACATGCTTTGCTTGGCCATAAGAAGATGGACAAACTTAGAGGGAAGATTTGATCTATTCTGAGATCAATCCCTTGAGTAAAGGTTTATGATTCCCAGTTTACATGCATGGGATTAAATTCTGGGGCCACTTTCTGCTTCCAAACAGGTTCCTTACTATTTCTCCAGGTCAGCTGCCAGTCTTCTTCTTGATTCATTTCAGTGTTGACCTAAATGGATGGGTAGGGTATCCTTCCTATTTTAGCCTTATTCCTTCTTTATAGTTGAGTTAATCATCCCCTCTTCCTTTATTGATGGTTCTATGATTCTTTGGTGCCATGCTCCTACACTTCAGTTGCTGGAAATCTATGCTGTGGTATGGGGATCCAACACAACAAAGGTGTTGGGTATGCTTTGGGGCACGTGGTCCATGCCAGAAGCAGACACAAGCTTCACTTTCCTCACACTCACAAGAGCTATCCCTGGAGTCCTCTCTCGCCTTATTTATGACCTTTTAAGATTTGTATTGGTGGATCTTACAGATTTGTATTATTTAGATGGAAGGAAATAAGAGTTAAATATGAGAAATCACAGTAACTAGAACTCTGCTCATTCTCATGCTCTTAAAAAAAATCCAACAAAAATCCAACAACAATGCATACCCACAGTTTATGTGTCTCAGTCCTTTGGGCTAATTTATGTACAATGTCACCTTCAACACAGAAGTCTTTGAAGCCAACTTCTTATTATCCAAGAACTCATGGTTATACAGTTTTCTCAAATGCTTTCTACAGACCACTGCCTAGGATTAAAAAAAAAAAGATGATCGATCATTGTTTAACTGAAACCCAAGCACAAAAATTTATAAGTCTACAACTGTACCTCATGGTGTTTCACTTAATAAAAATTCAAGGAAAAAAAAGGTGAAAATTAGTCAATGGTCAAAGCTCAAACAGGTAGCCTGTGATGGCAGGGAAGGATGAACAGAGGGAAACTATCTATTTTTGGGGTTATGATGAACAATTTCAAATTTACTTTACTCTGTACATAGCAGCCAGATAACATAAGAATACAGTTGATTGATTATGACCATTGAAATGTCTGGTTCCTAGCCAAATTTTGCCACCATCAGCGGAGTGGCATATGGTGCCTTTTGCTTTAATCTGTGGAGCCATGTCATAACTCTTATTTCTGAACATTTTGAGCACCTCCTATGTTCTTTGTAGTTAGAACTACAGGTCCACTTTCTTTGTGCTGCTTTCTAGGGGGTGTAGCAAAAGGGAGTCGTAGCACAGCAATACTGTTTATGTAGCAGGTGGCATTGTTTTCAGAAATCTAATAACTCCTTCACTGCGGGCCATAATTATAATAATGCTCACATTTGCATAATACATTGCAATTTATAAAGAAGTTTTACATGTTTAATTTGGTTTTCACAATAATCCTGTGATGTAGGTTGCCAGAGTATCATTATCCTTAATTTATAGAGGAAGAAACTGAGGCACAAAGGGTGAGCGACCTACCCATGTGAGCAGGTGGTGAAAACAAGTCCCAGACTCTCATCTTGGGACTCTTCCAATGTGGAAGGAAGCCTTGTTACTCTGTCGCCTTCAGGAAAGAATGAGGGCATACCCTGTGAAGCCATAGAGGTCAGAATGTTGGTCTTGGTTAGTTCAAACTCTTCCCTCTCTCCACTCCCCCGGCACAATGTTAGTAAACATCAGGAAGAATTGCAGATTTATTGGTGAAAATGGAAATGCTTCAATGAAAGAGAATGAAGAGCTAACCCTTCCCACCTTCACATTAGCAGACTGTGAGGATCCTGATGATCACTTCTGCTTGGGTCTTGCCCCCTGCCCACAATATAGAACTGCCCACAAATATTTGTCTGCATGAGAACTTTCATTAATCACCTGTCCAAGGCATTCTGAGTAGGAGGGAGCTTGATAGAGGACTCTGCTGAATTTGTAGAACACCTAGTTTATTATCTTCCAACCTGTCTGTCTGCAGTGCTATGGCAACCTGGAGGAGTCCTGTAGGGAATTTGGTCTCTGTGACTGCTCCAGACACCTGCCAGATAGAGAGTTTTAGTGACTCTCTTATGATTCCCATAAATACTGGGAGGAGGCCACAGGAAGGTAGCAATGTCTTTCATAGCTCCCGCTACGGAAATATATGACAGCTACTTGTTTCTGTGTCTAGGGCTCCAGAAAATGGTCTGTTTATCCTCATCTCCTGGAATTGTCCTCAGTAGAGGTGAATTTATTCTAGGTTAAGACAAACACTTTGTTGAAACTGAAAACACAATGATTCAACTTCAAGAAGCTGTATAATGGCAAGCAAGTGACATTAGATAGTTTTCTATTCTGCACAAAATAAATCATTTTTTTTTTGCTTCTTTAAGTTCAACAGGCATGCTGGATGCTGCTGAAATCCTTCAGAGGGTGCCCAGTGACCGGAGGGAGGAGCGAGCCCACATGCATTCACAAGTACAAACTCTGTCGCAGAGGAGTCTCTGTTCCTGTTCTGCCCTGTCAGCAGGGAAGAAAGGGGACAATTATTTGGTGATAATTACTCTGACAGCAGTAATCTCTGGCAGCTGCTAGAGAAGAGCCATAATTGCCTCCTACCACCCCCTAACCTTTCAGAGAAGAGCTCTGAAAGCTTGATAAGAGGGGCTGAAGATGTGTGAACAACCTCAAAATAACTTTCTATCTGCTTTCATCACCAGGCTTTAATTAAACAGGATTCATACCTCTTCAGAAGCTTGTGATGCTGCATGTTAAAGAGCCTTACAGGAGGGGAGGGACACCAGCACTCCATGTTGCCCGATGCTGTTCATTTCCTCTTACCTGAGCCAGACGCCTCTCAGAACCTGGGCTCTGAGGACCGGCTCCTTTTATTCCAAGGAGATAGGATGAAGTTAAAGACCTGAACTTGCTTCTGAAAATTTGAGGAGAGGATTTTGATGTGAAAGTCAGATATGTACATACAGAAGATAAAATGTGGACTAATACCACTGACTAACCAGCATATGCTTGAAATTCTTTCCTTGGACACTGCAAGAATTTTCATTACATAAGTAGTTGAAGTAGTTTTCCATAAGGCAATTTTGGTGTAAAATAGTCAAGAATGAAAAGAGAGGAATGGTCAGAAGAATATTACAAAACATGAAATATTGATAACAAAATATTTGAATCCAAGTTTACTGTAAAAAATAAAGTAAATTTGAATATGTTTAAAGGTGTATTTAAATTTGATTAATAAGTAAAGATAAATGTGTATAGCCACATTGCAATACTGTATAACAAAGGGGGCTTTCTGGGTGACTGGTACCTAAGCACTTGTGTTCTCAGTCATGTGTTTGTCATAGAATTATACATTCTGCTGGTATTTTTTAGTGACTGACTAGACATTAAAATATGTAAAGTTAGATCACATAAAAGTGCACCAGACAATGATGACACACCAGTTTGTAGTTGATTTCTAATCGGGTCAGTGTAAAGATGACAACTAGCCTAAACACATTAAATCAAGTCAACCGAAGAAGCTTCACTGATTAGTTCATCAATGAAAAAATGAAATAAAACTTTCAATCCTTTCTTTTTACCTTTATGAAAAAATTACATTACAGAATTGGGGAAACTACCACAAGATTTCTCAAACATTAAAAAGTCACCACTGGCCTTTCAAAGAGGGAATTTTTATCTTTCCCCAATCCCCTGTGCATCTTAATTATCTTCCTCAGTGTTGAGTTTGAAGCTAGAAAGAGACTAAGTTAGTTGATGAGTGTAATCTTCCCAGTTTTCAGAAAGGTGGGCAAATCAGGAGGTCAACACATAACTGGCAGTGGCTGATGGGTGGGGGGAGCTGGATGCTTTCACATCACGGTCATTAGTCTTTATTTTCATGTCATACACATACTTTAGGTCCATATAAAAATATGATAAAAAATTCTGGGTTCAATATTTTTTCTGCTCTGTTAAAACAACTTCATCTGGCAGCCATGCCCACCTCCCACACCCACTGCCATGTTGACTCACCCTCGGGCACTGCTCTACTGATTCACAACTAAATCTCTGAAGAGATGCAAGCCAAGCAGTTAACATTCATGGACACACCAGTGCCCCCTGGCTGTAAACTCTGGGGCACCCGAAGGAGGGGGTCAGATTGAGTCCCAGCGCTACTGAACCCCTGGCGGCCGCACCCACATCCCACCCCTGCAGCCAAGCCAATGGCTCAACTATTAGTCTCTGCAGAGACACAAAGCATTAAAAAATTTCAGTGTTCAGGCTGAGAACTTAAAGGTCTTCTCAGAGTGGGGGTGGGCAGCCTTCCCTATCCCTCCTCCTGTGCTTCTAGAACTCCTGGCAGCCATGCTTCCACAGCTACCACCATGTCAACTCTTTGATCTGGACCCTAGATCCTGAAGTCCCTGGACCACACAACACCTCCAAATTGTCAATATTGAAATCCCAATAGGAGCACACCAAATTAGATGGAAAAGTAACATAGAAGCCTACTAAACTCTACAAACAAAAACAATAACCCATAAAGCTCAACTAGCAACAAACAGCTTAGTAAGCCCTTAGGCAAATATTTAGCAACCCCGTGGTAAATATAACAATTTATATTAACAAATAACAATTTTCACATATTTTTTTTACTGAAGTATTTTTGATAATTTCTTTATAGCCATTTAGTTGCAACAAACAATATTAAAATAAGTTATTGTTTGCTAAGAGGACAGGCTTGGAGGGTGGTTTGGTAAATGGGGAGAGTGGGAAAGTGAAGGTCACTTTGTTGGTGGGATTGATCAAAAATCAAAAGCCCGGCCATCTTTGAAGCATTCAGCCTAAGAGAAGGACCACATGGAGGGTGCGGGAACCACAGATCCTGGAGGAAAAAAAAAAAACAGGTTCCAAAAAGAGCCGAGATCACCAGCAAGTTCCAGATGGGGTAGGTGCCGCATCCCGCCTCCCCCAGATGGAACCCCGGTGACCAGAAGCCTCTACAAACACAGCTCGAGTATGCGGGAACGAGGACTTTTTCTCAAAACCGCGTGGCCGCTTACGCGGCCGCACGACATCTCTCTATATACAAAGTGATCAATGAGAAGTAAACCACCCAATCTTTCTCCCTGAAAATCAGAGTTAAGTTTGGAGCACGGCCACAGCCCCAGAAACACAAGGACTTAATGCAGAACCCAGCAGCTTAGAGCAGAAAAGTGAACGGACGATGCGTTAATCCAGGCCATCATTTCTGCCCAGAGGGGAAAGGGTGTTGCCCCATTCGCCCTCTCTTCTCTGGAAAGAAGGATGGTGGCCACATGGGAGCCTTGTGGACAGCAGGTATGAGCCGGGGGTGGGGGGGCGACTAAAACCTCATGGGAAGGGGGGCGTTCCGGTCCGTCCTTCACGCCCTACCGAGGTCACCAGTTGCCCCCCATGAGCGGCTCTCCAGCATGGCCACAGCCCCAGAAGCACAAGGACTTAATGCAGAACCCAGCAGCTTGGAGCAGAAAAGTGAAAGGACTATGCGTTAATCCAGGCAATCATTTCTGCCCAGAGGGGAAAGGGTGTTGCTCCCTTCCGCCCTCCTCCCTCTGTAAAGAAAGATGGCGGCCACATGGGAGCCTTGTGGACAGCAGGTATGAGCCGGGGGTGTGGGGGCGACTAAAACCTCATGGGTCGGGGGGCGCTCCGGTCCGTCCTTCATGCCCTACCGAGGTCACCAGTTGCCCCCCACGAGCGGCTCTCCAGCACGGCCACAGCCCCAGAAGCACAAGGACTTAATGCAGAACCCAGCAGCTTGGAGCAGAAAAGTGAAAGGACTATGCGTTAATCCAGGCAATCATTTCTGCCCAGAGGGGAAAGGGTGTTGCTCCCTTCCGCCCTCCTCCCTCTGGAAAGAAAGATGGCGGCCACATGAGAGCCTTGTGGACAGCAGGTATGAGCCGGGGGAGTGGGGGCGACTACAACCTCATGGGTCGGGGGGCGCTCCGGTCCGTCCTTCATGCCCTACCGAGGTCACCAGTTGCCCCCCACGAGCGGCTCTCCAGCACGGCCACAGCCCCAGAAGCACAAGGACTTAATGCAGAACCCAGCAGCTTGGAGCAGAAAAGTGAAAGGACTATGCGTTAATCCAGGCAATCATTTCTGCCCAGAGGGGAAAGGGTGTTGCTCCCTTCCGCCCTCCTCCCTCTGGAAAGAAAGATGGCGGCCACATGAGAGCCTTGTGGACAGCAGGTATGAGCCGGGGGAGTGGGGGCGACTACAACCTCATGGGTCGGGGGGCGCTCCGGTCCGTCCTTCACGCCCTACCGAGGTCACCAGTCGCCCCCCGCGAGCGGCTCTCCAGCACAGCCACGGCCCCAGAAGCACAAGGACTTAATGCAGAACCCAGCAGCTTGGAGCAGAAAAGTGAAAGGACTATGCGTTGATCCAGGCCATCAAGTCTGCCGGAGGGGAAAGGGTGTTGCCCCATTCGCCCTCTCCTCTCTGGAAAGAAAGATGGCGGCCACATGGGAGCCTTGTGGACAGCAGGTATGAGCCGGGAGTGTGGGGGCGACTAAAACCTCATGGGAAGGGGGGGCGTTTCGGTCCGCCCTTCACGCCCTACCGAGGCCACCAGTTGCCCCCCACGAGCGGCTCTCCAGCACGGCCACGACTCCAGAACACAGAAACCAATTTCTTAACTATCTGACTTTCAGTAGAAATACTTCCAGGGTCAATAGGTAAAATAGCAGAAATCCAAAACCAACATTTAATTCTTGAACCCAGCTGTAGAAAGCAAATCACTTCACAATGCTTTTTCAGCATGTCTGATTTGGGGGGGGGGTAAACTCTAAATAATAGTGGTGAATTTTTTATTGAAACAATGAATCTAATCAAAGCAGATAGAGTGTTAACTAGAATTCATCTGCCTCACAGAGACGGGGAGGGGTGGGGGGTGGGGTTTTATTGGGGTTCTTCATGGTAAAAAATAAGTATTGGTAAAGGGAAATGTGTTTGATATTTGCATGACTGAGACCTAAACCTGAAAGCTTTGTAACCTTTCCCACAGTGATTCAATAAATAAATTAAAAAAAAAAAGAAAAAAGAGAAAAAAAATCAAAAGCCCATAACAACTGTATTATAAACAACTGTGTAAGCTACAGTGTCAAAATAAAGTTTTTTCATTAAAAATGACATAATCAACATTCTAATCACTAATTGTCGAAAAATTTCAGAAATTGGAGCATGTAAGTCATATGTGAAATTAATAAAAGCTTTTGCTAAACTTTTCTACTTTCTCTATTCTACCTGAAGTGTGAAGTCCCATGTTTCACTCTGCTTTAGCTATCCAGGGAAGTGAAGCCCCTCCTGCTTCCTTCCTTTTCCTTCATCCCTATTAGGTTCATGTATGCTGTGCAGTGTTCAAGGGCACTGTCCAGCATGTGCACGTGATCATACAACCACTGGGTCATGTTCAGCCATGTGACTGGAAAGAATAAGGGTATGATAAGTTTACCCAACAGGCATGGACCCTAGAGCACAATTGTCTGCTTCGTGCAGGGGTCAGGTACAAATCTGAGTATACTGGCATGCGAGTTGGTGGTTCCCATCTCACGAGTTGGTGTCAGTTGTTTATCTGAGTAGGCATATGCTGAAATGTCTGAGCAAAGGTGGTTTCTGCTGCGTTGGTGAGTAAAACCATGGAAGCACTGCCGCTTCAGAGGTGTTTGACCCCTGTGACAGAATGAATCTGCTTCCTCTGACCACTCCAGAGGGTAATTTGGTGCACCAGCCCCTTTGGTATCTGGTGTTCTCATTTAACAACTGCAGACTTCCACTACAACATCTGTTAATGAAAAGCCTGTTGCTTCGGTCCAGCTGGGTGCTGACACTGTCTTCCTCATGGACTCCTAGTGATGCCAGTATTCCTGGTTCATGGACCAAACTTTGTGTAGCTTTAGGAGATGCAACTCTGAATGGGATTCTTGTTTGGAACTTCCATTCAATCCTGGGATGGACCATCCTCAGCCCTGGACATAGAAATTGGGCCTTTTTCATGTACTTCAGGAAATCAGAGATGATTGCTGAATTAAAAAAAATTTGTGGACTATTTGAACTACCATTATTTATATAACATTTTATATAAAGACATTACATTATATAACATTTTGTATAAAGACAGTTTTGCTAACAAATGTGTTTACACATGCAATATACTATCCAGTAACGCCAGTTACCTTCACCGTGTGTTGTTCATTTGCATGCTTTCTGTCCTCAGAACAAATCAACTCATCTGGGAAGGTTTGCACTGTGCACTGGGACTGATAACGCAACCTTAGCCTGATCTGGTCTGACTGCACATATCCCGGGCTAGTCAATGGTCATATCCCTGTATATTCCTTGTGAGGAACCAGTGACTTGCAAATGCTATTTCCTTTTCTTCCACTATAACACTGAGTCTATATTCATGTAGAATTCAAATTCTACCAGCTCCAGTATCAAATAGAATAGAGCAGGTTTATGTCACCTTATTGCCATGGTTTAAAAAGAAAACATGCTGATTTTTCTCTTGTTCTTCCTTCTTTTTCAAAAGATATGGGTATAGAGCCCAGACTCTCATCCTGAGGAGGGAGGACTCAGGATTCTTCTTCCTTCCTCTTCCATTTCCTCCCAAGCTCCCTTCACCCCCAATCTTTCATAGAAATGTCCCATTGGAAAATCTTCTGGTGGCCAGAAGATTTGTTTAATCTTCTGGTGGCCATAAGAGCCAGTGGTGTGTGATTACCTGGAGGGTAAAGGTTGGGGACTGAGGAAGGCCCTTGTTGTCATATCTACACTAGGAAGGTACTCCATCCAGGTTTTTGGAGGCCTGTGGTGATGGAATTTTGAGCTGGTACCCCTCACAAGACCTAAGGAGGAGGGTGTGAGGGCTGAGTTGACGTTCAAGGCAGACACCCTGCAGGGGTGGGGGACACTTCTCATGATCCCCAGGGCATCCTCCTTAAACTCATCCTCACACCTCCACACCACAGGGAGGATTCACAGCTAAAATAAAGAAATTAAAGTGTTGGGCATAACTGAAATGGTAACAGAACCATATTTGAATTGGCATTGGCTTGTCTTCAAATCCCTTGAAATTCTACGTTTGGGATCTGAATTATGGGAATTGTTATGTCTTTTTGTAACCTAAGCAGGTGAATTGAGGGTGAGTAGGCTAAGATCCCGATACCAAAATTATTTGGTAAAATTTTATTCTGTTTTATAGCATATCTGAACATATGCTGAGGTTTGAGTGACTCTAGTTTTTTTCCTTTAAATTCTCATCTTTCTCCTAGCATCTCTCCCTCCCCACTGTCTCAAGGCCAGAGAGATAGTACAGGCATTAAGGCACTTGTCTTGCATGAAACCCACCTACTTTTATGCCAGGCACCATGTGCTCCTCCAATACCACCAGGAGTGATCCTTGAGCACAGAGCCAGGAGTAGCTCCTGAGTACTGCTGGGTGTGGTCCCAAACCACCTCCCCCACCAAAACTCTCCCCTTGTATCCCCTCCCTTCATTGTGTTAATTTTTTTATTGTGATGACCAGGGTTCACACACACATGGTTGTGGTGCACACCAAGGGTCGTGGTATTTTCGTGTTTAACCATGGTGCCCACTAAGGTATGCATCCCTTTAGTAGCAGGGATTTTTTTAATGCTCACTGGGGGTTAACTGCACTCTTGGTTGAAGTCCACTGTTAAGTTATGGTTGGGGTGATTGCTGGAGGTCCCAGTGGTGCCCATGCATGTATTCACCAGGGGTTGAATTTCCTGGCTGTTTGAACATCTTTCTAGCTGTCTTGATTGCTGGGGGTGGGGCTGGGAGGGGAGCGGATTACATCCCTATTCGTGTTGCTTCCACCTACCTGCATTGCCGTTGGAAAGTGCTCTGTGGCAACAGTCATACAGACAGGAAAGTTACCAGGCTCAACATTTGTAGGTGTTGAAATTATCCAGGCCAACATGGGCTGGTCAACCTCAAACAAAAGCAGTTATTCCAAGAACAAATCAAGTTAATTAAAAAACAAAATGATGGAAGGAATCCCACTGGAGTGGGTTTTCAGGTGAAATGCACTAGCACTTTCTGTAGGTCAAGGATACCAGCCTCTCTTGGATGCTTAGGGGTCTCCTCATTCTACCAGACTGTCCTCCTTGGGCATGGCCTCATACTGGGTCCTGTAGTTTGCTGAAAAGCACGTGGGGGAACTCTTGTTTCTGTCCCTAGAGCATGGTTAATTTGGGTTTCTGTAGTCACTTTCCCAGGCCCTGGTGTCAAGGTGTACCTGGGGATCTTGCTGGGTTTCTGCATTTCCTATCTGCCCAAGTGAGGCCGTTGTGGTGGGCTCTGCAGCACACAGGGAGATCGGCCGTGGGAGCAGGATGTGCTGCTTTACCCCTCCCCTGTTCCTTTTCTCTCAGCCCACTTGGGTCGCATCTCTTCCATTGGTTCTGCTGGACAAGGAGTCGGGACAGAGAGGAACAGGAAGTATGAGGCTTCTGGAGTAGATGTCTGGGAGTCTGTTGCATCTGACACATAGGAAAGGGATCATGAGGGCAACAATCAAAATGTGCTTTGCTTGGAGGTGCCGTCAGCCTCAGGAGTGCTGGGTTGAAAGGGGGAGCAGGTTTAGTTTCTGACGTCTCAGCTTTCATGGGCTAATGCGCCTGGGACTCTCCTGACAGAGCTCTTTTCGCATTTTGGGGATCAAAGATGTCTTTAACCAAAGATTTTTTCCGTGGGGTTGGGTTGAGAGTTAAAGAGGTGAAGCTCAGGCTTTGCTCAAGGCCCTGAGGAAAGGGCCCTCTGCCCAGCCATGCCATCAGACTGTCACTGTAAATGGCCCCTGGGTCCCTGAACAGTTCTGAGATGACTCCCCTCCTTTGAAAAAAATCTCATCCTTTTTTATTTTCTTTTCTAAGAAAGAATGTTTGGGGGGCAAGAGAGATGGTTCAATGGGACAATAATGCTTTGTCCATGGGAGGCCCAGGTTTGATCCCTAACATGTGGTCTCTTGAACCACATATGGTCTCCTGAGCACTGCACTGTCAGGAGAAACTCCTGAGCACCACTGCTGCGTGTAATGTGTACATCTCTCTCTCTCTATACATATATACACATACATATATGTGTGTGTATATGTATATATGTATACAGACAGATATATATATACATATATATATAGAGAGAGAGATTCTTGGTTTACTATGGGAAATAGAGAACATAATTCCTTATTTAAACTTTTCAATAAGCCACTAGCCACTATAGTATAATGTGGAAAAGGAAATCTGAATTTTTAGGTCCTGTTCCTGTTACTTGCTTGCTGTGTGACCTCAGGCAAGTTCCATAACTTCTCTGAATTTCAGTTTTCACATCCTTAATGTCTGAGAAATGCTATTTATAACTTGTAGAATTTCACAGGTCTCTGAATAAATGGCATAGTAGTTCCTCATCCTTCTTCTCAAGGATACTTCTCATGGTGATTCTAACCAAATAGAGGGTCCACTCTGGGGTGGCCTAAATCCTTAGGTTGGTGTCTGAGAGAGGAAGCCAGGGACTTCTATATTTCAAGGTGAGAAGGGCACAAGGACAGGGCTGGGGCAGTCACTGTCTCTGTTTCACCATAGCCTTTTGGGAATCAGCTGGGAGCAGACACATTGTATGTTTCTCAGTGACTTTCAAAGCCCTTGGTTGGTCTCCTAAGTTAGTCCTGCCAAGTAGAACCTAACCTGTGCAGGATGAGGATACCGTTTCCCTTAGTAGGGCAGAGCTCGCAGCCCTAGAACCTCTTCTGAGGTGGCAGTTACTGGTCAGGATAGTAGACAGACTGCTGTGTATTGGAGAAAACTCCGAGATTAGTGGACACAGCCGTTCCTTGGGAAACCGTCCACTTTGCTTGGTTTGGAGTAAAGGAGTGTGATCAGGGGTTCCAAAGAAGGACCCGAGGGCCCTCTTTTCCAGATGGACATCCTGCCCCACTCCTGAATCCAGGCTCCCACCCTGTCCCTGGAGGTCTGGGCTCGGAGGAATCCAGGCAGACGATCAAGCTTTGAGAGAAGCTTCTGTCCAGTTAGCGGAATGGGGGAAACTCTGGGTTGCAAAGCAGATGTGTTTAGGTGGGTGGGGGAAGAGCGACGAGTTCAAGATGCAGCCTGGCTTCCATGGGTCAGGGTCAGCCTGGGCCGTGGTGCTCAGGGGCTTCCCCAGCGGCTGTTGTTTCCGTTGCTTAGGTAACTGGAGGAGAAATACACTCCGCCCAGTGCAGGTGCTCTCAGCTGAGTGGGCTCCAGTCTGCCCAGAGACAGTGACCTCTGGGCTCCTTCCAGGAAGGCTAGCAGAACATTTTGGGGTGTGGCTGTCCAAATGTGGAAACTCTGATAATTCAGGGGCTTTCACTGCAGAGGTTGAGGCAACACTTTCTGACCCTCCCTTTGTTGGCACAGGAAAGCTGGGCCTGGGGCTTGGGTGGTCCCCGGGATCTCCTGCCTTTCCTTCCTCTGGCAGTTGTAGTCAAAGCAATGAGGTGCAGATAGCTCAAGCTGGAGCAGAATCAGGACCTGTACCTTTGCATTGGAGCTCCAGCGAGAAGCTGCAGTAGCTGCGGAGGGTATCAGGACAACCCCTTCCCCCCCCTCCCCCGACACACACACACACACACACACATACACACACACACACACACGTGCTAAGACCCACCAGGTGTGGTGCTTGGCACACACCCTTTTCTCTCCTATGCAGTGTTCAGCTCTCTTACCTGCTGCTCCTCCAGGCAGTGGAAGCATCTAACCTACTGGCGAGGAAGACATTTCTGTGAAATCACTTATGGCCCTACTGGTACTTAGTAAGTGCTCCATAAATGAGGCTTCAAGTTTGAGAAGCTTCATTCGGAGGCATCTATACCTCTGTAAACTCACCACTAGGTTCTCATCTTTACCAGACAATTCAGAAACAAGAGCACCCGGTCACCCAGTCCATCAGCAGATCCTGTGCCCTGTCCTCTCAATATCTCCAATGACCTTTTCTGCATCTCTGTTGCTTCCACCTGGTTCTCGCCTGTCATTTCTTTCCAGGATTACTGCAGGTGTCTTTGTGTTAGGTTCTCTGCTCCCATTCCTGACTGCCAATCCTCGTCCCTACTGGCTGCCAAAGTTCTTTTGAGCTTGTCAGTCGGGGCATCCATCCTTTGCTCTGAATGTGCCTAGTTCTACTGATGGCACTCTGGGCTGACCTGGCCAAGTGTCCCTTCTCTGTGAACAGGCTTCCTACCTCTTGTCCCATCTTCACTCACCACACTGGCTTCCTTGCTGCTCCATGAACGTACCAAGCTAACCAAGCTACTTCCATCCTGGACACTTGCACAACTTACCTTTGGTAGCTTGTGGCCTGTTGCTTGCTTCCTTTGGGTTTGAGTTCAGCTGTCAGCACTGCGGGGGTTCCTGACCGGTCACACATCCTTCCTAATCTCTATCCCGTTTCTCTCTCTGCTCTCTTTACCTTTGCAACACTGATCATAGCCTGAAACACACAATGATGTTTCCTTTTTCCCTTCCCCTCTTTTCTCCTCTCCCTTCTTCCCCTTCCCACTCTTCAATACCATGGTTTCTTCACAAATCACTCTCTAGGACTTAGCTAGAGCAGTGCTTGGCATGTAGGATACCCTACATGGAAATGCAGAAAGAGTGAATGAGTGGCCTGGAGGGAAGGCATTTACACATCTGCTTAAACACTCAGCACTATGTGAGAGTTTTGATATATTTAATCTTTTCAGTTTGTAAAATGTTTATTTCCCAGCAGTGACACACCCAGTGATACTCAGCCCAACTGCGGGGGGAATGATGGTTCAGTGCTCAGGCCAGGGCTGGGGGCTGCTCTGGCCATGGCGCCACTGGCACTGTGCCTGGCTGTGCTGGGTGGGAACATGTGGAGCCAGGGATCGATCTTAGGGCCTCGAATATGTAAGACATGCATTCTGGCCCTTTGAGCTTTCTCCCTGCCATCTCCAGAGATATTGGCTTCCTAGTGAAATTCCATCTCCCCGCACCCAAATCAACTTGGAGCATACTTTTTCAGTATAATCTAAAATGGCCCCAACCTGCTGTACTCTTAGATGATGATAAGTACTCTTGGGGTACTGACTTGCATATCTGAATTGGTATGCAATTCAGGCAAACTGTTATTTTTTGAGGGGGGCTATCTTTTAGCATCTTTGGGACTATATTACTATTTGTTTATGATGGTGCCAGGGCAGGCTGGAGTGATAGCACAGCAGGTAGGGCATTTGCCTTGCATGCAGTCAACCCAACCCGACCCGAGTTTGATTCCTCAGCCCCTCTTGGAGAGCCTGGCAAGTTACTGAGAGAGAGTATCTCGCCCGCATGGCAAAGCCTGGCAAGCTACCCGTGATTTAGTCAATATGCCAAAAACGTAACAACAAATCTCACAATTTGTTGTGAGACGTTACTGGTGCTCGCTCGAGCAAATAGATTAAAAACAGGAGGCCAGTGACAGTGCCAGGTGCCAGGGCAAAGCCGTGGGAGGAAAGAATGGAAACAAGAGCCTAGTGGAAGACAGGAAGATGGGAGGGAAGTGATTTCTTTCAGCAAGCCCCAGAGAATTTTGTTCTTCTTATCTGTCACTGTCACTGTCCTCCCATTGTTCATCTATTTGCTTGAGCAGGCCTAGTAAGGTCTCCATTGTGACAATTGTCACTGTGTTTGGCGTATCGAATACATCACGGGGGGCTTGCCAGGCTCTGCCGTGCGGGTGAGATACTCTCGGTAGCTTGCCGGGCTCTCCGAGAGGGGCGGAGGAATCAAACTCGGGTCGGCCATGTTGGCTGCTTGCAAGGCAAACGCCCTGCCCGCTGTGCTATTGCTCCAGCCCTTGTTCTTCTCATAGAGTGGTAAATTAGAGACAATCACTGGGGATGGAAATGTCTCATCTCATGCAAGTTTAAACATCAGGCTAGATCATAATGCCCCTGGTGACTTTTGGGAATCTTTGTTCATGCCCAAGTATGTTTCATTTTGACATACTTCAGTGATTACTTTAATCACTTCAGGCAATGTAAAAAATTGTTCAGAAAGGAGAAAAATGTAAACCTTGCCAACGGCAAGAAAGCTGCGGACTTCAATTTTCTCCAACCTAATAGACTCAGCATTTCAGCATTGCAATCTGGAATTGTGTGTGCTTGGAAACCTAAGCTTTCCATCCCCACTCCTCACCCCCAAAAGCAAGACAGGAATCGCCCCCTCCATGAAATGTGAAAAGGAGCTCCCACCCAATTATTAAGAGGCTGCATAAGAGGAAAAAAAAGTTTGTGCAGCTAACACAACAGAGGGCTTGCCAAAATCATCCTGCCCTAATTCTCTTGTCAGCAGAGTTGCTTTTCCTAAGAGCAAGTAACTCGTGATTTGCTTGTTTTATTCTGCCTGTCTCTCTTTCTCTCCACCCTGCCGCTCCCCCACCCCTAACCCAATCTCGAACCCCCTGCCTGGAGCTTGCCCTTTGTCTGTATTTTTACTGGTGGGGGATTCTTTGGGGCTAGAAACCTCAGTAATTCCGTTGAGAGCACAATGCGCTACACTCAGGATGTGAATGGCCGCAAATGTCATATTGCTTATCTTGTTCTGTGCAACACCCAGCAGCTGCTGGACTTTAACGAGGAGGCGGCCCGGGGCTCTGAGAATCATTGTGTGTGTGCTTTGTTCATGCATTTTGCAGTTGATTTAAGAGCAAGAAAGGAACAAAACTGATCTGATGTCTTTACTCCAGAGATCCTCCACATCCTTCCTTGGGCAGGAAGAGCAGGTGACTGGGAGAGCAGACATTTGGCAAGCCTAGGCTTTCCTGTGCTGGCACGCTTTGCTGGGGTTTTCATGAAAAGACAATGACCTCTACAGAACACAATGACCTTTGCAGAGATGTCTAAACCCTGGTAACTAAGTAATGATCTCCCCCAAGCTTTCTTTTGCCTTGTTCCATTCGTAACAGAATGGAACAACTGGAGATAAAGGAAGGAGTTTTTAAATAAAATCTCTGAAGCTTTTGGCAAACTCTAGGCCCTCTTTCCCCAACCCTGTAATTAAAGCAGAAGTAAACAGCGAGCGAATATCAAATTGCAGCTTGCTTTGGTAATAGATGCCCAGGCAGAGCTGCCGCTTGTACAGACCTGTGCCTGGAGGCAGAAGGTGCAGCTTCTCTCGGGTGCTCTCCAATAGGTCCCCAGATCTGACACATCAAGATGAGGACCTAAGTACTTGGAGCAGAGAGGCAAGAAAGGATGAGTCATCGGGGACTTGATCTGGGAAAAGAACAAGTTCCCTTTTCCATCAAAGTTGCCCTCTCTCCTCCAACGTGAACCCTATCTCATTTTGGAATATCACCTCCTGGGTGGTCTTGCCTCCACCTCAAGAGGCCGATGGCCCAAGGACCCCAGATCCTCCTGACTGAACCAAATGTGCATGAGGACTCTGACTGAAGGGCTTGTCTGTGCCCTTGCCACTTACTGGTGGAGTGACCTTCTGTGAGCGTCTATTTCTTCAACTCTGAAAGAACACTGACACTTACCTTTAAGATGTCTGTCAGGCTGAAATGAAGCAACGTGAAGGGCTCGGCACTTGGACGCACCCAGTCATTGATGTGGCATGTATCATAGTTCATTTTTATTGTGTAATAGTCTGTGGTGTGGCCGTCTGTGCCACAACTTCGTTGTAAATTCAGCTATTGAGGGACACCTGCGTTGCTCCTAGCTTGGGGATTTTACAAGTTTAAGTTGCTGTTACTCCTCTACCAGTTTTGTATAAACATGCACATACTCAGTTTCCCTGTTTTTCCTGGGTAAAAATATGTAGGAGTGGGATCACTTGATCATATGGTAGGTATAAGTATTGCATTTTGAGAAACTGTTAAAATTATGTGTTGAAGCAATGATAATCATTTTATATTCTTGTTGGTAATGTCTGAGAGTTCCCTTTCCTGTGCAGCCTTGTCCACCCTTGGTGTGGTTAGTATGTCTAACTCTGCTCTTCCAAGAGCTGCACATTGAAGATCATTAGGTGTTTGTTCTGTGCATCTGGGACATTCATTTACTGCGTAGCACACACCTCAGAGCTTGACTATTATCTGAAGGCCAATGTCAAACAGAAGTGCCGTGTGTGGATCGATTTATTCCCCATTTTCTATCCTTTCCTCCTTATTGTTTTGATGCCCAGACTTACCACACACACTTGGTAGTTATACTTGCACACTGGGTCCCAGTTCATAGTGAGAGGTGCCTGAGGTGCACTGGGCCACTCCTCATGACCTCTGGCCAGTCAGGCCTGATGGTTCATGCTGGGGCTCAGTGGTGCTGGGGTCATCAGGACCACCTTGGTGTTCCTCCCCAGGGCACATGTTTTCCTTATGGTATTTGCACATGGCCTGCAGGTGGTCCCTTTCTTAGTGCTGTCATGCTCACCCATACCTCTGAGCTGCTCTGCGCTTCTCCTGCTTGCCAGGATTCCCCTCCTGGCCCTGTGCTTGCATGCTTTTAGTTGCTGGGCGTATTCAGAGTTGCACCTTTTGTGATGTCTATGGTACACATTGAGTTGGTGAACTGCAGAGATCGCATACTTTGTTTTGACACCAGGGTCCCAAAGAGCAGAGATCCTGGCCCCACACTTAGCACAGGTAGGTGGCATAGAACATGATGCCTCCTGCCCAGAAGGCAGTCGTTTTTGACCACAAAGGCATTGCATCTGTTGGCCATGAAATTAAATCCTCAGTACACCCTTGGCTGCATTGGACTAGAAGCTCAAGTGAGTTTCAAGTTGCAGCAGCCTGATGTTTTAGTGCTATGAAGCCCTAAAGCTCTTCCCTTCTTTCCTACTATAGGAGCAAGAAAGTCAACACAGCCCTGTGATTGTATTGTTCACCTTATAATAATCTCCAGTTCATCTAACCTATAGCTCTCACTACTATTTTTAACAAGCTTCACGAGATTGGCAGCTCTACTAACTTTGTCCCTGGGTTTATAATAAGTTTAGAAACTTATTTTGTAGGATCCAAGAGAAATTTAGTTCATAGGATAAAGTTAACTCTAGTATTAGTCAAGGTATATATATTTTTTTTTCCTGAAGAAATAGTTTGTTTTCAGCTGTGGAATCTTGTTCCTTTTTCATACTGGTAGCCAAGAATCTAGGGCCACATTTGCTTTCTATGTCACAGTTAGCTGGTATACTCGATGGTGTGCAGTTTGCAAGCTAGCCTGTATCTAACTCTGACTTACTTTGTTATCTGATTTTCTCCTTGCTTTCATACTCCCTTTCTAGTAGACTTATTTTAAAAAAATTATTTTAGAATTATTTGGTTAGAATCAGAATTGAGAAGGCATATATTAGATCTTTCTCATTCCTCTCCCAAATTACCTTGTTCCCTTTCCTGGGGGCAGCTGCTATTATTAATTTGTTGCATGTCTTTCCATAGATAATCTATAGGAATAGAGCCGATTTCTATGTAGCATATATTAGTCAACACTTGGTTGAACAAGTTAACATTGGGAAGGTAGAGGAAAAGTAGCTTTATCTACTGGCTGAGGATATTTGAATTTGACTCTCTTGTTCCCTTGCCTGTTCATGGACTAATTCTCTGACAGATGCATTAGCTTTTCTAGGCACATTTAGGTTCACAATTAATTGTGAACTAGTACAGAATCAAAACTATTTTTTGGAAGAGGAGTTGAAGTTACACCCAGCGGTGCTCAGGTATCATTTCTGACAGGCCTCAGAGACCATATGCAGTGCGAGGGATTGAACCCTGGTCAGCTGTGTTTGATTCCTGGCATCACATATGGTCCCCCCAGCCTGCCACGAGTGATCCCTGAGTGTAGAGCCAGAAGTAATTCTTGAACATTGCTGCTGTTTACACAATCTCCCCCACCACCCCATCCCCCCAAAAAAAGAACAAAAATAAGAGAGAACTCAGGGTTTATAAATCAATGCACATCATCCTTGTTCTTTGCCTTAAAAAGTTATTATATTCTATATACATATTCAGGATTTACCCTCTGCGATATACATAAAGGCTCACTTTTTTTTTCAAGCTCTCCCAGTTATTTTTATGACAGATACAAGATAGCAGGATTCTTGTTCATGAAGTTTTTGTGGGTTTGTACTGTTTTGTTTGGGTAACATTTGTTCCTGGTATCTACAAATGAAAAATGGTAGTCACTGAGCTTTTGAATTTTCAGAAATGCTTATCTATTGATTTCATGCTTTGTTGGTTGATAATAAAAGACTTGGTGCTAAGTGCTGCAATGAATAATGGTGTGCTTATGTTCTTTTGGATGCATGCGTTTGTGTCCTGGGGGGTAGGTACCAAGACGTGGAATACTGCTGGGTTGGGCAGTTCCATTTTTACTTTTATTTTTCCTTCCTTCCTTCCTTCCTTCCTTCCTTCCTTCCTTCCTTCCTTCCTTCCTTCCTTCCTTCCCTTCCCTTCCCTTCCTTCCTTCTTTCCTTCCTCCTCCTCCTCCTTTTCCTTCTCCTCCTCCTCCTCCTCCTCCTCCTCCTCCTCCTCCACCTTCTCCTTCTCCTTCTTCTCCTCCTTCTCCTTCTCCTTCTCCTTCTCCTTCTCCTTCTCCTTCTCCTTCTCCTTCTCCTTCTCCTTCTCCTTCTCCTTCTCCTTCTCCTTCTTCTAGATTCTCTGGTCACACCCCGTGGTGCTTGGGGCTTGCTCCTGTCTCTGCACACAGGGATCACTTCAGGCAGTGCTCAGGGACCATATGGGAAGCTGGGTATTGAATCCAGGTCAGCCGCATGCAAGGCAAATCCCTTACTCACCCTCATTTTTACTTTTCTGAGAAATCTCCATACTGTTTTCCATAAGGGTTGAACCAGAAAATATTGCCACCAGCAGTGAATGAGAGTTTCTTTTCATTACATCGAACACAAGTTCTTAAAATATTCTCTATGTTGTGAGATACCTCATCGTTGTCTTGATTTGGATTTCCCTGATAATAAGTGATGAGGAAAAATTTTTCATGCACCTACTGGCCATCCATTTATCTTTTACAAAGGATATCTGTTTATTTCCTCTTCCTATTTTTTCATGGGTTTTTTGGGGCTATTTTGCACACCAGTATTTATTGCAGTACTAAATACATTGGCTAGGATATAGAATCAACCCAGGCATCCAACAACAGGTAAGTAGAGAGAGAAGGCATGATACCTATGCACTGTGGAGTGCTATGCAGTTGCAGGGAAAGATAAAATGCTGTAATTTTCTGAAGCTTGGATGGAAATGGAGAATATCATGTTCGGTGAGGTAAGTCAGAAGAACAAATATTGATGGTCTCACTTAACTGTGCCATATAGAATAACAGGACAAGGGACTACAAAGTATCAAAGTTGCGCACATGTGTGTGTGTGTGTGTGTGTGTGTGTGTGTGTGTGTGTGTGTGTAGGGGGTGTGGGATACCCAGATGTTCTTGACCCTAGATTAAAGAAGTGAGAAGGATAGTGATGTGGTAAAAAGAGGCTGACAGGAGTTAACAGGAGCCTTAACAGGATCAGGAAAACACCTTGGTGGTGTGGAAGTGAGCTATATGTGTGAATCCAAACCACAGAGTCAACCATACTGTAAACTTGAGACCCCAAATACAATAAATAAACTTTAAAATATGACTCCCAAGGAGGCAGGTGGGGGTAGGAGGGAACCTGGGACATTGGTGGAAGGAAGTTGACTGATAGTGGGATTCATGTTGGAACATTATATACCTGAGACTCTATTATGAAAAACTTTATAAATCATGATGCCTTAATAAAAATAAACAAAATGCATGTTAGTCATTTATATGTCTTTGGGAAAATTTCCAGTTCAAATAACAAGTAATAAATATGTGGCTATCTAAGGAAATACTAGTGTCATGCTTTTTTCTTGTGAAATGATTTGTCAACATCAATTTAGCATTTTCTGACACTGATTTTTTTTTAAGTGACTCAATATTTTCCTTGGGATAGGAAGAATCAATTTTATTGCCTCCTGGGATTGCAGGATGGGACTGGGTCAGAGCATTGTGTTTGGCATGCCTGGAGTGTGGAGCTCCCCTCTAACGGCACCTGCTTAAGGGCGGAGGCTGCTCCCTGAGAGCCAGCAGACGGCCCTGTGAATGATGGCTTGATAGATTTCACTCTTCCATTCTTACATTCACTTCTTAAGCATGTTCGTTAGTTGGTTTGTATTTTCCCACTTAAACTCTTCCCTATTCATTCTCTCCCCCATCCTCTCTCCTTTTTTCTCTTTCTCTAGTTTTTTGGGTCACACCCAGTGATGCTCAGGGGTCACGCCTGGCTCTGCACTCAGGAATTACTCCTGGCGGTGCTTGGGGGACCATATGGGATACTGGGATCAAACCCAAGTTGGCCCTGTGGAAAGTAAAAACGCTACCTCCTGGACTGTCACTCTGGCCCTTTCTCAACTTAAAAAAATTGTTAGTTCCATTTTCTTTTTGTCACCATTCAGGGAACTTTGTCTTCTCATCACAGTGTTTGTTGTATCTTTAGTGCTAAATTTAATATTAACTGCATTTTTGTGATGCTAGATTCTTTTTCACTTTTCTAAATTCTACCAGCTCTTGTGCCTTTTTGTCTCAATTTACTCACTGCTTGAATCTCTGTTCTGTGTTCTTGGTTTGTAGTGGCTCTCTTGGTTATTATCATGTTGCTGTGTCATTTCTGCTTTCTGGCGGTTCCTAAGAATCTTCATAATAACTGAACTTTTCAGGGTTTTTGGATTCAAGTTTAACTCAGGTGACAAGGGACAGCAGGCTTGGGAAACCATCAAAATTTTGCTTAAATTCTGAGTAAAAGACAGGTTAACTTGAGGTGACTAGTTCTCTGAGCTAAGTTGCCTCCTTCATAAAACAGTTGTGATATTACTCTAGAGTGGTGTACTGAGGATGAGATAAAATAAATAATGCAAAGAGTCTAGCTCAGTTTATATTACATGAGGTTTTTAATCAATATTTCCTTTCTGCTTTGATTTTTCTCATGAGGGTGATGGATTGGTATAAACAATTTTACCATAATAAGAAGTCACTGTGTCTCAAATACTATATAATTTAATCATTGTCCCCAAACCATTACAATATTTATTAAAGATTTACTATATTCTGGAAATTTTGCTCTAAGTGTAATGACAATATTATGCACTGAATTGTTCAACATATTTATGAAATATGTCATACCATCATGCCAATTATACACTTATGGAAATTAAGCCTTGAATAACTTCCAAGTGACAGACCAATGACCCGGTCCAAACTCTTCATTTTAGTGACTATGTCTTAATCATGCAAAACATTGTTTATGCAACAATATCCTTCCCTGTTCTAGGAACTGTTTCAGTAGCAACAAAATATGAACTTCCATGCCTGACCTTGAGATGTTCACAGTATTCATGCATGCTCACTTTGAATAAAGTGTCATAAAAGTGAATTATGTTCGCATGGCTAATACTAAAAGAAGGGCTTCTTTGGAAAGGCTGTTCTCTTCCGAGGAATTGAAGTCTAGGGTGGCCTTGAAAAGTACTTAGATTACTGGGTTTTCTCAGAATATGGATCTGTTAAAATTGTACCCAGAATTTATACAAATCAATTATGGTAGGACACATGACACAGACATGATGATCATGCTTGAAGAATTCTGTGCTCACAGATCTCTAGAAATAGGAGATACAGGCCAGAGAGAATGCATCAGGAAGTCACTGCATTCCATGTAGTTCAACCACCTGCACCATATACGATTCTCCCAATCCTGAGCACATAGAGTCAGGAGTTAGGCCTGAGAACTGCTAGGTGATCTCTTTCACCATCCCCCACCTTCCAAAATAATAAGAAGTAGGAGAGAGGAAACACAGCCTACCAGGTTATGAGGGCTATAGAGATTTGAAGCAATAGGATTGGTTAAGTGGTAGAGAAGGGTGGACATAGCATCACTGAGAATCTTTGGTGGATTTTTTTTATTATTGTTGTTATTTGGACTGGTTATGTGAAATAGAGCGATAGCATAGTGGGTTTGGCATTTGCTTTATGCTGGCTGACCCGGTTCAGATTCCTCCATCCCTCTCAGAGAGCCCGGCAAGCTACCGAGAGTATTCCGTGTCACAGCAGAGCCTGGCAAGCTCCTCGTGGCATATTCGCTATGCCAAAAACAGTAACAAGTCTCACAATGGAGACGTTACTGGTGCCCGCTCGAGCAAATCAATGAACAACGGGAAGACAGTGCTACAGTCCTACGACAGTTGTTATTGATTTAATTTTTAGGAAAATTAATAGGTGAGTCAGAGTAGGTAGCTGGGTAAATTTAGGACTGGGATCGGCTAAGTTAAATAATTTTTGTGGATTCTGTACTCTAGGTGTGGTCCTTAGTTGTCTAGTGTCCAACGTAGATTAGTTTAGAGCAGGGGACTATTAGCTTGGTGTGTGAGCCTTTTCTGGGGGAAGGTGAGGGTGTGTGAACCATGATTGGTTGCTTTATCAGAGCCTGTTCCCCACTTGCTCCCTAAGAATTAGCTGTACCTGACGCTGGGTGGAGCAGTCTTTTTAGGACTAACACTCCCAATGTTGGAGCAGCAAGAACACAAAATAAGAAAATAAGTCAAAATAGTTGGTATTTATATTTTTGTGAGTCTGTATATTCATTCTATAAATATTTTTTTGGTGTTCAGTACCCTTTTGTGGGAAAGGGAGAACAAAAAGGAAGGGAGTATTAGTCAGGTGGTGAGAACGTCCATCAAAAAGAATGGGCTCTGCTATGCCACTTATCAAAAAAATTTTTTTTAATTTAGAAAATGACAGCAAGCATTATCTTACTAAAATATTAAGGAAATTCCTCTGAGTACCCAGAGACTTCGTGTTGTGCTAAAAAGGAACTAGAGAACAGCAACTTACTATTTTAATGCATTGTTTAGCATGAATAGATTTTAAATGACTCTAAAGTTCAGTTTTGTACTCTGACAGTTTTTTGGTGCCCATAGCATACACAAAACCAAAGTGAAAAAGTAAAGAATCTTAAGAACTGTATTGTTTGGGTTTCTCCAGACTAAACAGAAAGTTCCAAGTATGGCCAGATATAAATTTTTTTTCTGAGCCTCTTTGTCCGTCACCCACCTTCTTAGTGAAGGACAGGCTTTGCAGGAGAACGCATGAGCTGTTTCTATTCGCAGTTGCCTCTTGGCTTTGAATTGAGTGAGAGAACTCAGTCATATCATGGAACAGGTTTGTTGGAATTCAGACAGTGAGTGTTTCCTCCAGATTACAATCAATTCTTTCCATAAAAATATTTTTCTAGGCATACAGTTCCATAATTTATTAGGTCTAAGGACTGACAAAGTCAAATAAGATAAACTTTGGAGAACATAAATAGGAGTTTTAGAAGACACAGTCCACAGCCTTTTGGGGAGCTGTTGTTTGCCTTTGTGCGGGTCACACATCCCTGCAGCATGAGTGCCCTGTGCACTGGCACCCTTTGCCCTCTCTTTGTCCCTTCATAGCCTTGTGACAGACCTCCACAAGTACACTTATCCCGTTGTTACCAAGTCATTTCTGGCTTCTTTTTAATGTCAGGCCAGATGGGTTCACAGGATCTATTTTACTATTTTCTTATCAACAACTCAGAGAACCGATGAAGAGATCTTCATGCCAGAAAGCCCTGACTTTGCTGAGATTGCTATTGCTGAGATTACTCATGTAGGTCTAGAAATACCAGAAGGAGGCCTACTCGTCTCTTCTCTGCAGACTGCTCTCCTTCAGCTGTCTGTAAGACCTCTCAGTGATGGGTCCTTTTGGACATGTATTCAAAATCTTCTACATCTGGGATGTTTGCCAGCACCTTGCCTAGTTCAGAGCCTGACTTGGTCCCCGAAGTCTAAGGTCATAACTTTCAGATCAGACATGGAATCTTAGAGGAAACTGTTCCTCTTTGATACCTCTCACTTGCTTTCCTTCTTTCCACTCCATCTTCCGTATTTGAGATCTCTAGTCTCTTTGGCTTCTCCCCTTCCCCTTTCTCTCTAGATATCAAAGGAGCACCTATTGGTCTAAATGCAATCCAAAAATAAATAAGATAAAGTTCCTGCCACAGAAATGCCCAATATTAAGGAGAGCTTTATAAAAAGTAGTGGTAGTGGGATATGCATTTAAAATGTTGATTCCATCATGTCTTCCTGCGTTCTCTCACTGGTTGTGTCCAGTTCACTTGAGGATTCTTTATAGTGCAACCTTGCTTTTTCTCCACATGCTCTCCCTTTTTTCCCTTTAATTATTATTATTATTATTATTTGCTTTTTTGGTCACACCTGGCGATGAACAGGGGTCATTCCTGGCTCTACAATCAGGAATTACGCCTGGAGGTGCTCAGGGGACCATATGGGATGCTGGGAACTGAACCTGGGTCAGCTGCATGCAAGGCAAACGCTCTACCTGTTGTTTTATCACTCTAGCTCCCATAGTAGGCTTGTGTTTTCCAAGTCTTCCTCTCTAATCTGGATTAACTTCCACTCTGTTCTGCCTAGCCAAGGGAACACAGAAAGATGGGAAGGAGGAAATGTCATTTCTGTTGTTGCATGTGAATTTTCAGTGACGTGACTGAAATAATTTGTGTGTCACATACAGGTTTCCTCTGCTATCTGTAATGAGATCACTCATATGAAATCTTTTTTTTCCCTTCTTTTTGGGTCACACCTGGTGATGCTCAGTGATTACTCCTGGATTTGCACTCAAGAATCACTCCTGGTAGTGCTCACGGGACCATATGGAATGCTGAGAATTGAACCTGGATCGGCCACATGCAAGGCAAACACCCCACCCGCTGTGCTATTGCTCGAGCCCCTCATATGAAATCTTAAGCTGAAAAGGCTTAAAGAAGCAACTGTTACTCGTTTATGTGGAAAGTTTTCTAGTGTCTCAGACCTCCCGATAATACACCAAACCATATACCAAAGAGAACATGAACTAAAATCATGTGTAAGTATAGTAAAAGATGAAATGATGCCCTCGATATATATCCTATATAAAGTTCCCGAGAGAGGAGGTCAATAGAACTCATCTCAATAACCAAATGCTGAAGAACATTATCAGCACTTTCATGTTTGTATTTGTTTTTTTTTTTTTTTTTTTTTGCAGACCTTAGGTTTGAGCCCAGACAAGAAGACATGCTGTATGCTACCGAACATCAATCTGGTCCTCACATTTTGCCTTTTATCATGAAAGTGAAAATCTTCTTTGAATTTCTTTTAGTTAGCAAAGCCAGGTGCTATATTTTATATAAGTAATTATCCTTTAAAAATGTTTTATATTTTTTCTTCTGGTGGGGTTGGGCTATGCTCAGGGTTTAGTCCTATCTCTGCTCAGGGATCATTCCTGCTGGTGCTCAAGGGACCATATGTGGTGCTGGGGATGGTGGCATGGTCAGCCCGAATGCAGGTAATTCTCAAAAGTCAAGTTGCATAATAGAAGCTGGGGTTAGCTCCCAAATGTAATCATTAGTGAGTAAACTTTATCTTAGATTTCAGAACCCTGGGAGGCATTTGTCAAGAATGCTCTTTCCCTTAATTCAGTCCTCATAGGAAAACACGGAGGCTCTTGGAAATAGTGGAGTATCCCTTGCCTCTTTTTCCTGGACCCCAAATGCTACCTGAATTGGTTGGATTTGACCATGGCTTGGTGAATGAAGGTTGTAGTGGTTCCTGTTCCAATGGGAAAGCTGATGGCATTCCTGGTTCCATTTTACACAAGGCCAATTTGCCTAGAAAGACAGGCCTTGGCCTGCTGTGTTCTGTGGGGCCCAGCTTTCTCAGACGGGAAAGGCATTGCTTCTCAGTTGATAGGCTACGAATTACCAAAGCCAAAAGCAGGCATGTATTTGGCATTAGCAACTTGAGATCTGAATTGTTAACAGAATTCTATAATGCAATTTTCCTCCCAGTATCAAGTTTCTACAAGATGAATATGAGACTTAATTAATGGTCTATTGAATTTTTCTAAATGTTATTTCTCAATCAGTTGGATCTTCTTAACTTTATTGTAAGCATCATTTCAAGTTAATATATAGAAATCACCTTTATAGAATTATAAACTATAAACTAAATCAGTAAAATTTAACTGAAATGCCACTCGAATGCCTAAGACACAAGTTAGAATGATTACTTCATATTTTAATGTAGGATAATAATGATTATATTTTCTTCTTTATATTCTGGTTTCCTGCACACTGTTCAATTAATTTATATGTAAAAGTTATAATTTTTAAATTCATTATAATTATTATAATTTATAAAAGAAAAGAAAAGACTCGAATGATAATACAAGTACAAATTTATGCATGTACCATCTGAAAGAGGAATAATAACAGTATGGGACTGGGTTAGTTTCTCTTTTTTAAAAGTTTTTACAAAGGGCCAGACAAAGCTCAAAGAACTGGAGGTCATACTTTGCCTATTAGAGCCCCAGTCTTCATCTCTTCAATGTTCTCCCAAGCACTGAGTTGAGAGTAGCCTCCAAGCAACAATGAAACAAGAAAACATATTTTTAAAATAAAAAGCTCTGATTTAAAAAAAGACAATTGTTGGGGCTGGAGCGATAGCACAGCGGATAAGGCGTTTGCCTTGCACGCAGCCAACATGGCTGACACAGGTTCGATTCCCAGCATCCCATGTGGTCCCCGAGGACCACCAGGAGCAATTCCTGAGTGAATGAGCCAGGAATAACCCCTGAGCATCGCCGGGTGTGACCCCCCCAAAAAAAATTGTTCCTTCAAAGAATTGCTTGGAATGGGGGTGCTTGTCAAATAATTTTATAATGCTGCCATTGTTATCACACTTAAAAAAAAATCACATCTTTGAATTGTTAGAAAACTGAAAAAAAAATCATCCCTTTGAAGGGTGGTTTTGATTTTTTTTTATTACAAGTTGGACCAACAACTGTTATAAATGAAGAGATTTTTAACTATAAATTAATGAACTTCATTTTATCTGTCACTGCATTAGGTGCTGCTGATAAACAAGTTTTAGGGACAGGTTAAAATATTCTTAGGATTATTTTAAAGGAAGCATTAAATATACATCATAACTGTTCCCTTTAACTTTGGATACTGTTTATTAGAATTTTCTCTATTTCTTTTTTGGTCTACTTAAGGGTTTGTCAATCATATTTATTCTAATCCAGCTCTTGGTTTCATTGATATTTCTTTTTTTTGTTTCCAAATATATTTTTAGGCATCATGACTATTTTCTTAAAATTTTTAATCACATATTTTCTTTTTGCTCGAGTGGGCCCAGTAACGTCTCCATTGGAGACTTTGTTGTTACTGTGTCTGGCATATCGAATACTCTCGGTAGCTTGCCGGGCTTTCTTTTTATTTTATTTTTAATTTCTACTGTTTTCTTATAAGTTATTAAAGCAATATTTTAGAGTGCGACTAATTAGATTATTTTTGGAAAACAAACAAAACACCCCACTTCTGTTTATATCCCTTAAACACAAGATGTGCTTTGCAGCAGCTACTCTTTTGCTTAAGGTGGGAGATCTCTCTGAATATGAACTCACACAGGGTCACCTATTTTTTTCAATTAGAGACTTTTCTGTTTCTCCGGGTTTACAAAAGTTTGTAATTGCCAGGCAATATGGTTCTCAGAAGGTAGTAGTATTTGGGCTGGAGAGGTAGTGCCGGAGTTCAGGTGCTTGACTCACACACAACTGATCTGGAGCTCCCTGAGCAGAGCCAGAAACATTCTTTGAGCACTCCACACCGAAACAACTAATCCCAACCAACAGAATAAGCATAAAGCTAGTATGTTCTTAGGATGTTTGGGTAATGATACGGTAGGCTGTTTCTAAACTGTCCTCAACCATCTCAGGTTATTCACTCCCTGTGTAACCAATCACCTACTTCTAAGGAGACTGGGTCAAATGATTTATTTTGGAAGGAGAATATAGTGAAAGCAATGAACTGTCACATTCAAGACCAGTTTATTAAAGTCTGTGATTTCCATTTTGTTTGCTTTGGCCCTCAGACTTGCACTGCCTCTTGCCCTCTCACCTACCTACTCTGATAGCGATTCTTCCATAATCTTAATTGTCCGACTAAGAAGCCCATATGGCAAAGAACTTGGTAAGTTCTTTGTAGCCCCTACTAAGTTCAGTAGCCCCTGAGAGAACTTAATTACTTAACAGAGCTTAGAAGTGGCACTTTCTTCCCTCATTTACCTGTGGGATGATTTCAGTCCTAGCTGACAACATGATTGCCGCCGTGAGGGATCCAGAGCCAGAGAACTTAGCCAAGCCACCCCCAGATTCCTGACCTACAGAAACTAGAATAATTACACCAGGGCAGATAATTAAGACAAATGATAATGCTAATGACTAGCATTCTTGGATGTTAACTACATATCAGGCATTGTGCTAAATATTTTACATATGGTTTCTCTTTTCATCTTTATAACAGTACTAAGAAGAATATATGATTAATATGCTTATTTTATAGATGGCACAACTGAGGTTTAGAGTCATTTGCAAAAGTTATAGAGCTAGTAAGTAAAATCAGAATTTAAATCTGTAGTGTTGTTCTAGAACCCAGATTTTCAAAGGGCGTGCTTGTTTTGATCTGTTGTATCTCTCTCGTTCTTAATACATTTGTTGTTGAACTGATGGCTTTGAAAAATGGAATTACATTATTGTTTTTGAATGAAGAAGCCTCAGTCATGGACTCTTGGTTGTCTTAGAGATAGGAATAGAAAATTCGGAGAAAGGACAAGCGGCCTATTTGAAAAGCATATTTCAGGCAATTGGGTCTTTGATTTGGAGCTAAGATTTGTCTTAGCAGTGGACAAATAAGAAATAAAGCAAAAATGCTCAGGGAAGGATGGAAGCTTGGACAATGATTCATTATTTCAGCTTTTTTTTTTTTGTAAGCACATAATGTTGTGAAGAGATAATCAAGACAAGCTCTCCCAGGGAGAATATTGGGTTGGAAGAGTCTTCAGGGTATCTCTGTTGGGACCTACTGAGACTAAAGGGAGTCATATTTAAAAACGTATGATGTAAAACAATTATTGTAAGTATAGCCAAATTGCTTAAAGAAACTTTTGGAAATAGCTTTTATCTCAATATGAAATTAGTTCTAATTAAATGCTTCATATAATAAAAGCAAGATGAGGACACTTGAGAAAATTATAGAGTGGATTTTACCCCTAATCTCACCCAGTGGCAGTAACCAGATTGATAGTTTTTACTGTTTTTGTGATGTTTCATATTTAAATTACAGATACATTTTTAATGTCAATAATGAGACTGACACCTTTGATTGCAATGTTCTTCTCTACGTATGTTGTATCGTTATTCAAAAGAATCCCCTCGATACTTAAATTATATTTAGATATTTGGGATAATAAACAACTCTGTAAGAGCTAAACTGCACAGATATCCTGAACAGTTGTGGCATAGTTTATTTAGAGTGAATTTCTAGCTGTGGAGTAGTTGGGTCATAGAGTTTGCATATTTTAAATTTTTTAAGTCTTGCCAAATTGCCCTCCAGAAAAGTTGTACCAAAATTAATTCCCACCAACAGTTAATGAGAGTACCCACTTCCCATACCCTTGCCAACAATGGGTATTAGCATTCTTTTAAACCTTTGCCCATCGGATAAGTGAGAAATAGCATCGTGTTGTTTTAGTTTGCACTCCTCTAATTACTAGGGAGATTAAGCATTTTTTTCTTATTGGTCATTCGTGTTTTGTCTCATATGAATTATTTTTATTTATTATTTGACCATTTTCTGCATTGAGCTTTTATACTTTTATTTGAAAATTTGTGAACGCAGAAGTTTAGCATTTTTTTCTTTTCCCTACGCTATAATTTACTCCCAGATAGTTAAATCTGTTTTTTAACTTGCTTTAATTTATTTGTTAGATTCAACTTGTTGACATTTGGATTTTTTAATATTAACACTATCCATCATTATATTTATAATTTCTGACCTTGTTAGGATTGGAAAAGCCTTTTTTTTTTCTGGCCAGATGATTTTTACAATGTCTGGATGGTCACAAGGATCCAGTATTTTGAGACCAATTTGGAAAGTGAAATGTGAGAGACAATACATTATAAGAACTCTCACTCTTTACCTGTGATGCCTGTAGGGATTTATTCATTTGCCATAATTCTAGCACAGTCACTGTCACTGTCCTCCCTTTGTTCATCGATTTGCTTGAGCTGGCACCAGTAACATCTCCATTGTGAGACTTGTTGTTACTGTTTTTGGCATATCGAATATGTTGCGGGTAGCTTACCAGGTTTTGCCGTGCAGGTGGGATACTCTTGGTAGCTTGCCAGGCTCTCCGAGAGGGGTGAAAGAACCGAACCCAGTCAGCCACATGCAAGGTAAATGTCCTACCCACTGTGCTTTCACGCCAGCCCTGCCATAATTATAATTAATGATAATTAAAGACCTTAAGAATTGTTATGTATGCTGTTTAGAATACATGTACTTGTATTCATGTTCAGTGTTTATTCTTGGCTACATTATTCAGTAACAACAATAAAAGTTAGTATGTTGTAGGTATGTTGGTTGATTCCATTATAATCCTAATAACAAATGCATCACAAAACTGCTTATAATCATACTACGATCAGTACTTCACCAAGTTTTTGAACATACATCATTTCATTTAATCTTCACAACAACACCTCAAGTTAACTATTATTTTCCTTTTACAGGTTTCGTGATGAAGCTTTCAAGTGGTTAAATGACTTTTCTAATATTACAAATTCAGCTGAAGGCAGAGCCAGGACTCATTCTCATGTCTATTACATAAAAATCCAGTGCTCCTCCCAGTTATTGAAATAGTAATTATGAGAATTTTAGCTGCTGAATGAAGTCAGTAGGAATTTCAGAAGTTAGTTGCTTTTCTAGAATTTCAAAAACTTTGATCTTCTACTCCTAATGTTTTAATCCCAATTTGGTTGTGAGAAGCAGAAGCAATTTGAGTCTATGTTTGCCCTTCGTTAGAGAAGATGGTCTGCAATGCAGAGCATCTCCTTTATTAAATATACCCCATTCTGTGGAAAGGTATAGTCCTTAGTGATGAATACCCACCAGTAAACCATAGAGCCTCTTTTCACAGTGGAATAACAGGTTGACAAGCATTTCCTCTATTAATGATGCTGAAAGACCTACCTTGGGAAGATCAAAGTTAAGTGTGGGTTTACAGGTGAAGCATTTGCCTTTATAGACTCAGTAAAGTATTGGAAAGCTCTGAACCCAGGCTTTACCTAATCACTGGATCTGCTTGTCTTTCTCCTTCCTTATTCATCATCTGTCTGTTCAATGTACATCTGTTGAGCTTTACTATGTGTCAGTCACCCTGCTTCTTGTACCTCATTACAAGAGAAAAGAGTTGACTCATAAATTTTCTCTGTGCTTGAGAAAAGAGGTAGACAGGCCCAACTTTATGGACCTTATGAATTCAATCTTTTTATTTATCTATTTTTATTTTTAAAATTTTGTCATTGAATTACTGTGATATAGACTTACAAAGCTGTTCATGATTAGGTTTCAGTCATACAGTGTTACAACACCCATCCCTCTACCAGTGTACATTTCTCAGCACCAGTGAATTCAGTCTTTAAGTGTTATATACTGCTGCTGTTCCGTCTCTTCCCTAAGGATGAACAGCCCTAAACTTCCATGTGTTCATGAGAGTGTGAAGTCCAGGCTTCCCCAAGGCTCCTCAGAAATGCTTATGAAGTCCTAGACTATATTTTTGGTATTAACAGGACTAGCCTGTACTGGATGTATTCCTGTCTCTCTGATAAGCAAGAACTTGGTTTCTCTGTGTAGAAGAAATCTGTGGATGTTAGATGGGAAGCTACATACCCAAGAGTCAAGTCACTGCACAATTGTTGCTGATAGAAAAACAAACAATTCACCCACCTTCAACAGCCCCCTAGACTCACAACAGCCTGCATCCATTTTTGATTTCTTGGTGTCTTACTCATTGGTGAAGTGGTGTTCCTCCCAATCTTCATCTCAGGGGAGTAGAAAATTTATTTCTTTCACCAGTTCCCTTCAATTTCCTTTAAGCAGGGACTGTAGTTACTATGTAAACCCGGACGTACGTTTACTTAGTACACCTGACATCCTGCACAACCCCAACATCCAGACTCAACTCAGCTCTCTCTGATTGGGGCTTGTGCTGGCGTGGCTATCACAATTTTCAGTCCTTAAACAATCCTTACCCCTATGGTTGGTCTCTCTCTACAAAGACTTCCTGAAGGGGGATGCGTGCAATGGATCCTTAAGAGCAAAGAATGACTTCTTAGCAACCTCTCTTTTCTACCACAAGTGGGGTATGTCCTGTACCCCAGCAAGCAAATCAGCAGCTTTTAAAATGGTGTTTTAAAACCAATTAAGAAATAGAATTAAGCCTTCTGTTCCTAATTCTACCCTGTGATTCGTCTTAACAGAAACACAGTGAGCCTTTTAAGAGGAGATGACATTTAAATGGACTCTTGAAACTCTTCAAAGTCAAACGTCTCTTTCCTCCGGCATCCAAGGCAGAGACTGTCCCTTGAGGGAAAATTATGAGCTCACTCTAGCAGGCATAATTCATCAGAAAAGGCTGAATAACGAACTCCCTGTGAAAGGAGCCTTCGGTGAGTGAGGAAACAGCAGGCAGTAGAAGGAAAAAAAAGTGAGTTTGGGCCCCTTGGAGGTACATGAAGTAGCTGAAGTGCAGCTGCGATCAAACCAGCGTATGTTCATACCCCAAGCACAGAGAAAGGCAGCCCCCCTGCCCCCACTCCCGCCCCTTGTGCCTATTCTGCCTTGCCATTTGTTTTTCAATCTTCTCAATTTAAATCTCAAGACTCACATGTCTTTCTCTCATTATTAGGTTTCAGCTTCAATGCCATCCCTTAGAACATTTTCTTACTATCCTTTCTATAATGGGCTGGAGCGATAGCACAGCGGTAGGGCGTTTGCCTTGCACGCAGCCCACATGGCCAACCCGAGTTCGATTCCTCCGCCCCTCTTGGAGAGCCCGGCAAGCTACCGAGAGTATCTCGGCCGCATTGCAGAGCCTGGCAAGCTCCCCGTGATGTATTCGATATGCCAGATACAGTAACAACAAAGTCTCCAATGGAGATGTTACTGGGCCCGCTTGAGCAAATCGACGAACAACGGGAGGACCGTGACTACCTTTCTATAACTTTCTGTCCATTTTGCTGTTTAAATTTTTCATTTTTGGGGGGGTGACACCTGGCAATGCTCAGGGGTTACTCCTGGCTCTGCACTCAGAAATCACTCTTGGTAGTGCTCGGCAGACTATTTGGGATGCCAGGGATAGAACTTGGGTCGACTGAGTGCAAGGTAAGCACCTTCCCTACCTGCTATACCATCTCTCAAACTCCAGCTTTTAATTTTTATGTATGCCATTTATCACTGCCTGATAGTCACTCATTCTCTTATTGACCTGTCTTTTTTCTTTCTTGCACATCAGAAGATAAGCAGCGCTTTGAAGGGAATTACTTTGTCTGCTTTGTAGAACTATATTCTCACTATCTAGAACCGTGCCTGACACACAGTAGGTGTTCTGTAAGATGAATGAGTGAATGAATGAAAGATCTAGCTTCCAGTCTCTTGAAGAAAAGAGTAGGGTATAGGGCAGAGAGGTCTTGGTTTTAGGAAGAGAAAACCAAGAACACATGCTTTTACAGCGTGCATCTCAGCTGTAAAGGCAGAAACAACAGTATGCTGGCTCTGATTAACTTCCTGACAGTATTGCAAGGGCTTGAGGGAGTAGATCATTGCAAAAACGTTTGCTTCCTACAAAGTAGTCTTGGGTATGTGCCACAAAGTCTAAAGAGGAAGCTTTGGTGTTTGCTCTATGGTTGGTCAAAGATACAGATCTGAGTAGGAAGACTGCCAAATTCAAATATTCTCAAACCCAGGTTATGGCAAGGGAAGATTGGGAGTTAAGGATTTCGATGTCTAAACTTCTCAATTTAGAAGTGAGACTTTTCTCTTGCTTGGACTTTTCATCGAATCAGAACTTCCTGAGCCATGCAAAATTTCTTTGCTTAAGCCTGGCTGCTCCTTTTTGGCTTTGCCAAGCTCCTGGAAGTCTTTGCCTGTTGCTCATTTACAGGAAAAAAAAAAAACCCGAGGCCACTTTTTCGGTTCAGTGCACACTAGTCTCCCTCTCCAGACTAGGGTTTCACTGCAAACCCTCTGCACAACCCAGTCACTTTTCTGTGGTTGGAAGTCCTGTTTACTGCTTACTCTCACTCACTGTTTATAATAAATAGATTGGGCCACCCGGGGTCAGTTATGCTCCACTAGCTTTGTGAATTTGAAGCAAGGATGGGTGAGACTGGTTGGGTAGCATGAAGTTGGGTAATAGGAGATAATGCACCCCTTCTCCTCCCCTGAGATGCAATTTCAGTTGTTCCCACAGTATGTTTTCATTGTACAGTAGATGCAATAGCTCCAGCTAGTGTGAGAACTGAGCTTGGAAAAGGAAAACAGAATGATGGCTCAGTTCCTGCAGGGCTCCCATGCTACTTTCTCAGCGTCAAGAGACTCAGCGTCTAAACAGCTGACCTGACCTTGTGGAGTGTCAGTAGGTTTGCACAATTCCAGGGGGTCATATGAGCGTGTACATTTCAAGGGAGGGGGGAAGATTTAATCTCCTCTGGAAGAAGCAAAATGTGGGCGTCTTTAAGACTTCACTGCCATCCACATTCTCTTGCATTGGAGAATAGTTGCTGAAGTCTTGTCTCTTTACACATGTCTGGGTCACAGCGAAGGAAGTAGATCAGCTCTCAGTAGCATATGGAAGCTCTTCTTCTAGTCAGTGTATCTATTGTTTGTAGATGTTCCAGAATAATTTGTTGGAAATAGTCCTGGACATTTCCCTTACTTGCATCACTCTCTTCCTTGCTCTGGAAAACACGAGTGAGAGTTGCTCAGCTGCTTGTTGGTAGAGGGCAGTAATTCCTCATTGGCTTGGGTGGGGTCCCCTGGTAACCTTCTCTTTCTTTTTATTCTGTCCATGGGATATTCCCATATCGCCCATCTCATGTTGTAATCTTCTATTGCATTAAGCCTGCAGGTTTCAGTTTCTGCTTATGAGAATGATATTTGGAAATTGTTTATAAAGTTATTTTTAGCGAGAAACCATGCAAAGAGCTCTAATTGACACTTTTCCAAAATTCCAAGAGAGCCAAAGGAGACTTTAACTTTCTACTAAAATCCTCATGGTTAGAGCAGAGTCACCTCTCCTCTGGGGTGTGAGCATTGGGGTGTGAGCTCAGCACCACTGAGACAATTTAGTCAGTTTCCTTCCATGTTGGTTGGTGACTGGCAGAAAGTTTCAAGTGCTGTATGAGACAGAGTTCCAAGTCTCTCTTTCTCTTTTATTTTCTATCACTGTTGAATACCCAGTACATCTGGAGTGAATGAGAACCTCTCTAATCAATGTATTGCCTATTTTTAACTATGAGTGGATTTGAGATCACCATATAACTTTTGATCTATTATTATATGTATGCATTTACTTTTCTCTCTTGGCTAAAAGGCTGTGACTTTCTAATTTTTTTCTTCTGGGATAAAAGATATACTAATTCAAATAAAACTCTGTTAATCCAGTGTCAGAGATCAGCACTGGGGCCAAAGAGAGAGCTCAGCAGGCCGTGTGCATGCTTTGCTTAAAGAAGATGCTAATTTGATCCTGGCACCATATGGTGTCCTGAGCATCTACAGAAGTGGGCCCTGGGTACAGAGTTGGGATCGTCCCCAAACACCACTGAGTGTGGCCCTCAAATGACAGGCATATGTGCACGCGAATACGCTCACACTCACACACACACACACACACACACACACACACACACATATCCCCCCCTCACACACAGGCACTAAAGAAATCAGCAGAGTGTATAATCTCAGTTGGGGTAACAGTGATTGAATAGGGCCCCAATGCTGATGCTGTTCTGAAATGATAGAGATGTGTTCACTTTGTAAAAATTCCTTAAACTTTATTTATATTATTTATTTGATCCCTGTTCTCTCTTCATTATGTAGGTTTCTCTCCTTAAAAAACAAAGTAAAATTCTAAGTAATTATCTAGATTCTTCCCTTAGCTCATTCTTCATTTTCTAGCTGGATGGCCTGGAATAAGTTAATGTTTCTATGTTTCATTTTTCTTCTGTTGATAAGTAATACTAATGTAGCAGTATTACAGAGCTAGTTGTGTATTATGTGAGTTTATACATAACAAGTACTTATTAAGTATCAGTTAGTATTGGCTATTGTTTTTCAAATATGCAGTTCTCCAAATTTGGTATAAATCAAGGACTTGGAAAATATTATTGAGATTCAGTAGAATACTCCTCTCCTCACTTCTAGTTTTTCAAGATCAGTGTTTTTTCTAAGTGCCTCTTCTTAGGTAGCTGCTTTTAGTACCTTTCAAATTTTATGTATTCCAGATGCCAATTAAGACCAATCCTTATGATCCTCTATGATAATGTTTCCCCCCACAGCCCCTTAGCCCCATTTTTACTTAGAGAATATTTATTAATCACAGAATGATAGAACCAGAAAAAAACTCTTGGGATTGGAAAAATAGTACATGTGTTAAGGTTGTTGCCTTACATAATTAAACTCAGGTTTAATCCCTGCACCATATATAGTACCCAGAGCACTGCTGGGAGCAACACTCGTGAGCAGAGCAGTGAGGAGTCCTTGAGTACTTCCAGGTATTATTCCCCCTGTCTCCCGGAACCCTGCCAAGTATGATCCCAAGAATAGAAAAGGAAATAAAATCTTAGAAAATATCTGTCCTGTCCATTATGGTACCATAAACAACTAATGAAATTTCACTAAATTCATTAGAAATGAATAAAATGAAAATTTTAAGTGCAGCTCCTTGTTTACACTTAAATATGGTGAGCATTCAAGAACCACTATGGCTAGTGGCTGTCATATATGACTATAGATATGGAAAATTACCTTGTAAAGAAAAGTTTTATTCTGTCCGGAGGGGAAAAGGTGTTGCCCCATTCGCCCTCTCCTCTCTGGAAAGAAAGATGGCGGCTGCATGGGAGCCTTGTGGACAGCAAGTATGAGCCGGGGGTGTGGGGGCGACTAAAACCTCATGGGAAGGGGGGCGTTCCGATCCGTCCTTCACGCCCTACCGAGGTCACCAGTTGCCCCCCCCCCCACGAGCGGCTCTCCAGCAGGGCCACAGCCCCAGAAGCACAAGGACCTAATGCAGAACCCAGCAGCTTGGAGCAGAAAAGTGAACGGACTATGCGTTAATCCAGGCCATCATGTCAGCCCGGAGGGGAAAGGGTGTTGCCCCAGCCACTCTCTCCTCTCTGGAAAGAAAGATGGCGACTGCATGGGAGCCTTGTGGACAGCAGGTATGAGCCGGGGGTGTGGGGGCGACTAAAACCTCATGGGAAGGGGGGCATTTCGGTCCGCCCTTCACGCCCACCAGTTGCCCCCCACGAGCAGCTCTCCAGCACGGCCACGACTCCAGAACACAGAAACCAATTTCTTAACTATCTGACTTTCAGTAGAAATACTTCCAGGGTCAATAGGTAAAATAGCAGAAATCCAAAACCAACATTTAATTCTTGAACCCAGCTGTAGAAAGCAAATCACGTCACAATGCTTTTTCAGCATGTCTGATTTGGGGGGGGGTAAACTCTAAATAATAGTGGTGAATCTTTTATTGAAACAGTGAATCTAATCAAAGCAGATAGAGTGTTAACTAGAATTCATCTGCCTCACAGGGACTGGGAGGGGTGGGGGGTGGGGTTTTATTGGGGTTCTTCATGGTAAAAAATAAGTATTGGTAAAGGGAAATGTGTTTGATATTTGCATGACTGAGACCTAAACCTGAAAGCTTTGTAACCTTTCCCACAGTGATTCAATAAATAAAAAAAAAAAAGAAAAGTTTTATTGGATCACACTGTTAATCAGTATTTCTATTATATATGTGAAGATATTGGAAATCAAGGGAGACAAGACAAAAGTAATCGTAAAGTTTTGTTCTAGTTAAGGTCAGAATGCCAGAATTGAGCTTTTAGTTTAAGTTTCTAGATTTTTGTCCCAAGTATTTCCCACTTGGTCACAGACACCTGTAAAGCCATAGGCTTTCCCTGTGGAGTCACACTGTATTTATTTATTATTTCTGGAGACATACATTTTGGAGGGTGTCAAAGATTGAACTCAGGGCCTCAGACATGCAAGGCACATTTTACCCAACCGAGGAGACATAATTTTGATGTTGACTCAGCTTTAGATATGATCACATGTCATTGAGTTTGAAGAAAGTCTGTTTATACTTTACTACTTAGGAACTGCAATTTATTCTAGAACTTTAAAGAAGTTTTTCCCATAAAAGGTAGCAATTTGTAGTTAATAATAATTGCCAGTATTTATTGAGCATTTGCTATGCACCAGTCTTTTTTTCTAAATTGCCATATATACCATAAAGGAATGTGAGAAACAGAACGTTTATTTATGTCAAGGTCATAGCTAGCAAATGTTAGCAGTAGCAGTTGAACCCTAACAGTGTTACCTAGAATCCCTCCCTCCTTTTAGCCATGACACTTCAGTGCACTTGCTGGTGTGTGTAGAGCACTTGGGAAGCCTTGGCAAAAGCTGAGTGTGGCTTTCTCTTTAAGTACTTTCTTGAACACGTATCTCACTTGCTTGTCCATACGTTTCTTTCCTTGCCTTTTTTCATTATGGAGCAAGAGCATTTTCCTTGCATGTGACTGACCCAGGTTGGATCCCTGGCACCCCACATGTTCCCTGAGCCCTGCCAGGAGTAAGCCCTGAGCATCACCAGGTAGATGGGCCTCTGCCCCTGTCCCCTGCCACCCCCTGCCCCTATGGTGAACAAGTATGAATTCGACTTTATGCATCTTTATATCCACTCTCCTTTTTCCCCCTTTTGTCTCGTCTTCTTTGTGATCACACCTATCCACCAACCCTACAACCAAGTTGTTCAGTGATCAACATCCTTCAGGATGTTGCTTATTGCTTCTATGTAGCTCATCCTTACTTGATCTCTCTCTCTCTCTCTCTCTCTCTCTCTCTCTCTCTCTCTCTCTCTCTGTGCCTCAGATTCACCTGATGTGCTTTGAGACTCCATCTTGTTGACTGTCAGGGGTGGAGATGAACGGAGAAGGTTGGGGGATGGGTGGATGTGGGGAGATCTTGGATTCTAGTACTAAGAATGATTTGATTCTCATGCTAAGCTCTTCAGGGAGTCCTCAGAAAAAATCTTTTACTGTGCTTGTGACAAGGATTTTTACAGATTCATTAAATATAAGTAGAATATCCTTTTAAAAAGGTAAATAAGATTTGGCGGTTGATTTCATAGTTTGGCAGCATTTTCATTTTTTCTTAGTAAATATTCTTGCCTGCACTTGCTTGCTAAACCACATTGGTACCCAGCTAGCAACAGCGCTGTTGGAACATGCTTTGCAATGGGTACCTGGCACCAGTGAAACAGCAACAAATCAGGCCTTAGACTCCCCAAGCCCTGCCTCATAGCACCCTGCGGGGTCTCCTCCAGATTTTCAGATATAGGAGTGAATAACATACCCAGTTGCAATTACCTCTGTGAACTGGTCCAGTCGCGTTAGTAGCATAGGGTTTTTCAAAAAGCATTCATGTTCCATCTGATTTTAGATTTGAATTTGAATTGGTTTTGCTTTTACATCTTTTGCATTTGGCAGAAAGCAACCATCAAGCTTACTAATAATTTTCATAAGGTGTTCTGGGTTATGGTGAATGGAAGAAAGTGTCTGAAGGAGCCACTTCCTCAGCCTCATGGCTCCAGGAAACGCTTTAAGATTAAATTGATCCGCTTAATGTAAGTCATGCTTTCTTTTCTTTTCTTTTCTTTTCTTTTCTTTTCTTTTCTTTTCTTTTCTTTTCTTTTCTCTTTTCTTTTCTTTTCTTTTCTTTTCTTTCTTTTTTCTCTTTTTGCAGAGAAGGTAAATCTTGCTGGCATTATAAAGAAACTGAGATTTAGAACAGAGGTTTTACCTGACCTTCCTTTAGACTGCTTTCCTGCTGACTTGCCTCCAGGATGCTAACTCCTACCTTCCAGTGTCTAGAAGCTGCTCTCTGGTGTCAGTTCTTTTACTCTCACTGAGGCTTAGTTCTTACCAATTACCTGATCTTGATTATACTAAAATAATAGGACTGAACTATTCTTTTTCCCCCCTACTTCTCTTCTTTCTTTTTTTTGTTAAAAAAATTATTTATTGAATCACCATGAGAACAGTTACAAAGCTTCAGATTTTGGTCATACAATGATCAAGCACCCATCCCTTCACTAGTGCATATTTTCCAAGACCAAGAACCCCAATATACCCCCGATATCACCCCTCCGTCTGCCTGTGAGGCAGATGATTTCCACTGAAGTCTCTCTTTCTACTTTGATTGCATTAATTATTTCGACAAAAGATGCACCATTATTATTTGGAATTTTCCCCTAACAATCAGACCCGCTGAAAAGGCATCATGAAATAATTTTTTTCTATTGGTGGTTATAAAGAGCATATGATGTCGTGTGGCCGTGATAATGATTTTGGATTTCTGATATTTTACTACTTAAGTCTGGAGGGACTTCTGCCAAAAGCTGCATAGTTCCAAGGTTGGTTTGTGTGCCTCTGGGGCCATGGCCGTGCTGGAGAGCCGCTCATGGTGGGCAACTTGTGGTCTTGGCAGGGCGGGAAGGACGTGCCGGTTCTGCCCCTATCCCATGAGGCTGCAGTTGCCCGGTCACCACTGGCTCATACCTAGCTGTCCATGGGGCTGTGACAGTGCTGAAGAGCCACTTGTGGGGGGCAACTTGTGGTCTCGGCAGGGCGGGAAGCCAAACTATCTTTATTGATTAATTATGTTTGTTTTCCTTGCTCCAAGTTTCACTGATTGTGCGGGGGGGGGGGGGGGGGGGCTGGTGGGGGGGATCTGTCTGGTATGTAAGACCACACTCACCGAGAAAGGTTCCACAATCCCTGGAGGGGAAAGATAGGCATAACTTCTCCTATCTGTTGATGTGACCGAAGAAAAATTAGACTTCTTGGGCAGAACAGTGTTGTTGCCAGGAAAACAGTACTCTGTGAGTCAGTGCCAGAAAACGGGGTTAGGAGTCAGGGTGTGGGGAAAAGGATGGTGGCTGCAAGAAGCCGATTGGAGCAAGCAAGTGATTTAGAATTAACCTCCTAAATGGAGCGACTGAGTCAGAATGCCTTGGGGAGGCAACGCTCTTTAATGGTGAGATTGAACAGTGAACTTGGACCCAGGTCTGAGGACCTGGGTCAGACTACCATTTCTGGTGTCACTATATACAGGCAAGCTGGCCCAAATAAGCAGGCCAGTGGTTCGTGGTTGTGTCTGATTGCTTTTGTATTTTGGTCCCTGGAAGTATCACAACAGGGGAACGGTATTCAGTCCTACACACGTTCAGAGGAGAGAAACCCTTGAAGAACACAAGTCCTTTACCAGGAAGGAAGTAGAGCGCAGGAAAAATGGGAATGCAGAGATAAAGAAACTGAAGTTTGGTTTTTCAGCTCTGTGAAGATTAGAATGTCATCAGAGAGCAGGAAGCCAAACACCTATCTGAAAAATTGTCCTGGAAAGAAACTTTGTCTGGAATTTTTCGTTTTGAGTTGAAATCTCCTAGAAGAGTTTTTAGAAAAAGAGAAATGCTGGAGCTGCCACAACAGACAGAGGCCAGAGGGAATTCAAGCTGGGCTCTTCCCTCCCTCCTTCAGAAGCTCTCCCAAAGGTGAGGAGCAGTGAAATGACAACTTCCTTGTTAATATTCCTTGTTGTAAAGTTCTAGTTGAAAATGGGGGTGGTTGTGTTAATCCCCCAATAGTGTGGTACACCAGATTTATGAAATAGGACACTATGCTAGAAGAATCACTCTTCCTTAGAAATCAATCTCAAAGGACAGCATGTGAAAGAAAGTGGTGTCACTGATGTATATCTCAGAGCATTAAAAATATCATTAAATCATTAAAAAATTATATTATGCACCAGTCACATTTGCATTTCTTTAGCTCTCATCAGTGAGCTAATTGCTACTAGTTAACTGGATAAGTTAACTGGATTAGTTAACTGGATTGTTTCTAGCTGAGTACTAGTGTCAATCCAGCTTTTTTGTTTGTTTTGGAGTCACACCTGGCAGTGCTCAGGGGTCACTCCTGGCTCTATTTTCAGGGATCACTCTTGGCAGGTTTGGGGACTATATGATTCTGTAAGGATCAAACCTGGCTCAGCCTCAAGCAAGGCAACCACCTTACAGGTCAGCTTTTGCCACCAGTTTCTCATGTAAATCATAGAGTGTAAATTTCTACCTACATTTGAATTTTAGCTTTTAACACAGTTCCCCAAAAAGAAGGTGAGAAGAGTAGAGTGGAATTTAACGGATGATAATTTCACACTAAGAATCTAAGCTAAAACAATGCTTTTCCCTACTGGCATCTGTAATAAAGTATGATTTAAGTCAATAGTTTTTGTAATGGAATTAAGAACAAAGTTATTTTTTTAATTGGGGTATTAATGCATTCTGATTATTTTACTGGGGAACAGAAAATATAGAAACCTCACTTTAGACCAATCTATTAAAAATATAATTAAAGGGGGGGGTCAGAGAGATAGTACAGAGGGTAAGGCAGTTGCAATGCACACAGCTGACCCAGGTTCCTTTCCCAGTATCCCATGTGTTCCCCTGAGCACCACCAGGAGAGAATCCTGAGTGCAGAGCCAGTAGTAAGCCAAGATCATCACTGGGTGTGCCCCCAAAACAAAAACAAAAGCAACATATGTAATTAAAGGGCTGAGGAGATAACTCAGAGGGCTAGAGTGCACACCTGGCATTTATAAGGCCCTAATTTCATTTCCCTGCACTTCATGGCCCCCTGAGCATGGCTGGATATAGCCCCAGGGAGCCTCAGAACGCCTGGGTCTGAGCATTGAACTCACAGCAGGATTGAAGCCCAGAAGTGGAACCCGGACCTCCTGAGCACTGCTTGGGAGGTACTCCACCAAAAATTAAAAACGTAAACAATTTGGAAGAAGCATGTTTACAGATGATCATTGTACTTGGTCAGTTAGCTATAAGCAAGCATTGTGCTTAGCAGGCTATGTGCTGTAATTCCCTATCACACATCTCACAGCTGACTTCCTCTTTTACTTTCTAGTCCGTGATTGGTATTAAAAAAAGACTCTTTTCCAGGAGAAGACGCAAAAGGAAAGTCCCTGTCTGTCTCAGGGGAGTAGAATGCCAGCCTTGAGGCTGGCAAGAGTGATTTGTGGAGAAGGTCAATCTGAACGGGAGCAAGACTGTGAGAACGCAGAGGGAAAGAGCAATAGAAAAACCTGGAGGAGGACAGGTCAAGGGCTGCTTGTCTACATGGGAAGGCAGCATGAGGAAGAGCTATGCACTCTCAGTGAAGAAAAAGGGTATCCTGGACAGACAGCGAAACTCAAAAATCAAGCTGTTGCAAAAGTTGATGCTCATGTTGGTGTCTGGACAGGATGCGAAAAACCTTTGCATCCTCTGGTCTGGAGCTCTGCTCAAGGCAAAGACAGCTGTTTCTGTAGGCATTATCCAGTTCATGGATCTTCAGTTCATGTTAATCTTCCACAAGGTTTCTGGGGCTTCTGGGCTGCCTGGCCAGCAGTGCTTTGGTGGATAGAGCTCCACCTGTGGTTTGGAGGAAAGAGAGGATGGTTTCTGCTCCTGTGGTTCACTGGCTTTCTAAATATTGAGACTTTATCAAATGCTCCACTATTTTCTTCTGAATCTTTCACATGACCTTTCCAAGGGCCTGGTTTGAAATAGAAGACTGAAGTTAATTGACTGTCTTAAAGCAATTACTCCCCAGTATCTCTAGGGTGATATCTCGCTCTTGGCGTCTTTTGTGCAGTGTGGCTGGAGAGCGACTGATCAGCACCCTGAGAAGGGGAGAGAAACCTTGTCTTCAGTGAGGCTGTTTGCCCTGCTCAGACCACCCAGGCACTCAGCACATGAAGAATTAAAATATTCAGAGAAGATTTTGACATAATGAGCCATCCGCAAGTATTGCAATCTTTCTTGTGTTTATACAAACCAAGGACCTCCTTTTTCACTCCCTTTCTCCACATTTCATATAAGGCGCCATTAAAATGAAAGAACTTGGCTTTGCTTGAAAACCGAAGCTAGACCTTAGGAATATTGGGTTTTGAATCAAAGTTAAGTAAAACCATTTGTACTTCCCCTTAATGTAAACATCATGTCTCGCCTTTACTGAAATCCTGATCTTTTCCCCTGAGCTTTATGCACTAACTTACTAGCCCTACCCATAAAGAGTGAGCACAAGGGCATCTCAGAACACTTGTCCTATGTTACTTGTGGGTACAGGTCTATAAGGTTTTATTATACAACCTAAGACTTGTCTTCTTAGAATGTCGGCTCCTGACAGAATTAGAACTGCCCTCTTGCCTTAAGTCTGGGTGGAAAGTCATTTTAATGAGAAAGGAGGGGAGGAATAGGCGTAGTAGAAGGCTCTAAGTGTGATGCTGCTGGTCTCTGACAGGTTTGATCACTCTCCTGTTCCCTAGAGAGTTCATGATCAGCTTTCCCAAGATGCCTCTCCTTCTGTGCTTCTGAAGGCCAGAGACTTTTGGGGAACAAACCAAGGGAGACAGGAGTCAGAATCTTAGACTGGGTTGAGGGTTGGTCAGTATTTTGATCTGGTTCCACCCCATTGATTTGAACCTGATGTTCTTTAATTAGCTTATTTCTACAGTGCTAAGTTATTATTATTATTTTGCAAATCAAGGACAAATTAAAATGAATGTGATTTTTATTTTTTTCTGGCCATGCCTGGTGGTGTCAGGCTACTCCATGGCTCTTACCTTGGCTCTTGTCCTGTGGTGCTCAGATGACCATACAGTGCCAGGGATTGTACACAGTTCTCCCATATGCAAAATGTGACCTCAGCCTTTTGATCCATCGCTCCACTCACAAAATGGAACTTTAAAAATCCCTTTTTATGGTGGACACTCTAATTCTGTATATTGTATGAATTATTTTTTGTTATCTTTTCAAATATACCCTCTTTGAGTTGAAACTCAAACATTGCTTCATGGATTTTGTTTAGATGAATGACCTCAGTAGAAAAGTTCCTAAGGCAATTGTTTTGCATGGGGCTAACCCTAGTTTAAATCCCTGACACCAAGCATGGTTCCTTGCCATTAGAGTTCACTTCTAAGCACTGAGCTAGGAATAAGGTCCTGGGCACATCAGGTATGGCCTACAATTCCAAAAAAGAAAGTGGAGAAAAGTTCCTGGAATGAACCTTAGAAGCATTAGAGTCAGTACTTGCTCAGATACTGTTGCCCTGTCTCCTTTTCAGATAGCCATATAGCAAGGAGAGTAAAAGGGACTCAATGGAGGACATGCTCTTTGACTTCTTGTCCCTCAGTTGGGGGTAATGACACTGGCTTCCAGTGCTGTTGAATCTGTTGAGGATATATGGGAATATTTAGGTGAATATGTCTTTTTTTAGAATGGAGAAAATTTCATTGAAATAATTAAAAATACTGTGAAAGCAGAATATTCTCATGACTGCAGAGCATTAAAGTTTCCATGAATTGGACAAAAACATTTGCCTTAGCAGAATGAGTTGCTTAATATAGATACATACACATAGACAAAAGGCGACACCATATTGGGGTACTGGATTTATCTCTTATGTATCTGCATTCCTACATCATATTCCTCATACTTCTACCATAGTCCTTAGGCAAACTAGTATTGAATTACAGTTTCCCATGTAGCTGTCTCAGTTGAATAACATTGAGGGCTGGAATCACCTCTAATCAGCTTGCAGCTAGAATAATCTAACATACAATGAATGCCTTTCAAGTTTTACTGAAAGGAATCAGTACCTTTCTTATTCCAACTGTCGCTCATTAGCTCGTGCACCACCAGGTCTGCTTTTCACGATGCCAGATAGTCAATGGATGATTCCAGGTAATGACCATCATAGTATGCGAAAGACCCTATTCATTGGATCTCCCCAGAACTTGCCTCAAGTAGATTCTGAAAACCAAATAAAATATTCTTACATTCAAGCTTTCTTTATTCAATAAAGAAAGTGCAAAGTCTAGAAGCAGCGTCAACTTTTGTTGGCCTAATTTGATAATTAGAGTTTACTCTGATTTTATAAATAATTAAAATTATTCGCAATTTATAATAGTATCTATAGCCTATTTATGTGGCTGGAGCAATAGCACAGCCGGTATGGCATTTGCCTTGCAAGCGGCCAATATGGCCGAACCCGAGTTCGATTCCTCCACCCGTCTCAGAGAACCCGGCAAGCTACCGAGAGTATCTCCCCTGCACGGCAAAGCCTGGCAATCTAACCGTGACATATTCCATATGCCAAACACAGTAACAACAAGTATCAAAATTTGTTGTGAGATGCTACTGGTGCCTGCTCGAGCAAATCGATGAACAATGGGAGGACAGTGACAGTGACAGCCTATTTATAATAGTACCCATAGTGGTTGGAGATCTGGGGACCTTTCTCTATGATAATCAGTCCAGTAGTGTGGGCCCTGATGGTTCATTGCTGAGGGCCTGCAGTGCTGGGGGTGTTGGGGTGGGGACAATGTTGTTGCACTCAGTAATGCCAGGGGCCTGTGCAGTGCTGGGAGCTGAACTTGGTGTCTCAAACATATCAGACATGGGCTATACAATTCTTTGCGCCATATTCCTAGAATTCTTTTCTTTTTAATCTATACATTTTTTGCTAAGGTTTATCTATACATTTTTATGAAGGGTTAAAAACAACCATTTCCAGACTTTTTCATTTGAACATTTATTCAGATTCTTTCGTGGATGACTTTAGTCTACCCCTCTCTAAGATGAGGTGGAGCAACTGTATCCATATTTAGATTTCTGGCAGGGATGTAGCTCAGTTGTCTAGTGTTTGTGTTGGATTTGTGAGGCCCTGGATTTGATCCTTTGCTCCACAAAAAACCAAAACATTAAAATAAACAACACAGAGTTGCAGATTGTGTTTACGTTTCTCCCAACGATAATAATATCCTATGTCTCTCTCTGACCATTTTTCTAGAGACCTCAGATGTGAGATTTTGACATATGACATTTGAGTGAGGACAGTGTAGTTTAAGTTCAGTAAACACTTGGCTTAATTAGAACTTTGACCATCAGTGATGTCTGGGCTTGGAGTTAAGAACCCAATATTCTTAGTGATAGAAGAACGGGACTCTCTTTTCTGTAGTTTGGGTGATTGCTTTATTTTCTTAGTCTCATTGGAGCTGCCTGACCTCTATGCAAAAGAGAAGTAATAGTACAGGTCATTACACATAGGGAATTAGGGGGGCCAGGACTATCAAAACCACACATTTATTCTTCTTCAGAAGAACTTGTGTCAGTGGCATCACCAGTACTGATGAAAAAGATGAGATTTTGATATCCACAGTGTCAGTCAGACAGAGAAGACTGGGATTCCTGGTGAAGGAATGGTCAGTAGTATCTGATTGCTACAAAGAGTGTCTATATAGACAACCTCAACCAAGCTGTCTTTTGAAAGAAAATAGTCTTTAGATGATGAAATAAAGTGCCACTGGTATGTGACTCAATCTCTCCATTTTATTGAGACATAGAGGGGCAAAATATCTAGATTAAGGGTAACATATTTTATATTACTTTGTATAATCTTTGCACCTTATCAACACCCAATACTCTCTGTCTCTGTCTCTGTCTCTCTATGTCTTTGTCTCTCTCTCTCTGTCATACACACATACACACAAACACATGAAATACCAAAAATTGATTCTAAAATATAAACTTCTAAACTCTAAGAAAATAATGGTCTCACACGTAGATCCACAATGGTATAATTTTGGGGGGCAAAACATAAGGAAGGTAATTTATCATAAGTTAAATTCAGAGCATTTGTCATTGAGCTGCTTGGCAAAAATGGACATAAACAGGGCCAGACAAATAGTATGGAGGGTGAGGTGTTTGTCTTGCATGCAGCAAGGTTTGGGTTTGATCTGGTTTTGATCCCCAGCACCCATGTGGTTCCCAAGCCCCATCAGGAGTGTTCTTTGAGCACAGAGCTAGGAGTAAGCTCTAAAAACTGTTAAGTGTGGCCCCAAAATGAAAATAAATAAATAAAAATAACGACAAGAACTTTAAGCTCACTATTTAAGTAGTTGGGTTTCAGATATAAAAACAATCTTACTTCTCTTCTAGTTATGAAAATTCTATTAACTGAAAAGAACCGTTCCTCTCATTTTAGATATGGCATTTGCCAAAGACCCAATCCATGGGTTTGAGATAAAGTCCCAACTTAACCACTCCAGGAGAAGTGGTCTGAGTCAATGACTGAGCCCTGTTAGGTTCTTTCTTTTTCTTCTTATTCGGGGCACTGTGACTTATAGTACTGTAAATGATAGGGTTTTGTGCACACAATGTCCCAATACCTCACCCTCCACCAGAGGGTCTTCTTCAATCTACTGTTTCACAGAGACTCTCCTCCTCATCTTATCCCAGCCTCCTACTCAGTTCTATAAACTCAGTTCTGTAGACCAATTCTCATTTTCTGTAGCCTTTGGCTATTGCTACCTTACTATGTTTCTTTATATCCCAAATATGAGTCAGGAGATCATTCTGTGTATGTCCCTCTCCTTCTGGCTGACTTTTTAGAGTGATACTGTCCAAATTCACCCATGTAATGGCAAATTGCAAGATTTCATATTTCCTTGGGGCTCAATAGTGTTCCATTATGTCTACGCATGACAGTTTATCAGTAGGGCCTCAACTGGAAGTGCTCTGTGGGTTACTCCAGTGCTCTAGAGAGTAAAGATATATTCTATTTGAACTTTCTCCCAAACACCAATTTGAGAGTCTTTATGAACTTTCAAAAAGCTGAGTTTTCACTGAATGACCCTGCCTAGATCCCAGAAGGATTTGATTGACATGCAAAGGCATGAAGTTCTTAGGTTGGTTGGTCCAAGGGTCAATGCCAACTTCATCAGCTGTATCGTGGATCTTGCAACATAAATAAATTTATACTGCAAAGTTTGATAGCTATGGGACCAAAAGATAAACAAAACTACAAGATTGTTTATAAAAGTTGTTTTTTTTTCTGGAAAAAGAGGAAAATATGTGACTGGCCAAGCTCTTTCCAGATCAGGTAGGTTCTAGTGTGCATTTCCTCTTGGATGTGCTTGCTCCTCCTGAAGAGCTACAAGGTGGTGCTACAGATGGTCACAGCTTAGAGTGTAACCAATCCTCTCCTAAATATGGTTTTAGGTGCCTTCAGTCCTAGCCCATTGGAAGGATGATGGATCGGCAGCAAGACTGCATGTCCATGAGAAACAGAGACCAGTGAGGAAGATGAAGGCCTTCTCCCAGTCTACTTGAGAGAGGGGAGTGTGGGCAATGAACTTGCTTGTGAAAAACATTAGCTTACAGAAGGAGATTTAAGTAGTTCTCCCCCAAGACTGGCACAGATTACTGAGGAGGGGTGTTCTGGGATGACCTATGAATGGTTTAAATTGAACAGAATTTCATAGAAAGAGATTTAGAGTCAAGCTTAAGAAAGCTTTTTCTACTGGATAATCTGCCCAGCTAATATTTTTTAGGCTTATAAAGTTATTGATTTAACATTTTTGTGTATGTGATTTGACAGTAAAAAAGACTAACTATATGTATGTGTTGGCCATATATGTCTCTTTTCTTCATTAATTTGAGGAGGTCAGAACTTGAAAAGTCATTCTTTTTTCTCTAAACTGATTATATGGAAGTAGGAATTCTCTAATTTCTGAAATAGCAGATTCTTAGATTTTGTTCACCTTATTGTATCATGGTAGTACCTATTAAAATCAAGGTCAATGGTCAGAACCCCCTTTTCCTGACATCTCAGTTGGATTGGCTCCTGACCTGATTTTGTGTGCATGGTTCCAGGAAGGACATACTGTACTGAGGAGGGAGCACTTGGGGACACCTGCTCTTGACTTCTTTGGCCATACTTGCATCAACACCCAACACTTGTAGCGTCCTGGCTTTGCACAGTCTTCAGACTTCCCTTTGCTCACTTGATTATGAGACAGCCTTGGGAAGTCAGGAGAGAGTATTGAAAGACAAAAACCAGGACTCTCTTCAGCACTGGTTAAACCTATCACCATGAGAATTTAGATTCTTGACTTGGAGTCTTTGTTCATTGTCAATTAAGCTAGTGGGCTTGCCTTTATATTTCTAGGGAATCTCAAGTTTAAGTTTTCATTAGCCAATGCCCGGAGATTTGTCTGTTCTTATGACTGTAGATTACTGCTGCTCTCTGCCTTTATCACTCTTGTAGATTGAATTCCCCTCAGAGATGTGATTTTGCAGGAAGAAAATGGGAACACAGGGAATCTGTGAGGTGTGACAGAGAAACCTGGACATTTTGTGAATTCTTCCCTCCCTGACTACCCTGAATGCTCATTCTAATCTGATTTCACATAGATTAAAATGTTGAGAGACATCCAGTTCACAGCAGGATTTAGCCAGTCCTTGAATTCTTCCCAAAGATGACACACATTTTTGCTCAGGCTTGTGGATAATGCCAGATGTATTATGCACAATTCTATTCTCAGGAGTTTGCAATCAGGTAGGGAAGACAAGACAGGAAAATGTGTGTGTGTTAATTCTACTACCATGCTTTAAATAAAACAATGAATCATTAAGTCTAAGTTTTCTGGGTTAGTTTATTCCTCTTTTTTATCAGGGGTGGGGGGGACATACTCAACTGTGCTCAGGACATACTCCTGGCTCTGTGCTCAGGGATGACTCCTGGCCAGTCATCCCTGACCATATATGGTGCTAGGGATCAAACCACAGTCAGCTGCATACAGTAGGCATGTGACCTACGTACTGTACTATCTCTGTTTTGGGGTTAGTTTGTTTGTAGCCATAGCCAAGAATTCTCTCTAAGATGATATCAAATCTACTTTCAGTTGGTTTATTTTTTTCTGGGTCTACAACTGTCTCCATTCACCAAAATTTACAACATGCTATATGTATGTTAAGCACTTCTTATTCCTAAGATAAAATATTTCTACTCTAGATATACACTCGAGTTAAAATTTCACCAGTCTCATGATTTATGTAGATGTGGAAGAGTTACTTAGCTTCCTAAGTTTTAGATTACTCCTCTTCACAGTAAATCTTGTGCATGTTAACTGAGATAATTTTTTAAATGTTAAATGAGATAAATTTGGTGGATATTAAATTCTCTGGCCCCCAGGCTTTCTGGCACAGTGTGGAAACAGACATCCAACACTCACTCTCATGGAGATGGTGATCCATTGACATGCATGCCTCACTGGCTTTGATTGGTGCCAGGTGAATTTTGGCTCTTCTTAGTTTTCTTTTTCATGCCAGGGGTCAATATTACAGTTGTTGACTGCCTGTGGGAATTCGTTGACCAATCAGATGACCAATGGCCACAGCAGGGCACAGTTGCCCCTTTATCACTTTTCTGTACCATTGCCAGTAGGCAGATGAGATGAAGAAGGCTTTCCTCCCTCACTGTGGAAACTTCACTAATGTGCACATTTTTAGTGCCTATTTTGGGACACTTGCTTTCTTTCCATAATGGATAAGCTCAATTAATGATAATGGAAGAAAAATGCCACTTTCTCTTCTTTTCCAACTCCCCAAGTCCTCAGCTATACCTTCTGGCTCTTTCTGCTGGTACAAACCTCATTCTACAGGGGACTGGGGTGACAGTTTCATAGAGAAAGGAAGAACCTGATGTGACATAGCTAGTTATAGAAGTCTTCTTTCATGCATTTTGTTTGTTTGTTTGTTTGGGGGTTCTCCTGCCTTGGTCCTCATGAGTCATTCCTGGAAGTGCTTGAGGGACCACATTGAACTCCAGGATCATGTAGTTGTAGTGCTGGAGATCAATCCCAAGGCTCCCATGTGTAGAGCAGGCAATCTGGTCCTTTCAATCATCTTCTTGGCCCTACATGCATCTTTTGGTGTATGGTCTTATATAATACCCACTTTCCAGATAAGAAATGGAGGTCTAGAGAGCAAACAGCATGCCAACAGTAGCATGGTTTAAAAACTGAGAAATCAGGGTTTAATTCTGGGCCTAACTCAGTAAATTTTCAACTCTGGGCTCAGCTGGGAAGTTTAGAAAACTCATACATGTGCATCAACATCTGCCTTCTCACATATGACTCGACCTGAGTCCCAGAGATTCTGATTCATTTGGTTACCTGGGGCTAAGCTTCTTGTGTAGTTCTAAAGTGCAGCTGGGGTGAGAACCATTGGCTTACTTCCAAAGTCACACTATAGCGCGTTTCTATCCAAATAGCAGATCTCCACCCCCTCCACTCCTCCCCACCCCCACCCCAACTCAAGTTTCAGGAAGTGCTTCCAAACCACATTTTAGAAACAGGAAATTTCTGAACAGGTTTGGATTTTTTGGAAATTTTTAATCACTTCCCTTAGTTCTTTTAGTGGGTAAGCATTTCTATGCTTCCATGACCCACAGCATTCAGAGGGAATAGTTCTTTCAAATTCCAAGAAAGAAATCAGAAAAGCTCTCCCTAAGACCCTCACTTGACAAAAATCTTCCTATTTTTTTTTTTTTTTTTGCTTTTGAGCCACACTAGCATTGCTCAGGACTTACTCCTGGCTCTGTGCTCAGGGATCATTCTGCGGGGACTCTGGGAACACATGCAGGGACCAACTTGGTCCGGCCAGGTGTAAGGCAAGGACCTTACCCACTGTGCTATCTCTCTGGCTCCTGAAAATTTTTCCTGATAGTCAGAAAAACTCCCCGATTGTGATTTTCTGAGGAAAATGAGACTAGTGGCTGGCCTCCTTCTCTTCTGCACTGCTTGGTGATGCCTCTTGGGTTACCTGAACTTTGGTTGAATTTCTATGGCCTGCTCGGTTACCACAGGGAGTAGTTCATGGTCCTTCAGGATGTATCCTATGCTCCAATAGTCATTTAACTTAGTGTGATAGGCTCCTGGAAACAGATCAATTTGGTGCCAGAGGCCCAGAAAACACACAGTGACTCTGTTCCCACAAATCCTATAAAACAAGCTCAGCTGCAACAATGGTCTCCTGAAGGTGGTGGACCTGGGCTTTCCTCACTGCTGGCCCTTACTGCACGACTCTACTGTCCATACTGCTTATTTATGTCCTTTGACGTTTCCCAGCATTTTTCTTTCTCTTTGCTGTTTAAAAGGAGGATTTTGAAAAACCAAAAGTTTTCAGTTAGAAGGAATTATTTCTTTTTTAAATATAATTGAAACCCAAGCACAAAAATTTGTAAGTCTACAACAGTACCTCATGATGTCTCACTAATAAAAAGAAAAAAATTTTTAAAAAGTTTAAATTTTTTTAATGAATCACTGTGAGATATAGTTACAGACTTACAAACTTTCGTGATTACATTTTAGTCATGCAATGATTGAGTACCCATTTCTCCAACAGTGCCCATTCTCCACCACCAATGTTTCCAGTATCCCTCCTGCCACTCCAACCCCACCCTCCACTCTGCCTCTGTGGCAGGCACATTCCCTTTTACTCTCTTTCTCTCTCTCTCCTTTTGGGTGTTATGGTCTGCAATACAGGTAGTAAGAGGCCATCATATTTGGTCTATAGTCTACTTTCACACACATCTCCCATCCTGAGTGAGCCCTCCAAGCATCATTCCCTTAGTTGTCCCTTCTCTATCCCAGCTGCCTTTTCCCCCAGCATGTGAGAACAGTTTCCAAGGCATGGAGCGATTCTCCTGGCAGAAGGCATTATTTCTAAGCCTTTAAAAGATCAGCAAAAGGAACCTACCCTTGGTATCTGGAGGCAGTTTCCAAGTGGGCGGGCAAGTTTTTATGAGTATAGGTATACCTACTAGGAAATCTCTGGGAATTCAAAATACTGTGTACACTGACTTATTTATTTATTTATTTATTTATTTAAAGAATATAAGGACACACAAGAAATCATAAACAGCATTTTTATCTTTATAGAATAAGATGAGATACTAGAGAAGGTATTTCATTTTGCTTTTGGTTCCCTTGTGAAGAGAATTCCTGGGACCTGGGGATATGGTACAGGAAGAGGGCAGGGTACACCGCTGGTGTCTGACTTAGGTTTCATCAGGCACCCCAGGGTCTCCTGAGCATTTCCAGGTTTGTCTGAAGGTTCTGGAGCAACTCTGGGGCAGCCAAGTATAGGGTTCCAACTGTACCCCATTCTCAGGCCCTTGCACTGAACTAGTGGCCTGCTTGATTGAGATATTTCCAGGAAATGCCTTTAGGCTCTGCTTGGGAGCACTGCTTGGGAGGACTCCCCTAAAAAAAAACCTGACAGCAAATATGTTTTATTTTTGTGGTATGTAAGTATGTAGTTCACATACTATACTACATTTAAAGTTTCTATTCACAGTAGCCTTACATGATAAGAACTGGTGTGACAGTTTGGATGCTTTCAACTTTCAAGTTACATAAGACTACTGAAGCAGAAGAAATGCTTAGTACCTCAGATGGTCAGAAATTCATTAGGTTCTGTAGATAGCAAGACTCCATGGGTGACGGACTCGTTGGAATCAGGATATGACATTTGACTGTTTTCCTCTACTTTTATTGACCAGACAGGTTCCTCTCAAAGACCTGAAATGACTGTAGCATTGCCTTCACAGGTGCCAGCACCTATCTCATCCTGTCTCCAGCTAAAAATTTTTTCCAGACGCTCTGCATTTCCTCAGATTATGCACAGAAATTCATACCGTTGTGCATAAAAGTTTATCTATATCCTCTTATGGTTCATTAGTAGAAAGTTTGTCTCTTTCATCTTATTACTAGGATCAGAATTTATTGCAAATAAGAAGCACTGTCACTGTCCTCCCGTTGTTCATCGATTTGCTCGAGTGGGCCCAGTAACGTTTCCATTGTGACAATTGTTACTGTGTTTGGCATATCGAATACATCTCGGGTAGCTTGCCAGGCTTTGCCATGCAGGCGAGATACTCTCGGTAGCTTGCCGGGCTCTCTGAGAGGGGCAGAGGAATCGAACTTGGGTTGGCCATCTTGGCTGCTTGCAAGGCAAACACCCTACCTGCTGTGCTATCGCTCCAGCTCAAATAAGAATCAGGTAGATTAAATTATTGCCTACTGTGCTATTTGTCTGTTTTGAGGCCACACCTAGTAATGCTCAGGGCTTATTCCTGGCTTGTGCTCAGTGATCACTCTGCACGGGGCTCAAGGGACCATATGGGGTGCTGGGGATAGAATGTAGGTAGTCATATGCAGGCCAAACAGCCTTACTGTTTCTCCAGGTTTCCAATCCACATGTCTACTATACTATTATTCTCCAATGTTGACATAATCAGTAGAAAAGAGTAAACTTCCTAAGACACAGCTCCCTAAGAACTGTTTCTACTACTTAGAACTGCTTATCCCCAAACCTATCTATGACTTTAAACTGTCACTGTCACTGTCCTCCTGTTGTTCATCAATTTGTTTGAGCGGGCCCAGTAACATCTCCACTGTGACACTTGTTACTGTGTTTAGCATATCAAATATGTCATGGGTAACTTGCCAGGCTTTGCTGTGCGGGTGAGATACTCTCAGTAGCTTGCCAGGCTCTCCGAGAGGGGCGGAGGAACTACTATTAAAAATATAAATACAGTAAATTTTAAGCTCTAATTTTCTGTATTAAATACTTCATTAATCACATAGCATCTAATCTAGCAGATGTAAAGTATTTCTAAGGGGTTATATGAACTAAATGCTCATAGACTAAAGGGAGCAGGGACAAGGTAGTTATACCAAAGAAAAAAATAGGGCAGTTATTAGCAATCTCTTCCATTTAGGAGCTGGTAAGGGTCTCTCAGAAAGATTACGCACTGGTGCTGATCAGGTAATTCTGATTGACAGCTTTAAGCTGCATTGCTGGGAGAGCTGAAACTATAATTAAGTTTCTGGTAAAGCAGGGCTTAACATAAGCCACTCCATTTTGGGTCTCTTGTTTTGAACACCACTATAATAACAATCTCTATTATACACTATAATATACCACATCTCTCTCTAATGTGTATTGCTTTACTAATAATTAAAATAGTGCTTTGTTTCAGTTAGCTCTAACTGGTAACACCGGAAAAATTACAACCTTTCTAAACTTATCATTAGAATGACAGGGTCTACCTATGAGAGCTAAAGGTTTTGTTTGTTTTGGTTTTTCATCTGATCTAAAATTCCATACACACTTGATGCTCATGTGGGCGGAAAAATCAAAATAGGGACGAAATAAGACAAAACATGTCAGTCCCACAAATATATCATCTATAAAAATCCATCAGAATTTTCAGAAGCAAAAACTAATATTCTTTCTATAATATTCACCTGCTATTATCCACTAGTACAGATGAGGGCATGTAACCTTTCATCATGTGGCCCTGATTGTCTAAGGTAATTTCCCCCCTCTCTTCTCCGTATTGTGGCACTGTCATTCCCAGTACTCTGCTCACCAAGCGGGAACATGCCTTTCTGCTTGTAGCTATGGACAGCTGCTCCTCAGTAAGCCCAGAAACTTTGGTTTCCATTTTGTGGAACGAAGGAGGACCCAAGTGAACAGATGAGGGTGCCATGTATTTATGAAATATATTTTCCTCACCAGGGCCTCCCGCTGAGATCAGTCATCTGGAACTGCTTCAAGGAGACTTGGAGTAAGGAGTGAGTAAAGCCAGCATATCCTCCTGGCATTAATGGGGTGGTGGGAAGCAGAGAGGAGGTGCAGACAGCAGAGGCAGGAGAAAAGACAAAGCAAGAGAGGCAAAATTTTTATATGTGCAGTTTATTTTTTTCCTTTTAGAAATAAAAGACAAATACTAAGAGAAAAAAAAGAGTTCACAGTGCTATTCAGATCTACAGGGCATTTGATTGACTAAGCATCAGCAAGGTGACACTAGCATTTGCTAAGGAACTTCAGATGTTGAAACTGCTGCCAATAGAACAACAGATCTATCTAATAGACCATTTGGCCAATGTAGTATGCTCCAGCCTATCGCCTCACACTCCTTAATTTACTTGAGAAATAGAAATAGGGATAAAAAATCACTTGTATAATTTAATTCCAAAACACAGGTTTGCTTTAGTTTTCAAGAATGCTGATTCATCAATAGATTTCATGAATCACATTAAAACATGTTGGTAGCAAAAATGTTTTTAGAATCACCGTCTATCTCAGAGTTAGATGTCAGTGACCCTATGCCAAGAATAATCATAAAATTCAAATAGTTAAAAGCAGATAAGCTTTTGGGGTGGAGAAGATGAGGGCTGGGCCATGCTTGGCAGTGCTCAAGGGCTGTTTCTGACTGTGTTCAGCAGTATCCCTGGTGGTTAACACCACCATATTTAGTGTCATATGGGACCATATTTAGTGTCAGGGATTCCAGTTAAGGTCATGGCCAATATGGCCACATACAAGGCAAGTACCTTGCCCCTTTACTACCCACCAACCCCAAAAGAAGCTAACTTTTAAGACTTAGTATAAACTTTTAATTTATTTATGTTCTTCCCATTGAAGTCAATAACAAACATTCAGGCCTATCTTAAAAGAGAAACTAAATATTTCCTCATTTTGCCTATTATTTTAAAGAAAGACTGTCAATGGAGAGAAAATGTTTGAAACCATGTGGAATAGCCCATAATAAAATGAAGATTGAAAGTGGAGTTTAAAAAGATGTGTCTGTCACTGACAAAAAAGTGGTTGGGCATCCTTCACCTGAGAAGGTTCTGGACACTTTGGATGAGAGTTAAATAGGCATCCAAATCGAATCCCTGAAGAAGATATAGCCTTCCTGGAATTTGTTTAATAGCAACAGCTAATACAATACATGGGTAGTCACTTCAGGATATTAAAGTATGTATGTGCATCAGATGGGAATGATTCTGGTTTGCTTTCCAGTTTTTTGCCCCGTATGAATTAAAGACAAATATTTTAGGAGATAAACAAAACAAGATCATACCACATTGTTACCAGTTTTTGCCTCATAATTATCCATATTCTCCTGGGTCATCAAGGCTTTAGATTCTGTCCCTCTTTGAAAGTCATGCCCCATGACACATGCAGCATCCTTCTTTAGTCAAACCAGGGTGACCCTTCAAAGACAAGGAGGCAGCTGCCATCCAGAAGGTTCTTCTGAATGATAGAATTCCAGGCACTCATGCCTCTTAATACAGCACCAAAGACTGCATGGCTGCTTCAGGGCCTCTGATGTGCTGGTACAGCTGTGGAGGGACTAACTTTGGCAGCCATAGATCATGGAGACTTTGGCTTAACTTCTCTCAGAATAGCTTTTTGTTGGGGGAATTTTAAACCTTTCGCAACACAAATGCAGGAGGAAGATGGGAAGCAAATATAAATAGTTGTTTTAAAGAAAGGTATTCATATTTCATTTATTTATCCATTTGGTGCTGGTTGGAACCCAGGACTTTATGAATATGAGGCATGAACTCTACTACTAAGCTACATCCCTGCCTCCCCTCCCACTCCTACCCCAAATACTATTTTTATTCTTGGTTTTTAATATCTGACTCCACATTGATTATTTTTGAAATTGATCATTTTTGGTTTTTGAACTATTTCATATGGTAGGAAGAGCACTGTGTAGTGGCAACTTGGATTCTAGGTCCAGATTGCCTGCAGCTCATGAGTTCCTTGGTTTTGCTTCTTTTTTGGCCTTGCTTTCCTCATCTGTAAAATGAGGGGAGTTGGTCAAGTGATCTTTGACCTGTTGCTTCTAAGAAAAGTGAATGTGGGCTACACATGTTCACCTTCTTCAGTTACTAGCTCTGAGTATGTGACTGGATAAAGCAGAACTAACTGTTGAAACCTTTTAGGGTGAAGGGGAAACATTTTGAAATGGGACAAGGGCACCTCATGTTGAAACCTAGAGCCAGTCAACTCTCTAAGGTCCAGGTCAACCTTTGCTTCTGCTTCCTGCCCCAATCCTTGTTATAGTGGGGCCAGGAGAGACTCAGAGAATTTTGAAAAATGGAATCAATCCTTCTTATAAGGCAGCCTTTTGACGTTAAAAATTAGATATCTACCCCCAAATAATAACTTTATTTTCTATAATTTGAAATTGCTGTCTATCTCTGTCTCACAGAAAACCCAATGTCTTTCACTATATAACTTTCTCCTTGTGTAAATATTGGGTTGTAACTGAGTTCAAACTCCCTTTCTACATACTACTACATATCACTACGTATCACTCTACATATCACCACGTATCACTCTATCACTCTTTGCAAGAAACTCCACAGCTAACTTCCTTCCCCAAAATGGTTTTGAGTAGGGAGAAGAGTATTCTTCTTGACTGGAAATTGGGAGAGGGTTTTTAGGTCCAAGCTGTCCTCTGAGTCCTCTTTGACCTTTACTGAGGTGCATTCTGCCTTACCTGGTTAGTGGGGTTACCTGCCTTGTTTTCTGCTGTTGTGACTGATTCCACCTGGACTATCAGGACTTCATGTTAACACTGGCATTTCACCAATAATTCTGAATCTGTGAATCTATTTGTTTGAACCCCAGGTTTTTCTGCGTCCATAATCTTGTATCACATGTTCTGTGACTTTAAGCAATAGGAAATACTGAATCTCCCTCATGACCCCTAAAGTCCTAGGAAATCCGTGGCTCAATGTCTAGCTTCTTCCATGTTATAGTTTCTAATCTGCTTCATCCTTCACTCAATTCCATAGTTGTGCAGGGCACCAAGTGATGTTGTTTCCTCCCCTACATTTGTACATGAAGGCCACCCCTGTTTTCCCATCCCATCTCCCCAGCCCCCTCCCGGACCTTGCTCATTATGGAAGAACTCAGGAAATAATTAGTGGCAACTGGTATGAAGGGGAAGATGAAAGTGATTCCCCTGGTATTCTACATTTGCTTTCATAATCTATGCCTCACAACACAGTGGCTCTTGTCTTTGAATTAACATCATGTCCCACTCTCTAGGCTGGTAAGTATACAGAGGACGTGACCTAGAGCAGTTATTTTCCAGCACTGGCATGCAGCCTCCTTGAGGGCTTGTTCAAACAGATTGTCAGTCTCCACCCTGGCTTTTTCAGTCCATAAATCTAGGGTTTTGTTTTTTTAAACAGTTTTTATATTTCCATTTTATCTGAAGCCTTCATAGCCATGACAGAGATTGCATTGCTTGTAACCTCTGCAGATCCATGGGGCCCCATACTTAGAAGGGAACCATACTTAGTTTCATGTTTTGCTATTGCCATTTTGAAAATCTTAGAGACATTTTTTTAATTGAAACACCATAAGAGTCTGTATTTACAGCAAGTTCAATGTTGCTGTTCTGGGACCACCTGATCTAGAATCTCCAGGCTCTGGTGTGATAAAACACAATGCAATTTCTGCATACAATTTTATTATTAGAAACCTGAGGATACATAATTTTGCATTCTGAATTAATAAACCTCATTATACTATTATTTCTCCTTATACAATGATTTCTAGGTTTGGAATTTTAGCCTATTTCACTTCCCTTCAGTGAAGGTAGATATGACTAACATGTGATTTGTGGTCACTGAAAGGGGTTTTGTCTTAAATACCTAGGTCAGCTCTGAGCATGGACCTGAACCCCTCTAGGCTGTCTGCTTTCAGGAAGAAGAAAGCAAAGTATATTCAGGACATGAGTTTAACATATATATATATATATGTACATACATATATATATACATGCAACAGAGACAAATGGAGACATTACTGGCACCCACTCGAGTAAATCTATGAGTAATGGGGTATCAAGTGATCAAGTGATATATATATATACATATATATATATACATATATATTTTATTAGTGAGACACCATGAGGTACAGTTGTAGACTTACAAATTTTTGTGCTTGGGTTTCAATTATACAATGATCAAATACCCATCCCTCCACCATTGCCCATTTCCCACCACCATGGATCCCAGTATCCCTCCCACCCCACCCCCATCCCACCCTGCCTCTGTGGCAGGGCATTCCCTTTTGTTCTCTCTCTCCTTTTGGGTGTTATGGTTTGTAAAAGAGACATTGAGTGGCAATCATGTTTGGTCTATAGTCTACTTTCAGCATGCTTCTCCCATCCTGGGAGGATCCTCCCAACACCCTTTATTTGGTGCTCCTTTCTGTATCTGAGCTGCCTTTTCCCCCAGCATGTGTGACTGGCCTCCAAGCCATGAAGCAAAATTCCTAGTACTAATCTCGGCCATTCTTGGGTGTTAGTCTCCTGTTTTGTTACTTTAACATTCATATATTTTTGTTTATTTTGAACTCATGGCTGCTTGTCCTGAAATGAGGCCCCCATAACCATGCCACCAGACTCCGCACCAGGCTGTTTTCACTTGGGGTGCCTCAGAGTGGGGCGGGTGAGAGCCCTCCCCACCCCAAGGGACCCAACCCTGGCAGCTGACCTCCATTACCCAACTGCCACCATGTTGCAGGCTGCTTTTGGGACATCATAAGACACTTCCTACCCATTTTCTGAGCCTGGCAAGCTACCGAGAGTATCTCGCCCACACGGCAGAGGCTGACAAGCTCCCTGTAGTGTATTCAATAAGCCAAAAACAGTAACAAGTCTCACAATTTGTTGTGAGACGTTACTGGTGCCTGCTCGAGCAAATCAATGAACAATGGAGGACAGTGCTACAGTGCTACCACACCATATATGATGGGGTTCAAATAGTAGGCAACCAGTCATAGAGAGAAATAGATATATATGCCTCTTGGAGAGCCCAGCAAGCTACCGAGAGTATCCTGCCTGCACGGGCAGAGCCTGGCAAGATCCCAGTGGTGTATTTGATATGACAAAACCAGTAACGATAACAGGTCTCATTCCCCTGACTCCCAAAGAGCCTCCAATCATTGGGAAAGATGAGTAAGGAGAGGCTGCTAAAATCTCAGTGCTGGGAGGAATAGAGATATTACTGGCACCTGCTTGAGTAAGCTGACAAACAACGGGATGACAGTGATACAGTGATACAGGGATATTTTTGTTGTTTCTTTGTTTTTTCCTGTTTATTGTTCATTATTGTCTATGTCTATAAAATATAAACCTTCACTAAATCTTTTTATTAACCATTTTGTATACATATATCATAAAGTCTATTGATTTTAAGTTAAATTTCTATTATTTTTAGTATATTTATAGAGTTGTATGGTTTTACCCACAGTGTAATTTTAGAGCAGTTTTTATTACCCCAGGGCTGGAGCGATAGCACAGCGGGTAGGGCGTTCGCCTTACAAGCGGCCAACATGGCCGACCCGAGTTCGATTCCTCCGCCCCTCTCGGAGAGCCCGGCAAGCTACCGAGAGTATTTGATATGCCAGACACAGTAACAACAAAGTCTCCAATGGAGACGTTACTAGGCCCACTCGAGCAAATCGACGATCAACGGGAGGGCCTTTACCTTTACCTTTACCTTTACCTTTACCTTTACCTTTTATTACCCCTAAATAATCTCATATCCTATACAGTCACTTCCCTTCCACTCTGCCCTCAGCAATTGCTAATCTACTCTTTGTTTCTATGCACTTGCTTTACTGGATACGTCATGTATGTGAACACATACTCTACATCTCCTCTTGCTTTTGAGCACAGCGTTTCAGAGGTTCATTCATGTTGTACTAATGAACCTCTGAGACACTGTTTTCTCAAAGTACTTCTAGTGAACCTTTCCTTCATGCATTTCTTTCCATTTCTGCTGTGACTCATTTATTCCTGGTCCTTTCTACTCAAGTAGTCTTAGACCTGTGATCAGCATCACATGGGAGATACATCAAGCAGACACTCAGTCCAAACTTTGCTTTAATAAGGCCCAGAGGACTTTTATGTGCCTTGCAGTTTGAGCTATACTTCCCTAACAAAGTGTCTGCCTCAGTGGGAAGGCCAGTGAGAGCAGCCTACCAAAACACCCAATCTGCCCAGTGCTCATAGCCCTGAAATTACTCATCCATGCCTTTCAGGCTTGTCACACACTCTATTTCTTACACAACATAAATATCTTCCAATGAACTGTTTTACTAAGTCTTCATGTGATGCTAAGCCTTCATCACATTAATGTTATCTTCAATTTTCCACATTCGCTTGTCTACCTGCAGAAGCTTCTTGTCTTCAACACTTCCTTACAAACTTCAAGTTCCTGACAAGTCAGACCTCTCAATCACTTTGATCACAGTGTGATCAGCCTGAACTTCAAGTGTTTTTCCTCCATGTACCAAATCTTATTCATCCTTCCAAGGTGTGATTTAAGAATCATAGCTTCTTCCCACTCACTTTAAAATTTCCCAACATAGAAGTTTTCTCCAAACTTAATCTCTTCTAAACTCTAAAGACACTTATTGAGCATTAAACCCTGCCATTATTCCATGGATACTCCTGTCACTGTCACTGTCACTGTCCTCCCATTGTTCATCGATTTTCTCGAGCGGGCCCAGTAACGTCTCATCGTGAGACTTTGTTGTTACTGTGTTTGGAATATGTCAGGGGTAGCTTGCCAGGCTTTGCCGTGCTGGGGAGATACTCTCGGTAGCTTGCCGGGCTCTCCGAGAGGGGCGGAGGAATCGAACTCAGGTCAGCCATGTTGGCTGCGTGCAAGGCAAACACCCTACCGCTGTGTTATCGCTCCAGCCCATGGATATTCCTAACTGAGAAAATCAATAAGAATGGTGATCCCAAAGATTGCCATGCTTTAGGCTTTATTAAGAACTTTGAATTTTCTATTTTTCTTATAAAAATCTGCCAACTTCTGGGATTTGGTTACCATGCCTGGTGTTGATGCTTCCAACTGAGTGCTTGAGGGTTGATCTTGGTGGTAGTGGTGAGGACACTGTGAAGTGCTGGGGATCAAACCAGGTCTCCTGTATGAAAACCAACCACTTTAGCCTTTTGAATAATAGAAAAATTTAAGTTATGAGAGAGTAAGAGTTATTTTGCATGGGTCATTGACACTATTACTGGGATATCTCTGTCATTTTGTAGGCCCTCCATTAGTTCTTTAGGAACGAGCACCAGACCAGAAGCAGGGTGATAAGGTTTATTTAGAAGGAAAAAGAATCTATTATAATAGAGATTATGTATGGGAATTGTTTAAAGACAAAGGATAATAAGAAGATAACCAGTGCTACTGCATTGCTATTTTTTAGATACCGTTTGAGATTTTTTTGTGCATGTACTATTTTTCAATAGGAAATTTTATTATATCCAGTCATGCCTGTAGATGAGGAAACTGAGGCTCCACAAAGTTGCACAACTTATCTGAGACACAGTAAATGTAGAAGTAAGAATGCAACCCCATTTGTGACTATTATGTTATTGCTCTATATTGAGAAAAAAATTAACCAAGGGAATATTAGGACATGAAGGGGATAAGTAGGGTCTTAGAGGTCATGACTATTTTTCCAAGTCAGGAAGTGTTTCCACAGGCAATATTCCTGTTTTCATTGGAACGCTGGTGATATTGAAAGTCACTCATGAATTTCCTCCTTTGCGTCAGAGAAAACTCAAGAACAACCCAGCGGATACAGATGGACTCTGCCAGTTTCCTAGGCCAAGTTCTTCTCATTCTTTGCTGATTGTGAGTGGCTAGGTGGGCTGACTGCTCTCTCCCCATGTAATGCCTTCCTCATGATTTCACTGGGGTCATAGCATAACTGGAGTTCACACCTGATACTGGGAATCCCCACAATCAGGCCAGCTAGGTTAATCTCTGTTGCCAGGGAGCAAGCTGGCTATCTGCTGAGATAAGCTGATAGCCCCTGTGGGAGACGTGCAGGGAGGTACAGTTAAGTTCTGTGAGCAGAGCAAGCCACCGTCACTATACAAGACCATGCTTGCCTCATCCACCTGTCATGCTGTTACTGCCTCGTCACTTTCCTTGCTCTGCCACTGTGCACATGCTAAGACTGCACTGCAAACTCTACGTTCCACAGAAAAGAAAGATGAGGGCAGGAAGACTGCATGCAAGATACTGTGTTGACACAAATCCAGTGCGGTGGACTTAGGCCATTGACTAGAGTAGTACTTCATTTGTGTTCTATTCCTTTTTCTCTGAAAACTTGGGACTCTGTGGGAAAGAAAGTTGATTCTGTGTCCATAGCTTTGGTTCTGCAGCTGAGTCATGTCTAAGGGGCAGGAGCTCTGATAACTGGACATGTCCAGAAAGAGACGTCCCACGAAAAAGTCTATTATCCTCAAGATAATATTTTGTAAAACAGAACAAACATTCTCCGTATGTCACCTGCAGACCTGACTTAAAATAAACTTCCTGTCCAGGACCATATCACCTGTCAGAAAAACAAGTGCCATATAAGGAATCCCATTAACCAGACATGGCAGGCAGGCACACTGACACACCTTTTCCACTGCGTGACTCATCCCCAGGAGGAAACTCGGTCACAAACACACACAGGGGCAGATTATTCTGCTCTCCTGGACAAAGTCTCAAGCAGACCCATCTCCAGCAGACCTTCCAAAACCAGCTAATCAAACTTACACAGACATCTGCTGTCAAGATGCAGTTTCTCCACTAACCATAATTGGTTTGGAAGACAGGTGCTCCAACCTAGAATCTTGGAGTTAGGATGTCCTTGGTGGTCATTGACTTGCATAACATTACACATGAGAAGATTATACCCAGTCAGTGGAGGGACCCAAGGTCACACAACAGGCCACTGAACAGATTCTGGGGTGGTGCTAAACTCTTCTAGATCCTGGCTTGTATGCTTTATCTGCAGTATGAGAAACTGACTTCAGACTCTTTTTAGGCATCAGCACCAAAATATGAATACTTAGTTGACTATGTTAACCAACTTCTTCGCAGCAGAGTTTAGATTCAATAACAACATATTTTTAGACTAAGGAAGTGTTTGAGAAGACCATTTCTGCAAGGTGAGGGACAAGTATGGCTTCAGCACCTCCTGAACCAATGAGGCATTGCAGGAAAGTAGCTTCCCGCTTGCCCTAAGTCTTTTTTTTTAATTTTTGTTAGTGAAACACCATGAGGTACAGTTGTAGACTTACAAATTTTTGTGCTTGGGTTTCGATTTTGCAATGATCAAATACCCATCCCTCCACCAATGCCCATTTTCCACCACCATGGATCCCAGTATCCCTCCCATCCCCATCGCCCCCATCCCACCCTGCCTCTGTGGCAGTTGCCCTAAGTCTTGAGCTGGGTGAACAGCTAAATTTCTGTTAACTTTAAGTTCGGGTCATTTTCTAATTCTTGTCAAGTCAGTCCTATTTTGGACTTCAAAAGAAAGACAAAGTTTCTGGTTTTACCACAATTTTAAGAGGAGTAAGAATCCTTACCACTTACTCTAACTTGCTTGCTTTTCACAGATGAGTATCCGGGTGAAACAACCTGTCTTTGGCAGTGCTGGAACTGTTCCAGCTCCTCACCATTGAATGTGCAGACCACCTGCCTGATGACTCTTGAGCACTTAAAATGTGTCTGGTTCTTCTGAGAAGCACATTTTGAAATTATATCGACTTTGAAGTAACTTAGATTTAAATAGCTGCATGTAGTTTGGGAATGCCTCACAAAGCATTTAAGTCGCGACCTTGGATGTGATGTTAGTGCCTTCTGTGTGTGTGTGGTGCCAGGGGAACGAACCCAGGACCTCATGTGTGCAAAAAATGTGCTCTACCACCAACCTCTATTGCCACTCCTAGGTTTTCTTCTTTTATTCATGACCTTCAAACTCTAGGCAAGATGGGCTTCTGTGGAGCAGGAGACTTATGCTAGGTCATTAACTTAAACTTTCATACAGGTAGAGGTAGTTGGAAGTGGCCTGTGAAATGTTTCAGTATAAAAGAAGATAATGAATCTATAGATCTTCTCAGGGTTGAGATGGATTGGAGAATTTTAATGATAAAATGCTAAGTGTTCACCCTACATCATAGGAAGACTATCTTTTGGAGACCAGAATGGTTATTTGATATATTCCCTGATTGAGTTTCTTAAGGACAAATGATTAAAAAATCCCACCAGAATTCAGAGATGAGAAAGCCAGCATCTGTGGCTAAAGTCCCCAGCCTTCTTTGGCAAATGCTCTATGTTGTGTTACAGAAAAACATGTCTGTGCAAACTCACTGAGTCAGTGCTGTGCTCACTCAGGCTCAGTCCCAGCCTCCAGCCTCTCAGGCAAACACCATGGTCTCCTCTATGTCTGGACTGGTTTCTTTCCATGAATTCAGTCCAGGAGGATGTAATAAAGTCATGGCTTGAGGAATAATCACAAGGGCTGTTTTACCTGAGACTATATAGAGAATAAGCCACAGAATTATTCTGGCATCTGCATAATGAAACTCATCCTATTCTTTTTATGGACAATAGTAAGTTCTTAAGAAACTAACCTGAAGACAGTTATCCTTTGTTCAGGATTCAGCATGCTTCTCTGTGCACATGTGCATGTACATATATGCACACACATCTATGCATGCACACATGTTGGGGGAATGATGGTTACAGTGTGTTTTTTATTTTTATTTTATTTTACTTTTTTGCTTTTTGGGTCACACCCGGCGAAGCTTAGGGGTTACTCCTGGCTCTGCACTCAGGAATTACCCCTGGCGGTGCTTGGGGAACCATATGGGATGCCGAGAATCGAACCCGGGTTGGCCACATGCAAGGCAAACACCCTACCCACTGTGCTATTGCTCCAGCCCCACAGTGTGTTTTTTAATCTTCATAGAACTTGTATATATGTGCGCACAAATATAGTTTTTAAAAGACATGGGTATATCTGCAACTAAAATTCAAAGAAAAGTGACATAAAATGAAAGCCTGGCACCCTAATAATTCTCACAGAACAGAGTCAGTAATATAGAGCTATTAACAAGGCAGCCTCAGAGATAGATGTACCCTATTTTAAAAAGTACCCTTGAAATAGCTTATCAGAAAAAAATAGACGAGGATATTTCAGAGGAACTCAGTGGTAGAAGTAAAGAATATGAGGTGGGAAAGGGACAGGATAGGGCCAGGATAGGATCAGGATAGGCCAAGATGTACAGTTTTGGTTAGAACATAGAGACAGCAGATGGCAAGTGATTGTGAGTCGATGAAAGGCTACCTAAGGTCTGACTGTCAGATTTACTCTGTAGTAAGGAGGGAGCAATTGAAGACATTTAAGCCTTTCTGTAATAGGATGAAATGGAGATTTTGTCAATTAGTCTAGGGCAGTAGCTCTTAGAGCTGCAGAAGAGGTTGTGCATGAAATAATGACGTTCCTGAGAATTCACCTGTGGAAGTAGGGGTTGTCCAAGGATAAAACTTAAAGAAATGAATTTAGGAAGTAGAGGTAAGAAAAGTAAAAAAAAATATAGTGAATACTAATATCCAAAGTCAGGGAAAACAGGCGCTAGGAAGATTGTTTACTCTTTGGAATCAACCACAAGTGTGTGTGGGGTGTAGTGTAGGTAAGATAGAGAAGGGACCAGTATGACAGTAATAACTGGGGATGATCACACTGGACAAGAACTGAGTGTTAAAAGTAGGTAAAGGAATATTCCTTATAACCCTTCAGTATTAATATTGCAAACTACAATGTCCAAAAGGAGAGACAGAGAGGAAGGGAGAGGGAGGGAGAGGGAGGGGGAGAGAGAGAGAGAGAGAGAGCGAGAAAGAGAGAGAGACAGAGACAGAGAGACAGAGACAGAGACAGAGACAGAGACAGAGACAGAGACAAAGAAAAGGGAAAAAAGGAAAAAAGCACTTGCCAAAGAGGCAGGCTAGGGGTTGGGGGGGGGGTGATGAATTGGAAACTGGGGATATTGGTGCTGGGAAATGTACGCTGATGGAGGGATGGGTGGTGGAATACTGTATACTGAAACCTAATCATGAACAGCTTTGTAAGGGTCTATCTTACAGTGATTCAATAAAAAAAGAAGTTAAAATAAAAACAGAAAGAAAGGAAGGAAAAAAGCAAGCAGAAAGAAAGGAAGAAAGAAAGAAAGAAAGAAAGAAAGAAAGAAAGAAAGAAAGAAAGAAAGAAAAAGAAGTGCCAAATATCCCAGACACGAGAAGGACAAATAACATTGGATGGCTGAACTGATCCTCAATGTTCAACTCCATTTAGAAGCATCACTGACCAACAAGACAGATGTGTTTTTTTTTTTTTATGACGAACATGTCATCCATAGGAAAAGATGGATGAAACGAGTAAGCTTAGGAATGGATCGGTTGTTCCAAACAACAGTACAAAGGATGAAGGAAATAAGCGAGATGCAGAGGTAGAAGAGGCTCGTGCCCTTCGAGAGGGGTGTTCAGGGAATTTGTCTTTTGGCAGGTATCACCTCAGCTGTGGTGAATGGGTAAGAAGACCCTGGCCATGCCCCAAGAGTGGGATGGACACTCCCCCCACCCCAGGGAGAAGAGTGTGACGGAGATGCAGAGTCAGACAGTGATGAAGCTGGGTGGAGGCACTGACAGATGCAATGACTGGATGACCAAGGACACAGCTAGCATTGGACCAGCAGGCCCGGCCGGTAGGACCCTGGGAGTTAATCTGGGCTTCCAAGGTCAACAGCATAAAATTGAAAACAGTGAGGAGAAATGGTGGCTGAAGTTAGGAGGCATGTTAGGAGACTTGAAACATCTAGAGATCGCTCTGTAGAGAAGTTTGGCGGCCTATAGCCAAAGTGCGAGAATATCCGTGGGGAGCACCTCGGGTGCACCCCATCCCAGACACTCAAGTAATTATGCAAAAGACACATACCGAGGCTTCATGGCATCACTGTCACCGAAGAGCACTGCACTGTAGCACTGCCCTCTCGTTCATTGATTTTGTTCGAGTGGGCACCAGTGATGTCTCCATTGTCTGATTTGTTGTTACTGTTTTTGGCATATCGAATACGTCACGGATAGCTTGCCAGGTTTTGCTGTGTGGGCAAGATACTCTTGGTAGTTTGCCGGGCTCCCTGAGAGGGGCGAAGGAATCGAACCCGGGTCTGTTGCATGCAAGGCAAACGCCCTACCCACTGTGATAAGGACAAAAACGGAACTTCTGGCACCTTTCAGTTCTGTTCCTGAAGTCCCCCAGGAAAGCCTAGAAGGAATTCTGCATTCCTGTTGGACACAGCACTAGAGCAGAGGCCTCTGGCAGGGCCCCCCGACTTCTGGTTGAGTGGCTGGCCTTTGCCACTCCTAGCCCTGAGGCTACAGAGATGGGTTAGGAAAGCCAAAGCGAGTCAGCGGCCAGAGAATCGCCTCTGTGATCCCAAGCGTCACTTCACACACTGCGCTGGACTCCTGGGTGTTGACAACTGCAGGGTAATTTTAATTATCCTCGGCAGTATTTCACAATACCTCTGCCAACTGATATTTTGTAAAAGGCCATGAAGTTTAATAGTTGGCTGCTTCAAGGGAGTGCTTAGCCTCTAAAGCCCAGCTGAAGGAGGCCTAGTGAGATCTGGTTTATAATTATAAGGGTTGAGAAGTGGTTGGGGATTCTATAAATGCCAAATGAATAAAGATAGTCGCTCCATCCAAGGCCTGCTTCCAAGTACCTGGGTCAGCTGTCCAGAGTGTGTGCCTTGGACATGGGCAGGAAGCTCTGCTGTCCTAGAGACCCCTCTGAGAGGGAGAAGGAGAAGGATCTCATTCTTCCTCTCTCACCTCTCCTGTGAAGCTCGAGTTGCTGTGACAAAGCTTTTGGGTGGTCCAGGGAGAAAGCATGAGCATAGGGAAAGGGAGGCTGGAAAAATGACTGCAAATGGACCGGGTTCACTGGGGCGGAATCTCCTACCTCCTTCAACCATGTGACCATATTGCCTTCAACCCTGTTAAAATTGATTTGGGGCATCTAACCCCCAGAGCATAAGAGAACACACTTGTACTGCCTGAAGGCAGTATGTTTATGGTCAGGGTTAGAGCAGCCATAGAGAAGGAATGTAAGCTCCACAGGTGGTCTTACTGCTGCCAGCGAAGCATCTGATGAGGAATACTCATGCTCCCAGGCAGTCAGGAGACCCAGGGGCATTTGCCTCTCCAGAGAGTTTATAGAACTGTGGTTTCAGGATCTCAACCTGCTGTAGCCAAACCTACATTTCATCAAATTCAAAGATGGTAGAATGCACTCCAGAACTGGAGGAACAGTGGCATCTAGAACAATAACCTTCCAGCCAACTTTTCTTGGGATTTAATCACAGGGGGTGGTCATTAAGCATGGGGAATTCCTGGGTTTCTTCCCAGAGTGCTTCTTTCTTTCTTTCTTTCTTTCTTTCTTTCTTTCTTTCTTTCTTTCTTTCTTTCTTTCTTTCTTTCTCTCCCTTCTTTCCTTCCTTCCTTCCTTCCTTCCTTCCTTCCTTCCTTCCTTCCTTCCTTCCTTTCTCTCTCTTTCTTTCTTCCCTTCCTTCCATACTTCTTCCTCCCTCCCTCCCTCCCTCCCTCCCTCCCTTCCTTCCTTCCTTCCTTCCTTCCTTCCTTCCTGTACTTATTTCTCTCTCTCTCTCTTTCTTTCTTTCTTTCTTTCTTTCTTTCTTTCTTTCTTTCTTTCTTTTTCTCTTATCACCATGAGATATACCATTACAAAGTTTTTCATGGTTGGGTTTCAGTCATACAATGTTCCAATAGCCATTCTTTCACCAGTAGGTTACATGGGGTTGAAATGATGCATTTTAACCAGTGCCTGCTGGGACGCTAATGGCAGGAGTGGCCGCAGTGGTAGATGAGGGAAGCCTTGTGTGCTCCCTCTGCAGCCAGCCCACCCACAGTGGGAACATCTTGGCGGCCTTCGTTCACCTGCTCTAAGCAGAAAAGCTATGTGATAGCCCTGGGGACCTATCCCTAGGAGGTGACCGGATAGGGGGAAGAAAGGACCCCCTTAAAAGTGCCATTGTGCTTTCATAGATCAGTCATCTCAGTTACCAAGAAATAGCCACAGAACTGAACCAGTGATGCAACTTGAGTCAGAAAGTATCAAAAGCTGAAGCTTTGTGCAAATATTCTCTGTTTTATGGTCTCTTTGTTTGTTTGTTTGTTTTCACTGTGGAGGTCACACCTGGAGGAGATCAGGCCTTACTCCTGCTCTGCACTCAGGCATCACTCCTGAAGTCTCAGGAACCATATGGGTTTCTAAGGATTGAACCTGGTATGGATATGTTCAGTCCAAAGGCCTTACCTGCTATACTATCTCTCCAGACCCTGTTCCCATCCTTTTGAAACCTCTGTTGTTCCTACTATCAAGTCCATGATGCCTATTCCTTGGTGGCTGCAGAACATAGCTATGCCCTCTGCACTGCCCTCTCTATATACCTCATCCATTTTCAATCAGGTCTGGTTTTTGACAGCAATTCTAGGTTAGTGCTTCTACTGACTTTGATAATGAAAAATTTTTAGCATGTAAAAAAATTCCTTTAAACCATATTTGTCCCAAAGTCAGTCTATTCTTAATTCAGTATTACAAGCTTACATTTCTTTGTTAAATATTTTCTTATATAATATTATTGTGTTTGCACCCTGACTCTGCCATAAGTTGAATGTTTTCATGTAATTTCCCTCATGATATTTATTTCACTGTCTGGGGGGGGGGGATAGTCATACTCACCTGAAGGTCAGGTACAAAAATTGAGAAATTGAGAGAGAGAGGCGGGGGAGAGAGAGAGAAGGAGAGAGAGAGAGAGAAAGAGGGAAGGAGGGAAAGAGAAAGACAGAGAGAGAATATACTTAAAGCAGATGGTTTAGTAAGTGACAGGTCCTTATATCAATATAACCGGGGACATGATCCAGTCAGATAAACTAGAGAAAGATTTCAATCCTGGAGTAACTTTATTTTTTATTTATTTATTTTGTGTAGGCCCCCAAACAGTGCTCAGAAGACCCTGGGCCTTCCTGGTAATTCTTGGCAAGCTTGCCTAGCTTGGGGGTACCATGTGGTGTCGGGAATTGAGCCAGGGTTGACTGGTCATATATAAGGCAAGCGCCTTACCCCCGGTACTATTTCTCTGGCCCAAATCTGGAGTAACATTAAAGGTAGCTTGAGTGAAGGGAAATGAGACTTCTCTCTCCTTATAAGAATTTTCTAGAGATGCAATCAGAAAGTTTATTTTAAACTTGAAAACAAGTAAAAAGGTGGGGCAGAGAGATATAGTTCAATGGTTCATTTAATGCAGGAGCCCAGGATCCAAAATCCAGCAGAAAATATTACTCTCAACCCTGCAGGGAGTCACTCCCAAGCACTGAGCCAGGAGTAGAGATGGGTACACTTGTAGAGAGTTCCTTTTTTCATTTTTGACTAGTACTTGGGGGAAGAAAAGAGATAAAGGTAGCAATATAAGTATTTGCAAATTGATCATAGGTTAATTTATTTCTCACTGCCTTCTTTGACTTCTTGAGGACTTTATTCATATTGTTACTTAATCAAAGTTATTTCTGCCTCCTCCCTTTAATGATCAGTTCTCTGAGGAAAATGATTATACTATGTGCATTTTGTATTCCAAGTTCCCAGTACAGAATCCAGCAGTTAATATCCAGTTAGGATGGACAAAGCTTTCTAGGTTCTTATGTTTTCCAGTGTGGTCCTAGACCCCACCTGGACATTAACTGTGAGCAGTCAGAATGCAGAATTTCAGGTCTCACTTCAGTGTCGCTGAATTGGTGTTAGCATTTTAGTAAGGTTTTCAGATGATTCTGTTTACTTGTCTAGGTCATTGCTAATTTGGTGTCAATGACTTTGATACTAGATATGAGTGAGATTCAAATGTAGAAAGATGAGGTGATTGTCTTTAGTTCATAGTGGTCCAGAAATGAACACAAAATTAAAATCATTGCCTCAGTAGGATTGCTTCTGAGATCAAAGTTAGACAAATTATGCTCTCAGGTTAAAATTCTGATTGTGTTAAAAAAAGCCTCAGAATTTTGGAGACTAGAGCAGTTAAGGTTTATCTGTTGGAGGATGCTGCTTTCTTTAAGAAAATCTCCAAAAGTGAAGATATTTATACCTTATGGGGTTCCAGCTTGGGTCCTTGGGCCTTACTCAAGAGAAGCCTCTGACTTGATTTCTATTGACTCCAAGCCACTAAGCTCTGGAAAATTGAATTATCTCTTCCTAAAATCATGATGGTTAATCACACAATTCAAATCTCTCTTTGTCACATCTAGGGCTTAAATTGTCAGGAGTATTTGCCCAATATCCTTAATGATTGAGCCAAAGACAAAGGAAGAAAGACAAACAGAAACTTCTGGGAGTCTCAGATACACAGCCCTTAAAAGGAAAGTCCTTGTTGCCTGATGCATACGTGATAGCTTGCAGATAAGAATCTAGAGTTACAGAACAGGAATCTTCAAAAATATTTGCAGAGAGATTTCACTTCAATGTCCTGTCGGAAAGTAATGATTTTTTCCTTTTCGTTTGAGCCATGCTTCAATTGTTCTTGACAAATCCCACAAGTCAAACTGCAAAAGAATGGCGATTTTTGTCCTCTCCTTTCTAAAACGATTCAGCAAGTCAATAGAATCCCCATGGCAGAGTTTTGTGCCGGAGGAAACTGTCCCTGTTGTCTCATCTGGGATCTGTAAACCCAAATGCTTTCAGGAGCCCAGTAAATAAAGCCCATGTGAGAAGGCAGTCAGCTACAGAATGGTTAGTGTTTCTCTGCCTATGGGAACAGGAAAGCAGATACTTAGAAAAGTCAGATCGAACACATCTGTGTCCTTTAGTTGGACTACTATATTTTAGAAACCTGAGATCCAGAAAAACTAAATTTTATGCTTGGGATCACATAACTATAACTTAATCACTTAAACAAATACTCCGATTGTGACATGTTTATCCATGGAGGGGTCACTCAGATGGTATTTGTATACACAATTGTGTGTCTGTGTATTAAATCAAACAGACTTGATTCTAGTAATCAGTTATTTGGAAACTACCTAGTTGCTAACAACAGAAATCCCTAGCATCACGTGGGATACTCAGTGAGAAAGTAAAACAAATTAAAACCAGCTTTTCTATTTATCTGGCACCCATTTTTATAAGGCTATAAAGAATTATATGTACAGATCTTGGATCTTTTTGAAGGTAAAGGCCCTAAAAGGCCCTCCCGTTGATCGTCGATTTGCTCGAGCGGGCCCAGTAACGTCTCCATTGGAGACTTTGTTGTTACTGTGTCTGGCATATCGAATACTCTCGGTAGCTTGCCGGGCTCTCCGAGAGGGGCGGAGGAATCGAACTCGGGTCGGCCATGTTGGCCGCGTGTAAGGCGAACGCCCTACCCGCTGTGCTATCGCTCCAGTCTGGCATTTTACTAGTATTGTACATTTTACTAGAAAAAAAGTAGACTCTTGAGTTTAAAATTCAATTTTTCAATTACTTAGAAAAAGTCTTTGTATATTTCTGACGAGGTCACAGTGACTTGAGCCACTCTCTGAACTTATTCTGGCCCGGTGGTCAAGGACGGAGTGTGCCCATTTGTATTCCCCCCCAATTTGGATTTAGCAAGATATAGCAGTCATAAGTTTCTAGCTTCCTAGGGTTCTGTTTTGGGCCCTCCTGTGCCAGCTTTTCTTTCTTTTTTTAAAATTTTTATTAGTGAAACACCATGAGGTACAGTTGTAGACACAAATTTTTGTGCTTGGGTTTCAGTTATATGATGGAGTACCCATCCCTCCACCAGTGCCCATTCTCTACCCACCACCACTGATCCCAGAATCCCCTCCCACCCCCCATACTCCCCATCCCACTCTGCCTCTGTGGCAGGGTATTTCCTTTTGTTCTCTCTCTCTTTTGGGATGCTATGGTTTGCAAAAGAGGCATTGAGTGGCAATCATGTTCGGTCTATAGTCTACTTTCAGCATGCTTCTCCCATCCTGAGAGGATCCTCCCAATACCCTTTATTTGGTGCTCCCTTCCCCATTTGAGCTTCCTTTCCCCCTAGCGCGTGCGGCTATGTGCCAGCTTTTCTTAAGACATGTCAGTCTGTTCTTGTGTGAGGTAGGGGAACAGGCTAGCAATGAGGCAGTGAGAGCCCTGGCAATGCTCACATAGCACCACATTCATTTGGTAAACACAAGAGTCCTCTGTTTAGCACTGTTCTCTGTGTATACAATGTAGTTTTATTACTTTCCACCTGCCAGGTACTTTCTTGATGTCTTTTCATTTAATTCTTACAAGGTGTTAAATATTAGCACCATTGACACCCCTGATTTACGAACAAGGAGATTTAGAGAGTTTAAGTAATTTACTCGTGTTTTGAATTTTGACCCAGAACTATCTCCCTTTATAGCTCAGGTTCTAGGCACTATTTTCTATACACTTTCAACCATTCAAAGGCAAACCTAATTTTGAAGGTTAAGGAACAAGAAACAGGCAAGCAATGAGCCGGTCAGAGTCCTGGCAGTGTCTCACATAGCACCATTTGTTTTACATTTTTATCAAGTTGGCCCTTTTCCTATGGATGAATCAGCCATCTTGAGCCAAGTTTTTGAGTTACAAGTAGAAGGATACCAACCTTGATTCCAGTTAGAGGAGAGAAGATAAGTTGTTATTTACAGCAATCCAATTTTTAGAACATCAACGTTTTATTTTATGTTTACATATTTTTGACCATTCCCAGCTGTGCCTAGAGATTACTCCTAGGCTTGTGTTCACTGATCACCCTGACACTGAAGGGCATTTATATGTAGTGCCGGGTTTGGGATATGGGTTTATCTTGTGAAAGGCAAGTGCATTGCCCACTGGATTATCTCTCTGGTCTTGTATTTTTTTGTTTGTTTTAGTAGTTAGTGTCTGAAAATAAAGTTTTTGAAAAGCAAATCTTATAGTTCTTCTGACTTTGGTTATAAATCTAGAGCCAAAGTCCCACAGGCTGATGCAGAGAAGACCAGTCCTCCGCTTTGTTGGTTAAAAACGTTTGGTCAGATCTACACAGAGGCAGGGTGGAATGGGGGGGCTAGGGGGTGGGAGAGATACTGGGATCCGTGGTGGTGGGAAATGGGCACTGGTGGAGGGATGGGTATTCGATCACTGTATAATTGAAACCCAAGCACAAAAATTTGTAAGTCTATAATTGTACCTCATGATGTCTCACTAATAAAAATTTTTTTTAAAAATTATTTTTTAAAATAAGAAAAAAGTTTGGTCAGATCTAGTCTGGTCTGACCCAGGAAGATCATAACTCAGAAAAGTCCATAGGGCCTGAGAGAAAGCTCAGAGGTCTAGTGTACATGTTTTGCATGCAGGACACTTGGGTTAGATCCCTGGTACCTCACTGTCCTCTGAGTACCAATAGGAGTGACCTCTGAGCACTGAGCTGGGAATAGCCCACGAGAACTGCGGGGTATGGTTCCCAAACCAAAACCAAATCATAAATACCAATATGTTTCATAGTCCTCTCTTGACCCTGGACCCCTTCCAGGGCAACTCTTTCCCTCACTTTTCCTTTTTTATAATTTTTTTATAATTTTATTTATTGAATCACCGTGAGAGCAGTTACAAAGCTTTTGAATTTAAGTCTCGGTCATACAGTGAAATACCTGTCCCTTCAACCAGTGCCCATTTTAAACCACCAAAAACCCCATCCCACACCCTCCCGCTACCTGTGGGGCAGATGATTTCCACATTACTCACTCTCTACTTTGGTTACATTCAATATTTCGACACCAGACCCACCATTATTATTTGGGATTTTACCCCAACACTCAGATCTGCCAAAAAGGCAAAATTAGACAATTTATTTTCTATTGCTGATTATGAATAACATACGATGTTGTGCAGCTGCAGTAGTGGCCGTGCGATTTTGAAATTTAAACAATTAAATCTGGAGGGATTTCTGCCAAAACCTGCTGGGTTCCGAGATTTGCTCCTGAGTCTCTTGGATCATGGCCATTAAGCAGCTTGATCAGGAGCCAGAGAGGCCGTTTGTGGGCGGCAACTCAGGGTCTCCTTGGGGTGGGGAGGAAAGGGCCGGCTCCACCCCCACCCTGTGAGACCCCACGTGTCTCATCACTGTGGGCCTAAACCTGACTGTCCAATGGCCTCTGGAGGATGGTGGCCACCAGACTGCCAAGGGGGCGCAGGTGGAGGGACAGCACCCTTTTCCCCCTGGGGCAGCCCAGAGACAGTAACCTACTGCGCAATCCAGACGCATTTCTGCCAAAAACCACTGGGTTTCGAGATTTGTTTCTGAGTCTCTTGGATCATGGCCATTAAGCAGCTTGATCAGGAGCCAGAGAGGCCGTTTGTGGGCCGCAACTCAGGGTCTCCTTGGGGTGTGGAGGAAAGGGCTGGCTCCACCCCATCCATAAGGCCCCACGTGTCTCATCACTGAGGGCCCAAACCTGACTGTCCAATGGCCTCTGGAGGATGGCAGACACCAAGCCGCCAGGGGGAACAGGCCAATGCACCAAACCTATTTCCACCTGGGGTGGCCTGGTGCCTGTAATCTATTTCAAGGATGGGACATATTTCTGCCAAAAGCTACTGGGTTCCAAGATTTGTTTCTGAGTCTCTAGGATCATGGCCATTAAGCAGCTTGATCAGACGCCAGAGAGGCTGTTTGTGGGCTGCAACTCAGGGTCTCATTGGGGCAGCGGGGAGAGGGCCTGCTCCACCCCCATCCCGTGAGACCTTGCATGTCTCATCACTGAGGGTCTAAACCTGGCTGTCCAATGGCCTCTAGAGGATGAAGGCCACTGAGCCGCCAAGGGGGAGCAGGTGGAGGGGCAGAACCCTTTCCTCAATGGGGTGGTCCAGCGACAGTTACCTACTGTGGGGTCTGGACACATTTCTGCCAGAAGCCGCTGGGTTTTGAGATTTGTTTTTGAGTCTCTGGGATCATGGCGGTTAAGCATCTTGGTCAGGAGCCAGAGAGGTCCTTTGTGGGCGGCAACTCGAGGTCTCATTGGGGTGGGGAGGAAAAGGCTGGTTCCACCCCCATCCCGTGAGGCCCCACGTGTCTTGTCACTGCGGGCCTAAACCTGACCATCCAGTGGCCTCTGGAGGATGGTGGCCACTGAGCCACCAAGGGGAACAGGCCAAGGCATGATACCTATTCCTACCTGGGGTGGCCTGGCACCTGTAACCTACTGCAGGGACCAGACGCATTTCTGCCAAAAGCTGCTGGGTTCCGAGATTTGTTTCTGAGTCTCTGGGATCATCGCCATTAAGCAGTTCAACCAGGAACCAGAGAGGCCTTGCCTCCAATTACATAGCTGATCTGGAGGTGGTTTGTGGGTGTCTCTTCCACATACCTAACTTTTGGCCATTTACTTTCTTGGTAAAGTTTGCCCCAAGTTTTTTGGGTCTGGCCAAAGGCACAGCAGCAATTTTGGGGTATCTGGAAGTCTGAAGGCGCCATGAGGCTGCTGATGCATTTGCCTCACAGGTACAGATTGACCTGCTGGTGGCACCATACCCCCTCATGACTTATTTCATTCAGTATTCCAACAGCAATCCCACCACCAGTGCAGCTTCCCACGACCATTATTTCCAATTTTTCCAACCACCCCTCAATCTGTCCCTATAACAGGACCTGAATAATTTATTTTATACTACTTCTTATAATTCACCAAAAATAAAAAAATTCTTTAGAAAGATTGTTAATATTATTGTATCTCATCACGGAGCCATTAAGTCCTTGTAGAACATATTACTAACATGTTGTTACAGGTTAAGACTTATTTGTTTGCATTTTCTTAATCAAGATTGATTGTCTTCTACTTTACATCCTATCCAATGTGTTGTGCTACTCCAGGTTCATCAGTGGTGCAGAGTTTGAGATGTCGTGTGCCCACAAATATGGCCACATGCTCCAGGAATTCAAAAACTTTTTTTTAAGCTTAATTAATTTTTTTTAATTAGTGGGACACCAGGAGGTACAGTTGTAAACTTACAAACTTTCGTGATTGGGTTTCAGTTATACAATGATTGAGTACCCATCCGTTCACCAGTGCTCATTCTCCACCACCAATAGCCCTCCTACCCATTTCCCCACCCCGTCCCACCTCTGTGGCAAGGCATTTTCTTTTGCTCTCTCTTTCCTTTAGGGTGTTGTGGTTTGCAATAGAGGTATTGAGTGGCCATCGTGTTTGGTCTATAGTCTACTTTCCGCACACATCTCACATTCTGAGTGAGTCCTCCAAAGTCCCTTTACTTGGTGTTCCCTTCTCTACCTGAGCTGTCTTTTCCCCCAGCATCTGCTGCCAGCTTCCAAGCCTTGGAGCAGATCTCCTGGACTTATCTTAACTATTCTTGGGTGTTTGTCTCCCATTCTATTACTTTATATTCCCCAGATGAGTGCAGACTTTCTATGTCTGTCCCTCTCTTTCTGATTCATTTCACTTAGCATGATACTTTCCAGGTAGAACAACTTGTATGCAAATTTCATGACTTAATCTTTTCTGACAGATGCATAGTATTCCATTGTGTAGATGTACCAAAGTTTCTTTAACCAATCATCTGTTCTCGAGCATTTAAGTTTTTTTTTTTTTAGATTTTGGCTATTGTAAACAGTGCAGCAATGAACATACAAGTGCAGATGCCATTTTGACTATACTTTTTTGTCTCTCCAGGATATATTCCAAGGAGTGATATTGCTGGGTCAAATGGGAGCTCAATTTCTAAGTTTTTAAGAATCGCCCATACTGTTTTCCAAAAGGGCTGAACCAGTTGGCATTCCGTCCAACCAGCAGTGAAAGAGAGTCCCTCTCTCCCCACATCTGCACCAACACCAGTTGCTTCTGTTCTTTTGGATGTGGGCCAGTCTCTGTGGTGTGAGATGATATCTCATTGTTGTTTTGATCTGCATCTCTCTGATGATTTGTGATGTAGAGCATTTTTCTCATGTGCTTTTTAGCCATTCAGATTTCTTCTTTTTTAATAATTAAATAATATTTTATTCTCTTACGTGTATTTTATATATTCACAAATAACACCTGAATGTATACATTATTATACATATGCATTTTTCACATAGGCATAGAACATGCTCTCATTATTATTGCATCCACTGGTTGAAACTTAGCTGGTTTCTACATTTTTAACAACTTTATTAAGTTATTAGTTTAGTTACAGACATTCAATATTTTATTTTTTAAATTTTTTTAAATTTTAAATATTTTAATATACTTCTTTTTTATCTTTTTTTTATTAGTGAAACACCATGAAGTACAGTTATAGACTTATAAATTTTTGTGCTTGGGTTTCAGTTATACAATGATCAAGTACCCATCCCTCCACCAGTGCCCATCCTCCCCCACCACGGGTCCTAGCATCCCTCCCACCCCCCATCCCCCCATCCCACTCTGCCGCTGTGGCAGGGCATTCCCCCTTGTTCTCTCTCTTTTCTTTTGGGTACTGTGTTTTGCAAGAGAGGCATTGAGTGGGAATCATGTTTGGTCTATAGACTACTTTTAGCATGTCTCTCCCACCCTGGGAGGGTCTTCACAACACCCTTTATTTGGTGCTCTCTTCTCTATCTGAGCTTCCTTTTCACCTAGCACATGTGGCTGGCCTTCAAGTCATGGAGCAAAATTCCTGGTACTAATCTCAGCCATTCCTGGGTGTTAGTATCCCGTTTTGTTGCTTTATGTTCCCCAGATGAATGCAATCTTTCTGTGTCTATCCCTCTCTTTCTGACTCATTTCGCTTAACATGATACTTTCCATGTAGTACCACTTGTATGTAAATTTCATAACTTCATCTTTTCTAACAGCTACATAGTACTCCATTGTGTAAATGTACCAAAGTTTCTTTAACCAGTCATCTGTTCTGGGGCACTCAGGTTTTTTCCAGATTCTGGCTATTGTAAAGAGTGCTGCAATGAACAAACAATTGCAGATGTCACTTCGACTATACCTTTTTGCCTCTCTGGGATATAATCCCAGGAGTGCTATAGCTGGGTCAAATGGGAGATCAAATTCTTTGACAAAGTTTCTGTTCATTTCATCACCCCATTTTTAATGGGGTTGGATGTTTTCTTCTTATGGAGTTCAACCAGTGCTTTTTATATCCTTGATATCAACCCATTATTGGATGGGTATTTGGTGAATATCCTTTCCCATTCTGCAGATTGTCTTTGTATTTTGGTCACTGTGTCTTTTGCGGTGCAGAAGCTTCTTAGTTTAATATAGTCCCATTTGTTTATCTCTGTTTCCACTTGGTTGGTCAGTGGCATGTCATCTTTGAAGATACCATTAACCTCAATATCGTGGAGGGTTTTGCCTACCTTGTCTTCAATGTATCTTATGGATTCTGGTCTGATGTTGAGATCTTTAATCCATTTTGATCTTTTGTGCATGGTGTTAAGTTGGTGTTAAATAAGCCCATTATTTTGGTATGTGGTTTTCCAGTTATGTCAGCACCATTTCTTTAAGAAGTTTTCCTTGCTCCACTATATATTTCAGGAATTCATAAACTTTGAATGGGGTAATACAGCTAGAGAAATTTTTAACTTGATGGTTTCTTTGGGTGTCCCGGATGACAGAGTCTGATGCGGGGTCCAGAAGCATCACTGCAATTGTTGATCTCTTTTTAGAATTATTTATGAGTTTCTGGATCATGGCTTAATGATTAATGAGCTTATCTGTTTTCAGAGGCAGTTTATGAGTGTGACTGCCATGATTGTGGAAGAACAGGGAGATAGGGGGGAGGTAGCCCATTCCTGAGTCCAAGAGAGCCTGGAGTCTTGTATACCTGAATTTTTCAACAGATCAATTTCTGGATTAGGATAGTCCCGAGCAATGGAGTCCAGCACAAGCATGTCAGTGGTTGGAATGTGGAAATTTTCTGCTGTCTGAGCTCATCTGTCAACCTCTGTGGTGGCCTGGATGACTCAGCCACATCTCTGCTTATCACTTCAAATAATTATATCTTAAATTGTCCTAACATACACTTTCAATTGAATCTTTCGAGAAAATGGAATATTTTTAATGACTTAATGTATATATTTTATTCCATTAAATGTATTCTGAGGCTATTTTGTAAGTGTTTTGAGAAAAACTCTAAACATGTTTGGAGTTTCAGTAAATTCAATACTAATCTAAATAAAGTAACTCATGCCTGAGGTTTTGGAGTACTTTTATTTGGTCTGTCACATCCCTATAATTCCATCTTGGCATTTACATTCTCTTTCCCAACTCTCCTTCTAGGACAAGTTTATATATTTTTTAAAAATATAGGTGTGAGAGGGCATGGTGCCGCCAGCAGGTCTGTCTGTACCTGTGAGGTGAGTGCATCAGCAGCCTGATGGCACTGTCAGACTTCCAGATACCCCAAAATTGATGCTGTGTCTTTGTCCAGACCCCAAAAACTTGGGGCAAAGTTTACCAAGAAAGTAAACAGCCAAAAGTTAGGTATGTGGGAGACACACCCACAAATCACCGGCTCAGCTATATAATTGGAGGCATGGCCTCTCTGGTTCCTGATCAAATGCTTAACGGCCATGATCCTAGAGACTCAGAAATGAATCTTGGAACCCAAAGGCTTTTGGCAGAAATGTGTCCTGTTCCTGCAGTAGGTTACTGGCTCTGGGCCCCTCCAGGTGGGAATAGGTTTTGTGCCTTGTCCTGTTCCCCCAGGCGGCCTGGTGACCACCATCCTCCAGAGGCCACTGGACAGTCAGGATTGGGCCTGCAGTGACGAGACATGCGGTGCCTCACCAGATGGGGGTGGAACTGGCCCTTTCCTCCCCAACCCAACGAGACTCCAAGTCGCCACCTACAAATGGCCTCTCTGGCTCCTGATCAAGCTGATTAAGGGCCATGATCCCAGAGACTCAGAAACAAATCTCGAAACCCAGCGGCTTTAGGCAGAAATGCATCTGAACCGCATACAAGGTGGCCACCACCTCAGAACTTATGGGAAAGCCAGGTATGAGCCGGTGGTGACGGGGCAACTGCAGTCTCATGGGAAGGGGAACAGTACCAGCTCGTCCTTCACAACCTACCGAAGTCACGAGTTGCCCCACAAGAGCGGCTCTCCAGCACAGCCATGGCTCCAGAGGCAAAAGGACTTAATCCAGAGCCCAGCAGCTTGTGGCAGAAAAGTGAATGGACTATGCGTTAAACTATGGCGCCATGCCTCCCCAGGAGGGAAAGGGTGTTGCTCCCTTCTGCCTTCCCCTCCCTTCCCCCCCCAGCAGCAGGTTGACTGCTGCCTCAGAGCTTATAGGAAAGCTAGATATGAGCCAGCGGTGACAGGGCAACTGCAGTCTCATGGGAAGAGGGGCAGTACTGGCTCGTCCTTCACGCCCTACCGAGGTCACAAGTTGCCTCCCATGAGCGGCTCTCCTGCACAGCCATGGCTCCAGAGGCAAAATGACTTAATCCAGAGCCCAGCAGAGTGCGGCAGAAAAGTGAATGGACCATGTGTTAAACTATGGCGCCATGCCTCCCCAGGAGGGAAAGGGTGTTGCTCCCTTCTGCCTTTTTCCCCCCAGCAGCAGGATGACCGCCACCTCAATGCTTATAGGAAAGCCAGGTATGAGCCAGTGGTGACGGGGCAACTGAAGTCTCATGGGAAGGGGACCAATACTGGCTCGTCCTTCATGCCCTACCGAGTTCACGAGTTGCCCCCCATGAGCAGCTCTCCTGCACAGCCATAATACCAGACACACAGAAACCGATCTCGTAATTATCTGACTCTTTGCAGAAATCCAAAATTGCGTGGCCACTATTGTGGCTGCACAGGCATTGGAAGGGGTGCGAGGAGGCGGGGGGGAATTGTGGTTCTTGGTGGTGAAAAATGAGTACTGGTGAAGAGAAAGGTGTTTGATCATCGTATGATCAAGAGTTAAACCTGAAAGCTTGGTAACCTTTTCCACAGTGATTCAATAAATAAATATAAGAAGAAAAAGAAATAAATAAAATTATGAAAAAAAAGTAAGGTGGAGTTCATGCCCAATTCAATCAGCTAATCAATGACTGAATAAATAGCAGTACTCCTACATAAAAAAAATAGGTGTGTGTGTGTGTGTGTGTGTGTGTGTGTGTGTGTGTGTGTGTTATTGAGGTGGGGTATTGTCCTTGCCTATTCTACCTGGAGTGACAATCATTGTATTCGAGTGACAATTTTTAGTGATAGTTGTAAATAGAGTAATGGGACAGGATACTAAATGTCTCTGTTGTTCTAGAGCTCTGCAGTATAAAATAGGGAAGAATAACATGCAATGTACATGGTCTCATTTTCAAAGCCATGGGGCCCAATTATGAATCTTGCCTGTCTTTTTCCAGTTACTCTTCTCTGGCCTTCGGGTTCACATTGGTAAATTCAGAGCAGTAATATCTGTTCATAGGGTTACTGTGCCCTAGAAACCACAAACAATGCAGTAGTTCCTTGGTAATTGCTTTCTTTAGGTTTGCTTCACTGAACAATGTGAATGATTCTCAAAGTTAAGGTAGATTCTCAAAAACCAACCAGATTCATTATAACCCCTCGACGAGCACTTTTGTCTCCTTTCTCCCTGATCTTTCTCCTGCTGATAGAACAAAGTGGGGCTGGTTCCTTTTCTTTATCACCCTGACCACAGGGAATTTATGCGGTGGGCTGGTTCAGGGTAGGGCAATAAAGGGCTAAGGGGGTTTCCTTCCAACGGTGATACATGACCAAATGCCAGGAAAAAATGTGTTCACCCTTTCCAGTGCACACCCAGACTCTCTCCGTCATGCGCACAACTAAAGATTGCTTTAACATGTGGTCTCCTTACTCAAAGAGGAGGAATATTTGATTCCTGTGACTATCTGAGCAGGTGGCATTCCGCTCCCTGAGTTCTCCCCTACGTGGAATTTGGAGGGCCAGAGGAAGCTGTGGGTCTGACCAGACTGAGGCACAGAATAAGGAGCTTCAGTGGCGCCAGAGCAAGAGCCAGCCTGGGCTGCCAAGCCTGGGCTGGCCTCTTTTACACTTGGCGTGACCTTTTATACCCAGGGCAAGTGGTGCTTTCCAAGATGGAGTGGGTGGAGTGTTAGAACCCGATGTCAAGAGTTTCCAAAACTCAAATAGTTGTCAAATAATGATGGCAAGCACTGCAAAATGTAGCCTTCCCACCTCCCACCCACACCTGCCGTGGCTCTCTGTTGCAGCAGAACTCCCTGGCAGAGCAGCCAGCAGCTACTCTTCACCTTGGGCATTCCAGACAGCAGAACACTGTGCAGCTTCTTCTCTAATGACTGGATTTTTCTCTGGAAGAACCGCAACATCAGATTGAGCTGACTAGAACAAACTAAAATTAGTGTAGGCACCTCAACAGATGAATGCAACATGGCCACAGCCCAGGGAGGAGTCAAAGGGAAGAGGGCAGAATTTCTTTCTTGGTCCTACGATTGCATCCTGACCAAGCTAAGGACTATATTTTAGGTGACTACACATCCAGTCCAGTTAACTCCAGTTAACTCACGTCAAGTTAACTCACGTCCAGCTAACTCCAAATATGCCCTTTTCATCTCAAAGCATGGTGATATAGGGGCTGAAGAGATAGTACAGAGATATCTGCCATGCATGCAACTGACTTGTCTAACCCTGGTAATATCTTTGCTACCACATATTGTTCCTTGAGTACTGCCAGGGGTTACTCCTGAGCATGAGCCAGGAATAGCTCTGGAGTATTGCCTGGCATAGTCTAAAACAAAAACAAAACATGGGCTGGAGAAATAGCACAATGGGTAAGGCATTTGCCTTGCACGCGGCTGACCCGGGTTTGATTTCCAGCATCCCATATGGTCCCCTGAGCACCACCAGGGGTAATTCCTGAGTGCAGAGCCAGGAGTAACCCCTGTGCATCGCCACGTGTGACCCTGCCCATCCCCCCCCCCAAGCAAACAAATTAAAAATATTGGTTTCAGCTGGGGAGACCCTGGCACGTGTGAAGTCCCACATTTGCTACTTGGCCTCCCATGTTTTTCCAGGGTAGAGTACAGCAGAGAGGCTGTTGGAATCAGGCTGCAGCTCCATAAAGGATGGAGAAGATAGCACTGTGTGTGTGTGTGTGTGTGTGTGTGTGTGTGTGTGTGCGAGACACCCAGTGATGCTCAGGGGTTACTCCTGGCTCTGCACTCAGGAATTACTCCTGGCGGTGCTTGGAGGACCATATGGGATGCTGGGGATGGAACCAAGGTCGACCTCATGCAAGACAAATGCCCTCCCCACTGTTCTATCACTTCAGCCTAAAGATAGCACTTCTTAATGTCATGTCATGTATGAAAAGACTGAGGCATGCCCACGAGTTTCTCAGAAATGGGAGGTCACTGGTGACCTTAGCAGCTAATCTGAAAACTGACCTGAAAGCAGTCTCACAGAATGGATGGTGGTTGAATACAGTTGTATTGTTTTTAGAAGATAAAGTAGACAGTTTCAACTTTGTTCCTCGACAAGTTTGGATATGGGGTAGCAGGGCCAGGAGGTAGGGTGGGAGGAAACCAGGGATAGGGCACTAGCCCTAACTGAAGAATGTTACAGAATTTTGAAAATTATTGTTTTTTAGTTGTATTTTTTTAAACAGAAGAGTACATACATAATTTCTAGGTACACAGGAGAAAGAGAGGAATGAGAACCGAAGAAGATAAGAGATGTTGGCACTATAAGGAGTCAGTAGAGAGGACTTGGGTGCAAGAGGCAGGAGTCCATGGGAAGTAGATAGGCGTTGGTAGGATGTTTGTCAGGTAATACTCCTAGAATAAGCACCCAAGGAAGAAAGAGAAGGAAGGAAGCTGAATGGAGGGAGAAGTCAGGCTGTCTGCAGCCATAGCGAGGATCTCAACCAAGTTCTGCAGCAGTACTGATGCTGGAGCAGTCCTTGAAGGGGCTTGGTCTTCACATCGTCCCAGCAGCCTGTCACAGGCAAGAGTCCCTGAAAAAGGAGCATATGACATAGGACTTTCTTTAGTCGAAATAATCCCTGAAGATGACTGATAGCTGGGCTTCCACTTCCACACTCCCAGTGGCTAAAACAACCCATCCTTGAGTCTTGCAGGGGAATTCAGGCTGTGTATCTTGATTAATCAGGGTTCATCGAGAAATGCAGAAGTGGTAGGAGGAACATATTTAGACGTTGGCTTACCATGGTTATGGTAGTTGGCTAGGGAAAGTTTAAAATCTGACAGTTATGGTAGTTGGCTAGGGAAAGTTTGAAAGTCTCATAGCCTTTCCTTTCAAGAAGGAAAGGCTAGAGCACCTGGCCATGGTTGACATTGTGATAGCAGGGGAATTCATGGCAGAATTTTCTCTTCAGCCCGTTTTGCTGTTAAGAACTTTCAACAGATTGGATTTGCATTACCCAGACTATGCTTAATAATCTCGCTTAATTCTGGACATTAATTGCATCTACAAAAATGCCATCAGTTGACCATGGTGTTAATGTTTTTTTGTGAACTGTCAGCAGACCATCATGGTATTCACTCCAATTTCCAAAAGACAGAATTGAAGAGGGGAAGAACAGGAAGAGACTGTGAAATAACAGTGGATCCTGAAACACTGATGGAGGTTTAGTAGCCCTGCAACTATAAAAAATGACTTCAATAGTATTTTAAACTATAACACCCCAATTAAAAAATTTTAAAGGGACAGAATTGAGTAAAGGTAAATTTTTTTTCACCTCGTTTAAACACTGTGGTTTACAAAGTTATTTATAATATAGTTGTTTCAGGTATTTAATGTTCCAACAACAATCCCACCATCAGTGTAAACTTCCCACCACCATTGTCTTCAGCTTCCCATCCACCTCCCAAGCCTATCCCCTGAGCCAGCACAAATTAATTTATTTTATATTGCTTGTTACAGAAAAAATGGTAAATAGAATTACCAAAAAATAGTTAAGTAAAAGAAAATTGCGAAAATTGTGAAATCACACAGTGGTGTTATTGAAATCATTATCTGAGAATTTACTGAGCTATTTGTTGCTAGCTGAGCCTTCTGTATTCTTATTCATTTATTTATTTACTATTGAATCACTGTGAGATAGAGTTACAAAGCTTTCATGTTTGAGTTTCAGTCATACAATGATCAAACATGCATCCCTCCACCAGTGCACATTCTCCACCACCAATCTTCTTAGTATACTCCCCTCTTTCCAGCGCTCCCCCTGCCTCCATGGAAGACAATTTCCCCCATACTCTCTCTCTATTTTTTGGGGGGGGCATTATGGTTTGCAATACAGATACTGAGAGGTTATCATGTTTGGTCCTTTATCTACTTTCAGCATACATCTCCCATCCTGGATGATTCTTTCAACCATCATTGTCTTAGTGATCCCTTCTTTATTCCAGCTGCCTTCTTCCCCAGCTCATGAGACAGGTTTCCACCTATGGGGCAATATTCCTGACCCTTGTGTCTACCATCCTTGGGTGTCAGTTCCACAAGTGAGTGCTGTCATCCTATGTCTGTCCATCTTTTTGATTCATTTCACTTAGCATGATACTCTCCATGTTCATCCACTTATAAGCAAATTTCATGACTTCATCTCTCCTAACAGCTGCATAGTATTCCATTGTATAGATGTACCAAAGTTTCTTTAACCAGTTGTTTGTTCTCGAGTACTCAAGTTGTTTCCAGATTCTGGCTATTGTGAACAGTGCTGCAATGAACATACAGGTGCAGATGTCACTTCTATTGTGCTTTTTTGCATCCTCAGGATATAGTCCCAGAAGTGGTATTGCAGAGTCATATGGGAGCTCAATGTCTAGTTTTTGAAGGAGTACCCATATTGTTTTCCAAAAAGGCTGGACCAGAAGGCATCCCCACCAACAGTGAAAGAGCATCCCTTTATCTCACATTCACACCCAAACTGGTAGCTTTTGTTGTCTCTGTGGTGTGAGATGCTATCTCATTGTTGTTTCAATTTGCATCTCCCTGATGATTAGTGATGTGGAGCATTTTTTCATGTGTCTTTTGGCTATTTGTATTTTTTTAAATGAAGCTTCTGTTCATTTCTTCTCCCCATTTATTTGATGGGGTTGGAGGTTTTTTTTCTTTTACAATTCTACCAGTGTCTTGTATATCCTGGGTATTAATCACTTATCAGATGGGTATTGGGTAAATATTCTTTTTCATTCTGTATTCTTATTGTTCTTCATGGACTTCTATGCTACTTTCACATCTAATTTGCTTTCTTCCTACTGGACTGTCAGTATTGTGGAATCTGGAGGTGTCCAGGAACTGCAGAATTGTGATGATTCTTTGACTTGGCATCTCTTGTGATTAGTCATGAAGTAGTGAAGCAAGGCCCTTTATATGCCAGAGATTGTGGGTTGTGGGGATGGCATCTGCGAGGGTAGGGGAGGCTGTCCAGTCCAACTTTCAGAAAGCCCCAGAGTTTTCAACTTTGGTGTACCTAGGAGTTTCATTGACTTGGTGTCTCTTCTGAGATTTGTCTGAGTAAAAATAATTTATTTTACTTGTAACTGTAGCTTAGTGTGACTGACAAATTTATTTTGATATTTTGTAAAGTTTTTTTCTGTATTTAAGATTGACTTTTAAATACATGATCACTGATTAATATTAGGACTGATCAAAATAGTAACAACACCTCCATCTGGTTTTATAACAAAATCTCTGTAAGGATTGATGTTGAGCCCCAGATGCTTCTCAGAACAAGCCAGCCTTGACTTATTTCTGAGTCCCCCAGTTGATATTACTGATGTCATCTTCTTTTCCATCTCCTGGGAGCCAGAATCTTTATTTGCATATGGTTAGTCACCCAAGGAGGTAAGCCTATAGTACCCACAAGGCAACCCGGATTGGCTTCAAGTACCTTCATTCACAGACTGACCTCAAGCTGTGAGAGCAGTTTCTTAAACATCTGCTGGAGGTGGGGAAAATAAACTTTCAATATGATCATATGAGCAATCATAAGAAAGAAAAAAGACACCCTGCCATGGGCCAGAGAGATAATACAGACTTTAGGGTGCTTGCCTCGCACATAGCAGACCTGGTTGTATCCCCAGCACTGCATGCGGTTCAGCACTGCCAGGAGTGAACCCTGAGCATACAGCCAGGGGTAAGCACTGAAAATCATCAGATGTGGTCCACCCACCTCGCTCCTCAAAAAGACATTTTACTAGAACTCTAAAACCTTTTGATGGTGGGAAGAGGTTTCATCCGATGCATAGTTTTCCTCAAATTGGAGTCAGGGGCAAAGCCTGCTTCTAGACTGGCTTTCTTTCATGGCAGTCTTACTTCTGCAATGATGCAGTGTCTCTGCCCCAAAGGAGGAATGCGCATTGCTGCTTCCCCTAGTGTTAACAAGAGGATTCCTTTCACTGCCCTGTATTATTTAATCTAACTCCTTTTGATATTTCCTCCTTCTCTTTTCTCAGTCCTGGGTTTTCTAACTCTTCACTCCAACCCCTCCTCTTCACCACCCAGAAAACAAAGAGGACTCACTGTCCCAACAGGAATGGCTTCTGTAGATCCAGGACAATCTCCTTCTGTCCCTTGCTCCTTTGCTGATTCTCTGAGTGGAGAGGAAAGAAGAGACCAGAGCAGTAGGCCAGCCTCCACCTAGAGTTCCAACTGCCTGAGCTCCAGTGAGAATCCAGCTGCAATTGGCAATGAGTGAGGAGCAGAGCAATGTTCCTTGTTACCTCTGGGGCAGTGTAGTTAAGAGCCTGTCAAAGTTCTGGATGAGCCTTCACTTTAAGAGGCTTAAAATTTGTCAAATGTGATCTGCCCCAGGCTGGGATTTAAAGTCTATATGTAAGTTCACTATAACAAAGTTTGTGCTATTGCTGTTTAATCATAGATTTGAAGAGTACCCTCTTTTGCTACTTTTAGATCAGAAACAAAGCCTTGCTGCTTCATAATTAAGAAGCAAAGGATCCCCCCACCCCACACTCAAAATCATTAAGATGACTAGCAAGCCGTGTGGTGGATGAGTCGCTTACCTTGGGCAGGTTTCAAAATCAAAAGTAAAAATGCTGAGATGCCAAACTCCAAGTGTCATCATCTCTATAAGCCACTTCCCGTCCAGACTGCATGTAGGAACAAGTTTGCATTATACATGCTATTACTGGCATAAAATTCATTTTGGCACACTTGGGAAATGCATCTCCTCCTTTCTTGTGACCTATCCTTCGACTCTTCATCTGTCTAAGGAAACCCACCCCAAGCCTCAATGAGTCCAAAGAAGGATCATGCAAAATTAGCACTAATGGATTGAGGATCAGGGTTGGGGAGCAACGAATGAAACCTTGGTAATATTTGGTTTGCTCCTGGTTTTAAAACAGTGTCTCCTTAGAGATCCAAAAAGTTGAAGATTTGAATTCTTCCTCCCTATCTTGGATTTTCCTGGAGTCACATATTAACAGGTCTTCAAAGCCTTCTTTTAACAGGTAAGTTATAACAGATATATTGTGAAAAGAATAATCAGAGTCAAATGATCCGAGAAGCCAGAGATTATGTGAAAAGAGAACAAAGATAATAGTTAACGTGTTTTGGACCACCTCATTTTTGATGTGTGTTCTTGTCTATCCTCCGCCCCTCTCGGAGAGCCCGGCAAGCTACCGAGAATATTCCGCAAACACAGCAAAGCCTGGCAAGCTACCTGGGATGTATCTGATACGCCAAAAACAGTAACAAGTCTCACAATGGTTACTGGTGCCCGCTCGAGCAAATCGATGAACAATGGGAGGGCAGTGCAGTGCAGTGTAGTTCTTGTCTACTGGCGTTTTTTTCCTCTTGGGAAAGAATTGTGAACTTTTCTAGTTAAAGTACAAATTCAACTACTTGCCTTCTACGCCACAAACCCTGCTCTCCCCTTCTCTCTGCAGAATAGTTAATTTCCAGTGATAAGCTATAACACCTGAGAACTGGCCACTAAACTGCCAGTTTGGCTGGTGTAAAGTGAGTATGTATGACACTGTAAGGGTATGAACACAACTAGAACCTTCTCAAAGCAGGTTCCTTCTGGAAGAGTGGCATGTGGGCACACAATCTCCAAAGCACAAGCCCTGGGGGCTGGAGGAGGTGACAAAGGGCTCCATCTTATTGGTGTACAGACCTCTGAGTAAACCACTTCCACAAAGCGATTGAGCTCCCTGTCTCTTCCAGATGCTGGAAGCAAGAGCAGGTGACTTAGGAGGCCAGGCTATGCTCTGAATAGCTGACATAATTACTTAATTATACCTCTGCTTCCTTGGCTCTGCCTCTGCCTCTCAGCAGCTTCTGAGGGTGCAGTCAGGAGGGCTAACTGGAATGTTGCTCCAGCCATGGGCAGGTGAGAAGGGAAATCTGGAGCTGAGCCCCTCCTTGCTTCACCTCTGTCTGACTTGCTGAGGTAGCTGCAGTTGATTAGGTTTCCAAACAGGGCCTCCTATTCTCTCCACATAAAAAATAGTGCTGCTCTGAGCAGAAAATGAAAAAATAACTAGCTCAAATATTGCTTAAGAAAGTGCCTTTCTCATTATCTTCACTTTCCCTGTCATGCTGACTTCCATGATGGATCTTATATTGAACCTGCACACTTAAGAAAATTTCAGAAGAAGAAATTCTTCCCCATATAGGAGAAGCAGTGGTGGAAAGACAGACCCTAAATCTTCCTTGTAATTAGGCCAAGAGTACAGGTTTCATCTTTTTTTCACATATAAGATTAGTTAAATCAAATTGTGGAAATTGGTGGAGGACTGCTAAAATCAGGGCAACCCACTGAGGGGTAAAAAGTGCAGTTTTCCTGTGATGCTGAATCTTTATAAACATTTAAAAATTTCATTTTGAGATTGTTAACCTGGATTTATACCTAGGCCAGGAAAGGGCCAGAGACTGTCTTAACAAAGTAAGTCTCAAGAACTATTAAAATATGACATAGGTCTTGCACACTTGCCTTAGAATGTAATGCTACAGACTTTTCAGAAATACAAGAGAACCTTTCAGGTGAAAATATTGGGATTAATGACACATAAAGTATTAGAAGATTCTTTAGAATTTGACATAGGTGAACATTTATTGCTAATGCTTTATTTCAACTATTATTTCACTTTTCCATCAATAAATGATAACCTCACAGGTATTATTTATTTTGTACTGTGCTAGGAATGGCCAGAGTCACATTCCAGAAGAGAATACTTACTTGAAAAGCATACCATTCTAGGGGAGAGATAAAGAGAGAGTTAATGTTTGAAGACATTGTCAACTTCATTAACAACTCACAATCTTACCTATCTTTTAATGTTTACTGTAACTTCTTTCCCTTTCCCAGAAAAATGATAATAAGAAATGGAATAAGCCTGTTCAGTCAATTATAGTACAATAGTTTACTAGAATTTAGTGTAGTCTCTTAAAGGTGGTTGCTTGTATTGTGTTTATTTGTTTATTTACTTATTTTGCGATATTGAGGATCAAACCCAGATCTAATGTATGCCAGGCACGAGCCACATCCCGACCATACGGTTTGTATTTTGAAGCTGTGTACATGTCCCATCTTTTGAGCATTTTTAAAATACAGTGTGATTTATCCAAACTGGGCAGTCTTTCGTCTTAACAATGCTGAGGGCTCAGGGACATGGCAAAAAAATATGAATCAGGAAGGCTATCACTTGTGGTTTCCTTCTGGTTTTTCTTTCACTGCTCGTATCAAAGAATCCTTGAAATTTAGAACCAGATGGGAAGAGAAGATGATGCAATTCTCTTTCATCCAATTCAAGAGCCATTGTACTATGCTTCTAAAAGCTTGTTCTAAATCTTTTCTTGGATAGGACACTCAGCATAACAGGTGGCTATCATTATAATAATTTAATTGTTAAAAAGGTCTTTTTTGTTCCGTTATGTTGAACATACTTGTCTCTGTAACATCTTCCCACTGGTGCTTTTGAAGTCTGTGCCATAAGTCCAACCCAGGAGGTTAATATGCTAATGAGGATCCTCAATATGCTAATGAGGATCCTGACTTTGGACCCACAGGACCTGGATTCAAGTATAAGTTTCTCCTGTTGTCAGCAGTAACTGTGTCTCCGTGGCCTCATCTGAAACATGAGATACTAATAATACATGCTTATCATGTGCATGTAAGAAATAATTGGGTTTGTATGTGGAGGAATTCAGAGCCAAGGTCTGGTACTCAGTGAATGCTATTTTTATTCACTTGATCACTTGATCACGGTCCTCCCATTAGTTGGTTAGCTCAAGCGGGCCCAGTAACATTTGCGTTCGTTCCTGTTGCGTGCTAGTATAGCCCAATGGCATCTACTCATTTTTGGAACATGAAGGGCCTTAAAATGATCGTTCAGGGTCTTGAAGAAGTCTGACCATCTCGTAGGTGGGCAGCCATGGGATCTTTAGACTTCCCATGGAATGCAGTTGGTAATGGCTCTAGTCCAGCGGTCGTCTCCAAATCTCATTATGTGTCCAGCCCATCTGATTTTCGATGCCTTGGCAAACAAGACAGCGTCCCTGATTCTTGATCATTGACAGAGGTTGGAACTCCAGATTCTTTCTCTCATTTGAGTGAAGCATGATATTCCAAGCATAGCTCTTTTGATTCCTCTTTGGGAGACCCAAATAGCATTCTCATCCTGTTTTCATAAGGCTCAGTTCTCTGAGGCGTATGTTAATGCAGGAAGAACAGTGCAATAGAAGAGATGTGCCTGGATGTTCTTCATCCTCTTAGCTGTTTCTTCGATGCTCTTGAAGGCATTCCAAGCCACTCTCTTCCTCCTGCACAACTCGGGTGCCAGGTCATTTGTCATGTTGACTTCTCGAACTAGGTAAACATAACTGTTGCATTTGGAGATGTTCATTCCGTTGAGAGCGAATGGAACATCAGGAATGAGACTGTTTCTCATTAAACACTGTCTTCTTGAGATTCAGCTGTAGTCCGACCTTTCCACACACACAGTCGAAGTCGGCCAGCATTTGTGCCGCTTGGCTAATGTTTGGTGTTATTAGAACGTTGTCATTGGTGAAGTGGAGGTGGTATAGTTGCCAACCACCTATCTTCACTTCCATTCCTTCCCATTCCAGTCATCGCATAATGTTCTTAAGGGTGGCACTGAAGAGTTTCGGTGAAATGGTATCACCCTGCTGAACCCCTCTCTCGACATGGATGATCACTTCCTTGTAGAATGGTGAGATCCTGGTAGTGAATCCGTAATACAGCTCACGGAGGATCCTGGTGTATTGAGTTTGAATGCCCTGTTTGGCTAGGGCTTCGATGACTGCTTCAGTCTCAAAAGAAGCAAAGGCCTTCTTTAAATCAATGAACGTTAGACAGAGCGGCATCTTGAACTTTTGAGAAACCTCAATGAGCTTGGTTACTGTGTGGATATGGTTGATCATGCTGAATCCTTTTCAGAACCCGGCTTGCTCGCATGGTTGTCCTTCATCTAGTGTTCTGCCAATCCTATTCAGGATGACTCGAGTGAACAGCTTGTAGACGACAGACAACAGGCAGATAGGGCGATAGTTGCCAATGTCGTGGATGTCTCCCTTCTTTTACAGTAGTATAGTCCTGCTGGTTTTCCATTGGGATGGAACCTTGCATTCAGACAGGTAGTGTGTGAAGAGTCAAGCAAGTGTATTGATGAGAACTGATGGCAGGTTCTTCTGGTGTTCAGGTCTGACCTTGTCTGGGCCAGGTGCTATTTGCTTCTTTTCCAACGAAATGGCGTGTTGGATTTTGGAAGGGAGAACATCGGGAATGACATATCCATCCTGCGGAATTTGGTATGTGGGCAAGTGGACGTGGCTATCAAAGAGATCTGAGTAGAAGTCATGGATAATCTTCTCCATTGCCCTCTGGAAGATGTGAGAGATCCATCAGGACGTCAGAGGGCAGTCATCTTGGTCTTGTAGTTGGTGAAGGACAGGAAGGCATTGTGAATGCTTTTCCTGGCTTCTGCCACATTGGCCAGCACTGCTGCTCTTCTCTCTTTGAGGTCTTCCTTTATCACTTCTCTGCACTGCTTTGTGAGCCCAGACATTTGCTTGTGGTTGCCTGAGGCTCATGCCAAGCCACGTTGGCAAATGAGCTCAAGAGTTTTCGAAGACAGGCGTCATTTTGTGGCTATCTCTCTTCTCTGTGTTCTTTGCACAATCATGGAGGTGCTGAACCAGTCAATCGTATTCCTCGTCAATGTTGTCAATGACGGCATCTTCCCATGTTGCTGCAATAGTTCCAAAGAGCTCCCTGATGGTGGTCATTCTGGTAGTTCTCTTCTTAAACTTTGCAACCCTTTCTCCCCGCTTCGTGAAGTAGAATTTTGCACGAAGGAGATGGTGGTCCGATCCCATTTGACCGTGGACTCCAGGCTATTTTTATTATTGATAACAATTTTTAAGATTTCATTTTAAATATTAAATATTATTTCTTTTATAAAAATGCTGCTTGGAGAATGGTGGTGTCTAATGAGGACTGTTGTGAGCACCAGTGGATAAGTGAAGGGTAGAAGAAGAGAAAATGCTATAATGTACATTAGTTGTTTATGACTTGGTGTCCAGTTCCATGCTAGTCCTTTAAGTATATATAGAAAAATTGGCATTTGACCATCTCAGTCTTCTTTCTTTCAGGCTAAAATTCCTGGTGGAAATACTGAAGTTTGTTAATTCTGTAAACTGCCCAGTGTTGGGCCCTGAAGGCATCTGTGAAATTGTTTAAAATCAGAGCACAGGAAAGCATTTGGCATTTTGTTACTTTTCACTGTATGCTTCTGACTATCCAAACTGTCTTTAACTCGAAACTTACCCAAACCTAGAAATCCTTTATTGTTCAGAACTAATGATAAAGTTAGTTCTCTTCCCTGAATTCACAGCACTCCCTCCTCTACAGGTTTTACTAGTGCAATCCAGCTTGTTATTATGAAAGGAGCTGAGAATGAATACTAGAGGATATTATGGATGGTGTTGTATCCCCCAAATTTGTATTTTAAAACCTTTACCTCCTAGTAACTGTATCTGGAGACAGGATCTTAAAAGAACTAACTATAATGAAATGAGGCCATGGTAGGAGGAAGGCAACAGAACTGTGATCTGCAAAAGAATGCAATTAACCCAAGAGAAACTTAATTTTTTTTTTTAAGGAAGCATGGGTGGGGGGGGCGGGAAAGAGAAATATTCAGTACCCTTTCTTAAAAAACATGGATCTTACCTTGTTTCCAGTTTCCCAGAGAATTCTGAGACCGGGGGTACTTTTTTTTTTTGTCACACCTGGCGATGCACAGAAATTACTCCTGGCTCATGCACTCAGGAATTACTCCTGGCAGTGCTCAGGGGACCAAATGGGATGCTGGGAATGAAACCAAGGTCAGCCGTGTGCAAGGCAAATGCCCTACTCTCTGTGCTATCACTCCAGCCCTGACTGGGGTACTTTTGGTTAGCAAGAGCCTCAGTGTTGATCAACTACTCATTCAGTTCATTGCCTCTAACATTTCTGTTAGAGGGACCTTTCAATGGTAGTTAGTTGTCATTATTATGTATATATTCACACTGGAGGTTCAGGAAGAATTTAAAGTGGCTCTAATCATAATCACAGTAGCTCCCACTAGCAATATATGCCTTAAATTCTTTTCTGCAATATCTCAGACTTAGAGATAGAATTAGACTATAGGCTGTATTAGTTTTATAGTCTACACTTATACAATCTCTATATAATGATCTAATTCTGATTAGAGTCAGGACCTTATACCAGGAAGGGTGCTTCCAAAGTCATCTTGCCTATTCAGGGTAAACGTCTGAAACAATTGTCTCAGGTTTTATAGTTAATGAGTGTATATCCAAATCTTGTTCTCTGTTATTTGTCCTAACTCTGTATGAGCCTTTCCTCTGAGAGATCAATCAACCTTTGATTAGCCAAATCCCATCACCATATTTATAACAGCCTGTCTCAGCTCTTGTCCTTGTAGCCATATTGGACAGAATGAAGCAATTCACTTGCTTAGAGCACACCCCAGCATCCCCCCCACCCTGAACAGAAGAGTGAAGGAAATGGGTTCAGCGGATAGTCTTTAAAGCCTTAGAACTGGAGGTATTTTATTTAGTTTTTTTTAAATGGAATTGGGAGGCGCTGCAACCAGGGATGCTGGAGGGCTACTCCAGACTCTTAGTTCAGTGCACTGGCCAACTGTGGAGCTCAGGCAACCATGCAGTGTTGAAAATTTAACCTAGAGCAGAACATGTACTCCAGCCCTTTGACCTCTCTTCCCAACACAGAGAAGGAGATATTTTCTTCTCTAATTCTGTTTCCAATCCCTGACTGCTAGAAAGGGTTTGTGCAAGGCAAATTAAGTCTGCCAGACTTTGCAGCTAGAAGGTCTCAGCTGTCCACAAAGTACAGGCCCAGATTATTATAAGGGATAAATTAATGGTATCAGGAAAAGGAAAGAAAACACCTCCTTCCTACACTGGCTAAGTCTTGTGTGACCTTTCTTCCAGGATTTACGTGTTCTATTTTAATTCACTCTACATATGGTGATGCTTATGGAACCATAGGTGGTGCCAGGGACCCAAACCCAGTTCAAGCACCTTACCTCTATATATCTGTGTCTTTATAAGCCACCAAAGCACCTCAATATTTAGCATGATTCAGGCTGAATCACTGACTTAATGAAATTAGAAAATATTTTCCCAAAGGAACAAGAATGATTTTTTTCCCCAATATAAAAAATGGTCTTATTTAGGAATAATACATGGCAAATCAGTCTGGTATTCCTTCTGATTATTCAGCATAGAAATCAGCGTGAGTAACAGTTAAAGTTTATCTTTGTTTGAGAGACTTTTCAAAAAATTACAGACTTACTAGGAGTGAATACTAGGGGGTTGATAGAAAGTATTAAATTTATTAATTTTCATATTCAACATTGAGAGATATTAATATGCAATTAACACAAGGTGGATGCAGAATATTTCTTGCTTTTATTTTTGGATGTTTTTAGAAAAGTTTAAAGCATGAATATTTATGATTAGTGAATTGTCGGGCTGGAGCGATAGCATAGCTGGTAGGGTATTTGCCTTGCATGTAGTCTACCCGGGTTCGATTCCTCCTCCCCTCTCGGAGAGTCCAGCAAGCTACCAAGAGTATTTCGCCCACACGGAAAAGCCTGGAAAGCTCCTTGTGAGGTATTCGATATGCCGAAAACAGTAACAACAAGTCTCACAATTTGTTGTGAGATGTGCTGGTGTCCAGCAAATCGATGAACAATGGGAGGTGCTACAGTGCTACAGTGCTACTGTCAACAAGAGTTTCCAGGGCAGAATTAATGTTAAATAACACCCCTGGCTTTGGAATCTGGCTGCTTCCTTGATTCTTTGACACTCTCTTACCACCTCTCCCCCACCCTTGGCTACTCCCTTGGGTTCTTCCTGCTGATAGTGCCTGTAAAAGACTCAACTAGGGTATTGTTATCAGTGCTGTCCTTTCAATTCTCATTTGTGTTTATATTTAGGTTGGAGGGGAAAAATTTCTTTCCAATCTCAGTCCAGGAAACTGTTTTTAAGTGAGTTATGGAACATCTTACAGGGAATTCCATCTGAAGGAGTTGGCGCCTTGTTGCTAGGAATACTTGTCAAAGTCTCTGAAGTGTGGAAGTTGTTCGTTGGCAAGGTGATTCTGCCTTCAGCATTCAGAGTACAAACAGTCCATAACTTAGCTACTCCCAATGTACTGGGGCAGGGCAGCAGCATGGGTTTTTGTACATGGGAGCAGTTTCAATGTTATGTCCCGATAAGAAGGCAGGTCCATTTTAGAAAGGTGAGTGTCATAAGCCTAGTTCTAAAGAGCAGTGCCAAAGGATTTCTGTTCTAAATAAGAAAGGCTGATACCAGATTTAGAAAAGATACCCGTGGGACACTCCTTCACTGTTGGTGGGAATGTCCACTGGTTCAGCCCTTCTGGAAAACAGTATGGACGATTCTCAAAAAATTAGAAATTGAGCTCCCATTTGACCCAGCAATACCACTCCTGGGAATATATCCCAGAGAGGCAAAAATGTATAGTCGAAGTGACATCTGCACTTGTTTGTTCATTGCAGCACTCTTTACAATAGCCAGAAACTGGAAGAAACCTGAATGCCCAAGAACAGATGACTGGTTAAAGAAACTTTGGTACATCTACACAATGGAGTACTATGTAGCTCTTAGAAAAGATGAAGTCATGAAATTTACATACAAGTGGTACAATATGGAAAGTATCATGCTAAGCGAAATGAGTCAGAAAGAGAGGGATAGACATAGAAAGATTGCATTCATCTGGGGGATATAAAGTAACAAAGTATGAGATTAATACCCAAGAATAGCTGAGATCAGCACCAGGACGATTACTCCATAACTTAGAGGCCAGCTGGGTATCCTAGAGGAAAGGGCAGTTCAGATAGAGAAGGGAGCACCAAATAAAGGATGTTTGGAGGATCCTCCCAGGAGGGGAGATGCATGTCGAAAGTAGACTATGGACTGAACATGTTTGCCACTCAATGCCTCTTTTGCAGACCACAACACCCAAAAGGAGAGAGAGAACACAGGGGATTGCCCTGCCACAGAGACAGGGGGAATGGGGGGATGGGGGTGGGAGGGATATTATCCATGGTGGTGGAAAATGGGCACTGGTGGAGGGTTGGGTATCTGATCATTGTATAATTGAAACCAAAGCACAAAAATTTGTAAATCTACAACTTTAAAAAAAAAATAAAATAAAATAAAGGGGGAAAAAAAAAGAAAGAAAAGATACCCGTAAATTAGAAAGTACCAGAGGTTCTAAGGAGTATCTAACCTAAATATATCCATTTCCTGTCTTTCCTTAGTGGCTTTGTGGAGTTTTTTTTTTTTTAATGCTACTTATACGGAACAGTGTCTTCAACAAGATTGTGCCATACATAACTACTCTTGTGTAAAATAGAGGTTGTTCCTTTGTCAAACCTTATGAATGAGAAGGTACTGAAATGACTAGAAATAGATTCAGGATACTATATACTTGGTGGGGAGGGTAGGTGTTGTGAGGTTAGCCCCTAGTCAATAGGTGAAGACTGAAACTTTTCCTCCCTCTCATCCCCAACCCTAGGAGAGGTCTCTGTGTTATAGCTCATCTCTCACCTCATTATTCCTGCTCTTCCTGCCTTCAGGGCAGCAGTGTGTAATCTAAAATACTTCCTTGCCGGCTGCCCCTCCAGAACCTGCCTCTTCTTACCACTGTCTTTCACTGCTTCTTTTGGCTGTTTATTCCCAGACTCTATTCAGTTGGTTTCCTTAAATCCTCAGAAGTCCAGAGCATTAAGACATAAGCAGAAAAGTTTTGTTGTTGTTGTTGTTTTAGTGTTGGGGGGTGTGTGGATACACTGGCAGTACTCAGAGGCCACACCTGGTAGTGCAGACATTTGAACCATGCTCATGCCAGGCAAATGCCTTAACATTTGAACTATCTCTATGGCCTGGCCTGCTGTCATTGCTTTTTTTTGCAGTAAGTAGTGGGAATTAAATATATATATATATATATATATATATATATATAGCTATAAAAGATAAAGGCCCTCCCGTTGATCGTCAATTTGCTCGAGCAGGCCCAGTAACGTCTCCATTGGAGACTTTGTTGTTACTGTGTTTGGCTTATCGAATACTCTCGGTAGCTTGCCGGGCTCTCGGAGAGGGGTGGAGGAATCGAACTCGGTTCGGCCATGTTGGCCGCTTGTAAGGCGAACTCCCTACCACTGTGCTATCGCTCCAGCCCATAGTGCTATATATGTATATATATAGTGCTATATATGTATATATATATATCACTGTATCACTGTATCACTGTCCTCCCGTTGTTCATCAATTTGCTCGAGCGGGCACCAGTAACGTCTCCATTGTGAGACTTGTTGTTACTGTTTTTGGCATATCAAATACATCATGGAGAGCTTGCTAGGCTCTGCCATGCAGGTGGGATACTCTCAGTAGCTTGCCAGGCTCTCTGAGAGGGACAGAGGAATCGAAACGGGGTTGGCCGCCTACAAGGCAAATGCCCTACCCAGTGTGCTATAGTGTAAATGTATATATATATATATATATATATATATATATATATACCTGTGTTACATCTTGCTATCTTGCTCTTTAGGCTTTAGGCATTGTTTTTCTGATCTGATTCACCTCTCAGATTCTTCCTCTAGCTCCTTGTCTTGTGGAACCAGATGTTCCATCTGAGGATGGAACGGCTTCATATGTTAAGACCTTTAGTTGTTGATATACAAGGTTAAAGAAGGGGCTCCAGTAAAGGGTTCACATGTGTGTTTAAGCAAATTTTGAAAATGTGAGAAATTTCTATTTTAATATGTCTGTTATACCCAGTATTCCCTCTCATATTTGTGATCCTGTAGGAAATTGAAGTAGAAGTTAAAATGGAGAATTCTAAAAATATCAATTGTGGAGGGGGTTAGTTGGGGCCATAACCAATGGCATTCAGGGGTTATTCCTGTATCTGTGCCTAGGAATGACCTGTTGGGCACCTAATGGTGCTTATGAGATCATATGTGGTGCCAGGGATTCAAACCCAGGTCTAGCACCTTTTTTCTGCTCTCTATCTCCTTGTCACACAATTTTATTATTGTTTTGCACTAAATTCAGCTGTGCTCAGCGCATACTCCTGTTCTGCTCAGGGGCCACTCCTGACATTGCTTGGGGGATCACATGCAATGCTGGAGATTGACCATGTGCAAGGAAAACACCTTACACCCTGTACTAATGAAGAGAACGAGAAAAGAATTCAAACATAGTGAAAGTAACCAAGTTTCTCTTCTATCCTAGTATTGATTCTCATGCCTGGAGGTTAAGAGATTCCTAAATTTTTGTTTGTTTTAATGAGAAATGCTGGTCTGAGAGATTAATAAGTTATATTTCAGTCTGATATAGAAGTTGGGGGTGGAGATGGTGGTAAAGTAGAGGGGTGAGAGGAGAGGGAGTCGAAATGAATTGAGGAAAACACATGGTCTTCCTAAAAGGAAATGGAGTTATGAAAAGAGATGGAAAAACCAGTTCTTCCAGGATAAAGCCTTTTGTTGGGCTGCAACGGGAAGCTCAATTGAGGCATGAGGAAACTGGAAGGATACGATGGACGCCCAGGTTACCTGACAAGAGGAAAGAGGGCTGAAGGAAAGGCCAACAGTGAAGGAGAAGGACAAAGGGTCACGTTTTTCTTGGCATTGAAATATTTTCAAATGAGTTATTTTTCAAAAGTTTCCAAGGAGGATGCTCTACCAGTTTCCAACCTCCATTTGGGATTTGAAACCTACAGGAAACAAAGCCCCTTCCCATGACCTCTTTCTTCCTCTCTAAATTAAGTCTGGATGCAGAGCGCCAGTTAAGCAGAAGCTGGAGCCTTTTGCTGTGCCTGGGAGTGCTGGGCCCTGTTGCCTTCGGAGTGGCTAGTTCTGTTCCCAATTAACAGTTGTTTGGCAGGTTGAAGGAAGTTGTTTGGGGTTTTGGCAAGTTGTTTCAAGACTTGACTTTCAAATTCCTCCATCTGTGAAACAAGGAGTTTGGACTAGAATGGTTGCTTCTCATCTTTTGCAGTGGGGAGGCTGATCATCAGAGCAGGCTGGATACCTCAAACCTGATCTCCAGAAACAGACACCTACCACGTAAAATATTGCTTACACACTCAAGGGTTTCATCCACCTTACAGTGAGCAGTTCTGAGATGCCTTTCTCTCTAGAAAGAGATTGCACTTCTTCACCTGTCAAATTCAGGCTTCTGGGCTGCAGAGAGAAAAAGGGGACTCTCTTCGCTCCTCTATTAAAGCCAGAAAATATTCCCATCAGAACTAGGAAAGAGGATGAAAATAAGGCTTTAGTTAACTCCCTGGCAAACCTTAAATATTCACATGATATATATTCATCACCGCTTAAAGTCACTGATACGTCCAGATTATTACTGCAGCATAATTTAGCCCATCCATGTTCCTTAAGTCTGTATCATATCTGAAGCCTTGCTGTTTCTGAAAGTTTATGAATCTGTGAGACAAACTTTAAAATGCAATTTCAGAGCCAGAGGGATACTATAGGAGACAAAGTACTTACCTTGCATGCAGGCAGACCCTGGTTTGAAATTATAGTCCCTTGAGCACTGCAGGGTTATTCCTGGAGTAGGAATAGCCTTCAGGAATAATACCTTTGGCACTTACAGGAATTACCTTTCCCTCCCCACTACTAAAACTAATTTTATATTGTGAATGGCCTGAACTTCAACCCTAATTCATTGGAAATATCCATTTGGTTGACTGCAGTATCTCATTTTAAAACCAAGGTATCAAATCTACGATTCTGGAACAGTGAAGTGCCAGGCATGTCCTACCCAGATCCAAAAGTCAATGAGGATGTGCTAGGCCACAGAGGTTCTACCTGGAGCAAGGACATTTAGAAAAATCATTCCGGCCTTAGCTATAGTCCTGGCTATAGTCTCACATGCAGAACAAAAAACCGAGAAAGCAAATAAAGGCATACTTCAGATGTTCAGATGACAAAAGAAGTCAAGAGGCAGGATGTCTGCCCCGGGTTTCTATTTATGGAGTGATAAATTTAAATAGAGCTCTCCATTCAGAATTCATCTTGGCTATTAAATAACTTGCCTTCCAAGTTATTATCTGGAAGGAAATGGACAGCATGCGATCCTTTCCCTGCAGTGAATTTGTCTTTCACGATGTTTAAGTGTTTAATTCTCGGATCAATTTTACCTTGTCAAAACAGAAAATGGTCTGTCAAAAACAGGATGAGGCTCATTAGTGAGATGCAGGAGATAGTACAATGGTGAGGAGAATAAACAGACTACCCGGAAACAAGGAACAAGAGCCCATTCAGGAAGCCAGGGGGAAGAGCAGAAAATGATATTGCAGTTATCCGGGAAAAATAGGCTCCGGCTATTTAGCACACTGCATAGTGAAACTGACAAGAAAAATTATGTGTATATTAGTGAGATGTATTTAGGAATAAATGTTTTTGTCTGGACAAGACAGTTGGGATATAACAACTAAATAGTAATTTAACAACTAGGCTTTTGATTTTTTGTTTTTGCGGAAGATTTTTTGTTTTGCTCTCACTCATTGTGAGAGTATGGGACTAAGTGAACAGGCATTCAGGAACCCAAAATCTTGAACTGAATCTGTTCTGGGTCTCAGTTTGCTTGCGCAGACAATGAAGAATTTAGAGTAAAATGATTGTTAAGGTCTTAGACAACTCTAGACCATAGTTTATTCTAGGAAAATATTGTTTTGTGACTCCATCTCTGAGATCCAAAAAGTTCTAGTACATGACAAGCTTCTTGATTAACATCAGAACAAGTAATTATGCACTTGAGTAAACTTCCAGATGAATTTATAAGAATTTGGAAACTGCACAGTAGGCAGTTTTTGAAGTTTGGTAGTGCCCATCTCCCCGAAGCTTAAGAGATGAACCAGGGTTTGTTTTGAGGCTGGTTCTAGCTATCATGTCCCTCCACGAGTAGGCCCTAAACAGAGGGAAATGAAATCCAAATCCAAAAGTGGTGATTGTTCTTGTAAAGAAAAGGTAAAAGGTAAAGGCCCTCCCGTTGATCGTCGATTTGCTCGAGCGGGCCCAGTAACGTCTCCATTGGAGACTTTGTTGTTACTGTGTCTGGCATATCGAATACTCTCGGTAGCTTGCCGGGCTCTCCGAGAGGGGCGGAGGAATCGAACTCGGGTCGGCCATGTTGGCCGCGTGCAAGGCAAACGCCCTACCCGCTGTGCTATCGCTCCAGCCCGTAAAGAAAAGGAGATGGTACAAAAAATTAGCAGAGGTGAGGCCCTGAATTTAAACCATGCTGTGTTTTGCTTTGCGTAGCACTGCCATGTCTTCTCTAGAATCTGAAGAAGGGTTAAGTGGGAAATTGTGGTCCTCTAACTCACAGCTAGACCTCTGATGTTCTGAAGTGGGGGGGGGGGTGGGCAACCATAGTAGGCCCCTCAGCTGGTCTGCAGTGCCATAGCATGGGGACCTGAGAGCAGCTGAGATAAACTTTTACCCAGGTTAGATTATTTTTTCCTTTCCCCAATGATGCTACAGGCCATTTTATACACACATTTGGCAGAAATGTATTGCATCAAGAGACGCTTTGGTATCCTACTCTGCAGCAATTACTTAAAACGGTAACAACAGAGAAGAAAAATCCCAGGTTGTTTCCTTAATTCAATATAAATTGACTGCCAGGCATGAGCCTCCTACAGTCATTGATTAGAAAAAAAAGTCATCAAAGGTGGAGTTGGAAGCTAAGGATCTGATTCAAAGAACAGGAACACAAATTTGGGAGTTCCAGGTTGAATCCTGGCACTGTGTGATTCCTCTGCCTTCTACCACCAAAAACCAGGTGTGACAAAAATAAAATAACAAAAAAGGTGGAGTTGGGTCAGTGGGATCTATCTGTGCTTGGAAATACCTCTGCAGGGTTAACTCTCAACTGAGAGAAAAGAGCTTCTCTAATCCCTCAAGGTTCTAGTATAAAACAATTGGGATTTAACAACTATATAAGAATTTAACAGGTAGTTTGTTTTTTGGTGACTTTTTTAAAAAAAAGATGAAACACTAATCTAGTTGTGAGAGTGTGGGACTAAGTGGACATCTGGCTTCCTCATGACTGGATGTCAGCCAAATTGGCCATATGGTGCTCCCCCCAGACCCCCTGGCCTTCCCATCTACCTTTTTGCAAACTTAATCTTCCCTTGATTGTTCAGTATCTCTCCAGGGGGGTATTCCTTCTTTGGGAACTCACAATCTATACCTGGTCCTCCCTGATATACATTTAGTTTTGGGGGCTAGACCTGGCAATGCTTAGGAATTACTCCAGGTTCTGTGCTCAGGGATCACTCCTGACAGGGGTCAGGGGATCATATGGAATATGGAATGTGGAATATGGAATGCTGGGGATTCAACCCAGTCAGCCTCATTAAAGACAAATGCCCTACAAACTGTAGTATCTGTCCAGCCACCTTCCCAATACTTTAAAAAAATATATTGTGATGCTTTTATCGTATGAAACTAACAAATACCTTGATGACTGCCATGGGATGGTAGTTTGTAAAATCTTAGCATGCTGAAGGTTGTGTGTTCACGGGCCCTCTGGACGGCTCTGTCCCACTGCCCGCATTCGGTGCTCTTGAGCCGCTGTGTGCCTGGATCAGGACGGCTGTTTTCTCTCTCTCAAGCTTGAGCCCCTCTCGCTCTGACTCTGGATCTCTGGAGCCTAAGCTCTCTCACTTCTGACTCTGCTCTCTCAAGAGCTTACATTCTTAGTTTATATAGCAATCACGTAGGGTGGTAACACAAAGGTGGATTGAACATCGACAAATCAACAAAGAGAGGTAAGACCACTCCTCCAGGAGATTAACTCAAGGATAAAAATCTCATCTAAAGAGATTGCTCCAGATTACTAGGAGATCTGCTCAAGGGTGAGATCCCAACAAGGGTGTGTTCTTCCCTCAACTAGTAATCTACTTAAATAGTTGTAGTAAATCTACTTCTAATATTTCTAGCAATGTCATTCTGTGTGAGCACAATAAGAGATATAAACATCTCACTACACACTCCGCAGTCCTCAGGCCAGGTTATTCTTCCTAGCCCCAGCAGGGTCCTAGTCTCATCTTTACTTACTTTTGGATCATGACAGCATTTGTCCATGATCATGCCCTCAACTTATAGTTGAGTATCGTGGTGCTCTGGCCTGGTCCATTTCTATGCCAGGGTAGCTCACAGCTTGCCCTGGGTCCATTTAGTCCCTCGTTTGGACCCTGCTTTTGGAGTGCTAGGAACTAAGGGCAACTGAGTCAAGAAAGCAGATGCCCAGGAGTAAATATTATTCAGAATCAATCAACTCCCAAGTTACAAAGCATAATATTAACTGTCTTCCTGTGTCCATACAGAAAGGACATTGCTTACAATACAAGTTCAGTGTCCTTAGAAGGATCTGATCTTACAAGCTAATAGAATCTGATTAGGGAGAAAAGGTGACTAACTGGCTGGGGAGGATAGCATAGAGACGTAGTTACAAATAACAAAAGAGTAGGTGTTACTCAGGAGCACTGGGATGGGTTTACCCGATAAACCTTAGCTACCTGAGGAAGGACAAAACTGTTATCCTACAGTGGTTCATGGTTTAGAAACATAAATGAGTAAATAAGTAGATTAACTTGATTTTTCCATTCTTGGTTTTCCCATTTGAACTTTTATGAAAGTCAAGATATGTCTTATAACTGGTGTGCAGATGTAATATAGTAGAATTTTTCTTCTCCTTAATGGGAAGTCATTGATTGAATGGAATGCTTTATGATGAAAAGCATCTGAGAGAAAAAACATGAAAAAAGTATAGTGCAAATAATAACTTTAAAAATAATATACCACATACAGCAGAAAATATAGGTTGAGATTTTTATTTGTTTTTATCTTCACATAATTTTTCATTCAAAAGGTATAAAAGGAATATAGCAATAGTCTTCCTATTGACTCTATTCCCAGCTACCCAGTTTTCCCATTTGGAAACTGTTAGTAATTTTTTCTTTATCCTTCCAGATATAGTTTACTTCTGTCAGCAATATTTGTATAGACACACATGTATGTATCTATACATATAAATTTTTCTTTATTAATTCATTTCATTTTCATTTCATCATCCTGTTATTCGTCGATTGCCTCGAGCAGGCCCCAGTAACGTCTCTTTCATCCTAGCCCTGAGATTATATTCACGGCTCTTTAGGAGAATGAGACACATCATTGTTACTGGTATTTGGCATATTTGGTACGCCACGGGGAGTTTGCCAGACTCTGTCCTGTGGGCAGGCTACATTCGATAACCTGCAAGTTTGTCCAAAGTAGGAATGAGAAAATAAGATGTCATAAAAAGATGTCCTGATAAGATGTCGCGCGGAACTGGATTTTATAGTCTCTGAGTCTTGGCCATTGATGGGATTACACGGCGCCGGGGGGGGGGGGGGCAGGTGGTGGGTGTGACCCTCGCCTACTGGAATTTGGAGGATCTGGGTGGAGGATGTTCGACTCCAATCCGAGTAGGCTTGAAGATCTCGGCCCCGGAACCCGCGTGTATTTGTCCCTCTGCCAGTACCTTCATGTGTGCGGAGAGTGGTCTCAGCATGGTGGTGGCTGGTCCTGGAGGTCTTCGGCTGCTGGAGCCCTGGTCGGGGTAGGGAGGAAAGCTCAACCCGCTCCCCTCTAAGGGGCCCCAGCGAGGAACAGCCAGGCACGGGGGCAGAAGACTGCACTGTTCTCGTCCAGGAGCTAGATTTTATAGTCTTCTTTATTTATGTTAGTAGTAAACTACTGTAAAAATGCTTTTCTATACCTTGCTTTTTTTCCTTCCATCAGTGTACATCATATTGGAGATTATTCTATTGCATTATACCATGGGTTTTAATTCCTTTTTAATAGATGATATTTAACACAGAAAATGTTAAATGGCATATTTTATTTGTCTCCTAAAGTGAGTGTCTCGGCTATTTATGTTTTTGTTCTGTTATAAATTTTCTACCATAGAGTAATCTGGCATCAGAGTCATTTCATGCAAGTGTGAATAGGATGTATTTTAGGAGTAGTATCACTGTCTCAAGGGCATATGGATTTGAATACTTGACAGAAATTTCCTATTTCTTTTCCATAGAAACAGTTCCATATTATATTCCTATTAAATGATGTATGAGCATTTTCCTATCCTGGTAAATACAGCAAACTATCAAAAATTTTTATCTTTTCTATCATTTTATTTGAAAAATTAGTTGAAATACATTTATAAAAATATAGCATGATATGTCTTCACATATTAAACACATTGTGAAAGGAACACTCAAATCAAGAAACAACATGGAACGATAGCCCAGAACCATCAACCCCCCCTCATATTTTAATTAACTCCCCTTCTACCAGAAATCCCTTTTTACTTCATTCTATATCACAACATTCATGTGTATTATGAATGAAAGTAACAATATTTTCAAAACAATCTCTTTACTTTGAAAGAATTAATAATTGGTTTGTCAAAGATTAGGTATTCTTTTATGTGCCTAGCAACCATTCTTGTTTCTGGAGATCAGACATCCTAGTTTATTTTTTAAATTAGCTTTTGTGGGTTTTTTTCTCCTTTATTTGTAGAAATGATAAGGAAATTCCACCCTACAGTAGAAAAGATATGAACAGTATGTTGGAATTTATTGACTGTGGTTGACCATTGAGAGGGAATGCTCAGTGTTTAGATTTCTGGAAAGCCACTAATGAGTAAAGCAACTCAGTAACTGTTCTGACTATCCAGGGCTCCCCTGCCTTAGAAGCTCAGTGACTCTTCTTTCACGTGCTGCAAGTTTGGTGTTTCCAACTCACCCACTGAAAACAACCTGATGCAAAGGGTTTTTTCTGTCTAGTGGGTGATGTATCCTCTAGCATCAAGCAACAATTTTTTAGGTCACCAGTTGAAAACCAGACCTTGTCCTATTTACAGCAGTATCTAAGAAGAACAGAAAATGTTTGGAAGGAAAGAAAACTCTTCCTGAGAGCTTCTCACTGGAGCTTGACCAGCAGACCCACATATCCTGGAGCCCCTAATCTCTTCAGTTTAGCTGACACAGCCAACCCCAGCATCACCCTTTGCTTGGTTGGACACATTGGTTCAGATGGAGCCTTCCAGGGAGTCTCCTCTGTGGAAGGGAAGGTCCTTCATAAACAAGAGCAAGTAGGAGTACTGTGGTGATTTTCTTTAATCTTCTCTCTCTGGACAGTAACCTAACACCACATGCCTTCCACTAAACGCTCAACAACCAATAAATCATGTGACCCCTTCTGTTTACTTGGAATTGCTGGAGTCCCCAGTCCAGGCCCTGGTCTATAACAAACTTTTCAACTTTGTAGTGGTTTTCACAGGCCAGGAGAGCTTCCAAAGACCAGGGACTCTTAATTTATAGAGCAGTACTCCCTGGATCATACCCTGGGATACAAGTATGAGACAGAGTTTGTGAAATTGCCATAAAGTATGTTCTAGAGGATACCAGACCTGTTTAGTGGTATGCATTAGTTTAATATATTCTTGGTGCCAGTTCCTCAGAAATATAAAACAAAGTGCTTTACTACTGGGATATTTCCAGGAACCCTGTTTTGTCTAGTTTCTACATAATAGGGACACATTATAGAGAGTCTTTTGTCCAAAGCAATCATATCTTTATTTTTGAAATTTCCCTTATATTTTAGATTTTGGAACCAACAAAATGTAAACAAATGTTTTGCTTAGTACTTTACAGAATCTTTGACTTAGCTATTTTAGTCTGAATCTTTTTCAAAAGACCACTTACAATGAAAAGAAGGGGGAGGCAGCTTCTCTCAGGCTTAAGAGCAGAGAATCTCAAGTCGACCCAGAATCCATCACAGAAGAACCACTTGGGCTCCATCCAGAGGGACTTTCCAGGCCCTCCTAATGTCAAGGAATTAGAAATGCAAGAATATTCCATAAATATCCTAAAAACAAACAAAAGAAACAAATAGAACCATAAAATATTCCTTGGGGCTTGAGACATAATACAGAACGCTTGTCTGGCATGTGGCCAACTCTGGTTGTATCCCCAACACCACATATGTGCAGTGCTAAGAATGATCCCTGAACACAAAGCCAGAAGTAAGTTTGAGCATAACCAGGTGTGACCAAAAAACAAAACAAAACAAAAAAATAAGAAGATATATCATAGAAGTTCAGATGCTATCTGTGGTGAGCAAAATGGATAGAAGTCCCTTGCCTATATCATGCTTTGAAATTCAAAGACTAAGAAAGCTGTAGGATGCTTTCAGCTAGTGAGTAATAAAAAGTAAAGTAAAGTAAAGGCCCTCCCATTGATCATCGATTTGCTCGAGCGGGCCCAGTAACGTCTCCATTGGAGACTTTGTTGTTACTGTGTCTGGCATATCGAATACTCTCGGTAGCTTGCCGGGCTCTCCGAGAGGGGCGGAGGAATCGAACTCGGGTTGGCCATGTTTGGCCGCTTGTAAGGCGAACGCCCTACCCGCTGTGCTATTGCTCCAAAACTCCCGTGCCAAAAATAATAAAAATAAAAAAATAGAGTAAACGTGTTCCTTTCACTGGACTTGGGGAAGGCACCTCCTTCCCTGAGCATATTGCCATCCTGCACGTGAAGAAAAAAAAAGTAGGGTTATGTTAGAGAAGATGAGTGCAGTGACTGGTTAAGAACAAGGGGAGCAGATAAGACCCTTGCTGAATGCCTTTTGCCTTATCTTTGGTGAGGAGTTCCTTTCTGGGAGCAAAAGTAACTGTAGTGTTTTGGCAAAAAAGAGCTTACTTTAATTTTCAGAAAAGAGACATTTCTCATTGGAGTGCTTTCCTTCCCTGGGAGTAAAGTTCATACCTTTCTTTGCTAAAGGCAGAAGTTTGTTTTACCTCTTGGCATGTGGGGTGCCTTTGCGCCAACTCCAGGCTCACCTGAGAAAGTCCTTCCTGGAGAAGACTCCAGCAAGCCACCCCTGTCACTCCTCACCAGCTCTTCTGCTACAAGTGTGTGTTCAGCTCTGACACATGCATGAACATTTTTTGTCAAGGAGTTTCCAGTAGTTTCTAAGTTTCTGCAACCTTTAAACTGAACTTTTTCTTGGTTCTCTCTCTCTCTCTCTCTCTCTCTCTCTCTCTCTCTCTCTCTCTCTCTCTCTCTCTCTCTCTTTCCTGAAGCTAATAAAGCCTGGTCAGGGAGACTTTTTCAGAGTGGTGTGTACTCAGCAATCTTGGTGTGTTAGTTTGTCTTCCTATCTGCCTCTCTGGGGAAGCTTATCTCTTAGAAAGAAAGATTATTACCCCACAGACAGGACTGGAAACCTCTTTGCTGACAGGCTTGAGAGTCTTAACAAAATAAACAACAGAAAAAGCAAAACTGAGTGCAATTGGTAGGCTTCATTCTCCCTGAAAGGGTCAGCTTCAGAGTGAGGGATCTGAAATCCAAACAAAGTGGAGAGGCTCTCTGCTGGGCTGGGAGATGTGGGGCTTGGTGTGGGAGGAGTGGTGTGCAGTCTCTTCCATGTGGCCAACCAGTTGTCTCCTGGTATAGAAACAACTGCTTAACTGACAGGCTTTTCACTGTATTCGTTGATCTGGTTTCTGACTCATGCCTTCAAAGAACCCTGGCGTTGTGACTATTACTCTTCCTGTTATTATACTCACAGAGTTAGACAAATAATGTAATCATGCCATTAAGTTTCCCCAGTTGTTGCTTTTAGGATCCATTTGAAGAGTCTTCCTTGGATTTGGCAAAATACAAACTATAAACAACATAGACAAATTTGCAAGCAACTCGAGGACAGGAACGTATCATCTCTTCTTTTTGTCATCTCATTTTCTCTCTTCCTTCTAAGCACCTTCTAGCACGGTTCTGGGGAAATAACAGGTGTTCCATGAACGTTTATCATATGATTGAATTTAGAAATGAGCAGATGCATGAGCTGCTCATTTTACGATATGATCAAGTCTTGGGAGATGAAAATGCCTTCATATATAAATTAGTTTTTGTTTGTAAAACCAGTCATGAGATTTCGAGTTCACAACAAAGGACCAAGAGAGAATGCTTAGCATTTCACCCAGCATCCTCTATTGAGACAGAGGATTGCTATTTAGGTGGAACTTACTGAGCCAAAGATGTGACTCAGTGGTAGAATAATTGCCTTGCATCTGTAAAGCCCTGTGTTCAGTCTCCAGCACTGAAAAATCCACCCCCAGAAGATGGGACTTGTTTATTATTTGACAGATACACAGCTAAAATAGTTCTCAATAACTGAAGTCTTAATTCCTACACTTTTAAAAAGGTTTAGAAAATTTGGGTACCTGCGCCAGGCTATTTCATTCAGGGCAACCTGAAAGGAAATGGGTGAGACCCCTCCTCGCCCCAATAGAACCAGCCCCACAGCCAAAAACCTCCAGAACTCAACTGCTGCCATGCTGATGGCCACTCTCCACACACATAGAAGGGCCTCACCCATGACGGGATCTATTCCTGACATCTCATGCTTCCCACCATTGATATACCAAGACTAGCACATCACATTTGTTTGGGAAGGCAACCAATCTTAGGGGGAAATATATACAGCTATAGATATAAGCACACCAGGCTCAACCTTTAACAACATGTTACTAATCTCTTATAGAAGGGCTTCATGGCTCCTGGGTGAAATACGATAATCTTCCTATGCTTTCTTCCAAGATACGTTTTATGTCTCATTTTTAGTATAATATCCAACAAACAATACAAAATAAGTTAGTTCTGCTTGGGGAGTAGGGTTTGGGGTTAAATGATGGAAATATGGTGCTGGGAAGGTGTAATGGTGTTTGAATATTAAATGTAATCAAATATTGTGAAGAGTTTTATGAAAATAAAACAAAATAATAATTAAAAAAGAAAATTTTGGTAGCACCAGTCATTTCCACCAAAGTTCAAGCATTCAGATTAAAATTCAAGTAGCTTCTGGGGTGAAGGGAGATGAGATGACTCCATCTTCCTTTACAAAAAAGGCAAGTCTGGCCTTTCTTTTCGATCTTGATGAAAGACTCTCACATCTACCCCCTGGCTGGCAAACCTTACTTAGACACTTCCCAAAGAGCAAACAGACCTTAGCCATCTCATTAGGAAGTAAGGATAAGACTCAAATAGGTATTTGAATCCTGATTCTATGACTTACTAGATGACCTTTATTAAATATTAATTTCCTTGTCTATAAAAAGGAGACTATACCAAATGGTTTCAAGGATTAAATGGAGTAAATATTTTAAATGTAATGTACCTGGCAATTTTTCAGCTTTTGTAAATAGCAAATACTTCATATTATGGCCATCATTCTCATCACCACTGGTTCCCTATTCCAGAGCATCATAGAACAAAGAGGTATTGCTAAATATCACTTCAAATATTTTCTGGGAGGTTAAGTCTTGAATCCATGAAAATGTACTTACTTGGTCAGTGACATTGATCTGCATAGTTTCCATAGTTTCTGTGGGTGCGGGCTGAGGTAAGGTCAGTTCAGGATAGACTCACAAGAAGAGGAGGAATAGCCCAACATGGCACACTCTTTGGCCTCAGCACCTCTGGTAAATAAAGGTGTTTTTCTTAAATTTGTTTGTAAAGGGACATAATAGAGAACATTTGATAACAGTCCCCCTGTTTATATTTTACTACCGATCCCACACCCCTCTTACCCGACCCCCAACACAATGAAAAGTAGTAGAAGATGTTGTGTTTGAAGATGATATTTAGGGATCAAATTTGCTTGCAGCCACTGGCTGAGTGTTAGGGAAGCAGGTGAACAGACGGAAGGAGTCTGCAACCTTATGTAATTCATTCTCCATTGTTTTCTGGTTGAGTGGCTTTGTTCTGGTGGTATCCTTTCAAACCTTCTGGAGCCTTAGTTTCCTTGTCTGTAAAATGGGGTGTATTATCTTTACGTAACAAGGTTGTATTTGGTTTAGAAAGAATATAGATAAAATACCTAGGCAGAACGTTAGATGCTCAGTAACAGTGATAGCTGGTTGTAGGATTCCAACTGTGAATTAGTCCTCCAAGACTGAGGAAAGGCTCCCCACAGTCCATAATAGCTACAGGCGTATAGACTTGTGGTTTCACCGGGAGTCCTATGTTTAGTTAGTTTAGTTCTCTCAGTTCTATATTATAGCTGATATTTTTACCACATTTCACAGATGAGTGAAAAGAGACACCGAAAGACAGAAAACTGCCATTTCATAAATTACCCCTCTGGCGGTATATTTTCAGAGACCCTGCTTATGATCACCCTGGAAGACTAGCATTTTTGGGTAACCCGCCTATTGAGAAGGAAAGGAAAATTCTACCACTTTTTCCTCTATATTGTCTGCTAAGTGGCTAGGGAAATAAACATTATTAGCGCAGATGTCTCTTGTTGGAGGTGGGGTTTTGGGCCACACATGGTAGTGCTTAGGGGCTACTCCTAGGTATGCTCAGGAGTGAACCAGGGGTGCTTGGGGAACCATATACAGTGCCAGAGATTGAACCAGGGTTTGCCATGTGTAAGACAAGCATCTTAACCCCTGTACTATCACTGTGGTCTCAGGCAGGATGCCTTAAGTGTGCTTAGAGGAAGGTCTCATAGGTAATTTTTCACATTTTGAGGGAGAAAAACTCAAGCAAAATGGTTTCTGTACCAATTGTCTTCTCTAATAATTCTAAAATTACTTTTCTCTAATAATTCTAAAATTACTTTTGGAGAGAAGAGTTCATCATAGAAATTCAAGATTCTGAGATTAGGGATCCCAGTCTCTGAGATAAGAACTTGCACTTTCATTTTGGAGAGTCCATGTGGCTTAGTCAAAAGCCTCCCTCTCTTAGACTAGACAAACTTCAGATACATAATGTTTGGGGATTTTATTCTACTTTCTTGTGAAAGAACATCCACAAAACTTACATCACTCTACAGAGATGGTATGGAGTTTGTATTGTCCTCAGAGTTAAATGAGCACTGAGAGTGTCCAGTAATGTGATGGGTTCCCAATGAAGAGACCGCAAATTCAGCCGCAGATTTGCATGATTACCAGAACATTCTTCTCTCGAGAGAAACAATTAAGAATTTGAGGCTCACCTATCTCTGAAATTTGCAGTCCATTCTTTCAAATCATCACTTTTCTCTCATTCCTGCATTCAACTTTGGCCTTGGCCTTTCTGACTGTTACATTAAAAACTTATGCTAAGCTCGTGTGTCATCTGCAAGCTCCTCTAGGCGTTTTGCCTTCCAGAGAAGCCAAGGGAGGAACGTAAGGAAGAACTTTGGATATGGAAGTAGAAGCCTGGCTAGGCTTTACGTTCTTTGTTTCATATGAACTCAGAGGTGTTTGTATCTTTGCTACTGGAGCCAAGACCTTTGTCTGTAAAATGAAGAGGTTCATGCATTAGAGTAGATATCACTGAGGACACATCCAGTTCTTCCTCAGACTGGTAACCTCTGTTCCCCTTAATTCCCAGCACCTTGAAGTTCTAAGAATAGGGTGCTCTAAGACTATGTGGGGTGATTGAATTTTCTGGGGAGTGAAGAGGGAGAAAGAGAAAAGCAAAATAACACTTCAAGACAAAGTCTCTCAGGCTTCTGAAACTCACCCATAAAGAATCAGGAGTCAGTTTCTCTCACCCACTCCCCAAAAATAATAATGAAATCTCTTTTGGACTTCCTGCTGCAGCAAAGAAAATTCTTTAATTTAAGAGCCAAAGCTATTTGTATACTGTCTCGGTTCCCTTTCCCGGAGAGCTCATCACACAAACAATAGTAAAAGCAAGCAAAAGACAAGCTATTGTTTTGTTGTATTTATATCCCTCATGTAGGAAGCAGCATGAAAATACTATTAAGGAAACTCAGCAAGTCTCTGCTCCAGGGTATGTATATATAGTTTTAGTGCAAAAGGCAGCAGGGCCAGATGTTGGAACACATGTTCCCTCTGAAAGACCAAAAGAGAAACATGTTGGAATTCTGCAAAAGGGACAGAATTAAGAATAACCACATAGCAAGTAGAGACCACAAGGCAAGCAGTCTTCTTTCTGAGTATGTATCAATCAAGAAACAGTGTCTGACAGCTGTGAAATCTTGGCTACAATAATGATCTGTTCTTCAGTTTTCTCATCCACAAAATGGGGGCATTAATAATGCCTAACTCACAGTTGTAATTAACAAGTATACCTAACTCACAGTTGTAATTAAACAAGTCTATATAAACCTGGAGTGACAGCATAACAGACAGGGCGTTTGCCTTGCACACAGCAGAACCCGGGTTCGACTTCTCCGTCCCACTCGGAGAGCCCGGCAAGCTACCGAGAGTATCCCACCCACAGGGCAGAGCCAGGCAAGCTCCCAGTGCTGTATTTGATATGCCAAAACAGTAACAAGTCTCACAATGGAGACGTTACTGGTGCCCGCTCGAGCAAATCAATGAACAACGGGAGTACAGTGCTGCAGTGCTACATCACTTGATCACTCAATCACTTGACATCCCGTTACTGATCAATTTGCTCGAGTTGACACCAGTAACGTCTCCATTCATTCCTGTCGCATGCTAGTGTAGCCCAATGGCATCTGCTCGCTCTAGGAACACGATGACCCTCAAACTGTTCATTCAGGGTTTTGATGAAGAAGTCTGACCATCTCGTAGGTGGGCAGCCACACAATCTTTTGATGTCCTGTGGAATCCAATCAGTAATGGCTCTAGTCCAGTGGTAGTCTCCAAATTGCATTAGGTGTCCAGCCCATCTGATTTTCGACGCCTTGGCAAACAAGACAGTGTTCCTGATTCTCGATCATCCATGGAAGTAGGAACTCCAGATTCCTCCTCTCACTTTAGTGAAGCGTGATACTCCAAGCATAAATCTTTTGATTCCTCTTTGGGTGACCTGAATAGCATTGTCATCCTGTTTTTGTAGGGCCCAGGTCTCTGAGGCGCATGTTAATGCAGGAAAAACAGTGGAGTCAAAAAGATGTTCCCAGAGCCGGAGGTTCTTTGTCCTCTTGGCTATTTCTTCGACGCCTTTGAAGGCATTCCATGCTGCTCTCTTCCTCCTGTGCAACTCAGGTGACAGGCCATCTGTCATGTTGAGTTCTCGACCTAGGTACATAAAATGCTGCATTCGGAGATGTTTGTTCCACTGAGATTGAATGGAATGTCAGGAACGAGTCCATTTCTCATGAACATTGTGTTCATGAGATTCAGCTGCAATCTGACCTTTCCACACTCATAGTTGAAGTTGGCCAGCATTCGTGCTGCTTGACTAATGTTTGTTGTTATTAGAACCTTGTCATCAGCAAAGCGGAGGTTGTGTAGTTGCCTACTGTATATCTTCACTCCCATTCCTTCCCATTCCAGTCATCACATGATGTTCTCGAGGGTGACAATGAAGAGTTTTGGTGAAATGTTATCACCCTGCCGAACCCCTCGCTTGACATGGATGATCACTTCCTTGTAGAATGGTGAGGCCGTGGTAGTGAATCCATAATACAGTTCATGGAGAATCCTGGTGTATCGAGCTTGAATGCCCTGTTTGGCTGGGGCTTCGATGACCGCTCCAGTCTCAATAAAATCAAAGGCCTTCTTTAAATCAATAAACGTTAGACAGAACAGCATCTTGAACTTCTGAGAAACCTCAATGAGCTTGGTTATCTTGTGGATATGGTTGATCATGCTGAGTCCTTTTCAGAATCCGGCTTGCTTTCATGGTTGTCTTTCATCAAGTATTCTGCCAATCCTATTCAGTATGACTCGAGTGAACAGCTTGTAGACAACAGACAACAGGCAGATCGGGTATAGTTGCCAGTGTCATGGATGTCTCCCTTCCTGTACAGTAGAACAGTTCTGCTGGTTTTCCATTGGGATGGAACCTTGCATTCAGACAGGCAGCATGTGAAGAGCTGAGCCAGTGTATTGATGAGTACTGATGGCAGATTCTTCAGGTGTTTGAGTCTGACCTTGTCTGGGCCGGGTGCTGTTCACCTCTTTACCAACGAAATGGCGTGTTGGATTTCTGACAGGAGAACATTGGTAACAACATATCCATCCCGTGGAATTTGGTATGTGGGCAGGTGGACGTGGCTATCAAAGAGATCTGAGTAGAAGTCATATAAACTTCTCCATTGCCTTTCTGGAAGATGTGACAGATCCATCAGGATGTTGAAGGGCAGTCATCTAGGTCTTGTAGCTTGTGAAGAACAGGCAGGCGTTGCGAGTGCTTTTCCTGGCTTCTGCCACATTGGCCAGCACTGATGCTCTTCTCTCTTTAAGGTCTTCCTTTTTTGCTTCTCTGCCCTGCTTTGCGAACTTGGACGTTAGCTTTTGGTTGCCTGAGGCTCACGCCAAGCCACGTTGGCAAATGAGCTCAAGAGTTTCTGAAGATAGGCATCTTTTTGTGGCTTTCTCTCTCTTGGTGTTCCTCGCACAATCATGGAGGTGCTGATCTAGTAGATTGTATTCCTCATGTCATCAACAATGGCATCTTCCCATGTTGCCACAATAGTGCCAAAGAAGCCACACTCTTCCCTGCTTTGCCTGCTTCCACCAATCTCTGGTGACCCAGGGATCACACCCGAAAGTTCCACCCTGCCGGTGTCAGATAAATACCTCATTGGCCGACCTCCACTACCTCCACTACCTCCACTACCCAACCGCCAGCAGCCATATGACACATCATAAGGCACTTAATACCCATCTTCCAAGATTACCACATCATATCTGATGGGGTTCAAATATGGTGTGAACCATGGGAACACCTACAAGGGTGATTAGAGGCCACCCTAAAAGCTTCTATCCCTCTCAGAGAGCCCAGAAAGCTACCGAGAATATCCTGCCCACCCGGAAGAAATTGGTAAGCTATCTGTGGCATATTCGATTTCTAAAAACAGTAGAAACAATGGGCCTCATTCCCCTGACCCTGAAAGAGCCCCCAATACAGCAGTGTTAAGAAGGATGAGCAAGGAGAGGCTGATAATATCTCAGGGCTGAACTAGACTGCCAAAACGAAGAAGGACTAAAATGACTGTCTACTTTCAATACACGTACACTGCCATCAGAAGCATCCATCGAGGTCCTGATGGTGCAAGCATAGAAGATCAAGTATGACATCGTTGGTCTGACTGAGACGAGAAGGCATCAACCACATCGCGTCACTTTTGATACTGGAGAAGAACTGTTCCTTAGAACATGCGACAAAAGATGTGTCTGTGGTGTTGGTGTCCTTGTCAACACGCACTTTGCCATGAGCACACATTTGGCAGTTCTCAGGGCTTACTCCTGACTTTGTGCTCAGGGATCCCTCCTGGTGGTTCTGGAAGATTATATGCTGAGCTAGGGATCAAACCAGGGTCACAATGTGCAAAGCACTAGTACCTTATGCCTATAGTGACTCTCTGGCCTTTCTGTTTACTTTTTTGAGGAGCTAACACATTGCTTTCCTGTACATAGCTACTTTATTGTTTTATGTATAGTACTTAAAGTTCAGAATGATTTTTTTTTTTGCTTTTTGAGTCACACCCAGCAATGCACAGGGGTTATTCCTGGCTCCTGCACTCAGGAATTATTCCTGGCGGTGCTCGGGGGACCATATGGGATGCTGGGAATCGAACCCAGGTCAGCTGCGTGCAAGGCAAACACCCTACCCACCGTGCTATCGCTCCAGCCCCAAGTTCAGAATGATTTTGATGTTGACAAGTAGTGCTGATGGTTGGGATTTTCTCCTTTTTGATCTAGATTGACTAATGGGGTGGAATAATTACCCAGTGGGCTAGAAGGACAGTAGATGAGGACTGGATGCCTCTCTAATCCTTAGTTGTATGAAGGGAATAGCTTTGGCCTGTGCAAAGCTCAGTCTACTGAATCAAGGGGGAAGTTGGACAAAAGAAAAAGGAGGATTCTTTAGAAGATTCTGAACATGAGCAAGTCAAACATGAGGCCACCCATAAGTCATTATGTATAAATGGCTTAAAATATTTCTTGAAAGGGAAATGTGGTAATCTTATATATTTGTCATGATAATAATAATCATAATTTTAGATCTTTTAGGTATTTGCTCTCTGATGTTTTATGCAGCTTAAAAGGCAACATGTGTCAGAACCTGCTCTTGGGAGCAGGGGCAGATCAGTACTTCTAGGAACACCTGCCAGAGGAGCTAATGGGTGGGGCCCAGAAGTTACCAGTGTAGCAGGAAGAGCAGTAAGTATGGAAAATGGATATGTCAGAGTCAAAGAAGTTGCAATCTGCCATTGAATTGGTGACAGGGCATTATGGGAGCCTGAAAAAGAGAAAGCAGTCAAGAATTAGGGGCCAGGTCTGCAATCCATTAAGACAAATGGTTGTAGATGAGGTGCTGGTTTGGATAAGGTCTGCATGGCTGAGTATGAGTACAGCCAGCCAAAGACAGTCTGGGAAGCTTTTCTCAAAAGGTGGGAGCATATTAAAGGAGCGTTTAGGAAATGATTTCGCATCACCCAGATATCTTTGAAAAATAGTGATTCATGAATAGATTGTAAGTAGCCTCTGGCAAATAGTCTCTTCCTCTAAAAATAATCATGATAGTTAATGTGTTTTTATTTTCCTTTCTTGAGGGGAAGGGGCAGGGCTGGTTTAAGGCCACACCTGGCAGTGTTCCAGCTCTGTTCCGGCTTTGTGCCCAGAGATCACCCTTGGTGGGGTTCAGAGAGCTAGACATATGGGGTGCTAAAGATCAAACTTGTGTTGGCCATGTGCAAAGCAAGAGCCTTACCTGCTGTACTGTCTCTCTGGTCCCAGTTCATGTTTTTTCTAGCTTGTCCAGAATTGTGAGTAGCTAGATCTCACACAGATTTGTCATTATTCCTAAGAAGGATCTAGGTACTTTTCAGTTTTCCTGAACCTGAAGAAATTAATTTTGGGCTAAAGGTAACTACTTCCTGCAACAGTATTATTTTTCTCTGCTGGGAACTTTACCAATTTTCAAAATGTAGAAAATCTTGGCAGTGTTGTAAGGGTCAGCCTTGGAATACCACCATACACCAAGCCCCCACCCTACCCCCACTTGACTTGATGGGGAGATCTTTATTTAACTGGGGATGAGGGAAGCTAAATGTATTCTCAGTAGATCTGGAAAGCCTTACAAATTAGATTTTCGAAATCCCACAGAATACCAACGTTTCCCCCTGATGTGATTTCTTTGTTCCTGCAGGCCTATAGACAATCTTTCTCTTGGACTAGAACAAAGTCTATAAATCACCGGAGACCTTGTGCCTTAGAATACCTTATCCGTGGTGGTGGAAAATGGGCACTGATGGAGGGATGGGTATTTGATCATTGTATAATTGAGATCCAAGCACAAAAAATTGTAAGTCTACAACTGTACCTCATGGTGTTTCACTAACAAAAATTTAAAAAAAGAAAAAAAGAATACCTCATCCTGCTTCCAAAGTGCTTCCCCAAGGCACTCACTCATTTCTCTGGAGTTTAAACCCAAGGCTGGCTGTGCTCTTAAATGACAACATTTGGAGGAGGGTTATGGAGGGGAGAGGGTGCTTAGAAAGGTTTGAGAGGTAAGAAAGTGGAGCTTAGTGTTTTGCCTTTATGGAAAATGGGGTCCAGTACTCTGCCAATAGGGTAAGTGGGATCCAATCCCCTGACTCTGGGGGCCAGGCAGCTGAGGAAAAGCGCTGTTGTCCTGCAGGGCATGCAAACAAGCGCTGACTCCAGCCCAGCCCCCTTCTGAGAGTCAGCCCTATACTGCTTGGAAAGCAGATGGAGCACATCCTGGCTCCCAGCAGCCGGCCCCACCCGCGCCCCAGGGCCTGGAAGCCCCCACCCCCTATAGGCAGTCGGAGGTTCCCCTCCTGCTGGACTTCTGACCTCCGGGGGACAGGAGGGCTTCCGCCCTTCCCAGGCTCTTCCCTCAACAGGCCCAAGAGCTCTTTCCAAGGCCCTGGCCAGACAGTGAACCCAGCGGAGTGAAAACTGAAAAGACTCAGCGCGGGAAGCAGCAGGGACCAGCTGCTGGGTCAGCCCTTCCCGAGAGCAGCTACACTGGGTGCGCCCTGAGCAGCTCAGAGTCTGCCATGTGACTCCAGGCTAAGCTCTCTGTCTCCTGAAAATGATAAGACCAAAAAAAAAGGGGAGGGCGTTGGAATTTGTTTGAAAGAAGAGAAAACAATTTCTGTTACTGGGGGCTTTAGGGTCCTCCCCCAATCCCACTTTATTGCCCAGTAGCAGGGAGGGCTGGAAGAAATCAGCGCCCCTGCGTTTAATTCATTTATTTGGGTGACAGATGCCTCTGTTTCTCTCTGCGTTTGTCTGAGAGCCCTGGGATCTGCGGGGAGGCCTGCACCCACTTTCCAACCTGCGTCTTTAGCTCATTCCCAGGCAGCATTGGAGCAGGCTGGGTGTGGGGTTCAGATGGGCCTGGAGAGCAAAGAAGGAGTGGAGCATCCACCACAATGGGGTGCTTTTGCCAAAGGTATTGGGGGCTGGGAACACGTGGACTGCCCCACCATGCCGCTCCCTTTCATTGCGCCTGGCCAGAAAGGCGAGGTCAAGGTCGCCTTGTGGTTGCTTCCCAGGAAGGAAGGAGGAGGCCACGACCACGGCAATATCCCGGCTTTCCCGTGACCAGTCCAACTGCAGGTGCAACACGAAAGAACCTGCAAGATGGGCCACGGTGAGCCACAGTTAGCCCGAAGAACCCTGGATAGTTGGAGAATTCATGGTCCTCAGACTACCGGTCCTCTCCCTGCAGTCACAATCATTCCCCATTCTTGTCGCATCTGCTGTTTTGTTAATTAATTAATTAATTAATTAATTTATTGGAGGGGGCACACCCCGTAATGCTCAGGGCTTACTCCTGGCTCTGAACTCAGGATCACTCTTTGATGGGCTGAGGGGACCATATGGGATGCCACGGGATAGGACCCAAGTTGGCCGAGTGCAAGGCAAGTGTCTTATCTGCTGTAGTAGCTCTCTGACCCAGCATTTGCAGTTCTGAAGGGAATATTCAGCATTTCCTGGTGCAGCTGACTGGGAAGGGCAGGTACTTGGTGAAGGTCTTTTGGTTTCTCTGGCCTTTGGGGTTATAGCCTTGAATTTACCTACTTGACCTGGCCTTGTGATTTCCGTAACAATAAACTCCTGTGTACACTTATTGATTCTCTTTTTGGGTCTACTTTGAGGGTACCTGGCTTTCATAATGTGAAGGGAAGGCACAGCAAGTCTGGAAATTGATTCATCCTGTCAAAAATCTCCCATGATTTTGAAGATTGTGGAGATTTTAGCACCTCAGTTAACATTGGGAAATTTCTCTGAATCTGAGATAGGTATTTCCAAGAGACAGGAGAGAAAAAGTGAGGAGAACTTATTATCTAGAAATTTTTTTCTAAAAATAGTTTGTGTTATGATTTTTAAACTGAGAAAAATAATCCTTCAAGAGAATATTTGCTCATTTGTCTCATTCACTCATTATTATATTTTAACTTTAACAAAATTATATAGTCTGAGTAGAAGAAGTGATTGAATGTTGCACCAATAAAAGATGGTATTCAAGGCTGGAGTGATAGCTCAAAGGGTTGGAGTGTGTGCTTTGCACATAGTAGGCCATCCTTAGCACCACAAGGTCCCCCTTAAGCAGTGCCTGGAGTGACCCATGAGTACTTAGGTATTGCCCCCAATTTTTTTAAAAGGAGGGGAAGTTTAGAATATTGAGGATATAAACAAATAAGCAAAGTGTATAGATGATTATTAGCAGTATATATTGGGCTACTTTAGTCTCACAATAGGATAAATAGAATCAGTTAATCATTCAACAAGAGATTTTTCTTCCCGAGTCTTAGGATTATGAATAGAAAATGCACAGAAATGAATTGACCTGTTCAGAAATTATGCATTGAATAGGCATTTTTTTCCCCTTTTTTCCTGTTGAGAGATGATAAATTTGCTCCATTTAGAAGCCCCATCATATGGAAAGAAATGAAGTTGACTCTTGAAATTAACTGCACAAAGTCACAGTTTCAAGAGATTGAGTCAGGAACTGCCAGCCAGCACTTCTCCAGCAAGCGTCTGTGTCTGCCATAGCACGGCTGCAGCACTGTGTGCAAACACGATTTGTACAAAGGATTGGAAGAATGTTATCCGCTCTGTCATATACTAGCATTTCTTTTTACAAAATACACTGGAAATTATATTTCTGAAAGGGAACCATTTGTTCTCTCCTTCCCAGTAAGATATGGCTTATTGTCTTCTGTAAATCTGATGGGAGCCATCTCTGCAGAGAGCTCCTGGGAGATGAGAGAAAATTCCTAAAATATGAGCTGGATATGGAGTCGCTGCTCTGTCTTTCTATAGGAGGAACTTCGGGGGCATTCAATGACCTATAGGTAACCCGTGAGTTGGACTTCTATGGAAATCATGTGTCCATACTACATGGGGCATTAGTTCATGCTGATGCTCATCTGAGAATCCCCTTAGGCTGGTTGGTATGAGTGGCTTCTGCTTGTAAAGACCATTTGGACTTGAGCTTTGCTAGAAGATTCTGAAGAAGTGAACTTATTCCTGGACACTTCATACCACACACCACCCATACTTCAAGAGTACCACACCACATTTGGTGGGGTTCAAAGTAGGAGGCAACCAATCTTATAGGGAAACAGAATATAATATATGTGTATATATATATATATATATATGAGCACACATGGCTCAACCTTTAACAATATGTTAATGGCCCCTCTGGGTGAAATACAACAATCTTCACACTCTTTCCTTTAAGGAAACTTTTTTGTAGCATTTTCAGCAGTTTTTCATAACAAATAATACAAAATCTATTATTTTGGTTCTGCTTTAAGGCAGGAATAGGGGTTCAGGTGGAAACATCTGAAATATGGTGGTGGGAAGATGTAACGGTGGTGGGACTGGTGTTTGAGTAGAAGCTTCTGAAGTCTTAAAGCAATGTGGTTACGAGAAGATTACCCTTGACTCTAGTTATAGAACTGAGGTCAGGAAGAGAAAGAAACTGAGAGGGAGAGGGAAGTAAGAATAGGTGAATGGGAGGTATCAGGAGCAGGGGCTGGGGCCTTGGGCACATGGGGGATGTGGAGGTGTAGTATGTGTATGGATCTAAACTTCATAGCCAACAACACTACGGACAGGAGAGCCAAACTACAACGAAACTTAAAAATGTGCCTGGCAGGCTGTGAAGTGGGAAGGGACATTGGTTAAGGGAAGGTCACACTGGTGGTGAAAATGGCTGCTGGAACATTATATGCCTGAAACTCAACTATGAATAACTTGTCAGTCACGGGGTATTAATAAAGAGAGAGAGACAGAGGCAAAGAGAGAATGGCAGAGAGAGAAAGGGAGTAAGTGGGAGTTTCGAGCCAGGGTAGGGCTGAGGGCAGGACAAAGCTGAACAGTGGCCAAGATAAGGTCACGAAGCTTCAGAGTGAGTGCTAGAAATAGAATTCAGGTCTAGGTCTTTCCTCTCTGCAGAGAATTGCCTCCTTGTAACCTAAAACAGGGTTAACTTGGGTCAAAATGAAGCAAAACAGGGCACCTTTTTAAGGGTGTTTTTTTCCCCTTCTTTTTCTGTTTTTATGCTGGAATATAGATATAGACTTCTTGGCTCAGTGCTAAATATTTTTATTTGGCAGAGTCCCAATGTGGCTAAATTCAGTTCCTCCCTTTCTGATAGAGGCTCTTGCTCTGACCTTGACCTGAATGTTTAACCAAACTGAAATGGAAAGCAAACCAGAAAGGACCAGCAAAGAGAAAAGAATCATTCATTGTGACATTGTGAAGAGCTCAGGTGTCGAATTACTGTGCTTCAGAGTGCTGCTTTGGCTCTTTGGCACAGGGAAAAAGCAATCTTGGCTGGAGGAAAAATACATTGTATTAATAATATATTTGAAACATATTATTATCACCATCATAATTATTGAAAACAATTCTTGTGGCATCTGATCATGTGTTTCATCCTTCAGGTCTGATGAATATTAACCTTTAATTGTTAACTGGAAATGTCAGATTTGGAGACATCAGAAAACAAGTCATATCAATTAAACCCCTACAGATATATAAACAATTATTTTGGAACCAATATAACAGCTTCCTACCTACATCTCAGAAAGGCTAGATAACCAAGGAAGCTGTGTTGTTGGATACCTTTTTCCTTATTCTCTCATTACCCCCATGGTACTCTGTGCTGTGAACAAATCACACACACACACACACACACACACACACACTAGTCCCCAGAAAGCTTATGATGTCCAGGGAAGATTAAAAAAATGTACAGAAACTTGAGACACAGATACATCAGCAAACCCAAGTGACCAGGGGTAGAAGCAGAGCACCTCTCTCCTGAGCCGCCTTGTTTCTGTGCTCAAAACCCCACAAGGGTGAGATTTGAGCCCAATGCTTGGGAGGGTCTCAGGTTGAGGGAGAGATCAAGAGGTGAAACTGATGGCTGCTTGTCCTCCAAGATGAGGATACATCCGCAGGAATGGGCTCCCAGATTCTGGGAAGACCAAAGGAAACCCTGCTATGCTACTTAGCTAGGTTCCTTGGGAGGTCTTTCCTGGGACAGCTGCTCCCCAGGAGTGGGGCTTACAGCAGGGAGCACTTCAAAGATGATGGAATTATTCATGGATAGCTCTGGCACATGTTTGCGGATGGATCTCATGTTTATGGATAGATATCAGCATTGTTTGTGGACTGATCCTAGCATGGGTTGTGATAGATCTCAGCATTGTTTGTGGATAGATCCCAACATTGCTTGTGAAGGGATCTCATCATTGTTTGTGGGCTGATCTTAGCATTTTTATGGCGGGATCACATTATTGTATGTGAATGGATATCAGCCTTGTTTATGGGTCCATCTCAACATTGTTTATGGACCAATCTCAGCACTATTTGTGGAGGGACTTGAGCATATATCCAATAACAGTAGAAGAGCCTGTGGTAAGAAGCTTCCTTTTTCTCAATGTATGTTAAAGAATTCTGAAATATGTTTTGTTCACTTTCATATTTATACATAAATATTTTGTTCTTTTAATATTTTGTTCTTTTTTTAAAACTATATTTTGTTGCTCGGTGACTTCATAATCATTATCGGTTTTATGACCCAGAATGACATAATGAATGCTAGCAAGGGTTTCTTCTATGGCTATTTAATTTTCTCCCAAGGCTGTGATGGGCTAAAGAGATCAAAATAATACCAAGGATCTAGGAACACTAGACTCTTTGCCATTGCACTTTGCTATGTAAAGTTTTCCTCCTGAGACTGCCCTCACAGTCATAAGAAGGATAAATAGCAGCAACCATGCATGATGTTTATCCTTATGTCATGTTTGGCCAGAGTCTTCCCCAGAAGTCTTCTCCTAAGCATCTCTGCACACTTTCTTAGCTTAAAGTAGATGAATTGTGTCAGACCTTGAGTCGACATTTGGTGAAGAAGATGGAATTCTATCCTCAGTCTAAGGCAATACTACTCAAAGTGGATAATAATGACACCCAGCGATACCCCCAGGGAGGCAATAGTATTCTTAGGTGTAATTGTGGTCACTGTATGTTTGTTTGTTTGTTTAAAGAAGGTAGAGTTGGAAGAATATTGCTATTTTTTTAGTGAAAAGAGAGAAACAAACCAAATAAATCAGGGATCCACTGTACTCTAATCTGGGATGGCATAGGTTTAGAGGAGTTAAACACTATGTATATTATCTCCTCAGAAAACAACGTGATTGTTAACAAACTACCGGGAAAAGAGATTTTGGCTTCTGTTCCCCTTAACCAAAATCTGCTTCCTTGGGCGTTTATTTCACTGCTCCTGATCTTGTTCCTAAAGAGCTGTGTAGACCACGTTGGCTTCCTCTTTCCTTACCCTCCTTTCCAGTATTTAGGACTGCCCCATCCTTGAAGGCTTCCTTTCTGCCCTATGCCATGGAATTGAGTACTTTAGGTGTAAGGGTCAATAAGTAGGCCATAAATTGTCTAACCAGGTTTCTATTTAAAACAAAAACAATCTACTCTCTGTTTCAGTGGGTTTAGAGTTGTGATGAGAGAGCTGTGATTAATAGATAGGCAGCATCTGGCACTCTTATGACCTAGAAGCTCACCATTCTCAGACCTGCTGACATTATACAGCATACCTAATGAACACGCTGACATACACCAGCCTCAAAAGCTGTCAGTGAAGACAATTCCAATCTTCAGTTCTCAGTGAGTTGTGTGAATCTGTACATAGGTCTTGCCTGAACAAATGCTGAATTTCACTTCTACTTGAACTCAGTGACACTCTTACCCCTCCCAGCTCAATTATCCTTGTCCTTAGGCCTTAACATTCAGGATGTGTTCATGTGAACCCTTTTAATCATCAAAGTGTTCCTCTGGCTTATGTGACCTTGAAATATTGTTATTGTGGAGCACTTATTAACATCACACTAAAAATTATGTCCTTTAGAATACAACTTGAAAGCATTAACTCAACGTATTCTGTACATTATATCGAACCAATAGCTAGTGAAAGGACTGTTAGATGTTTTCGTATATGCCAACCTCCGTATAATCTAAACTAAAGTAAGTGCTCATAAATAATGTACTGACTTCCTAGCCTCAAGACTTGCTAGTTCCACATCAAAGTTTGCAACATGGGCATGCTTCATTACCATTTCAGTAGATTAACTTTAGGGGGTGTTTCCATCATGAAAGAAGCCACGGAACTGAAGAAAATGATGGAATTGAGTAGCTTGGATACAATAGTTAATTTTCTGCCACAGCATCTCTGTGACTTGTAGATTCTTTGTGAGGATGGTTGTTAGAGCCTGCAAGTGCACACATCACAGAATGCCAAGTGTGATGTGGACATAGACTTCCACCTGTAAAATCTGCATCAACATGAGTGCTCTAGAGTTACTCATGTTGGTCAAGAAGTAGAAGTAAATCAGGTTCCACTGACCAATGAAGGAATTACTAGGATATGGTAAACACAGACACTGGAATACTCAACCTTTAGAAGAAACGAAATTCCAACACATTACAAAATGCATGAGCTTTAAATACATTATGTTCAATAAAATAAATCTATCACTGGAAAACAAACTCTGAACAATTTAACTTACATGGCATACTTAGGGTAGTCAAATTCACTGAGACAGAAAGCCAAAGAAAGGGGATCAGGGATGGAAGAGATGCTAAGTAGAGTGTCTCTTTAAAGGCTATAGTTTCAATTTTAAAAAGTGAAAAAGTTCTGGAGTTTGGTTGCTCAGAAATTTGAAGATACACACCCTACTACATTAGAATGTTTCAAATTACAATTTGAAAACATGCAATGCCGATCCAGATAATGAATTTTATTTTATTCATATTTTACCACAACAGAAAAAAATAACACAAAAGTGGTTTAGATGGAAAATGTTGTTACTTATATTTTAAGCTGTAAGTATAAAATGTGAGCACAGAGTATAAACTATCATTTTTAAAAAGGTTATCATTGATAATGCTGAGTATACTGGAAATCAGTCTTAAACTAAACTAACATTACTGTCATAAATTTTAAAAAATATATTCAATCATGTATGGGTAATTGTAAACTTAGATTTCATTAATTTTATTCAGTGTTAATCTATTAGTCTGAGATTATAGACATTGTTTTTCAACTGGTAGTACAGTTGTCAACACTAAACTACAGTGTATACTTAAAATTGCCGAAGGTGGAACATTTTGTCTTATTTATCCTAGAACAATTTGAAAAATGTGTTAAAATAAGTACACCAGTACAGGCTTGGAAATTTCACAATTAGGAAGTCCCAGAGAGAAAAAAGATACCTAAATAAATATCTTCTTTAATATGGTGGTGGAGCTGCTGGGTCTCATAGACATCTACAGGTGTTTTTAGATCTCAGATCAATGCCATTTCTCCGATCGGCTGAGTTCTGAGACTCATTCTCTTTAGACTGAAGTTGCGTCACTTAAGACCAGTGGCTCTTGTTTGGGGGTATGTGGTGGTAGGGTCGGGCAGTTCTCTGTTCTGCTCCTCTGCTAGTCCAATTGAGAAGTTCCCCAAAAAAGAGAAGAAAGTGGATGCAGGATGACCCTAGATAACTTTATGGAACAAAGTTTTACTTCTTTTTCTTGCTCACTTTACTTGGACAGGACTGTTATCGAAATGCAGTCAGCTTCAGTTGCATTAAGCTACTGGAATTTTGGGCTGTCTGCCTACTCTCACAAACCATAAAATGTATTACACAGACAGGACGTATATTGCCATACCTGTAAGCTAAGGAAAGGCAAGGTAGGAAAGGGAAAATGTAATTCAGGTTTAATGATTCTTAGGTGCAAGCATTTCATGTGGCTCATTAATCATGTGGCAAATATGCTTAAATAAACACAGACAGGCAATGCTTGTTTAACAAATGTCTCAAGGGAAAGGGGTTTTGTTGCGGCTTAGGCCAGAATGCAGCACAGAAGTTGAAGTAGAAATCAGAGAAAGACTTGCCAGTAGAAGATGAAAATGCACTCAAAAGGGGAGAGTCAGGAACTCCCAACACAAGAAATCCTTTCAGTGTTCTTGTTCCACCATGTCTTAGAAATTTGATACTTAAAAAAAAAAAACTTAAAAAATATGGAGAGACAGTCCAGTGGGTAGGGTATTTACCTTGCTCTTGGCTGACCTTGGTTCCGTCCCAGACAGCCTGTTTGGTTCCCCGAACCCTGCCAGAAGTGATCCCTGAGCATAGAGCTAGGAGTAAGCCCTGCGCACAGCTGAGTGTGGAAACAAAACAAACCAACATTGATCAATGATGACACCAGACAATAAAATCTTGAGGCAACCTGATTCTTGGACTTCTCCAAGTAATAGTTACCCAGTCCTGTTCCTGGTTCCAAGTTGTTCTTGGAGAGAATGGGTTAGAGATTTCTTGCTTGTTGGTTCTATCTCTGCCACTGGTGGCCAGTGCTCAGGAGTCTGGTACAGACGGTCTGTCTTGCCCTGGCTAGAAAGGAACCATCTGTCTTGGCTCTAGTGTGGACTTTGGTTAGTAGCACCACCAGTGTGACCTTCCAGTGAGCTCTGAAACATTCTTTGGAGTTTTGGAGGTTTGTAGGGTACATATTTTTGACTCTTCAATGAGTTTGTACTCACTTGAAATCCTTATCACATCCTCCAGAGCACTGTTTGAAGTAACCTCTGCCTGTCTTTGAAATTTTTGGTGGCCTCACCCCTTTATTCACTGTAGTTACTCAGGTTTTTCACTTCTTCAAAGATGTAAGCTCTTTCTTGAGACCTTTCAAAAAGGAAATGCTCCTCTGAGCTTTCTTCTCTCCTCTAGCTTACATCTCAGTCTAGAAGTTCCAGAGAAGCCCTCACTGGCCCACCCACCTAAGCGGCTTATCTCTTGTGCCTGCTCCAAACTCTTTCCCACTCTTATTCCAGCCACTATGACAGTAGCAGCTTCAACAGTTTTCATCTCTACCTGCCCTCTCTCACCTTTTTTTCAAGGTTTCTCCATCTCTGCAGCCATGAGAGAACTTTGTGGGCCCAGCCCACAGATGGGAAAGACAGTTCTAGGTCGCTGAGTTGCTGGTGAATGAATGCTTTTATGTTCTGTCATTCACATTAGAGGTTTGTTTTTTACACCCATTGTCCTGGCTATGTCCCAATGAGTAGAGAACAGCCATGACCACAGTGAGACTCTGTTTGTCCAAGCCCGAGTTTGGACTTTTTTTTTTAATCTTTCTGTGCTTTCCTTTTTCCTAATCCTCTTCCCAGGGATTACTTTCCCACATGAAATGCATGCAATTCCTTGCCAAACATTCTGTGGAGAACCTAGGCGAAGAAACGCTTATGTACTGATGTGGCATCTTTCTTTCTCTCATAGACCTCTATCATTGACATTGATTTTATTTATTCCTATGACTTTTTAAAAAATTCTATGTAATTCTAATTTGTCAATTCTAATTTCTGGAGGGCAGAAAACTAATCAGCTTTTAACTGTCTGTATACTCAGCTTCTAGTGTGAAATATCTGGCCTATAAAGATACACTATCATTAAAAATATGTTGTGAGCTGGAGAGATAGTAAAGGGGTTAAGTCACATGCCTTGCACACAGATGATCAAGGTTCTAGACACAGTACCACATATTGTCCCTATGGCACTGCCAGAGGTCTCTTCTTAGCACAGAGCCTGAAATAGTCCCTGGGGATTGTCAGGTATGAATCCCAACTCTCACCCCCCAAAGCAAAAACTATATTTTAAATAAATGTGCATATCTCAAAGTGTTATAATTAGGCCAGAGAGAGGAAGAGCTCAGCATACTGGAGCACATACTTCATATGTAAGAATTCAATCCTTAATACCTTATGGTCCTCCCAAAACCAGTAGAAGTGACCCCCAAGCATTGAGTTGGGATCAGCCTCTGAGCAACACTGAATTTGGCCCCCAAACAAGACAAAGTTATGTATTAAAAATGGCACTGCTGTAGGCAGTGTGAGACAGTGGAACATCTTGATTTTTAAAGCTGAATTTGGGGATCAGTTCCTGACCTAACATTAGTTACTCAGTTATCTTAAGCCCAGTTACTACACCATGCTGAATATCAATTACTTGTATGTAAGATGAGAGTGATAATAAAACCCAACATATGGTATTGTTCATGCCTAAATGAGTTATATGTAAGAGACTCAAGACAATGCCTGGCACATAGTAGCTGTGATTTTTTTTAGTCTTCTCTCTTTATATTCATTAATTGAAATTAACTGAAATTCAGATTTTAAATCCATTTTGATCTTCCATACTGATACTTGGCTACATTACCTACATGTTAAAAGTATGCTTACATTGAATATTCTTAGCCTAAAACTGATAGCCAAGAGTCAGAGGATTTAGGGGCCTAGAGATGAAATGAAAATCAGTGAGAGAGCGCTTTCCTCCTATTATGTGAAGCCCAGTTCCATCCCTGACACCACACACACGTGCACATATGCACGCACACACACACACACACACACACACACAGGTTTTAGGCCTATCATACTTTAAATATTTCACATGTCTTTGCTTCTAAGAAATGCTTTGAGAACAAACAGATTTATCAAAAGTAGACAAAAAGCAATGTTAGTATGCGATATATTAATTTCATTCATTTTTTGCCTTTATTCCTTATGATTGCTTCTTAAGTTAGAGATACCACCAAATTACAATCACAACCCGAGTTTTTATATGACTGAAATAGTTGTCTAAGCTATGATTAAAAGCTTTCTTGAAAAGTGGAAAAATGTCACTGTAGGACCTGAATAGATACTTTTCTGAAGATGTAGGTCGCTAACAAACAGGGAAAGATGCGCAAATCTTTTATTGGAGAACTGCCAACTATTTTATTTACATGTTACTTTTGTTTTGGTGGGCCATACCAATTGGTGCACAGGGTTTACTTTTGGTTCTGCACCCAAGAATTATTCTTCATGGCTCAGGGAACTATATGGGGTACCAGGGGTTTAATCTGGGTTGGCAAATGTCCTACCCACTGTATTGTCTCTCTGACTCTGAAAAATGCCAATTAAAGAAATGAGATATCACCTCGCACTGTAAGAATGGATGTTATCAAAAAGACCAGAACTGACAAGTGTTGGAAGGTTGTGGAGGGGAAAAAAGAAAGTCTCGTGTACTAGAGTTGGGACTGTGATTGGTGAAACCCTCATGGAAAACTGCACAAACTGTATGGAAGTTCCTTTACAAAAATAAGGATAGAAATTACATATAATCCAGTTATTGCAACTTTTGGACATTTCTCAGAAGAGTACAAACACACATACATGCATGTACACACATGTTTCTATTAGATAAAAAATGTTGGATCAGAATGCTATTCAAATAATCAATATGCAAAAAAAAATTTTAAAAGATGAAATTTTCAGCAGCATTAATGGATTTAGAGTATATCATCTTTGGTGAAACGTTGGGTGGAAAAACAGAAATGTTGTATGAGTACATAAAGGAGACAAAACACATGCAGGAGTCCCAGGTTCAGTTCTTGGTATCACATAGTTCCCCCTCTACCAGCACTTCAGAAAGTAGTAGCCCCCAATCACTGCTAGGTATGACCTCAAACAAATAAAGAGAGATTGATAAATGAACTAAATAAAACAAACATAGACCTATAGACTGTAAGACCCAATTATTGATTATCATATATAAGGTGGAGGGGAAGGAATAAAGTTGGGTATAGAAGGTTCAGTTGTATGGTAAAGAACAGAATTAGACTTTTAGTGGTGGACACAGTTCCTCTATATAGATGTTGTTCATTTATGATAATATACATCTGAAACCTATATTTTATATTTCAATGATACTTCAATTTTTTAAAAAAAATGTTGGCTTTTGTTTTTTTAATGCTGTTGAGATAAGGATGGTATCTATACCACTGCTATTGGCTGAACTAACTTGTCCAGCCAATCAGGAGGAAAGCCTTTCTTTTCCAGGCAGAAAACACCCATACTCCACTGATTTTGGCTTTCTGTGGGCAGCTCTTACAAGAGAATAAGATTGTTATAAGAGTATCTGTGCCTCCTTGGCATTGGGATCATGTGAGCATCTGAGTTCCAGCACACGCTTCCCTCCTCTCTAGTCAATATTCTAGTGCTGGCATCTAAAACGTTTTTGACCATGGCCCCTTCTCACCTTGTTTATTTCCTGTGGATTCTCCCTCCCCTTCTATCACTTGGCCCTCTAGTCTTGTGCTGTGGTCCTCTATTGACATGATTTTTACCTGTGGCTCCCTTAGAATATCCTGGGAGCCCACTAGGGAGCCATATGGCTCCTGGAAGAAGAACTCTACTGTGGAGAAAGATCAAAATTCAAGCAATACATGTTTGCCTCTTTCTTCTGGTGACCTTGAGAAACACTCCTCAATCAGTTCATCTCTTAGGAAGAAAGAAAACATAGATAGTGGGTTTTGTGCTCAAAAGTTCAATTCAAGACAAAGACTCTGTCAGCGTGTGGGCAGCCAGGATGTGGAGGCTTGGTTGTTGTTGTTGGGCTGTGGAAGGGTGTTAGAGTTCTCCTGTCATTGTACTTCAGCCTTGCCCCTTGGAAAGAGGAGTACATCCCATTCCTCTTAACTTTCCCTTCTGACTAATACCCAGACATTTGTGCCAAGATAGGTAGTCAGGTCCATGTGTCAGAGATGGGTAAACCATGTGATCAGGTGGCCTGAGTCTAGGAAATAGAGTTATGGAGAAAGAAGGATTGTAAGTCTCAAGAATTTTCTACAAATGCGGCATACAGTGTCATCAAATACAAATACTAGAGTCTATGGAATGTTGAATGTTGAAGAGATGGTTCTGGGTCCTGAGTAGCTCCTTGATGGTCTCCTTAAATATTTATTTTCTGGAGGTTGGTAAAGCAGTTTTCTAAAGTCTTTCCCAGTTTGAAATGTTAGCAAGTCTGTATAAGTCCATTTCAGTACTTTGCCTAGCTCTGTCTGCATCTCACTATTTCTCAGTAGGTGGTACCTGCCCCATTCAAGTCAGTACTGAAGTTCATCTGATGGCTTTTGCGGTAGAAGTTTGAGTGCAGGTATAAATGTTATGCATGTTAAACTAATATTTTCATAGTATTTTTAGTAATTATTGCTGTGCAAGAATATAATATGGAGTTGTGCTCAGTCTGGACCATGAATTTGGCATTGGTGGTCTGGATGCTTGTACTCCATAAAATGATAAGATCTTTGCAAATTATTTTAGCACATTTATGTGTATACATGAGTGTGATATTTGGTTCAAATAACTCACTTTTTCAAAAAATGTTTTTTATGCTGTCCCAAGTGATTTCATTATGATTTTGTTACATTCTATTTACCTTTACGACCGACTTGCCTTGTCATTCCTATGTATAATGCTGCTCAAAGCAGAATTTTAAACACCTCATGGTGTTTTTAATTGAAGCCAGCAGACTGCTTAAGCTGACATCTTCAGCATGGCAGGGTGACACAAGCCAATACAAACAGGGAGTGGGAGTTTTGTTGACAGCTCTGGGCATTGAGACCTCAGGACTGGTTTGGTGAGGCAGACTCAAATCAAGCAGTGACTCGTGGAGGAACTCAAGAGGACACAATTATGCTGTCTCATGTACCAACTCGCTGCATAAGGGAAGCAAGAAGCTGAGCCTTCTCTTGATGGAAGAGATGGAACATATGGCTGGAGGGATGCAGGTACAAAGATGCTAATTTGGCACTGTCTCCTTAAAGGCTCAGTGTTGTGACAGGACTGAGGTCTCATGGCTTTCTTTGTGTTTGTTGTCTGGAAACTGTAAGTAAAACTCCAATATTATCTCTTGTATTGATTAGGATACAGATAGAGCTGTTGTAGATGACAAGATTCCCAAACACAGTGGATTAAATGAGAAAAGAGTTATATACTTCCTTGCAGGTAAACTTCAGTGTCTTGTCCAGAGTTGGCCGGTTCCTTTGCTGCTAGGGACCTTTTCATGTCAAGTAACTTGTTCCTTAACTGACAAATAAATTATTCCATAGCCATATGATATGCTTGAAAAAAATCCTGAGTATTTGTGGAGAGATGAGTGGAATGAAGAAGACCAATCATAATCATAGACAGTCTTGGCAATATGATAGAGAGGTTTCAGGGACCCTTCCCATTTTGATTATTTTTTCTTCTGCCTTTTGTTAATCCTTGAACTCGTTGCCTACTTTGTGCCTAAATAAAAAATAATTGATAATACTTATTTCCTAGGTCCTCACATGTTAGCTGTTCATTGTTGTTACTTATCTATCCTTTTAAAAATTACAAGTGGTTTTTTACTTTGTGACCCCCTCCTCCAGGTTTTGCTGGCCTCTGGTGGTGTGCAGCCCTGCATGTGGTCTTGCAGGCAGCCTTCATCTGGGAGGTTGTCTGGCCTCAACAAGGTTTTACTCTCTTGGTGAGAAAACTCTTTGGCATATTTTGTACCACCCTGCAGAGAGCACCTATTGATTACATCTGCAACCTGTTTCTTGCTATGTTTGTTTTATTCTTGTTTTCCATGGTTTGTTATATTCTTGTTTTTCTTGGTTCATCATTCCATTCTGGTATTCCTGGCATTACTACCCAAATGAAGTACCTGTATTCAGGATAAGCCTCTGAGAAACCCCAGTCTAAGTCAGTCTTCACTTCTGATACGTCTGTTCAGCCATAGTAATGTTGATTTCTGTTCAACCATGATAATAATTAACATCCTTGTGGTCCTGGTAATCCTAATTATTTCCTTTTCATGCACCTCTACTTATTATAAGTTATAACACCTTTTTATCCTTCTTATATTGTTGAAAAAGAACGTGTTATTCTTCATACCTCAACAATAACACCCACACCACAATGAAACACATGTGATTCTCATGCCCCTCTACCTTGACCCTGGCCCCCTTTAAATCACTGGTTATACACAGTCTCATTAAAACCTGACCACAAAAGAAACAAAATTTTATGTTAACAAATATCCTGCATCTTTGGGGCTTGCTGTCCTGTCTAACATTCTTCAGGATTGTTCTGATTTCTCTTGGGGACTGAACATATGGCATATAGATCTGTGTCTGAGTTATGACTGCAGTTCATCTAGAACACGGGGTAGACCCAGGTACACAGTTTGACATCCTGTTGTGATGGATAGCCATTCTCTCTCCATTTCCTCCCTGGGGCAGGGAGAGGAGGGAAGTGTTTTTCATGAAGACAGGAAATATCTTCACTACTGCTGTGTGAACTAGACAGAATTATGCTAAAAGACCAGATTTTCTAAAGAGAGGGGAGAAGACATGTGGACAATATTTTCAATTGAATGATTAAACAATAATGTTCTGTGTGACCACACCCTGCAATTTAGAGAAGGAAAAAACAACTTAGCAAAATGAAGTCCCTGTTGCATTCTTTAAAATGTGCCATTTCATTGTTACAGTTATGCAAGATTCAGCACCAAGAAGCCAAAGGAAATATAGGTAGTTCCTATTGGCTGATTCCAAAATACATAAATTTCATTCACCACAGTTTAGTTTAGAAAAGTAAACAAAAACATAAAAACAAGGCTCCTTCCAAAACAAAACAAAACAAAACAAAACCACTTAAAGTTTCAGTACCATGGTATATCAACTGTGAGCCCTCCCAGGAAGTATAAACTTTTACTGCCAGCTTTTCCATATACTCATCTCTTTGTTCATGACAATCAGCTAATTTCTCAATCAAGTTTCTTCTTTCAAAGTCTGTTGGTGATTAGGCATTTGTTACATAGTTTGCATTTAGACAGTGAAGTGTACATTATTGTGTCCTCTTGTCTTCCAGTGAAACCCATGAGATGTTTACCAGAATGAACCATGAAGGAGAATGACCAACAAAAGTAGAAGAGAAGAAAGAGAAGAAAGGGAAGAAACCTATAAAATTCAAACAAACATTAGAGAGGTTAGAAAATAGATCTGAGCTTGGGAATGTTGGTGCAGGAGCTAATCTGGAAAAACCAGCGAAGAAATTTAGTGAAGATGAACTTATTACCATAAATGGAAAAAAAAAGACATAAAAGACAAAAAGTTTCATAGAAAGTGATTCTGTAAAAAAATTTTACATGAAATGAACTTAGTTATTTTATGGCATTAAAGGTGCAATAGATAAAATATTGGAAGCAGATTCAAATTTGGAAAAGCAAGTAAAAATTTACCAAAATATAGAAAAAATACTTGATCTGTGTTGTCGGTTATGCTAAAAAGGCAAGCTCTGCCTTAGCTACCTTCAATATATTTTCCAAAGGAAACCTTTTATTCTCAGTCTTTCCAAACTGCTGAATTACACTGTGCTAAAATAAATATTTGAAAGAAAAATTTCATTTCTCTACACATTTATAACTGAAAGCACTATTAGTTTTGTCAAAATTAGTTTTGTCAAAACTTACATTTTGACAAAAACTTCTAAAGATCTAAGAACAATTATATTCTCTCCCTACCCCCTATTTTTCATACCCTTTTGTGTGATTTCAGTTGCACTGTCATTTTTACAGACCACACTGATAGGCAATGGCTGCACAAATTTGAAGTTTTTTTCTATTTAAGTAAGCTAACAGAAGAATGAAGGCTTGGAAGCTTGTGTTCACTGGGTTTGAATCCAGATTCTTGCATAGAACTGTTTGCTGTTAGTCGGGTAACATATCTGTGGGTGGGTGCTTGGCTATTTTAGTTGGAAGCATGAAAATTATAAAATTATACTTGCTATCTCATTCTGAAGGTGAGATTCAAAAGACCTCTAAAATGTGGTTAATACAGTGCTGGTGTGGATGTGGCAAGAAAGGAACTCTCCTTCACTGGCTGATGGGAATGCCAACTGGTTCAGCCTTTTAGGAAAACAGTATGGACGAGTCTCAAAAAATTAGAAATTGAGCTCCCATTTGACCCAGCAATACCACTCCTAGGAATATATCCCAGAGAAGCAAAAAAGTATAGTCGAAGTGACATCTGCACTTCTTTGTTCATTGCAGCACTCTTTACAATAGCCAGAATCTGGAAAAAAACTGAGTGCCCCAAACCAGATGACTGGTTAAAGAAACTTTGGTATATCTACACAGTGGAGTACTATGTAGCTGTTAGAAAAGATGAAGTCATGAAATTTACATACAAGTGGTACTACATGGAAATTATCATGCTAAGTGAAATCAGTCAGAAAGAGAGGGATAGGCATAGAAAGATTGCATTCATCTGGGGAACATAAAGTAACAAAATAGGAGACTAACACCCAAGAATGGCGAGAGTAGTACCAGGAATCTTACTCCATGGCTTGGAGGCCAGCCACACATGCTAGGGGAAAAGGCAGCTCAGATAGAGAAGGGAGCACCAAATAAAAGGGTGTTGGGAGGATCCTCCCAGGATGGGAGAAGCATGCTGAAAGTAGACTATAGACCAAACATGATTGCCACTCAATGCCTCTTTTGCAAACCACAACACCCAAAAGGAGAAAGAGAACAAAAGGGAATGCCCTACCACAGTGGCAGGGTGGGATGGGGGGATGGAGGGTGGTAGAGATACTGGGACCCTTGGTGGTGGAAAATGGGCACTGGTGGAGGGATGGGTATTTGATCATTGTATAACTGAAACCCAAGCGCAGAGATTTGTAGGTCTACAACTGTACCTCATGGTGTTTCACTAATAAAATTTTTTAAAAGACCCTGAAAAAAATAAATAAAATGTGGTTAATATTCAGAAAGCACTTAATTTTTAAAAATGTGGAGGATATGTATCTTTTCTTCACTTGTAGTATTTGACATTTAAAACAAAGCTTGACATGAGGTTAGTACAAAACTCAATGTATATTTGGTGGACAAAGCACTGAGTAGTCATAATTAGTATTCAACAAATGTTAGTGACCTGGTTCTCTTTCTCTTTTCTTTCTGTACTTTCAATACTTTCAGAGAGTTAAAGAATCCAATTCACTGAGAACCCTTCAGGGTTGATCCTATAAAGTTGTCCTTCCCTTCTTTATTACAATCTTGCTGTAGTTACAGTTTTGTCCTTGCCCATTTGACTTAGATGCAAAATTATTCTGCAAGGTCAACATTTTCATATACTAATAAACGCATAGACATTAATAGGAAGCACCAAGACTTCAAAGTGTCAATGGAAAAGATCAATTAATTTGCAAATATACTTTAAATATTTGGATATGGCTCAGCAGAGAAGCACTTGCTTTGCATGTGTGAAGACTTGGCTTTTATTCCTAATATTAGGAAAATTCAACCTCACTGTCAACCAAGGATATATAAACCAAACTAGAGAGAGAATCTTTTTGCATCAGATTTGCAAAGATATTCAGAATGATGGAGATAGAGATCAGAAGAGTAAGAGGGGAAAACGTTCTTCTTGACTGCGTTTGCTTATGAGAATTATACTTTTAGAAAGCAATTGAAAAACAAATATTATTAGACTGTGAACCAGTAATAATACTGCATCTGTAAATTGATCCTGAGCATTCAACATGGATGAAGCTCTGTGCACAAAGAATTTTCAGTTTTATTTGTTAGAATAAAGATGGGAAGTTACCTTTATGTTTAACAATGGGGATTGTTTATATAGAAAATTGTATATAAACCTTTTTCTGGCAATTCATATTTATAAGGAAAATAATGTGATACAGTGGTGTATATAAGAAAAATATTTAATTGCATATAAAACTCAAAGACATGCCTAATGGAATCCTGGAAGACTGGGAGATATTATATCTGTTTACAGATGAGAAAATGAGACTCAAATGTCTGGGTCATTTTTGTAAAGCATTGGCTAGTAAGTACATTTATCTGACTATAAGACCTTTATTTTCCTGCCAAGTCAAAATCTTCTCCTTGTTTTTAGTTCAACTAAGTTTTGTTTTTAGTTATGAGACAATGAATAATTTTCTAATTTTTAAGTTTCTGCCTTCTCAAATATTTAAATTATAGAATGCTTTAATAAAGGTGATAAATACATTACAGAAAACGTAACCTTAATAAATTGTTAAATCTCCTGAATATCCATTATTAATAGATCAATGGTATATAGTAGATGCTTATTTTCTAAAAATTGAAATGTAATTGACATGCATAATTGTGATGTTTTCAGGTATACAACAATTACTTTTTGTTTTACTTGTTACAAATTTCTTTTGTTATTTTGATTGTGTTACTTCATTGTTTATGGGTGTATGTATGCATGTTTGTGTAAGAAAGCTCTACATAACAATGTTTTGACTAACAATAGGACACATATATTAAAGACACTGTATAGCCTAGTGGCATAGGCTGTCACTGTCACTGTCACTATCACTGTCCTCCTGTTGTTCATCAATTTGCTTGAGTGGTCCCAGTAACATTGTGAGACTTTTTACTGTATTTGACATATCGAATACATCATGGGTAGCTTGCCAGGCTCTGCCCTGGGGGCAAGATATTCTCAATAGCTTGCAGGGCTCTGTGAGAGGGGCGGAGGAATCAAACTCAGGTGGGCCATGTCGGCCGCGTGCAAGGCAAACGCCCTACCCGCTATGTTATTGCTATACCATCTAAATTTGTAGAGGTGAGGATCTACTTAGCTGCCAATATCCATTTGCATATTTATAACATCATTTACCAGATGGTCTACAGGCAACTGACTAACACGTGTCTGTCCTGTGACGGGCCAGAGCCAGAGCACATGATTTTTCTAGCCTCATATGGTCTGCAGCTAGATGTTCCCCGTCCCCCCACCACAAAAGTTACTCTATGATCCTTCATATTACAAAGTTACCTAAAGATACATTTATCAGAATATATTCATCAGAATATATATGCATGAATATGTACATATATATGAATGTATATGAATATATGTGTAAATATATATGCATATATTCATATATATTGAATATATTCAATATATATACTTTCTTATCCATTTATCCATTCATTCATCAGTGGATACTTAGGCTTCTGTATCTTGGCTATTGTTAATAATGCTGAATTAAGTATAGCAGTGCATTCTCCTTGCTCATTTTATAAGGCTTTATATAAAAATTAAAGTAAGATATCAACCAAACTCCTTACCAAATTGATCAGTATTGAACAAACTTACATTAAATAAAATGTAAAAATCATAATAAATCATAGCAAAAACTATGTACAAAGAATAACATGTATGAAAGCCCTTTAAAAATATAAAAGAAAATGCACTTAAGTTTTCACTACTCTTTTCCTAACATCTTTAAACCAAATTTTTATTTACTTTAGTCTTTTAGGAATTATTACTATTACTTTAACTATTATAGAACTAAAGTCCTTCAATAAAATAAGTGATTTTTTTTTTCGGTCCAGATTTTACTGTCTGTTTGAGAGAAGAAACAAGGCGGGGGAAAATCATTGTTTTGCCTTGTTGACATGGAAAATCCTATCTCTCCTTTAGTGTTCTTTGGGAAAGGAAGTGAAAGTCTCCTCTCTGATGTTTTGGAAAGACGGTAACTGTGGAATAGGCTGCTTGATCCAGATGGGAGATTTCCAAAGATACTTTTACAGATTCTTGTTGAATATTCACGAAATCGAAACTTTTGGTCTCTATTATCCAAGCCTGGCATGCTGCACACAGTGGTTTTTCTGGTCATTTTTCTGAGGGTTTGGTGGTAATGTTTGCACTGCATTTGGCATTGTGTGTATGTGTGGTGTCGCCAGAGCTTGAGCATTTATGGAGCATTGCCTTTAGGGGCTGTTTACTCTGGACTCTGTCCAGAATGGTAGGCTCCTCAACTTTGAAGCTCCTAGGAAAAGTTGAGATGCAAGTATCTTGCTCTTTCTGCACCAGGAGGGAGAATCCCAAGCAACTTCCAGGAAAGCAAGTCGAGCTGTTTGGCTGATGCCCCTGTGGCACTGACTTTCCCACAAGTTCAGAAGGTCATTTGGTCAATGATTCTCTCCCTAGCCTTCTTGTATACAGGCAGAGTTTTTTTTATTCAGGACTGTCTGATAACAACATCATTTGTAGGACGGCACCTTCGGAGTATAGCTTATTTTGGGAGCTTCTTTTTTTTATTAAAAATTATTTTTACTGGGTCACACCCAATAATTCTCAGGGATTACTTCTGGCTCTGCACTCAGGAAATACTCCTGGTGGTGCTCCAGTGGAACCATATGGGATGCCAGGGATTGAACTCAGGTCGGCTGTGTGCAAGGCAAATGCCCTACCTGCTGTACTATTGCTCCAATCCAAGTTTGGGAGCTTCTTAAAAGTGATTTTCTCCTTTGTGTCTGAGAGTATGGCTTGGGAGTCAAAACTTCAGTTAATATACCATCAGCTTCGTTTCCATGACAACTTTTGGGTCCTGCTTCGCATACTGAGAAGCTGTTGTCTCTCCAGCAAAGGATGGGGCTGGAAGTGGAGTGCTTCAGGCTTGCTTACTGGCAACTCGAACAGGTTTCCTTCTGGCTCAGCTGTAATAACAGTTCCTGTGATGTAACTTCCACCAACAGTTTGCAGCCTGGGAGGAAGTTTAGTTTGGCTGATTTAAATTTAAAAAAATGGAAACTTGTCTTGAGGGGTGTCCTTCTAGATTCAGCTAAAATTTTGAATTAGCTTTTATAATCACCTGCAGGTACTTAAATGTGGAAAATGTAAGTTCATATTATTAACTCTAACCTTTAGCAGAGGAGAATCCAGATGATCTGAATGATTATACATTGTTTTCATGTCTGCAATATTTATTTGCCTATTGAACTCTTTCTGAGTAAAATACTTTGTTTTATATGGCCAAATGACAAGTTAAAAAAACTTGCTTTACAAAGATAATTTTCAGGGAAAATTTTAAAAAATGATTTAAAAAAATTTTTTTAATTTTAATTTTTATTAGTGAGACAACATGAGGTGCAGTTGTAGACTTACAAATTTTTGTGCTTGGGTTTCAATTATACAATGATCAAATACCCATCCCTCCACCAGTGCCCATTTCCCACCACCACGGATCCCAGTATCCCTCCCACCCCCCCATCCCCCCATTCCACCCTGCCTCTGTGGCAGGGCATTTCCTATTGTTCTCTCTTTCTCCTATTGGGTGTTGTGGTTTGCAGAAGAGGCAATGGGTGGCAATCATGTTTGGTCTATAGTCTACTTTCAGCATGCCTTTCCCATCCTGGGAGGATCCTTCCAACACCCTTTATTTGATTCTCCCTTCTCTATCTGAGCTCCCTTTTCCCCTAGCATGTGTGGCTGGCCTCCAAGCCATGGAGTAAGATTCCTGGTACTACTCTCGGCCATTCTTGGGTGTTAGTGTCCTATTTTGTTACTTTATGTTCCCCAGATGAATGCAATCTTTCTATGTCTATCCCTTTCTTCCTGAGTCATTTCACTTAACATGATACTTTCCATGCAGTACCACTTGTATGTAAATTTCATGACTTCATCTTTTCTAACAGCTACATAGTACTCCATTGTGTAAATGTACCAAAGTTTCTTTAACCAGTCATCTGGTTTGGGGCACTCAGTTTTTTTCCAGATTCTGGCTATTGTAAAGAGTGCTGCAATGAACAAAGAAGTGCAGATGTCACTTCAACTATACTTTTTTGCTTCTCTGGGATATATTCCCAGGAGTGGTATTGCTGGGTCAAATGGGAGCTCAATTTCTAATTTTTTGAGACTCGTCCATACTGTTTTCCAAAAGGGCTGAACCAGTTGGCATTCCCACCAGCAGTGAAGGAGGGTTCTTTTCTCGCCACATCCGCGCCAGCACCAGTTGCTTTTGTTCTTGTGGATGTGGGCCAGTCTCTGTGGTGTGAAATGATATCTCATTGTGGTTTTGATCTGCATCTCCCTGACGATTAATGATGTGGAGCATTTTCTCATGTGCCTTTTAGCCATTTGGATTTCTTCTTTGAGAAACTTTCTATTCATTTCATCGCCCCATTTTTTGATGGGGTTGGATGTTTTCTTCTTGTGGAGTTCCACCAGTACTTTGTATATCCTTGATATCAACCCCTTGTCGGATGTGTATTGGGAGAATATCCTTTCCCATTCTGTAGATTGTCTTTGTATTTTGATCACTGTCTCTTTGGAGGTGCAGAAGCTTCTTAGTTTAAGATAGTCTCATTTGTCTATCTCTGTTTTCACTTGCTTGGCCAGTGGTGTGACATCTTTGAAGATACCATTAGCTTCAATGTCATGGGGGTTTTTGCCAATTTTTTCTTCAATGTAAAAAATGATTTTCAATAATGAAGAAACAGCTGTATTCAAGAATGACAAAGTTACTAACTTTTTCTTATAGGGCAAAATGGCACAATATTGGTGTCAGTCTGTCTATATCACACTGACTCACCTTGGCTGTTTTAGTACTAGTAATCACAGACAGTGGTCTGTGTTCTCATAAAGCTTTATTTATAAAACTAAGCATCTGTTCACTAGCCCATCATGTCCCAATTTCTGAATTATAGAGTACTTGAAGAAGGCATATTGCTTTCAGCAGAAAGTAAGGAAAATGCCCTACGAAAAATAGCCTTAAAATCTTTTAAGATGATTATTGTACATAAAAAGTCTCATAACAGGAAGTCCTGCTGCTGGTACATCAAAGCAATTGATAATGTTTTCAAAGACCCGAGTGTTTTCCTCCTTCCTGTTCTCCCACTTGTAACTTATTTGTGTATATTCACATTTCTGTGTGTCTCATAATTTCACAGCAGCCTCCACAGTCTTCAAGTTACCTATGGATGAACAAAATCACCAGAAAAAAAAAAGTCATTGTTCTTTTTCCCCCCACACTTTCTTTTCTGGTTCTTTTCATTGCTTTTTCTTCTTCCTTCTTTTTGCTCTTGTTGTTTCCTTGGCTGGGATCCACAGACTTCGCTGTGATGTGCTTGTATACTTGGCCTTGATGCTCACAGGGGTGGCATGCTTTAGTTAATTCCATTTAATACACCTTTATGTTGTCTATTTGACCAAAACTGGGAGGATTGTTTTTAAGAAAGATTTGGTCTATTCACAGTCATTGTATTAGCTGCCTGTGGTTGATTTCACAGTAAATTTGGTAACTTAAAACAATGAAATGTATTCTGTCACATTTGGGACGCCAGTATTATAAAGTGAGTGTCACAGGGCTAAGATTATGCTGTCTGTAAAGTTGTGTTCTTTCTGAAGGTTCTAGAGGAGAATCTGATCCTTATCTCTTCTACATGCTTGTAGAGACTAGTATTCGTTAGCTTGTGGTCACATGACTTCAACATAAGAACCATTTTCATATGGTTTCTACTCTGTCTTTTTGAAATCTTCCTTTGCCTCTCTCTTACATGTGTGATGGTTTATAGGCCTGCCCATTTTATCTGTGATAACATACTCATCTCAATATCCTTAACTTAGTCATATTTTCAAGCATCCTTTTTTAAAAAATTGACTAACGTTTATGGGTTCCAGGGAATAGAACCTGATATATTGAGACTAATTATTCAACCTGCTCAGTCAAAGAGAACTGTATCAAAGCAAAACATTAGCATTTTCTGTGAATTGGTGCTTGTTAAGAGGATCAATTGGAATTGTTTTATATTAAAATTCAACCAACCAGGAAAGGGTTGTGATATTAGCATTGTGAGCATCAGTATTTACTATAGCATGCTCTTATTTAATATGATACTTAATGAGTTTATAATGATTTAAGAAAAAAATGTGGACTGGAGATACAGCTTAGTGGTAGGGCACTTGAATGTATGAGGCCCTAGGTTTGTTCTAGCACTGGTTAAAAAAAGAAAAGTAATTTTTATAAGTAAAGTTGCAAGTCTCTTATGAATACTGTGATTATAGTACTGAGTAGTAAAATAGTAAAAAATTCTTGTGCATTAAAAATATGGCGAAACAAATATTAAAACATTACTAGAGCTTTTCTGAAAGGGATAGGAATATTGGTGATTCATTTTATTTTCTTCTTGTATTTTTCCACATTTAAATTAAAAGTATATGTCTACTGCTTAAATGGTATTTTAACAATAAATCAATATCACTACCTTGCTAGATGGTAATATAGGATATTTGGAGCCCACACCTGGAAGTACTCAGGGTTTATAAGTCCTGGTGGGTTTTTAGGGACCATCAGGGGTGTTGGGATTAAACCTGGGTAAGCCATGTGCAAGACATTCACCCCACTAGTCCCCAATACAGGAATTTTTGCTAAAAGAACAATTTCAGTATTCTTTGTATTATTTTACTTGTTTTTTTCTCTTTTTGTTAATTTTATCATGAAACCAAGCAAAGCAGTTACAGATTCCATCCAAACAACTTCCTCTCCTCTTGGAGACCCATTGTCATCAATGAGGTAACACAGATAGAAAAAGTCCTCATGTTTTGCATCAAAAACATTTAATGTATTTCTATTGCTTTGAAAAATGGCTTTAAAGGAATATTTTGGCACTAACTATTCTCCTGGGCATTGTCCAAATCTTCAAAATTCTTAATACTACACTTGGTTAGGTACCTCTGCTTCCCCTCTCTCATCCCTATGCTGTGCCCTTTCATGTCCTCCAACTCCTGGCCTGATATCCGCCTGCATGGTCATCGCTGCACTTCTAGTAGGAGAGGAAGCTTACTTGAAGCTTATTAAGAACGCACATTCTTAACAAGTCATCTTTTCTAGGGCACTTGCGTTGGTACATCTACACAATGAAATACTATGCAGCTGTTAGGAGAGATGAAGTCATAAAAATTTGCTTATAAGTGGATAGACATTGAGAGTATCATGCTATGTGAAATGAGTCAGAAAGAAAGAAACAGATACAGGAGGACTGCACTTATTTGAGGAGTATAAAATAACTTAAAACAAGACAGACACCCAAGGATAGTAGATAGAAGGGTCAGGAAGATTGTTCCATAGTTGGAAGTCTGGCTCACGAATGGGTGGGGAAAGGATAGCTGGAATAGAGAAGGGATCACTAAGAAAATGATGGTTGGAGGAATCGGTTGGGATGGGAGATGTGTGCCGAAAGTAGATAAAGGACCAAACATGATAACCTCTCAGGGTCTGTCTTGCAAACCATAATGCCCAAAAGTAGAGAGAGAGTATGGGGAATCATGTCTGCCATGGAGGCAGAGGGAGGGTGGGAAAGGGGAGTTAATACCAGGGCTATTGGTGGTGAGGAATGTGCACTGGGGGAGGGATGGGTGTTTGATCATTGTGTGATTGTAACCCAAACATGAAAGCTTGTAACTATCTCAACGGTGATTCAATAAAATTTAAAAAAAAAATAAATAAAGTTTATATTTATTTAAATAAATAAATAAATAGAGCCACTTCACCCTGCACACTGGCAGCCATGGTTGAACATCATGGATAAAGTGAGATAGAAGTGTCCAACGGTAAGTGAACCATTTGCTCATTACTTCCCTGGTAGATGTTTTCAGCATTTTCTCCCAGGTGCAAATGGTAGGGCCTCTGGGAGAATTTGAGAGAAAGGTTGGGAGTGGCCTTTGTGAATTGTCAAAGTCAGAATGCAAATGGTGATTAACTAACGCCAGCCCTGCCCCTCAGCCAGCAAAGAAGAGTCTCCTGTGAAAACCCAGGGGATACTTTTGTGCTTTCTTTTAGTCATTTGAATTCTCAAAATTGTCCCCAGTTTAGATAGAATCAACCTCAAATGGTCTATGATTAAAATTTCCACTCTGAAAATCTGAGCAACTTAAGAATTGCAGGAACTGGACCATCTGGAGATAATTTATAAATAACACTCGCCTTTCAAATTGGCTCTGTCTTCCCAAAGAGTCCTCTGTCCTGCCGGTGGGACTGCTGCCAAGGCCCAAACTGCTAAATTGGGCCAGGGACACTGAAATTTCTGGCAGGAGCTGCTTATCTCAGATTCTTCTAAGAATTTGGGACACTTTATTGAAACAGTTGTTTTTCTTTATGTAAAATGTAGGCTAAAAGTTTTGGAATCTCTTTAGGTTATAAGAAAGGTTCTCAGAATTTTAATGCTTTACCTGCTAAGATAATTAAAACTCAAATCAAATACCAGTTCACACCACAAGGATCCTGATTACATGGTAAGATTGGGGGGCATTAAAAAAAAATGACTCAGCCTTTTTTTGCTCCCTTTTCACAGAATCCAGTTGCCATGAAAGGGAGCTATTAATAGCCTCCTTCCCCATCCCTTTCTTTCAAGTCAGTCCTAGTTAGCACAAGCTTAGTCCCTGCAGTGTGTCTCTCAAGAGCCAGCCCCATTGTGTTGAACCAGTGGTGGCAGTGATGGTGCTTTTTGGATTTAAGGTGGACAGAGTTGACAATCTGGAAGATAATTTCTCCTACTCTGGGGTTGAGAGCCAATTACATGAATATTCTTTCCTCACTGGTGTTAATTCTGCTGAGCTCTTGTGAGAAATAGCCTGCCTGTCTGAAAATGAATAGACTCAGAGTTGTGATGATCAGCAAAAGTGAGGTTTCACTAACTGTTGATTACATCGTACAAGATGAGAGTGACAGATGAGCAGAAGCACTGAAAGTGGTTAGAACGGGTACTGGATTCCCTTGTGTGTCTCTCCTTCCACTCCTTATTGGACGAGTAGTAGGGAGTGTATAATCTATCCTGACACATTGCCTAAGTTTCTTTGGATAGTTTGAATGCATATATCCCTTGGGATTGGTTGGGATTTTAGAAGTGGGCTTTGGTTGTCTCCATTCCTCTTTGTTTTCTTGTGGCAGGAAATATCTCCTGGAGTATGTGCTTTCTAGCACATAGACAGTTTCTACATTGATCCCCCACCTTCCTAACACTTTGATCAAACACTCGCTAGTCAGTGAGTCATTATGCAGGCACACGGCTGGTAATTTTCCATTTAGGGCTAAGTGTTTTATCTTGAAAAGGATCACCGCTGACTTTGTTCCTAATACTCTAATGATTGAAGTCTCCTGTCTGTTCACACCCCAACTTGATGTCATGCCTCGTCAGAGTTTTAAAATGATCAAATTCAGGGGCTCCATAAGGTGGAGCACAAGCCTGGTATGTCTAAGGCCCTGCGTGGAGTCCACCGCACGGTTCTTCTAAGTTTAGCCAGTGAAGCCCTGATAACCTGAAGAGCTGCTGTATAATCAGGCCTGAGTACTGACACCTCAGTGCTACACTGCAAGGCTGAGCATTGCTGGGAGTGGGCTTTGGCACCCCCACTCCAGCACTGATGCCTGTGGCCTCTTGAAAAAAATGATCAAGTTCAAGTTCATGATCATCCTTGCAACCCACGACCAGTGTTTCCCAGCCACAGTGCTTCCCAGAGTGGGTGATAAAATTTTCCCGGAGCACTGGACAATCTAGTCTTGGGTGTCAGCTGGGACTCTTCTGTTTGTTCCCTTGAAAAAGGTAGATTTCTAGGAAGTGCTGAGTGCTTTTTTTTTTTTTTTCTGAAAAGAGAGAGTAGGCTGATGAAGCTTGGGAGTCTTTATTCTAGCATAATCCTACCAATCCACTACTCCTCACCCCCTCCTGCTCTGTTTCTGGCTGGGGATTCCAAATGCACACACAGGCCACAGTTGGGCTAGATGGGGGATTTTCCATCATTTCTTAAGGCTTTACTGATGGCAAATGACAAACTGACCAGAGGAGCAGGAGAGCCACTTTAGAAGTTAATTACATCCAAACCAAGAAATTTAGAAATCTGTGGGGATTGGGTTGAAAACGTTTTCATTTGAGAAATGTTCAGTATAGAGAGAGCTGTGTTATCTCATATCTGGTAGAGACTGTACATATGTTCAGATAGAAAACAGGCCCATCTCCAAGAACGTGGCCTGAAAAGCATGTGGAAAGGTAATTGAGTAGTGAGACTTAGTTTCTTTCTGGACCCCAGAAAATTAATCTTTGTATACCCTTCCTCCCTTCCCTTTTGTTCCCCTGGCATAGCATATTGTTGACTTCTTCACAAAGAGGAAGAGTTTCAGGGAATGTGTATCAGAAAATACGTACATTTTCTAGAAAGAAATGTATGTCTACTTTGAGAAAACCCATTTCCTATTTTAATAGAATTTTGTAACTTGGAAACTATTAAAAAGCCATTTCTTTCATAATATAAGTAAAAATATGACATTAAATGGGTTCTTATAACTGGAGGAACTCTGCCTTTAGTGAGTGTTCCAGGAGGGCACCCTCAAAATTGAAGGGCTCACAGGCTCATACCAAGATCCTATGGTGGCGGCAAGGAGGTCCTAGATTAATACTTTTGTCAAGTAAGAAATGGACTTTTTTGAAGTTCAGAATCCTTCTGAGCAAAAATAATGTCTGAGCCCTCCTGTAAAATCCTACTTCAGATGTGTTGCTGTCATGAGTCCCCCTGCTGAGATCAGAGTGGCACAACCAGAGGAAGGTGAATGTTGCTTGCCTGCGCAGATCGCCATGACATCAACAATTCATTGCCTGAGTTCACAAATGCGGTTTATGCAGGAAAGTGGAATGAGGAAGAGGATTGAAGCAGAGCTGATGAGCACAAGACTGCAGTAGCCCTCTTCAAGATGCATATGAGGCTACTTCCTAAACTCCATGGATGGTGGCCTGGATGAGGGGCAATGGGGAAAATTTCCAGTCAAGTTCAATCCTGAGGTCTCAGAAGGGAGACAGCGGTCTCTGTAGGCAAATTCATGTCATCACTTCTGCAGGACTTTCTGAACCAACCTACCAACTTACAGGTAGTTGCCTCCCTTTTTCATGAGCAGTGGCTCAGAGGAACAAAAAGTGAATTGAGTAAGAATGGTAACACTGGGGATAAGTATAGCAACATAGCAAGACAGAGCTAATAAAAATAGATTTAACAGGAAAAAACCCAAACAAACAAAAAGAAAGAGAAAAGCCAAAACATATTTTCCACTCAGGTGTATTTAGTGAGATTTTTATGCCTAGCTCAGGTTTCAGGAAGTAAGACATATCTGGAATTTCTCAGTAAACACTCCTTTCACCATACTGTAAAATAGATAATAATCTACCATGTAGATTAGCTCCCCATTCTTTAGTTTTATTTTTTTTAAACAAGAAGTTTATTTAAACAACAAGATGCTTGACTTGAAGGAAAAACTATCTAGGATTCATTTCTTTTAGAGTAATTTATCCCTACTTAAAGACAGATTGCCCTACATGTAACAGCTACGCACAAAAAAGTTCTAAAATTGTCCTTGGTTTTACAACGATAAATGAAAAACATTAAAATTCTCCAATCAAACAAGGTATGCAAGAATTTTTATGTTGTTCTTTTTTTTGTTAAACATTGAGAGTAAAATAACTTACTGGAATATAAAGATAAGAGCTGAATGAGCATGCCACTAATGGAGAAAGGGGGTATTTTCACAGAACCAATATTTTTTTCCCATCCCATCTCCATCTGATGTCAATCAAAACATAGCATTGGCCATTTAGTTAAAAAAATGCAATGCTTGTGCACATAGACCAGTTACTTTACGTACAGTAAAGGAATGGGGAAGGGGAGAATGAAAAAATAGAGAAAACTATACTGTAGTAGTCAGGATGTGGTGGAACCAAATTGCGGTCTTCGAATTGCGAATGTCTTCCTGGTCTGGAGGAGCTGAGTTCTGGAGGACAGTCGTGGGCTCTGTTAGTAGACACCTCCTGTCTGGTGCTGGAACACATCGATTGTATCTTCATCCTCCATTTCCAACTGTGCAGGTGTGTCTGTTTCATTGATTGGCTGCCCGTCAAATCGGAATCTGGTCTGCCTCATTGACAAACCCTGTCGTTCACAATAGACTTTCATTAGTTTACTAAGTGGTGTATGCGTGTTAATCTTAAACTGCACCACGGAACCAACCTGACCCGCCACCTTCAAATTAGTATGATCGTTGTTCTCGGTCTTGACGCCTTCCTTGGGTTTTTCATGGGCCATGGCAAACGCCGGAAATCTCAGCGACTGCTTCACGAAAGAGGTACCAGGTCCGCACCGAACGGGCACACAAGCAGCACCAGGAGTGGCAGAAGGAGGCAGCTGTGCTGGAGAGGCGGAGGGCGCGCACACCTAGTTTTAATTTTTGATTAATTAAGATTTTTGGCGACTCACTCAGGACTGGAGCAATAACACAGAGGGTAGGGCATTTGTCTTGCATGCTGCCCACCTGGGTTCGATACCTCCATCCCTCTCGAAGAGCCCGGCAAGTTACCGAGAATATCCCGCCCACAGGGCAGAGCCTGGCAAGCTCCTCGTGGTATATTGGATGTGCCAAAAACAGTAACAACAAGTGTCACAATGGAGATGTTACTGGTGCCCGCTTGAGCAAGTCGGTAAACAACGGGATGACAGTGCTACAGTGCACTCGGGATGGTAAATGCGTGCTGAAAGTAGACTGTAGACCAAACACGACAGCCACTTACTACCTATATTGCAAACCATAACATCCGAAAGGAGAGAGAAGAATGGGCGCTGGTGGAGGAATGGGTCCTTGATCATTGTATGATTGAAACGTAATCACAAAAGTTTGTAAGTCTGTAACTGTATCTCATGATGATTCATTAAAAAACATAACAGAAAAAAAAAGAGCAAAAAGAGATTTTTGGTGAAGACCTCCTAAGCAGTTCCTGGGAGGCCACGCAGAGATCAAATGTTGAACCTCGGAATGCAAAATGTACACTCTTTATTCCTTGAGTTATTTTTCTACTCCTTCCCAACTTCATTACATCCGGTTTTAAAAATTTAATTGCATTTATTTTATATTTCATATGAGGCATTATGATTTACAAGACTGCGAATGATAGGGTTTCATGTAAAAGTGTCCTAACACCACACCTTCCATCATTGCCTGCTTCCCTTCACCATTGCCTCAGTGTCCCCACACTTCAGCCCTCATGCCCCTATTTGGCCCCCTCCATTCCAGTGAAAAGAAAATAACTGAAAGTGAGCAGGCCTAGAGAGGGAAGAAACAAAAGCAAATCTGCATCATCTGTGTATTGGAGGAAGTTATTTCTTGTTATAAATTTCTGTAATAATTGCATTTTATAGAAAAAAATTTGTATTATACGAGTACAAAAATGATAGCATCTGTTTTAAAAGAATATGCTGCACTCCACTGTGTTCTCCATGGTGCAGCAGCCTGGAGAGGGACACGGTATTGCTTTTGTGATCAGAATTGAATTCACTTGCCTGGTTCTTGACTTTTCTTCTCTTTAGGATGTCCCTTCTGCATTCTCAGTGGTACAAGTAAAGATAATCCGGTTGTCTGCTTATTAATGTCACTTATATAGAAACTTTTCAGTAATTTTATACCCTGTAACACACTTCAATGTATAGATATGTAATAGTATGTAGAAGATTTCGAGTGAATTAAAACTCATGCTTCTGTGAATTGGAAGAAGGAACTGAAGAGAACTGTAGTTGACTTTAGGCAACCACATGTTACCATTAATGAGGTGTCTTAAAAGCCATAGAAATTTCTCCTCTCACAGTTCTGGAGGCCAGAATCTTAAAGTCAGGTGTTGGCAGAACTAGTTCCTTCTGGAAGCTCTAAGAGAGTATTTATTCCATTTTTCTCTCTTGGCTTCCCCAAGTGTCTGTTCTCATGCCACAGCCACCCCCTCCCCGCGCCCCACTTCTCTCTCCCTCTCTCCCTGTCATTGAATTTAGGCTTGCCCTAAATTCATAATGATCTTATCTTAAGGGTTTTTACTTAATTGCATATGCAAATATCTGTTTATGAAGTAAGGTCATAATTATACAAGTTAGTATTTGGACATACCTTTTGTCTTGCTTATTTTTTATTTGGGGTCATAGAGCCACACCTGGCAGTTCTTAGGGCCTACTCCTGACTTCAGGAATCACTCCTGAAAGTGCTTGGTGAACTCTATGCAGTGCCAGGGAGCGAATCAGGTAAGGTTAGTGCCTTCACCCCTGTACCATCTCTCTGAATCCATGGAAATACCTTTTTGGAGACCAGAGTTCAACACACCCTAGTATTATTTAATGTGTTCATGGAGTTGATTTAGGAAAATTTGTCTCAATATATTAAGTAGTCACTCAAATAAACAGAAACATACTATACTATCTGGAGTTGTGTTGTCTCATGGAGCCTTATGGATCTCTTCCTGTGATGCTATGACTATAGATCATATAGTTCCTCAACAATAAGCTGTGTAAGAGATGCCAAAGCTTTCACCACTGTTTTATATAGACACTAACCTTGTCTTGCGCCTTTCACTGATCTGACAGCATTAGCAGTTAAGTGTCAGGGTAGTTATCCTAACTCTTAGGTTCAGGAGACAATCCTATAGTGTCTTTCTGTAAATGGGGGGTTGTCCTTGTTAGCAGACGAGTATGGGCCTCTCTAGAAGGAAGTCTCTGCCACTTATTGTTTATTGGGCCTTGGGAAAATCCAACGCTATGATCTGGTTTCTCTCTCAGTGTAAAGAATGTGTAACAATGCTTTGCTACCTTACCAGGGTGTTGTGTGAATTTGCTGACACCCATAAAGCTCCCTGAAAATGAAGAGGCTTACATAAGTCCCTGGTATTATTCACACAGCAAACGTTTTCCCCTGAGAATAAAGTAACAAATGGTACCATTGTACAGCTAGTGGAACGTGTTCAAAAGTTTCCGTTCACAACTAGTAGATCAAGTTGTGGGTGGCTGTATGGACTTTCTGTGCTGATGCCAAGTTGCATCCAAAACAGCCAGCACAATGGGCTCTCCTGAAATGAAAAGCTGTACTGTAAGAGAAGGCCAATCATGGCATCACATCACATAGGATGGTCCTGTCTAGTCAGCGATTCATATGCACCTTTTCCTTCCAGTGTAAAGGAACAATGGCATGAACAATGACCACATGGATATCTAACATTGCAGCAACTGAGAAGCAACTATCTTCTTCCACCACATTGACAACCCTCCCAAGGATAAGGATGCTCACGAATGTAGAGGAATATAACTGTACCTCTTCTTTCTTTCCTTTCCTCTCACTCTCCACCCCCCTTCCACCCTATCCCCTCATCTCCCCAGGAAAGACTGGAGTTTGAAATCAGATGGCATGTTGAGGAAATACAATCATGTGGGTGGTGGGAGTGTGTGGGAAGAGTCTGGCCAAGTTGTTACTGGCTGACACAGGAGACTGGAGGGAACCCCCCTTCCTACTGTTCTCAGTCTGGAAATGCAGGAAAAGAGATAGGGAAAAGAACTTTGTTCTGTTGGGGACACTTAGCCTCTGGATGTCACATCTGAGAAGACAACAGGTGGTTTCACGAATTAAGAGAAAAATAAACTACCAAAAACATTTTATTATTTTTTTAAATAAAAGTGATTGTGATCACAACTGTGGAAATAGCTCAAGTGGAAATGCACATAGACAGAGACAAATCAATGACCACTGCCCTCAAAGGGTCCTTCCCTGGTGAAGAACAAGGTGACCAGGACAAGGTAGAATCAAGGTGAGAGCTGGAATCACTGAAGGGAATCACGATCACAATCATCCTGTTGTTCGTCGATTGCCTCGAGCAGGCACCAGTAATGTCTCCTTCTTCCTAGCCCTGAGATTTTAAAAGAGCCATATTCAATGCTCTTTCAGGGTTAGGAGAATGAGACCCATCATTGTTACTGGTATTTGGCATATTGAGTACAACACCGGAAGTTTGCCAGCCTCTGCCGTGCGGGCAGGATACTTTCGGTAGCCTGCTGGGTTTTCCAAAGGAAAAATGAGATAAAATAAGATGTCGCACGGCCACAAATGCGCCCCGGTGCGCTTCCGAGAGATGGGTTTTAGTCTCTTTGTCTTGACCGTTGATGGAATCAACCTGGCGCTGGCAGCAGCTGGTGGGTGTGACGCCTACCTACTGGAAGATGGGGGATCTGGCTGGAGAAGGGCTAGCCCCAATCCAAGGAGGCCTGGAGATCTCAGCCCCGGGCCCCGCATGCCTGGGTTCCGCTGCCAGTTCCTTCATGCATGAGGCTTGTCAGGACATGTGGAGAGTGGTCTGAGCATGGTTGTGGCTGGTCCTGGAGGTCTTCAGCTTCCGGGGCTCTGCTTGGGGGTATGGGGAGGAAAACTCAACCCGCCTCCCTCCATGGGGCCCCAGTGAGGACAGCCAGGTGCAGGGGCAGGAGACTCTGAATGGAATATCATAATGATATCCTGTGCATGGCTCTGCCACCACAGTCTCAGCTGCCTTTTGCTTCACAGGTCCCGAGAACTGTAGCCTGAGACAGTGTCACATAGCTCCCTCTGAGTTCAGACGCACTTTAGGACTCCCTGGAAGAAGTAGAGCAACATATGTCTCAGGGCAGAGGGGGGTCCTGGCTTCACACTCGGGTTTCTGAGGGACACTCCATTGAATGTTTCTGTGTGACTGTCCCTAAGCACAGGAACTTTAACAGTTTTCAAAGTTTCCTCCTCTGTGTGTGTTCTTGGGACCCGTAGGCTGGGCATGTCAAGCACGGAAGGAGCCATTTGCCTCCACAAGGCCAAGCTTGTCGGTGAGCCTCAGAACACGGTTCTGTACCAGCCTCCCAATGAGGTTCCGGAAAGTCAGCTCAGTCTCTGATGTTTCCTGAGCATCAGAGCCCAGGCTCTCTGCATCTTTCATGTTACTCCAGGGCTGGGGCATGTGGGAAAAGAAGAGATGAGAGGCAGAGATCTGATCCATAGATAGGGCGGTACATTCCCCACTCGCCTCCCAAGGTCTAATTTCTGACTTCAGCAGTTTCCCAGCAGAGCCCATGAGTTTGCTGCTTCGCAGTCCTGTGCTCAGTTTTCTGGCTTGCTTTTCTAACTTCTCTCACTGCTAAAGAAGCTCATAAACTGAGCCAGTAAGATGTAAGCTAAAGTCAGTGTGGGACTTTTGGGAAAATCCATGAGTTGTCACCACCCTTCTTGTCACCTCTTCCATTATTATTATTATTATTATTATTATTTGCTTTTGGTGTTTTGGAACCACACCCTGGAAAGCTTGGAGGCTACTCCAGGCTCAGTGCTCAGGGACCCATGTGGTATTAGGAATTCAATCCAGGTCATCAGCATGCAAAACATGCTCAGCTCATTGCTCACTCTCTCTCCACTCCGTCCATCTTTTTCTGCTTTGGACATGCCACCTGGAAAGCAATAGCCATGATGTTTCCATGAGATAATAAGAGTGAAGCCACCAGGACTCTAAGATGGAGCAGAAAGATCTGTTTATTCAGTTAGGAGATCTGTTTATTCACTGAAAGTGCCAGGCTAGAGATTCAGAGATGAACGAAAAATTTAACAATCCTTTTCATCTTGATGCTTCTGTTTTAATTGTAGTAAGAGAAAAAGACAGAACATATTATATAATAAATAAAAGTTACAACATGTCACATGATGGTAAGTACTATAGAGATAGAAAAGAAGGTCCCCACCAAGTGGCTGCCTTCTGTGCTCATGTAGAGACACCGGCTGTTCCTGTGAGCAAATCATCGAAGGGTTATGAGTGGAGGTGTGATGGGGCCTGACTTACATTTAACAAGATGTCCCTGACTGTTGAGTTGAGAATAAAGAAACTATTAAAGAAACCAGGACCTCCAATAGCATCAGCTAATAGCCAAGCTGATGCCAGTAACCATCTATTTCCAGATAATGTATGAATTTCAGTTTTTTAAAAGCTGCTTTTAATCAAGCATTTTATCATTCACAGTCAAACTCACTCCCTTTTCCTTTTCAGTGGGATGGAAATGGAAACCCAAGGACCCTGCATTTTCTTTATTGCTGAGCTACACCACAGTCCTGCCCAGCTTCTTCTTTGGAGAGGAGCTCTAAATTGGTGCTTATGAGGTTCAGGGGCCCCATTAATTATTCTTGGCCTATTGGATCAATGATTCAGTGCAATGAGGATGTGGTGCTGCTCAGGCCCTGTGGTATGTGGCTACCTGGGCCATACCAGGCAATGTTCTGAAGCTTCCAGAACTTGTGCCTAATGATACTCAGAGGACTGTGTGGTATCACTACAGAACACAGGTCCAGTAATTGCTAGACCTGCACCCTAACTTAATTCTCCAACTCATTCTTAACTGGTGCTGTTACCATCATTCATTGAATACATTCTTTGAACCAGGGGTGAGTGACACTAGACATGCAGTCCTTCGTACAAAATAAAAAGCTTTTCAAGGGCCTTAGGATGCTACTGTGAAGACCAACAAGTGTGTCATTGCTTTGCAATAAGATGTTGCTTAAGAAAAGTTTGAGGGATGGAGAGAGGGATGGGGTTATTAACCATATTATCTCCCATCACCCCTCCTACACACACACACACACACACACACACACACACACACACTCAGTGAAAGAGTCCAGGAGCCTTACCTGAAGCTGAGAAGGTGCTTCTCAGTAAACATGTTCATGGAGGGCATTCCACAGAAGGAACTTACTGCATGTGCACCTCGGGCTCTGGAGTGCTTCAGGACACAGAAGACAGTGAGTATACCAGAAAGAGTAGTTTGTCTGAGTCAGCAATGAAATGAGGAGGCAGGAGGTGGGTGGGAGAGATGATGGAGGGTTTTTTTATGTGCTTTAGAATATGATTTATCCTTTCAATGGCAGGGAGGCAGGGTAGTGATTACTTTGGCAGCAAGATTTAAGATAGCTTGCAGGGGAGTGAGACTAGAAACAAGGCCAATATAGGAGTCCAGGAAACAGGGCAATAGCCTCAGCCAAGGCAGAGTTAGGATAAAAAGCAAGGGAAGCAGAATTGACCGTCCATATAGGGTAAAAGGCACCAAGATCTTCCAGGACAACCGGGCACCCATGTATCTCTGCATGACTAATCCATTAATATTCTTGGCACAAAGATCATGAGTGATTTTTTATGGATTATAATTAAAGCATGATCATCTATGCTATACGTCTCTGAAAACTGTCTGAAGAACTGACATTAGTCTGCTTTGCAGAAGCTAGAGGGATGATCCTAATACCTAGCCCCGGCCATGCTTGCCCAGTTCAATGTAGTTTTATGCTCAGTCCACCATATGAACACCTGTCATTCAAGAATGTCTTTTGTGTCCATCACCATCACTCTGCCTGGTTAGTACTATTAGCCACTACCATTCCTATATGACATACACTATTATATACTGTATGACAAGTATGATGTATATGTATCTTAATATTTCATGATAAAGTTGCTAGGAAAGTATTGTAACTCAAGGTCCAGAGGGGAAGGAAAACTTCAGTTAGGCCACACAGCAAGTGATTCAGAATGTGATTTGTGCCCTGAGTATCTGAAAAGGCTTATACTGTTTCTACTGTGCCATTGCAAGGCTCTCCACCCCCATTGTGACCCATTATTCAGTTACATTTCTTCCACAGTCACCGAGCTCAAGAGAAGTGTGATATTTACCAAAAAAATGATAAATGCGAAATTTATGGAGTACTTTCAAATTGTATCATATATATGTATATATGACACATTTTAATATACTTATCAACGCACACATATGTATGAAGAACAAATTACTTCTTAAAATTACTCATACTCGACAAAAAAATTGGTCCAGTTTATTAATAAAAATTTATAAAGTTATATAACTCCTTCAGATAAAATGCAATCAAGAAGGGATTTCTTAACCACAGGTAAATACAGAGCTTCTTGTGAAATTAATGTTCTAGAACTTAAGCATGTTACTGGGGATTATGGATAAATTTTGATTTAATACCTCAATCAGTGCCGGTATCCCATCACTTTACTAAATATTTATGCTATTTGAAGTGTGACTATTAATTCCGGGTAGTCAAGAAAGGATGGCGACACAGGATGAAATTGAAAATCATGGTCCCCTAGGAACTTTCAGGAGAAGTAAAAGGTGCTCTTTCAGAGGTTAAAGCAGCATCTGCTATGTCTAGGACATTATTCAAGACCACACAGTTTAATAGCTGAGCCTCAGAGATCACCTTGATTAACTCTTACATTTAGACATTGAAATGAAGCCTGAAGGTGTTGACAACATAAAGGTAGCTAGTTCTTAAACTCTCTCTGCTGCGTGTTTTATATTGCTATTGTGTGTGTGTATGTGTGTATGTGGTGGAGGGGAGGGCTCCCAAGCAGTGCTCGGGATGTCCAAGAGTCACTTTGGATCTTGATAAGTCAACTAGACTGAGCAGTTCAAGTTTAGTGCGTGAAGATGCAGAGCTGATTGAATCCTGTGATACTGAGGACCACCGGAGCCAACATAGCAGTGTTTGTGGGTCACCAGGGTTACACTTGGGGTTCCATGTGATACAGACTTGGATTCCAGCACATGCAAAGCATATTGACCTGACCACTTATCTATCTCCCTGGGCCCTGTATTTCTATTCCTGTTATTAAAGAATTGCTTTGAAATATTTTCACTTGTAGTACTGTAGCACTGGGCACCAGTAACGTCTCCATTGTGAGACTTATTGTTACTGATTTTGTCATACTGAACACGCCACGGGGACCTTGCCAGGCTCTGCCGTGCGGGCAGGATACTCTCAGTAGCTTCCCGGGCTCTCCGAGAAAGACAGAGGAATTGAACCAAGGTCTGCTGCATGCAAGGCAAACACCCTACCCAATGTGCTATCGCTCCAGCCGAGTGAGTAAAAATAAATGCCCTTGTATCTAAGTCGGAAAAAATAGAAACAAGTAAAAATCGAGCAAAGAAATCCAGTCTGTTGTATGAAGGGATGTGATCATGGAAAATGCTTATATATATATATATATATATATGTATATATATATATAATTGGGCTGGAGCGATAGCACAGTGGTAGGGTGTTTGCCTTGCACGCAGCCAACATGGCCGACCCGAGTTCAATTCCTCCACCCCTCTCGGAGAGCCCGGCAAGCTACCGAGAGTATTCGATATGCCAAACACAGTAACAACAAAGTCTCCAATGGAGACGTTACTGGGCCCGCTCGAGCAAATCGACGATCAACGGGAGGGCCTTTACCTTTATATATATATATATATATATATATATATATATATATATATATATTTGGGCTGGAGCGATAGCACAGTGGTAGGGTGTTTGCCTTGCACGCAGCCAACATGGCCGACCCGAGTTCAATTCCTCCACCCCTCTCGGATAGCCCGGCAAGCTACCAAGAGAATCTCGCCCGCACGGCAGAGCCTGGCAAGCCACCCGTGACGAATTCGATATGCCAAACACAGTAACAACAAAATCTCCAATGGAGACATTACTGGGCCCGCTCGAGCAAATTGATGAACAATGGGAGGGCCTTTATATATATATATATATATATATATATATATATATATATATTATATATATATATGTGTGTGTGTGTGTGTGTGTGTGTGTCTGCTGGTAGCGTGTTTTAATAATAGTAAAATGCAGGAAGCAACTTGGATTTCTGTCAATGGAGGACTGAGTATCTTGGGGTTCATCTATACATCTCTAGCCACTAGCAAAAAGCACATCTCTAGCCATTAGCAAGAAAGCTGGCCTGTCTGGATTTAGTGGGCTGATTCACAAGCCCTGAACTATGAGGATGGATTTGATGATACTAAATAGAAACAAGAAAGCTCATGTTGGACAGGGGTAACAATAACTGGGGTAATAAGAACCAGTTATAGGGCCAGCAAAGACTCCCCAGTGCCCTGTGGTAGTCAGTGCCTGAAGCTGAGGCAGTGACTGGGAGAGTCTGAAATTGGCTGTCACCTACCTACGGTATCTTCCCTTGTCTTTGTCTATTGTTAGTTTCCTCTCCAATCTCCCCCTCACTTCCCACCAACCTTTCTGATATAAGGGTTTAATGCTATCCATATCCCTATAAGTTTGATTTAGCCGAATACAACAAACTTTGATTTGTTGTGTGTGTAATTTCCGGGTGGCTAGGGAAAGCCCCGGCGGCTCTCCCTCTCACCGCCTGGGTTCGGTGATCTCGGGCCGCTTCCCAGCCACAGGCGGACGAAGGAGGAAATGAGGGCCAGGCTGGTTGATGATCAATTGCCGTTTATTCCATTCTCCCCACGTGTCTGTTCCAGTCTCACTAAGTTCCCCATTCTAGTCTTACACTGCTCCTCATTCCCATCTCCTCCTGTCTCTCCCACTCATCTCTCCATGCTCCCTCTCGCAGCTGTGTCTCTCATCTCTCCACGTGCCTGCTCCTGCATTCTTCCCCTATATTCTTCTCCCTCTGTCCCCCTTGCTAGTCTCTCCACACTGCATCTTGCTGCCCTGCTCTCTCACATCTCTCCAACTCCCCAGCTTTATGGGTAGCCACTACACCCCATCTAGCAGCAAAATCAACATATCAAAAGTCCTCTCAAGGGCAAAACTCCACTTAAGGGTGTTTTTGCTCTCCTTAGTCCAATAACTTAATTAACATCTTAATTAACAGCTTAACATTAGTTATATTGTATGGACATAGTAAGAGATACATTGAACATGTAGGGTGGCTCTTCTGGGGACATCTTGCAACAGACTCAGACTCAGTGCTCAGGCTGGATTAATCATTCTTAACCCAAGCAAGGTTCAAATCTAGTTATTACATTTTTTATGTAGGAGTACTGCTATTTATTCAGCCACTGATTAGCTGATTGAACTGGGCATGAACTCCACCTTACTTTTTTTTTTCATTTTTTTTACAATTTTATTTATTGAATCACCATGAGAACAGTTACAAACCTTTCGGGTCTAAGTTTCGGTCATACAATGAAATACCCATACCTTCACCAGTGCCCATTCTCCACCCCCAACAAGCCCAGTATACCCCCCATCCCACACCCTCCCTCTACTTGTGGGGAAGATGATTTCCACATTACTTTCTCTACTACTTTGATCATATTCAATATTTTGACACCAGACCCACCACTATTATTTGAGATTTTACCCCAACACTCAGACCTGCTGAAAAGGCAACTGTAGACAATTTGTCTTCTATTGCTGGTTACAAATAACATATGATGCCATGTGGCTGCAGTAGTGGCCGCACAATTTTGAAATTCCAAAATTTTAACACTTAAATCTGGAGGGATTTCTGCCAAAACCTGCTGGGTTCCGAGATTTGCTCCTGAGTCTCTGGGATCATGACCATTAAGCAGCTTGACCAGGAGCCAGAAAGGCCGTTCATGGGTGACGACTCGGGATCTCACTGGGGCGAGGAGGAAAGGGCTGGCTCCACCCCCATCCCATGAGGCCCCGCATGTCTCGTCACTGAGAGCCCAAATCTGACTGTCCAGTAGCCTCTGGAGGATGGTGGCCACCAAGCCGCCAAGGGAGAGCAGGCAGAGGGACAGCACCCTTTCCCCCCTGGGGTGGTCCGGTAATAGTAACCTATTGCGGGGTCCAGACCCATTTCCGCCAAAAGCCACTGGGTTTTGAAATTTGTTTCTGAGTCTCTGGGATCATGGCCATTAAGCAGCTGGATCAGGAGCCAGAGAGGCTGTTCATGGGCGATGACTTGGGGTCTTGTTGGGGTGGGGAGGACAGGACCGGCTCCACCCCTATCCCGTGAGGCCCCAGATGTCTCATCACTGCAGGCCCAAACCTGACTGTCCAATGGCCTCTGGAGGATGATGGCCACTGAGCCGCCAGGGGGAACAGGCCAAGGCACAAAAACTATTCCCATCTGGGTTAGCCCAGCACCGGTAACCTACTGCAGGGACCGGACGCATTTCTGCCAAAAGCTGCTAAGTTTTGAGATTTATTTCTGTGTCTCTGGGATCATGACCATTAAGCAGTTCAATCAGGAACAAGAGAGGCATGCCTCCAATTATATAGCTGAGCTGGAGGTGGTTTGTGGGTGTGTTTCCCACATACCTAACTTTTAAAAAAATTTTTATTAGTGAGGCATCATGAGGTACAGTTGTAGACTTACAAATTTTTGTGCTTGGGTTTCAATTATACAGTGATCAAATACCCATCCCTCCACCAGTGCCCATTTCCCACGGATCCCAGTATCCCTCCCACCCCCATCCCCCTGATCCTACCCTGCCTCTGTGGCAGGGCATTCCCTTTTGTTCTCTCTCTCTTATTGGGTATTGTGGTTTGCAAAAGAGGCAATGGGTGACAATCATATTTGGTCTATAGTCTACTTTCAGCATGCATCTCCCATCCTGGGAGGATCCTCCCAACACCCTTTATTTGGTGCTCCCTTCTCTATCTGAGCTCCCTTTTCCCCTAGCATGTGTGGTTGGCCTCCAAGCCCTGGAGTAAAATTTCTAGTACTAATCTCGGTCATTCTTGGGTGTTAGTCTCCTATTTTGTTACTTTATGTTCCCCAGTGAACGCAATCTTTCTATGTCTATCCCTTTCTTCCTGAGTCATTTCGCTTAACATGATACTTTCCATGTAGTACCACTTGCACATACCTAACTTTTGGCTGTTTACTTTCTTGGTAAACTTTGCCCCAAGTTTTTGGGGTCTGGTCAAAGACACAGCAGAAATTTGGGGGTATCTGGAAGTCTGAAGGTGCCATCAGGCTGCTGATGCACTCGTCTCACAGGTGCAGATTGACCTGCTGGCGGCACCATACCCCCTAGTTATTACTTTTTGGATCATGATAGCATTTGTCCATGACCATGTTCTTAACTTATAGTTAAGCATTATGGTGCTTTGGCCAGGCCCATTTCGGTGTCTGGGTAGCACATAATTCACAGCTTGCCCTGGGTCCATTCAGTCCCTCATTGGGACCCTGCTTTTGGGTATCTCGGAAGTTAGGGCAACTGAGGCTTAGGTCAAGAGAACAGATGTCCAGGAGGTAATATTATCTGGAGTCAAATAACTCCCAAGTTACAAAAGCATAGCATTAACTGTCTCCCTGTGTTCATACAAAAAGGGACATTGCTCTTAATTAACTATGCAAAGGACTTAAGGGAGACGAGAAAAACAATATATACAAGTCAACAGAGCACAAAGTTACAACTAAACACAGACGAATGGGAGTACTGTCATGGGAGTAACCCAATAAACCTAAACTCCCTGCAGCAGGGCAGAAAGAACAAATCAATTTTACCCTAGTTGTGCTTTTGTTTTCATTCAAGATACTTTCCAATTTCCCTTGTAACAGCTCTTAAACACATGTCTTATTTAGAACATACTAAGTTTCAAATATGAGACGATTTAAATCTTTCTCTTTATTGTTGATTTCTTTAATTCTAATTATGGAAAGAAACTTGAATGATTCAAAATTTGATATTTACAAAGTACTATGATCTTTCAATGCATTACTGAACATAGTGGTGTTCAATTCAAATTGCTTGATAGTGGCCATAACTGGCAGTGCATTGGGGAGGGGAGAGTGGACCCTATGAAACTCATTTAGCATAGTCCTATGATGCTTGTATCAGTGCTTGGAGACTACTGGACTACTCCAGGCAGTGATCAGGATGCCTTGCAGTGTTGGGGATCAAACTCAGATCCTTGCACAGGCTTGGCATGTGCTTAACCACTTCATCTCTCCCCAAACCTAGTAGTTTTCTTTAGGGCATCTAAGCCTTTACTAATTTCTTCTCAATTTCTTCTGTTGATAACATAGAAAAATGCAAAAGAACTTCAATTATAATTTATCTGTTTTTACTTCTTGTTATGTCCACTTTCACTTCATGTATTTTGAAGTTAACTTGCTAGATACATAAACATTTTAAATGGTTATAGTTTCTTTATGAGTCAATCTCTTAATCATACTGTAATGTCTCTTTCTCCTTGGTAATAATTCCTGTTCTTAAGTCTACTTTGATGTTAATATAGGCTTTCTTTTTTGTTTAGTTTTGATTCATGTTTGTTTTTCTCTCTTTACTTTTAACTTATTCTTTAAAGAATTTTAGATTTAAATTGGTTTGTTCTTGTAGTAGCATATAGTTGAGTCTTGCTTTTTTCTTTCAATCTAATCTGATATTCTCATTAGTTTAATTTGAGTACTGAGTACTGAGTATGTGAATATTGAGTTAGTTGAATTAATACTCATTTTTATGCTTGCTTTTATACTTACAATTTTATTTATCATGACTTAGATATTTTAATTAAGCATTATTACCCATTCAAAAATCACTATCACTATCACCCTCTTGTTTATCGATTTGCTCTTGTGGGCACCAGTAATGTCTCTATTTGTCTCTGTCACATGCTAGTGTAGCCCGATGGCATACTGGGGGCTCTTTCAGGGTCAAGAGAATGAGGACCATCATTGTTACTGTTTTTGGCATATCGAGTACACCACGGGTAGCTTGCCAGGCTCTGCCGTGTGGGCGGGATACTCTTGGTATCGGGCTCTCCGAAAGGGATGGAGGCTTTTGGAGCAGCCTCTAATCACTTTTACAGGTGTTCCCAGTCAGGCATATATGCGGGCAGGATACTCTCAGTAGCCTGCCGGGTTCTCTGAGAATGAAAACTAGAGAGTAAGAGGTCGTGTGGCTGAGAACGTGTTCGTGCACTTCTGGGAGCTTGGTTTTATAGTCTCTGGATCCTGGCTGTTGATGGGGTTGCACAACAGTTGGTGGGTGTAACTGTCTAGCTACTGGGAGATGGAAATTCAAAAAATTAAAAAAATGGAAATATAAAACAGTGAGATTGAAGTTCTATGAGATATTTAGATGTGAGGCAATAAATAAGTATGGGCATATGAGAATGAGGATGACCTCCTCAATGGAATTAGTATCCTAGTAAGAAGGGGAAAAGAGATCTGAACTAGTTCTTTCTCTGCTCTCAGGACAAACAAAGATACAACAATTTACAATCAACAAAGCAGCCTCAGGAGGAGATCTGTCTACCAACACGTTGACAGTGAACTTTTCAGCCTCCAGAACCATGAGAAATAAATGTTTGTTCTTTAATCATCTAGTCTAAGAAAATTATGTTAACCTGATCTAATTGGATAGTAAGAAAGACAGAAATACGGGCAGATAAATATATTGATTTTATTGTTTTAATAAAATAATTATAAACCCTCACTCCCCTCTCCCAATTCACTTCTTAATGAAACATTTTTTTTTCTGGCATAGACATATGTTCCCAAAAGTGTATGTGTGAAGATTATTTGAATAGCAAAAAGTCTTAAAATAATCAAAATTTTCATCTGGGAGAAAATCACGATCACGATCACGACCACCCTGTTGTTCGTCGATTGCCTCGAGCAGGTGCCAGTAACGTCTTCTTCGTCCTAGCCCTGAGATTTTTTTTTTTAAAGTGCTATATTCAAGGCTTTTTCAGGGTTAGGAGAATGAGACCCATCATTGTTACTGGTATTTGGCATATTGGGTATACCACGGGGAGTTTGCCAGACTCTGCCGTGTGGGCATGTTACATTTGGTAGCCTGCCAGTTTGACCGAATTAGGAATGAGATGATAAGATGTCGCGCGGCCGCAAATGCGGCCGCGCACTTCCGGGAGCTGAGTGTGATAATCTCTGGATCCTGGCCGTTGTTGGAGTTATACGGCAGTTGGTGGGTGTAACTGTCTAGTTACTGGCAGGTCCAGTCCCAAACTGTACAGGCTTGGAGATCTCAGCCCCGGGTCCCACACACCTGGGTTCCTCTGTCAGTTCTTTTATGCGTGAGGCTCATCCAAGTGTGTGGAGAGTGCTCCCAGCAAGGCCTTGGCTGGGCCTCGGTGGTCTTCAGCTGTTGGGCCCTGGTGGAGACAGTCAGGCATAGGGTAGGAGACTCTGTCTTGTTCTCTCCCAGGAGCTGAGTGTGATGATCTCTGGATCCTGGCCGTTGTTGGAGTTAATAGTTGGAGAAAATAGTTGGTTAAATTATTACACATTTATTCTGTGGAAGATTGTGCTACATTAAGAAGAATCAGATCAATCCTTTGGTACTAATACACAAAACATGTCCAGATGCTTAAATGAGGACAGCTAGTTGTAGTATGACATATATAGTGTGGCACAAGAACTCCACAAGACAAAATACAGATTTTTGTGTATTTCAATGTACATGTGATGTATATGCTTATAAAAAGGACACATTGTGGATGGAGAATAAGGAAACACAACAGAGTAGCGATGGAGGTTTAGGAGAGTAGGCAAAGTAAGTTTCTGTTGTTTAATTTTGTATTGTTGAGCATTTATTATACATAATTAAAGATGGATTTATGATGATGAGTGATTAGGATTATAACTTTTTAAAGAGTGACAGAAAAGAAAGATAAATCAACATTTAAAAAAAGTTAGATGTTTTCTCGGTTTTATTAGGAGTAGGAGATTTGGGAGTAGGGAAGCAAAGAATTATCTTCTGTCTTTTGTCTCACAACTCTCACAACAGCAACAACAAAAAGTACAGTGAGTGTCCAGGGAGTGAATGCCGTGTCTGGGGTGTGACCCAGTGTGTTTAGTTATGCCCATTCATGCTGAGGCATTGCTTTTTATCCATAAAAGGAGGAATTACAACATCGGACCTGGATCATTCTCATTCCAAACAGCTTCAAAATGTCAACAGAAGACTGTCAATCTCTTGTTCTCTCCCTTTCTCACAAACACTCCCTGGAACCCAGGCCAATAGTAGAAAACAGATGTAGGCAGGCACTGTTTTGACAACGCTGGAAACGCCTGTGATTAGAAGTCAGGGGAGCGTAAAAATGATTAATATGCTCGTAAAAGAACAGGAGTGTGCCTCCAGAAAGGATCATCGAATGGGTGTCCCTGCGCGCCTGCACTCTGTCTCCCAAACAAGGACTCACATTGTCACACAGGTTCCTCCTAAGCAAACTCTTGCCAAGAGTTGCCTATAGCATTTTCATCCTGCGTGATGAAAGCAGAGCAAAGCAAAGTGGGATCAAGGGTTCTTAGAAGATGGGTTGAAACACAGGATAGCAGAGGAGTTGGTGAGCTCTCCCTTCCACCATCAAGCAAATAACCTAACCTTGAAGTGCATTTTTTAAACCAATAAACAAAGGGTTCTCTGAATTTAGCAGCTAACCCTGGGTTGTGGCATTTGATAATACAATTGCTAGTTTTTAATTTATGAGACAGAAAATCTTTATTTGGCTGATTGCACATAAATTAGGTTGCCCTTGAATGCTGTAATTACATGTCCATCTCTTTACCAAGGGACTGTCTTTTTTCCTGTAAATATATTGTTATTGTGAATAGTCTTGGATACAAGCCACCACCTTAGCCTGAACTCTGGAACACAAAATCAGAAGTCACTCAGTTCCTCATTAAATGGGCAGTCTTTTTATAGGACGCTAAACCTCCCCTGATGTTAGACTTCCTCATTTTTATTGTTGGTCTAGCTTTGATGAGAAAATCCAGAAATTTTTAAAAATTAAGTTAAATAATTTCTTCTTCTTCTTCTTCTTCTTCTTCTTCTTCTTCTTCTTCTTCTTCTTCTTCTTCTTCTTCTTCTTCTTCTTCTGTTTGTTGAGCCACACTTGGTGATACTCAGGGATTACTCCTGACTTTGTGCTCAGGAATTACTCTTGGCAGGTATTAGAGGACCATATAAGATGCTGAGGTTTGAACCCAAGTCTGCTGCATACTTTCTTATAATTAAGTCTTTTAATTTTTATCCTTAACTATCAAACTGTTAATGAAATTATTAACTTATTTGAAATTCTTAGGTTCTAATCCTGCTGTAGGTTTTGAATTTTATTTCTTGGAAAATTTTTTTCCTGACTGTAACTTTAGATTATAAGCTCATCTTCAGGAGGGCTTTATTGGTGACTTTTTATAGGTTGTCTTGGAGAGATTTTCCTTTTACTTCTCTAGAGTTCTCCAGTTACATCATAGGTCCAAGACCAACCTATAACAACATTTCTCAGCTAGATTTCAAAGATTCTAATATATATATATATATGTAAGTCAATTTTATCTAATCAAATAATCAATTAACTAGTTAGCTATGATTAACCAAACTCATGAAGCAGTGTTTGATTTACTCTACTTGGTGAATACATATTTGTGAATTTATGAGTACAATTTCTCAAGGAAAAAATTTTGTTTCTATATTGAGCCATCGTGGTGGAGACCGTTAAGATACATTGGACTTGTCAGTTCACTTTTGTTTTATTTCTTTTTCTCAGTTGGGGCAGCTATATAAAGTCTCAGGTGCAGCGTTCATTCTTCTTTTTTTTAATTAGTCACTGTGAAATTACAAAGTTATTTATGATTGGGTTTAAGTCATACATTGTTTCAACATCAATCCCTTCACCAGTGTACACGTCCCTCCACCAACACTCACCTTCTTTGCCTCCCGCCCACCAGCCTGCCTCTACAAGAGGCACTTTGAAAAAATATGTTTTTGCCTTATGGTCTATTGTACTAATGCCAGTAGGATTTAATACATAGCACCTTAGGACCTTTCAGCACCACCTGCTCCTCCTGTTTGAGCTTCCCTCCACTATAGTCTCAAGTGTTCATTCTTGACCATCACAAAGTTCTATTTCCAAGGAGGCATTAACATTCATGCTCCAAGATTAGACTTACCCTATGTTAATATAATTATCAGCTGATACAGACTAAATGCTTATATCTGCTTATATTTTCCCCAAATGCATATGTTGAAACCCTAAACCCCAATGTGATATCATTTGGAAGTTAAGTTTTGGGAGAGGAAATAATTTTATAGACTGGAGGCTTCCTGGATGAGATTTGAACTTTTGTAAAAAAGATGAGGCAGTGAGGGAGAGAGAGAAAGATTATCTGCCAAGTGAAGATAGACTGAAAAAGCAGTTGTCTGTAAGATCCCACTTGACTCTCACATGATGGTAAATCAACTAGAGCATTGACCTGAAACTTTTCAGCATCCAAAATGGTAAGAATTATGTGACTGGTGTTTAAGCCTCTTTTTCTGTGATGATTAGTTACTTCAGTAGCCCAAGCTAAGATACCAGCTCTTCCACACAGCCACATACTTCCTTTCTCTTTAATTTCTGTTTCTTATTTGTAAGCTCTTCTATGCAATTAAAGAGAAACTATAATTTATTCTATAGTTCTGAAGTTTATAGTGACAGGGTGCAAAGTGTTGGTTTATATAATCTAAATTGCTGGGAATGTAGCTTAGTGTTAAAACTCATTCCTTATATCCACGAGATTCTGAATTTGAGCCCCAGCACTGTCTCCCAAAATAATATAAATAATTTTCCCAAACTGTTTCTGAATATAGACTTTATGGGTGTTTCCAGGGCAGGGGCATGTGCATGTATGCACACCAATGTGTTGTAGATTCAAGTTTCCCACCCTAACATTTGAAACCCCATAGTATTTTCGAAGTATCACACTTTTCAAACACATACAATGTCTGCTTCATGAAGTTGCGGTGATTATGGTAAATCTAGGTTGCATGACAACTTTGTGGGCTTGTGGTAGGCAGAGAGGGGATGGGGTTCTCACTGCATGTTTCTCTGAAGACCTTTAACTCTGTACTGCTTTATCTAGGTAACAACATATATAAGATGGTGTATCCACTTGTTAGTTATCCATATTCCTACATGAGACTGAATTACTGTGCAGAGAAAGTTTTCTGGGATTGTACTAGTGATTAAAACCCAAGATAAAGTTGTAGTTTTTTGACATTGTAATACAGAACCTCATGTGTCCTTATAGATTTGGCTGATTCTGGCCATTAGTACTTAGTTCTCCACCACAAATTCCCTGTCAGGAAGCTAAAAGTGATAATTCCTGAACAATGAAAGCAATTTTACTTAAATTTTCTACTTTTCTTAAGATTGTACAAATATATTTCATTTACATCAATTTGAAACTGAATTTGAAAATGTTAAATTTATACTGAAATTTAAGAAAAAAAGAATCTTAAAGGAATGAACTTTAGTTATTTTTTAAAGGTTTTATTAATCAAACTCATTAATAATTTTCTCAAGACAATACAGCAAAACAAATATCCTTAGAATTATTTTTTCCACTTTAAACACCATGGCTTATAAAGTTGTTCGTGATGCATTTATTACAGCCATTCAATATTCTAACTCCAGTCCCACCATCACTCTGTATTGGGACTTTTCCTCCACCATTGTCCCCATTTTCCCAACCACCATTCAAGTCAGGCTCCCCCATAGCAGGCCCAAAATTATTTTTTATTGCATGTTGCCACTAAATGGCTAACAGAATTATCAAAAAATAATTTTGTAAAATAATATTTGTGCAAGTTCTTATATCTCACCATGGGGATATTTTAGTCCTTGTCTGAGGGCTTACAAAGCTTCCATTGCTAGTTGAGTCTTCCATGTTCATATTTTTGTTAATCGAGCTTAGTTGGCTTCTACATTACATGCCCATCCAATCGGCTGTGCTCCTAAGGGGATGTTATTACTGTTGAGTTTGGAGATGAAAATGTGGTTACGTGCTCCAAAACAATTCCGGAATATTTAACTGGCAGTGAGCTTACATGGCAGTGGTTGTGGGATGTGGGTATGACAGCAAGGGCTTCAGGAAGTACTGGGGGTTTAGGGGAACTTGCTTGCCCCAACTCCAAGCAGACCCAGAGTTTTCAGTCAAAACAAAACAAAACGGTATATATGAATTTTTTTGGCTGTATGTCATCTCTTCGAAGCTCATTCTTGAAGCCATGGAGTCTGGCCATAGGCATGCTGGTAGCTATTTAGAATTATTCTAATTACAAAGGCATTTATTTGAATTTGGTACTTCTATTAAGTATTAAGGTCAAAATACCTGAGGTTTTACAACAATCTGAGTGGGGAAAGCAGGTATTTGCAGAGATGCCTTGCCCTATGAGATGGCTTAGAGTGAGGCATTGATGAAAATGCACAGGATTCCTTGGGTCACCAGAGTGTGATCTCAGAAAGGTAAGACATGAATGTCACTGAAGCTAGGCAGTCATGAGCTACCAAGTGAAGCAGACTATTGTAACTTACCCAAATACATTGTATTTCCTTCTTTCTTATTAGGATCCTTCATTCTGCCTTCCATGTGTTTGAGGCCTCACAGGTGACTTATGATAAGTCTGTGTGTGTAATGATGAATGGTTTTATGCTTCCTTTAAAAAGTTAACTGGGGAAACAGCTATGATCAATGAGATGTAGGACAAGTCTCCTGACAGGCTTTGGTTTTTCCTCTCTGTTAAAGAGCCATCCAGAGGCCAGAGAGATGAAAAAGAAAATCTGGAGTATATGCTATGCATGGAGGAGGCCCAGGTTTCAAATGTGGAATCACATGGTTCCTCATTCACAGAGCCAGAAGTGGTCCCAAAACATAAATAAATAAATAAATAAATAAGAGTGATTCAGAAAGAAACACTTATTCTTCTACTTTTCTATATTGTCACAGCTTTATCCTAGGATGATGGTCACCCTCTTGTAACCATTAAGGAAGTTAAAATGAAAGAACAAAAATATTTTGGGGCTGGAGTGATAGCATAGCAGGTAGGGCGTTTGCCTTGCATGTGACTGGCCCGGGTTCGATTCCCAGCCCACGTGGGTGCAGAGCCAGGAATGACCCCTGTGCATCACTGGGTGTGAACCAAAAAGCAAAATAAATAAATAAATAAATAAATAAAATATTTTGAGAATGATAACACAAAAAAGAAGATGAAATTAAGAAATATTCTTGACAAAGCACTGTGGTGGGTGTGTGGAAATTGCCTAGTAGACATTAAAGGTTTTGTGAAATAGGAGGGAGGAATAAAGCCTCCAAAACTGATGCAGGTGAGAAGAAGCCAAAGAGATAGTCACAAGAATTACAGATTATGGGCCTGTATATTGAAGTTTTCATTTGTCTAACTAAGCTAGATTTTACTAAGTCACATACGATATTTATCCTTGGGAACCATGAGAAATAGAGTCTCTTTCTCTTGCCCTCCCCTCTGACTCTCTTTTGTATGTATGGGCATCTTCCAAATCCTTCTACACCCTAGCTCTGTCTAAAGTCCCTGTCATTTTTTTCTATTTTTGTTTAAAGCAAGATGGTATAGTGTTATTAGTGAATTAGTGAATAACAGAAGTTGCCATTTTCTGAGGTACATAAGGAGCTTAACTCAGAAACTTTTACATAAAGTTTTATGAACTGTTCACTACCAATATTCAGCATTCCCACCCAATATTAAATGCTCCCCTGCACTCCTCCTAAGAAACCCAGAGGCTTTCTTTCATTCCTTCTCAAAGGTGTTGCTCACAGGCGGGAGGGACCCTCAATAGCCTGGAGCACATGCTTTCCCTGCAGGAGATGCAGGTTTGATCCCTGACTTCGGGCTTTGCATATGGCCACCACTAGCACACCAGAAGTGACCCCTTAGCCTCAACCCAGAAGGAGTCCTGATCACCAGCAGGTATAGTTCCAAGACCAGGAAAAAGAAAAAGAAAAGTAAACAAAAAGACCGGTTCATTGGAGGTCATCTTATTCTTGGTGAGGCAACATTTCCTTGGTACCCGCAGGAAGCAACAAGTTTATCTATTTTCTAGACTAGGGCCTGGCTTGAAACCACTACTATCTAACCATTCTAACTCCATGTGGGTATATAGTTGTAGTCAGTTGCTCAATGAGTGTTTCTAAAATTTTTATTCTAGAACTAAATGAATGAATAAATGGATATATACGCAGCCTTCATGACATTTGCCTTCACCAATTTTTCCTTTTGTTTTGAGTCTCCCTAGGAGTGCTGGAGCCACCAAGACTGCACCCAGTGGTGCCAGGGAAGCTGTGTGTCACCACTGGGGCTCTGTGTGTGCCAGACACAGAGCTATCTCCCCAGCCCCATTGCCCTCATCTTATGAAGGAAACCACAGGTTTCAGCTTGCTTTACCTTATGCTGGGATCAGCTGCTTCAGAACTCTCATTGCCTGTTCCCCTGGCATAAAGGAGAGAACCCATTCACTGGGTATGACTTGTGAATACCAATTGTCTTAAATTGAGGACAGAAATAAGATGTTTACATTGATATGAATAAAGAGAACTGTTTTAGAAATGCTTTAACTATCTGGTTTACCTGCCAACAAGAAGAGAAGAGAGATTCATTACAATTATTGTTTTTTTAAATAAATGAACGTGAGAAGAATGTTTTTGAGAACTAGATGCTGCTATGTCATCATTTGAATTAAATATGACAACAAAGCTAAAAGGCTCAAGAAACTTAGAAAGTCTGTGAAAAAGTCAAGATAATCAGTTCCCCAAATGTCTTACTCAGCAATCCAGTTTATTCAAAGGTCCAAAAAGGAAGTCAGAAGTCAGCTCTGCAGTATAGACCAATGATTTCTAAGAGGATAAGACAAAACTTTAACATGTCTAAATAGTTTAAAGAGTGATATTGCAAAAAAGAAAAGAGTGGTATTGCATTTGCTGGTTTAAAAAAAGTGTTAATGCTTTTATATCTTTAGAAAAAAATAATTGGTTCTCAATAAACATCTAGTTTTTCTCACATCAGTCTTTTTTTTTTTTTGCTTTTTGGGTCACACCTGGTGGTGCAAGGGGTTACACCTGGCTCATGCACTCAGTAATTACTCCTGGCAGTGCTCTGGGGACCATATGGGATGCTGGGAATTGAACCCGGGTCAGCTGCATGAAAGGCAAATGCCCTACCCGCTGTACTATCACTCCAGCCCCTCACATCAGTCTTTATGAAACAAATAGTTCAATATTGCCCTATGTGTAACTGTGTTGTAATAAGAACGAAGATGTAGAGGCGAAGAACACAACCCCTGGGAGATGCTGGGACAGTGAAGTCTTTTCAGGACTTTTTCTGATAATTAAAAAGTCCTGTTGGCTGCCAGAGACTTGACTGTTTTGAAGGTTAGACATTTGTCATTGTAGGCACATAGAAAATAAATATAGCCTAATCATTTGAGAAATGGCCAAAATAAAAACTAGTTTTTCTTATGCTATTAAATGTGTGCAGGTTTGAGTGAAGATAGAGCAAGTCTGTGGTTAGTTGGAGATGCTTCACCAGATTTCACACTTGTACACTAGCCTGTGGGTAAAGATTACTTCCTTATCTGCCTTCAAGCAGGGAAGTGGCCCTAAGGTCTTACCTGATCTAATTAAAAGTTTATAAAGCTTAAAGAAGGAAATAATGCATAGGATGGAACGGTTTGCCTGGGTTTCTGATGTAAATCTTCTACCTGTAGGACTTCTCTAGGGGAGGGAGAAGCCCTCTTTTTCACTCTGCCTGCTGACTCATGGCCCTTTCAATCCTAAATTAAATGGGGTTGAGGTCTTGGAGTGATAGCAGGTGACAGTTGACCTTTTAGGCCCCATGTTTTCAGTATTTCCCGGGTTTCAGAGAGGACAGGAGGAGATAATGAGGTAAAGGGCATCTCATTATAATGTCAGGAGAGCGGAAGGTGGGAGGTGCTCTTGATTCTTTGAAGAGAGAACACTTGCCCCTCAGGCGCCCAGGACTGATAGGAAACAGAGACTCGCTTTCACATCACCTCACTGGCAAGAACTGCTTGGACATGGGATGTTCACAGGTAGCCTTCTGTACTCAAAGGGCATCTAATGGGCATCCTAAAGGAAGGAAAGCAACTTGCCCTCTAAAGCCTTCACCATCTAATAATACTCTCCATATTCATCATAGCATAATCAATCAACCCCCTGCCTGAATGCCTTTGTCAGAAATGCCTCAGGTTCTGAGCTCTATGAGCCCACTCCTCATAGATACGGCTTCTGATACTCACCAGAAACTCCAGAATTTACTTCAGATCATGGTATCAGAATAGGTTGAAGCCAGAAGAAAAATGCATTCTTTAGTCTAAAGAATTTAGCAACAGAGGAAACAATGCCCAGAAAAGTAAAATGGTTTGCTATTCACTGGAAGAATCATAATAACCAGCCTGCCTAGACTTCTCTTATGCTAGACTTTCCTCCCTGTGTAATCAAAAAATAAATGAGTGAATGCGCTGCATGACGGTGGTGTCTCTCTCATCACCGAATGCCATGTGCATTCGGTGGCCATGAACCACTTCTCCACCTCAGCCTGCATCTGCTGCCAACAGAGGCATGAAGGAGGGAACAGGGCACCAGGCTGGTTGGTGATCAGTTGCGGTTTATTCCATTCTCCCCAAGTACCTCTTCCAGTCTCACACTGCCCTTCATTCCTGTCTCCTCCTGTCCCCCATGCTAGTCTCTCTGTGCTCCCAACCTCCAAACTTTTGGGGTAGCAACCACAGGGTGAGGCAGCACAATCAACATATGAAAGCCCCTCTTGATCTCCTGCAGCCAGGAGATCGCTCAAGGGCAAAATATCACCTGGGGTGTGTTTCTCCTTTCCTTAGTCAAATAACCATTTAAACACTGTAGCACTGTGGGACTGTCCTCTGGTTGTTCATCAATTTGCTTGCACAGGCACCAGTAACATCTCACAACAAATTGTGAGACTTCTTGTTACTGTTTTTGGCATATTGAATACATAATGGGTAGCTTGCCAGGCTTTGACGACCATTTAAACATTCAACTTAATTCTACTTCTTAGCGTTGGGCTGGAACGATAGCACAGTGGTAAGGCGTTTGCCTTGCACGCAGCCAACATGGCCGACTCAAGTTCAATTCCTCCGCCCCTCTCGGAGAGCCCGGCAAGCTACCAAGAGTATCTCACCCACATGGCAGAGCCTGGCAAGCTCCCCATGACGTACTCAATATGCCAATCACAGTAACAACAAGTCTCATGATGGAGACGTTACGGGCCCGCTCGAGCAAATCAATGAACAACGGGAGGACCATGACCTCTACTTCTTAGTATTAGTCATTTTGTAAGGATACAATAAGAGATACATTAAGCTTGAAGGGTGACTCTTCTGGAGACATCTCATTACAGATACCAGACTACAGTGCTCAGGATGTATTAGTTTTTCCTAACACTAGCAGGGTCCTAATCCAGTTGTTATTCATTGGATCATGACAGAATTTGTCCGTGACCATGCTCTTAACTTATAGTTAAGTATTATGGCACTTGGCCTGGACCATTTTGATGAGAGGGTAGCTCACAGCTTGCCTTGGGTATATCCAGTCCCTCATCAGGACCCTATTTTTGTTGTGCTAGGATCTAAGGGCAACTGAGGCTTAAGTTGAGAAAGAAGATGCCCAGAAGTGAATATTATTTGGAGTCAATTAACTCCGAAGTTGGAAAAGCATAGCATTAACTCTCTTCCTGTGTCTATACAAAAAGGACATTGCTCTGAAGTAAACTATACAAAGAACATAAGGGAAGGAGAAAAGCATTATTTCACTCACAAATGCAAAATCAGAGATTTCTGAGGAATTTGTCTTTACAAGTCACAGGTACTGCTTAGGGGAAATGAGTGATTAACAGGTAGAGAAAGCAGAGCACAGCAAAGTTAAAGATGTATACCGAGATGGGGCCGAAGCGATAGCACAGTGAGTAGGATGTTTGTCTTGCACACGGCCAACCCAGGTTCGATTCCCAGCATCCCATATATGATCCTCCAAGCATCGCCAGGAGTAATTCCTGAGTGCAAGAGCCAGGAGTAACCCCTGTGTGTAGCCCGGTGTGACCCAAAAAGAAAAAAAGAAAAGATGTATACCGAGGAAATGGGAGTGCTTCGGGAGCATTGTGATGGGTGTTACTCAGTAAACCTAAGCTCTTTGTGTCAGAGGAGAAAGCACAATGCTTTCTCCTTACCCTCTCCAGGTCCAGAAGATTTACAGGAAAGGCAGGCTCCTCTTCTTCCTCTAGGCTCTTATCTCTTCTGCCATCACCCTAGGCCATTTCAACCTATGAAATATTTCCACTCAGTTTAACCCCATGTAGCAAGATATCAGAAAATCCCTGGCCATGAATAAGTCCTGGACAAGGAACAAAATCTAGTGCCTATAGACCCAGTGCTCCAGAGGATAAAATTGCCTCTCCATGTCCCATTAGTTATAAAGCCCTCTGAGGGATAGAAACATTGGAAAATGTTTATAAAAACTACTTTATAAAAATCAGGTTTTCTTCTCTTCATAGTGGCAGAATTGCCCAATAAGTCTATACACACTTGACAATTCACAAACATTCCTACTAGGGAAGTTGGGGTCTAGTAACTCATAGAAATGCAATATTGGGTTGAAGTGGAATTTCTTTTTGTTTTGTTTTATTTTTGAGCCACACCTGGCAGTGCCCAGGGCTTATCCTGGCTCTGTGCTTAAGGATCACTCCTGGTAGATTTGGGGAACCATATGGGTGCCAGGAATTGGACCTGGTTCAGCTGCTTACAAGCCAAGGCAAACATTCTACCCACTCTGGCCCTGAAATGGGATTTCTGAAGCTTCTGATTCTCATCATGTTTTTCTCAACATTTGTTTATAAAATGTGATGATTTTGTGTATCTTGAGTTTTTAAAAAATGCGTGAATGACCCTTAGGGACCCTAGGAAGTGCTATTTTCCTTTTATAGGCAGATTTCTCAAAGAGAAGGCTTCTCTTATTAGTCAAAGATTGACTAGAGTGAGACCCCTTTACTCCTGGGATCTGATCCCCTTTCCCTTCTACTGTCCCTAACTAAGAAAGGGAATGCAAGATTCTTAATCAGTTTTTCTGATGAAGATGTCCATGGCATGTTGGAATGAAATCAGTGATTAAGGATATTAGACAGTCATAATAAGTAAAAAGCAAATACTCTTGTATCTAGTAGTTGAAACAGAATGACTCACAAATAAGTTGACCAGTTTCCCATTGAGAACTAATTGTTTATAGAAAATTGAGTTAAAACAGTCATTCACAGGCTGTGCTTAATCCTCCTGCTTGCAATGAGTACCTCATCCTCTCCCTCCCTTGCCTCTAGCTCAGCTCAGTCTTGCCTCATTTCTAACAAGCCTGCTTGGTCGTTTTTCCCACTGATGCCTCTTAGTTATGTGTCTACACATATCAGTCCCTCATCACTGTGTACAATTACTGACTGTTGTTTTATTCATCTAATTCTCTTTGCCTCTTCTGATAAAGTCACCTCTTTGGATATGCCATTGTTATACCACAAGACCCCGTGCCAGGAAGCTTCATTCAGGACAACCCAGAGGAGGGCAGATGAGGCCTCTCCCCGCCCCAACAAAGCCAGCCCTAGCAGAAAACCTCCAGAACACAACCACCGCCATGCTCATGGCCGCTTTCCACACACTCTGATGAGCCTCACCTATGAGTCAATCTATTCCTGGACATCTCATACTTTACAACAACAACAAACCAAGAGTAGCACACATTTGACTGGAAAGAAAACCAATCTTATATATATTTATACAGATATAGATATAAGTACACAAGGCTTAACTTTTAACAACACATGACTAATCTCTTATAGAAGAGCTTAATGGGTGAAATACAATAATCTTCACACACTTTCCTCTATGAAACCTTTCTTGTCTCATTTTAGTGAATTATTCATAACAAGCAATACGGTCACTGTCACGGTCATAGTCACGGTCTTCCCGTTGTTCATTGATTTGCCCGAGCAGGCCCAGTAATGTCTCCATCATGAGACTTGTTGTTACTGTGTTCGGCATATTGAATACATCACGGGTAGCTAGCCAGGCTCTGCCGTGCAGGCGAGATACTCTCCGTAGCTTGCCAGGCTCTCTGAGAGGGGTGGAGGAATCGAACTCGGGTCGGTCATGTTGGTCACTTGTAAGGCAAACGCCCTACCTCTGTTCTGCTTGGGGAGGTAGAGTTTGGGATTTGGGATGGAAATATGGTGGTGGGAAGTTGTCATGGTGGTGGGGTGGGATTGGTGTTCGAATATTAAATGTAATCAAATATCGTGAACAACTTTATAAAAATAAAATTAAAAAAATAAAGTCACCTCTTCCTCCTTTGGGAAATTGTGTCACCCATTCCACAGGATTTCTCTGATACATATTCCAGAAACCTCCCCAACAGAGTATAAGAGGAAAGGAGTCAACAGGGTTGATTTGGGACCCCCATGCCTTCCTTATTCCTGAACAAAGCAGGAACCTGAGGAAAGTTTACAGAAGGAAGGGAACAGCTACTAGCAAAAGCTTTTCCTGACTAGCAAAAGAAGAAAAAGTTCATTCTTCAGATAATTCAGGCAAAACTTTGTTTTTAAATAGACAGATGGATGCTTTCTGTATCCATCCATGTCAGATTTTTTACCCCACCTCTGTACTTTTAGATGTACAAACATCTAAAGTTTGCAGAGAGAAATCAGAATGCCTGTAGAACTGAACCCCGTGCTCCTGCAGCACACACACCAGAGCTGAATCTATGTACACGGACAGGTCAGAAGGAAGCCTTAGTCATACAATGAGTGAAGAAACTCTAGGAAACAAAGGGAAATGCCAGGTTGGGCAGCAGAGAGCTGGGACAGGGGCATGTGGAGGAAGTGGGCAAAAGGACACCACTGACAGGCTCTGCAGGCAGACTCTTGAGTCTCAGAGGTATCTCACATGAACCCCTCAGTCACAGCAAAAATACCCTCTCCTCAGCTGACTACTTTGTGTTTATTCATTTTATTGTTGTCTTGCATAGTTCTATCTGCTGAGTTGAGGAACTGGAATGCAAAGGGCTTCTCTAGTCTGTTATTTCCATGGAGGCTTATTCAAAAACTAGTGTGACTAGGACACGCTCCTGGCCTCTCACCTGATCCTCCCCTATTTGATTTTACACACTAAAGAGGTCAACTGAATCTTTGTCTGAACATTTTTCACACCATGTAGGACAAAATATTGATTTTTGGGGTGACCTTTTTAAGAAGAAAACCAAGTCAAATAAGGATTAGGCATAAAAATTACACATCACCTGCCCTTTCAGGGATTATTTGATCTGACTCAGAGATGTCACTGAGATTGTCAGTCATGTCATTGCTCCCCAAAATCTTCATGCCCATTGTTCCTCCCTTCACTTTTCCCCACATTTCTTGGGGGTGCCCAGAACCTCATGATGTCTGATTATCCTCTCATATATGGGCAAAAAAATGTGCTATGTCTCAGGGGGTTCTTGGAATTTATCATGAAATATATTGTCAAAACAAAGCAATGGAGCTCAAGGTATGGAAATTTAGGCCCCAGGAGATTTTTGGCCTACAAGGCCTTAGATATTCTAGAGCTGCTGAAGTCCTGCCCAGTCTTGCCTACCAGCCAGCCTGTACTTGAGAACTGCTTTCTTAAAGGCGCTCCTCACCTACTGCCACACCATCTCCTCAGAACTGCATTTAAGTCAGAAAGCAAGGTCAGCATTGTCCTACTTGCTTTTAAAAACTCTCTCTTTTGACAGGAAGGAAATCTTTCTCAGAAGTCTCAAGATACGTCCTCTTACACTGTCCCTCTACACCAGCTAGAGTGCTGGCTAATGGAGTGATCTCAGGAACTTCCTGAGAAGACCCTCCCCAGACCGGGGCAGTCATGGAATAACTGCAACTCTTCCGAACCACATCCACATTCCCCAGCCCATGAACAGAGCAGACAGAGGGCATGCTTAGCCAGAAAATAGCCAAGGCCGCCAGCCCAAGTTCAAACTCAGCCAATCATAGCAACAGTCCTCTAGACTATTTATCTACAGTTTAAAGTGTCTACTTTCCAAGGTTGATAGGACTGTTGGGTGACATGTTTGATTTATTTGATTCCTGAATAATTTTTTTTTTAGTTTCTGCTGTTAAGTATCATTTATAGGAGTTCATTTTCTCTTGACTGTGACATGCATTTTCTTTTTTTTTTTTTTTTTTTGCTTTTTGGGTCACACCTGGCAATGCACAGGGGTTACTCCTGGCTCTGCACTCAGGAATTACTCCTGGCGGTGCTCAGGGGACCATATGGGATGCTGGGAATCGAACCTGGGTCGGCCGCGTGCAAGGCAAACGCTCTACCCGCTGTGCTATCTCTCCAGCCCCAACATGCATTTTCTATTTCTTCAGTTTTATGGCTGAGAGACATTGTTAATCTCTCCATACACTAGGAATTCTACTGGCGTGAAAGAATAGTGTGAAATTGTGGGGCAATTATTCTGAACCAGGCAGGGAAGGAGTCTAATTAGCCTTCTAGGAGTGACTTTACTCCGTTGGGGATTAGCAAGCAGGCCCATAGTGCACATTAGTTGTAAAATGTCTCTAGAGAGATTGCTGATTGATGCCTCCAGGGAAGCCCCAGGCAGCATCTGAGGATACTGACACTGGGAAGAACCTTGGGATGGCAGAAGATGCATTCCTCCCTGAGGATAATCAGTCCCGGAGAGATCAGTGTTGGCATCAAAGCCTCAGGCAGTCAAGAGCAGAGCGGGGACCCGGACCCTGTTCCCCGGGTTTCCATTCTCTGCTCCTTCTGCCAAACTCTTTCTACCTGTCAGATAACTGAGCAGCGCCTGGGAGATCCTTGAACATAGAGACTGCTTTCTTTTCATAGTCTCTTAAAGCACAGGACCACAGCGATCTGCATTTCCTCATCTAAATGGCATCAGGAGAAGCCAGAGGTAAAACCCAGAAAAAGAGAAACTATTAATGATGATAGAGCCCGGGGAATTGAAATGGCTATAAATGAGCTTGACTCTAAATGAGATAAATCCTACACAACTTTCTTCTAGCTTGTTTTTCAAACCGTTTTTTATTATGTTGTTAATATCTTTTTGATTAAAAAATTGCATTTTTGTAAGACAGTCTAAATATTTTATAAAACAAGGTTTTGTGAGCAAATTTTAGAAAAATATAATTGTGTAGAAGGAATAAGAAGAACAATATATAGTAGAGAAGAACAAATAAAAAAGTTCCTCTGCATGAAAACTGACTATGGGCACTGTGCACATCATCCGTGACATCAAAGATAGATGCTGGAAATGGACTGACCCCTGATTTCCCAGTTTCTTGCACAGATAGGGCACAGTTTCCTCTGAGAGCCTACATTTTACAGGCCAGCCCAGTTTACATTAACTATAAGGACAATGCCGCGTTGTAACTCTATATAGTGTGTGTATTGTGTTTGTGTATGTGTGTATTCTCTGAACTCTTAAGAAGCATGAAACTTCTTAAGAGTTAAAAAAAATCAAGACAGATCAGTAGAACAGCTCTTTGAGAGAGCCTAGACAGTCTTTTTTTTTTCCTTTTTGGGCCACACCCAGCAATGAATAGGGATTACTCTTGGTTCGTGCACTCAGGAATTACTCCTGGCGGTGCTCAGGGGACCATATGGGATGCTGGGAATCGAATCCAGGTTGACTGCATGCAAGGCAAATGCCCTAACCACTGTGCTCTTGCACCAGCCCCTGCGCCTAGACAGTCTTAGCAGGAAACTTGATCTATCAGAAGAAGTTTTAGGGGCTGGAGAGATACTTCAGGGGTTAAGGTGCATGCCACTGCATGTGACCAATCCCAGTTTAATCTTCTGTACCTTGTGGTCCTCCAAACACCACTCAGTATAGCCCTGGAGGCTTCTGAGCACTGTTTGGAGAGTCTGAGTAGCTCCACATACTTGGGCTCTCACCTGGCATGGTTGATCCAATATCCCTGGGAGTGGTCCCCAGGACCCCTGAGCACTGCTTCAATCCCCTTGCTCCAACACACACACATCAGTATACATATGTAGTTGTGAATAAAAAGAAATAAACACAGTAGTTTTCATGCACAATATAGTTAAAGTAAAGAATATGTTCATTCAAAAATACAAGTTACAAGGAAGCATACAGTGTCAAAGACAGGTTTCTAGCACATTCTTAACAGGAGGCTGGGCTGGAGCCAGTTGTTGAGGAGTGTCTGGAATACATTTAAACACAAAATTGAGCAGGCCTAGCCTAGGTATTATCATGATTTGTAGTGCGTCATGATGTAAGGTTGATGATTCACCAACTCTCTGAATTAAAGTCTCACACAGATACAAATAAAATAATGTAAAATAAAATATAACCAATAAAGGATCTTAAATGTTCTCCTGAAGGACTATAGAAAAATGAATGATTGGGTGCCTTATTTATTTAATATCCTCTTTCCTCTCTTGTTATTTGTTTAAAATATGCATGCTTTTGATCCTAATCTGGGAGGCAGTGTTTGCTAGTAACTCCTAGAATTGTTTACTCCATTTTATATGATAACAGACCCTTTAAAACAATTGGTCACATGGCAGGCTGCTTGTAGTATTGTGTCTCTGTCCACAGCATCCATCGTTATGACTATAATATGCCTTGGAGTGTTTTTATTAGGGTCTCTTTTAGCTGGCACCCTTCTAGCTCCTTGGATCTGGATGTCTGCATTCTTTAACTCTGGGAACTTTTTAGCAATGATTTCTTTGACCGTGGTTTTTCATTGGGATTGTTTCCCTGAGCTTCTGGTAGTCCAATGATTCTAATGTTGTTCCTCTTGGAGTCATCCCCTAGGTCTCTGATTCTTCTTAGAGCCACTTTGAGGTCTTTTCCCATTGCTTTTTGTTCCCTATGGGATTTCTGTTGCTCGTCTTCAAGCTCACTAATCCTGTTTTCAGCTGTATTCATCCTACTGCTAAGGGCACTTACTGTTTTTTTTTTTTATGTTAAGCTTTACTTTATTTTAATTTTTTTCTGAGCTTTTAATTTTGTCTACCAAATCCTTTATTTGTCACACTTCTTTTTGTAGCTTTTTTATTTCTGCTCTCATTTCTTCCTGTATTTTCTTGACTATCTGTTCTATTATTTCTTTCATTTCTTCCTTTAGTTTTCTGGATAGCTCCTCCATTGATTCTTTGAGTAGATCCTTGAACATCCTCTGCATTTCATCTTAGAATTCTTTATCGGGTAGAGCATATTTGTGGATAATCCCGGTTGAGGATTCAGGACTCTTTTCTTCATCTTCTCCTTGTAGTGGAGATTTGCGCTGTTTCTTCTTGTTGTTTTGGTGGCCTAGTGGTAAAACCCTGAAATTCACTAGTACTGTTCCCTCTTATCATAGGAAAGGAATCTGAATAAGGTCGGTGGATGGTGATCACCCTTATCCCTTTCTAGAATCTGACCATCCTCTCAGGCATTTTTCTTTGGCTCATCTAGTGAAGCTTTGGAGGAGGTGCTCTTTTAATATTTAATATTTAATATTTTAATATGTACAGCTTCTTTGCGTACTGGTATTTGTTAGAATTGGACTAGGTTAGTGGATTATTGTATTGTAGTTGAGGTGGCCAAAATTTTTCCCACAGATTTAGATAATAAAGGCTGTGATCAAAGTCCAGAGTGCTGGGAGTAGGAAATATAACTGCCACTCAGAGAAGGCCGTGCCCACTTTTGAGGAGGCCACGCCCACTTTGAGGGGCACGCCCCTACAGTGGTGGCCACGCCCCCAGCCAGTCCAGATGCTAGTCCACAGACCTGTTGGGGAGCCACGTGACTAGTTGGGCTGGAGCTCGCTCTGGAAGTGGAGGCAGGTGCCCCACGCCGGTCCCGGCAGTCTGGAATAAGATGGCATTTGAAGGCATTTTTGCATGAAGGTGTGACCTAGGATGAAGTTCTGGTTAGAGAGGAATGAGGAGAAACAGTCTTTCCTTCACCTTAGGCAGCTTATGTTTTAGCACACACATTAAAAACAAACAAACAAACAAACACGGACTTCCCCCGTTTTCCTGTAGGCTCAGTAGTGCTAGGGCCCACCAATGTGACACCCAGTGGTTTTCTGGTGCTAGGGATCAAACTAAAGGATGTAGGTACTCCACCCCTTTGAGTATTCTCCCCAGGTCCCTGAAGGGTTTTAAATTTCCACTTACTAACTTATGAATACTACCTAGGTGCTTGATGTGATAGTCCTGGGATACGTGGTTACTGCCACAGACTCTTTTTCAGCTTGAATTCATAGTAGACCTGAGTACTGATTTCATTAGGACTCAATCCTCTCCCCGGTCTACATTCAGATGTTTGTCTACGTATTGTCTAGAGGGTACAGATGAATATGGAAGAACTTTGGAATATGAATATAAAGAATTTTGGAATATGAAAGTTGGTTTATTTATTTAATTTTTTGCTGAGACACAAAAAGGCCCAGAGGACCCCTGAAGTCTGCATATACATACTTGTGTGCATGTTAGACTTGTTACAGGAGTCATAATGTATGCCAGTGTGCACTTCTCACTTTAATAAAATCTTTTGGAGTTTTGCTCACACTTGAAACATACCCAGGACAGCAGGTGGCATTGTATAATGCTTGGCCACTGTAATAATAAGCACTCACAAAACACCACAATGATTGCATCTCCTCCCAGAAACATCAGTCTCTTTAAACTGTGCTAGAGGCTCCTATCTGGGAAATGTGCATGCATGCTTTTTTCTTGTTTTACAATTCCACGGACTTATTACTAGTGTTTTGTTTTGTCTGCTCCAGGACTATTTATGACTACCTCATTTCTACTTTTCTTTTTTTAAAATTAACTGTTAAATTCTGGGTTTTCTGCTATTCTAGTTTCTGTTCTTTTCAGGACAGACTTCCCGGATTTTCTTCTCCAGGTGAAACCTGTATCTCCCTTTCACCTTTGCACATGGAGACACCGCCAAAGCTATTCTCCAGAGAAAAGGAATTTGAGTCTAATGTAATCTGTTCCAAGGGGCATATTGTGTGTCTTGCCAACAGAATGAATTGTCTTTTATTCTAGGGATAAATTAGAGCCCAAGGACATTCTTGCTTTATTCATTTTCAAAAGAGAGAAATTTATTATAGTTACTGCAATTCTGCACTATTGAGTGAAGTGCTTTAATGCTCATGTGCCAGTGGATCCGACCTTGCAAACTTCCAGAGAGAACCGACCATGCATAAAAATTTCAATAATATGAAGGTGCTTTCTGACATTGTCTCCAAACTAAGATCAAACTTGCAAAGCATGCAAATGAGGATGCCTATCACTTGGTTCTGATAATATGAATGTCCCATTTTTTTAATTTTAAAAGTAAACTTGAGCTAGAAAGATAGTTCAGTGGACAGGATGCTTGCCTTGAAAATAAGCTGACCTGGATTTGAACCATGGGACCCCTTATAATACTCTGAGCATGGCTAAGAGTAAGCTTTGAGCACTCCTGGATGTGGCCCAAAAACCAATTAAGAAAATATAATTGTAAAAAATATAGAAAAGGTACCCTTCTTATTGATAAAGAAGCAAAACACCTTATTTATTCAAGGAACATATTTTGAAGAAAAGCACTTAAGTTTCTCATGCCAGATGAGAAATTTCAGAAATAAAACATAAATGCATTATTATAAATAACAGATATGAAATAAAAAGTATTAGAATTAAGAATTGATTTAATGTGTTTGGGCTGGAGTGATAGCACAGCGGTAGGGCGTTCACCTTACAAGCGGCCAACATGGCCGACCCGAGTTCGATTCCTCTGTCCCTCTCGGAGAGCCCGGCAAGCTACCGAGAGTATTCGATATGCCAGACACAGTAACAACAAAGTCTCCAATGGAGACGTTACTGGGCCCGCTTGAGCAAAATCGACGATCAACGGGAGGGCCTTTACCTTTACCTTTTGCCTTAATGTGTTTAGTTATAATACTGCACAGAGAAGAGGAGATAAATCAGTGATCAATGAATTTGAAGATAAATCATTAGACATTATTCAATTGAACCACAAAATGAAAAAAGAATGAAGGACAAAACACTGACTAGAATATTTTAATCAATATATTACCATTCATTTAATTTGTGCCACAGAGAGAGTGAGGGAAGAAAATATTTGTAAAGTTGAAGGCTAAGAACTATACAAAGTTGAAGAAAAACCTTTTCCCATAAATCAAAGTCACTTTTAGAACCTCCCAAGATTTCCTACTTCCTTATAATAAGTCCCAAGTATCTGATCTGTCTCTTGCCTACCTCTCCATTCTCATTTTCCTATGTATTTTTCTTTTCTAAATCATGTCAGCTTATCTTTTAATATTTTAACATTTTCCCCTGACAGGGACCTCTGTATACTCATGTTCCAATTCAAATGTCAGTTTTTCAGAGATATCTTGCTTAAAAGTTGTCTCTAGGGGGTATGGTGCTGCCAGCAAGTCATTCTGTACCTGTGAGGCAAGTGCATCAGCAACACGATGGTGCCTTCAGACTTCTAGATACCCCAAAGTTGCTGCTGCGCCTTTGGCCACACCCCAACAACTTGGGGCCAAGTTTACCAAGAAAGTAAATGGCCAAAAGTTAGGTATATGGGAGACACACCCACAAACCACCTCCGGCTCAGCTATATAATTGGAGGCAAAGCCTCTCTGGCTCCTGATCAAGCTGCTTAACAGCCATGATCCCAGAGACTCAGAAACAAATCTCAGAACCCAGCAGGTTTTGGCAGAAATCCCTCCAGATTTAATTGTTAAAATTTCAGAATTCTAAACTCGCACGGCCACTACTGCAGCCACGGAACATCATATGTTATTCATAATCAGCAATAGAAAACAAATTGTCTCTACTGTTGCCTTTTCAGCAGATCTGAGTGTTGGGGTAAAATCCCAAATAATAATGGTGGGTCTGGGGTCGAAATATTGAATGAAATCAAAGTAGAAGGAGAGAGTAATGTGGAAATCATCTGCCCCACAGGTAGGAGGAGGGTGTGGGATGGAGGGTATACTGGGGTTTTTGGTGGTGGAAAATGGGCACTGGTGAAGGAACAGGTGTTTCATTTTTTAAAATTTTTTTTATTTTTTAAATTTTATTGAATCACTGTGAGATAGTTACAAGCTTTCATGTTTGGGTTACAATCACACAATGATCAAACACCCATCCCTCAACCAGTGCACATTCCCCACCACCAATATAGGGACAGGTGTTTCATCATTGTATGACTGAGACTTAAACCTGAAAACTTTGTAACTGCTCTCATGGTGATTCAATAAATAAATTTATAAAAAAAGAAAAAAAATAAGGTAGAGTTCATACCCAATTCAATCAGCCTAATCAATGACTGAATAAATAGCAATACTTCTACATTTAAAAAAATTTTTTAAAAAGTTGTCTCTAAATTGTAAAAACCAAGCTCCCATCCTCATATATTCCTTTATATCTAATTGCTTTGGTTTTGTGCATAGCATATATAACTATCTGATTGTATCTTTGTGGTTAATTTTTAATATTGTGTCATTTTTTTATTTTATGCACTGGAATGTAAGCATCTGTGAACAAGAAGCATATACTTCTCATTACAATGAACAACATTGAAAAGTATCTAACACACACATCTGTGTTGATCAATTATTATACAAACCTCAACACACATAATGTAATATTATGAGAATATTATGTGTATAAAAGAGCTACTGAAGACTTCAGGAATCATCTTTGCTAAAATTCTAAATAGCTCAGTCCACATTTATTGAAGCAAACTACTCTTTCAATCCACCCTCACTTCCTCTTTGTTCTTATGTTGACAGCATAAAATAACATAATATTTTCGCAATATTCTTTACCACAGAGACACAAATTTAGCCCTTCCATGCAGATGTGCATCAAAATCAAATCTAAAAGGGAATAGAAAGCAGGGTGCAGGGTAGTTTATTGTACAATTACTGTCAGACTGAGATTTCTCTTAGATTTGCATCAGACTTTTTCATAACTTATTTTTTCATTCCTTTCTATTGACAGCTTTTCTTCTTATAGTTGATTTAGAATCAAAAATTAAAGTATAGGCTGTCACTACCACTTCCACTATTGTCCTCCCATTGTTTATCGATTTTGCTTGAGTGGGTCCAGTAACGTCTCCATTGTGACACTAATTACTGTGTTTGGCATATTGAATTCATCATGGGTAGCTTGCCCAGCTTTTAATAGGTCTCTTAATTTTTCAAAAATATTTATCTCATTAATTCCAGTCCTATAACATCCATTTGAGGAGATAATGTTTAAGTTATGAACCAATTTAAAAATATTTCTATTTAGTTAGAAAAATGGATACTAAGAGATTTGGTGACTTTTACAAGATCTCATTAGAAAAATGCCTAAGTTCTTACTACCTTCCTAAAATCATCATCTAACATTTTGTTTCCAATATTTATTTTATTGGCAAAGAACATTTTAAGTCTCTAAATATTAAAATACCACCTAATATTTTATATATAATTATAAAAATGTAATATTAGATTATTTAAGATTTCTTATGAAGCACAGAGAGGTAGAAATAGTAAGAAATATTCTTATTGCAAGTAAGAACTTGTAGTTAAAAAGTCAGAATTAAAGTATTAACATTCTTCAAATTCTTCCCTATCTCTTGCCTTTCATGTAGGTACCTTGATAGCTTGGTGACTTTATTTCCAGAGAGTACAGTGCTTAAGTATCAGTTATTACTGTCATTTCTTATATTCTGCTCATCAAATGATTTAGGGCTTTCTCCCAGAAACCCATGCAGTTGGTATATAGAAAAGGAATTTTAATTTGTAGTTATTTCTTTATGGAAAATAATTTCCAAGTCTTCTCTGAGAAGGGAACATTGAAGAAGGCTTGTTAAGGAAGTATTTGCTTTTTGACATCTACTGCTTTGGGTAAAATCTGTTGTAATATTTCTGAAACCTTCATCATTTTCATTGTGAAACTAGGTTATGAAACCCCCTCAGACATTAAACTTCTCCAATTTGCCCTACCTAGCAACACTGTGTATTTATCAAACTTTTCATTTTATCCAGAATGACATAAAACAAACTTGATTATAGCTTCAAGGAATAATGATGTGACTATAAAACATGACATTGTTCCAGTTCTTGCTTTAAATCCAGTTTGACATGTTTTCCTGGTTAAGATTCAGCAAACGCCTTGTCTGATGAAAACGGTGCTGGGCACATGAATAGGAGAGAGTGAAAACGCTCTAGTTAAAAACAGTAGGGGAAATGGCTTACATAGATGTATTAAAAACTTACTTACCAAAAGCCATTTCCACACGTGGCTTGGCCCAGATTCTAGAAATATTGTATTAATTTTAAGTCTCTGCACTCCAAATGGTTATGCAAATACGACTTTCTTAGTCATGCTCTAGAAGTTAATTTTTCACTCAGCATTGTTTATGAAAGTATTTTGAAACCTATCAAAATACTTGACTGTGGTGCCAGGGAGATAGCTCAGCTGACTGGAGCTGAGGTGCCCCAGCCAGTTTGAACCCTCACATCACACAGTTACATGAGCACTGCTGGGATATGACCTCCATGAACAGAGCTGGGAATAATATTTCAGTGCTGTTGGGTATTGGTAGGTCTCAAATAAGCAAACCAGAATAGCTGGGCTAATTCTAAAACATTTAAAGTATCACAATGATTGGGGAGATGAAGATTAAAACTGTGGGTCAATAACTTATTATCTGAATTTAAAAAATTTTATCTAAAAGAGGTATTGTATTAATGAGCTCCTATGAGTTTCTTCCCAGTTATCTGCAAAAGCTTATATTGTGAGAGCCTATGAACGGTTTCTGGGATTTAATATATACTAAATAATTTCTGCTAAATGAATAAAGGCATGGCTTGAATAGCAATAGAACAGAACACAGCAAGACAGGATATGTTTCATTGAATATGTAACATATAGTCCAAGTTTTTCTGCATAGTTGGGACTATAAACTCATGAGAGCAATCAAAGCCCCGTTCTGGTTGCATCAAACTATTAGGTATCAAACAAACTTTACCATACAGAGTCCGAGTTTCCTAAGCCCTTAAGGTTAGTGTCTCCCTTTGACCTTTAAGGAGAAATAACTCCATAATTTCATTTTTACTTTCTTTCCTTCCTTCCCCCTCTCCTTTTATAACTTCCAAGAAGCCTCATCACGTGCAGGCATGTGCATCACTACTGAATTACATCCTCAGGCCCTTGCCAATGTTTCATTTTTAATTTGGGGATGGGGTAGCAGTTGGGGTTAGAATCTGTGGTAATCAGGGACTGTTTCTGCTTCGCAGCTCAGAATTGATCCCTGAGGGTGCTCAGGAAACCATGTACAGCAACAGGGATAGAACCCACTTTGGCTGCAGTCTGAGGTCAATGTTTAACCTCTGTACTATCTCTGTGACTCTTTTTTAATTTTTAAAAGCTGTCTAGTCTTAGATACTCAATTCAATGTGCTTTTCCTTCTATATAGTAATAGCCATTCCAAAGACATGTATGTGTTTAGTCAATCCAATAAATAAGGCTAGAGTAATAGCTTTCTTTGGCAAAAGAAGAAAAGTGAAGAAAAGTGATGATGTCAATAGGGCCCAGGGATAATGAGGGTAGAAAGAAACCTGATGCAGGGTGCTGGCGAATGGTTGGGAACTACCTGAGATCCCTGCCTGGGGAATTTGTTTGCAGACAGAGATATTTCTTTGGGCATGCGTGCCTTCTATAGTTTTTGCCACAATAGTTGTTTTTTGTTTGTTTGTTTGTTTGTTTTTGTATCAGTTTTCTTAATTCCTTGGAGAGCCCAGCAAGCTACCGAGAGTATCTCGCCCGCGCGGCAGAGCCTGGCAAGCTCCCCGTGACGTATTCGATATGCCAGACACAGTAACAACAAAGTCTCCAATGGAGACGTTACTGGGCCCGCTCGAGCAAATCGATGATCAACGGGAGGGCCTTTACTTTACTTTACTTTACTTTACTTCTTAATTTCTAAAGCTTTGTGAAATGATTAGATGAATTCAGAAAATAACCTGTAAAACAATGAAAGGGCAGAAGGGATGAAGATTGTGTCTGAGAAAGCATTTCTTGTTGTACAAGTTTAGATATTCAAAGATTAATAAAACAATTTTCAGTATCTGAAAATGCTATATTCTCTAAAAAGAGGCTATATATGTACATATATATATATATATATATATATATATATGTTACCCTAAAGTCCCTTAAAGCTAATTGAGAGTAAAGAACAGAGTGATCTGACAAAAGTCAGTTTGAATTGCAATGGAATGGGTCTCACATAAACCCCTGGTAGTCCTCAGGTTACAAAATGATGCAAACAATGGTTTGGAAAGACATTCCTATGAAGTTGATGATAACTGGTATTTAGATAAGAAGCCAGACCCAAGGGCCCAGTCAGTATTCTAGTTGTGCAATTTCCTTGTCTGTGAAACTTACTTGGAACTGGGAAGGTTAGAGGCAATAACTGGAAGAATTCTAACTATAGGGAAGTAGCCTGCCAGACTGATGCCAGAACACTGCAGTCTAATCACTTGGCCCCTCTTTATCATTGTACGTAAGTTTCACCAACCTCATAGCTTCCCTTTTCTCCTTGGTAAATGGGTTTGAAGATTATAATTCTTCTCCCAGTCTCCTGAAGTAATTAGACTTTGTCAGCAACCTTAGACATAGTGGGTATTCAGTGAACTGTAGCTACTTAATATTGATGTGGCTGCTTCCACCACTCAAGGATATATTGATAATGCACATTCCACTACTGTTGGGTTGAGAGCATCAGCTTTGATAGAAGAAGAACAAACAGTACCATAACAGCTAATGGGAAGTTTTCCAGCAGTACTGTGGGGAAAGTTCCTCAGTGAATCAGCCTTATGAACAAGGTAGCTAATCTTCATTACTGTCAAATGAGTTCTGCTCAGAGAAGCTAGAATAGGGAGTTAAGCTAGAGTGAAGTTTTCCATTCATGGAGAGACTACGAAAGATGATGATCCCTCTGTCTTGTGTAGTCAAAACAGCAGAAGCAACATTCTTGGAAGAAATGGAAAGTCTCAGTGGCAGAACGTTCAGGTGCAGGCTATCTGGTGGGCGGATGGTGATTCTAAGTGAGCAAATAAACCAAGGGATTCAAAGATGTGATTACTACAAGGGAAGCCAATCTAACTATACCTCCTTAGAGAGATATTTAAAGGAATTCAATATAAAATGCGGAGCTTAGTTTGCTAACCTGTTATTCAGAGGTGGTGAGCAACCTTCAGCGACATTTCATTTTGTACACTGCTGAGTTCAAACTCATTACATGTCCTGAGGGATCATTATTATCTGGACTGAACTTCCCATTAAGTTCCTACGTTGTTTTACAACCGAATCTCTTTTTTCCCCTCCTGTTTTCCCTCTGCCTACAACTCAACTTCCTACCCAGACTTTCACGTACAACTCACACAGTCTTAGTACCCAAAGCATAGTTTGATGCACCAAGTAAAAGGAGCTTTTTCTTCCCTGTTTGGACTATCTAAGCTCTACGTCTGTGTGAATATATCTTTTGTGGAATCATTTCTTCTTCTCTATCACAATATTTGACTAGCTCAAGAGCTTCTCTTCTAGATTGTAAGCTGTCTGGTCAATGTTTACTTCTGATATATATTTTTGTTTGGGGGGCTATACTTGCTGGTGTTCAGGGCTTACATTTGGCTCTGCGCTCAGAAATCACCCCTGGAAGGGCTTGTGTGTGTGGGGAGTGGGGGGAGGGATATGAGAAGGTACAGATCAAACCTGGGTCAGTCACGAGGAAGGCAAGCAACCTACCCCCTGTACTGTCTCTCCATCCTCTGATATACTTTTAGCTTAATTAAGTGAATTCTTATCAAATACCTGCTATGTGTCAGGTGTTCAGTTGGTGCTCTGTGTCCTTCATTGGACACTTTTGTTCTTAGACTACGCCTCCTTGATGAATGAGCTACTGAGATAGTTGACCACTCTCAACTTCTTTTGGCTATTTTTCTGTTTGTCTTCCAAATGGTCTCTGTGGAAAACCAATCTAATATGTAGAAAACTGTATACATATAAACATGTTTTCACATCCACATATGTAGGCACACACATTTACACACAAATGTGTACATATCACACACATATTATTATGACATGCCTCAACCTGGTGAAAAGAAGCTATTCTATAGCTTATGTTGCTATAGCACAAAAGCAATCAAGGTAGGCTGAATAGAAACTCAAACCTTAATCACATCAGAAATTAACCTCTATGGCCTTTAACAATGAAATATTATTTGGTTTTTGCTTACCCAGAGAAATTGTAAGCGTCTTTTGAGTAGAACCTGTATTCTATTCTAGCAGTGTCCTGTTGATAAGAACTCAGTTTTTTTTAGGTATGTGTGACAAATTCACATTTATATGATGCAGTAAAAAGATATAATACTTTATAAAGAAAGAATGCTTGGAATTTGAAATTAATTTTTCTAAACCTGGTTCAATTCAGTTCTCTTATAGATCTTTATAAGTGATTGAGATTGACTAACTTTATATTGATTTAAAAAATTTTCTTTATTTTCAATCTTTTCACACCAGTCCCACCACCAGTATGTTCTTCCGTCAACCATTGTCCCCACCTACCCCTCAAGCCTGCTCCCTTAGCAGGGACAAAATAATTTATTTTATATTGCTTGTTACAATAAAATGGAGGATGGAATTTTCAAAAAATATTTCAGTGAAAGAAAATTTGTGAAACCGTTATCTCACTATAAGGTCATTAAGTCCTTGTGTGAGGGATTATTAATCTGTTTGTTGCTAGCTGAGTATTCTGTTACTGTTTTTATTTATTGAGCTTAGGAGGCTTCTAATTCTGTTCCCACTGGTTTGTCAATATTGTGGAATTTGGAGGTGTTGCATATGTGACTGTGTGCTCCAGGAACACCAGAAACTGTAGAATTGGGCTATGAACTTAGATGGCAGCAGTTGTGGAGTGTGTATGTAGCTGTCCATACCTCTGAAAAAACAAGGTGAGGGTGTTATTATGGGGGAGGGGAAGGTTGCCTTCACCCACTCCAAGAAGAACCCAGAATTTTCAGCCTGAAATCTAATGTATCTGGAATCTTTGTCAGTTTAGCATCTCTGCAGAGATTAGTTATAAAGTAGTGAAGTTGAGATATTGGCATGGTGGTGACTGTTGGGTATAATTACATCTTAATTTTAAGGACAATTCTTAATTCATCTGGATTAGGATTTCTACAAAATACTGGTGACTAATAAAATATTATGTAAGGACTGGAGGTAAGTAGCTCGGTCTTACTATGAGAAAATGACATTTGCCCTTTGATTTTCATGCCTCTCTATAAGATTCCAATTTTCCATTGTATTTTTTAAAAGTTGATAAATGCAAAATGAAAAATGCAAAACGAAGTAAATGAATTAGGAGTCTTTTGAGAGAGGGGAGGAGGAAAAATATTTTTCCCCAGGGATATATTTTTTTCAAGTTCCCCTTTCTATTTGAAATGCTTCCTGACTTGACAACTTGCAAGAATTTCACAATCACATGGGTTCAGGGAAGACCATTTTTTTCAGAACAGTAGAAGAACATTTATGATAAATAATAAGATTATTTACTTTTGTTTCTAACCCTATTCAGGATTTGTGCAATGATTTACAAATACCTGTCCTTTTGGTTATGTCTTTTCAGTGTTTCTGTGCATAGACAGGGATAAGATACACTATATAAAGTCACAAATGCTAATTACAATAATTCAGGTATTTGTTAATTAGTAAATTAAACCTGTGTTACAAAGTCAGACTTTTTTTTTGCTTTTTGGGTCACACCTGGCGATGCTCAGGGGTTACTCCTGGCTCATGCACTCAGGAATTACTCCTGGCAGTGCTCAGGGGACCATATGGGATGCTGGGAATCGAACCTGTGTCAGCCATGTTGGCTGCGTGCAAGGCAAACGCCCTACCCGCTGTGCTATCGCTCCAGCCCAAAGTCAGACTTTTAAGAGTGGTTAACTTATAATTTTCCAAACGTTAGTATGTCTCACATAAACATATGAGTGAATATCTGGCAAAAAAATTATTATATAAGAAAGGAGAGAAAGTTAACAAAACTGACCTAGAAGAAAATATGAGTACTGATACATTGAAAGAACAATTCTGAAATTAGACTGCAAATATAGACACCGAACTGTTAATGTCCAAACAGAGACATTATCATGGGAGCTAGACCTACTCATGGGACGCCATATTCTTTTCCTTTCTAAACGATAACAACTGCCTTCATAGAACCTGGGCCCTAATTAAGAAGGCAAACAATTACACTTTCTCTAGTGTCATTGATGCTTGAGGAAAGCATCTTGAAAAGGCACATAGTAGCTAACCTTTTCACCCCTTTATTTTAAATGTTTGGATAATTTATCATAAAGAATGATGAGAGAAAGATGTAGGAAAGCCCAGAATCCTCTAGCAAGAATTCTCTGTTCTCTATGGAAGATTCTCAAAAAATTAGAAATTGAACTCTCATTTGACCCAGCAATACCACTCCTGGGAATATATCCCAGAGAGGCAAAGAAGTGAAGTCGAAGTGACATCTGCACTTCTTTATTCATTGCAGCACTCTTTACAATAGCCAGAATCTGGAAAAAAACTGAGTGCCCCAAACCAGATGACTGGTTTAAGAAACTTTGGTACATTTACACAATGGAGTACTAAGTAGCTTTTAGAAATGATGGAGTCATGAAATTTACATACAAGTGGTACTACATGGAAAGTATCATGTTAAGCGAAATGAGTCAGAAAGAGAGGGATAGACACAGAAAGATTGCATTCATCTGGGGAACATAAAGCAACAAAATGGGAGACCCAGGAGTGGCCAAGATTAGTACCAGGAATTTTGCTCCATGACTTGGAGGCCAGCCACACATGCTAGGGGAAAAGGGAGCTCAGATAGAGAAGGGAGCACCAAATAAAGGGTATTGGGGATCCTCCCAGTATGGGAGAAGCATGCTGAAAGTAGACTATGGACCAAACATGATTGCCACTCAATGCCTCTTTTGCAAACCACAACACCCAAAAGGAGAGAGAGAACAAAGGGGAATGCCCTGTCACAGAGACAGGGTGGGATGGGGGGGATGGGGGTTGGGAGGGAAACTGGGATCCGTGGTGGTGGAAAATGGGCACTGGTGGAGGGATGGGTATTTGATCATTGTATAATTGAAACCCAAGCACAAAATTTGTAAGTCTACAACTGTACCTCATGGTGTCTCACTAATAAAAAAAATTAAAAAAAAAAAGAATTCTCTGTTCTCCTTTTGTGAGAATCTGGCCTTATAAGCATTTTGATTTTCATGGTAGGTACTCAGGGGAGGACAACAAAAATATAAAAGCACAGTCGAACATCCTCTTGCTTTACAATAACTGAATGAATACCTATATTAATACCTAAATATTGAACATGGTGACAGACACTGGTGTAGATAAGACCTGACCACCAGGTGTTCGGTCTTGAGCCTCACTCGATCTCCTAGTCACATGAGCCCTAGACACAAAAACTGTCACATACGTTTTAGCAAGTTATCCTAACTGCAGCATCTAGTCTTGACTGGGATTGGACTGGGGCAAAGCAGAGTTGGAGAGGTGATAGGCCAGTAATGCTAAACTTTCTGTGATTGGACCATCCTCTTAAGCTGAGATCCCTAGAAAATTTCTGTATTTGGCAATAAAGTGAACAGCCATCAGCCGCTCCCGGAGGGTCTTTCTCTGCGCGCTCGTCATCCTTCACCCCACACGTGCCCGGAGACGGTGTGCAAACTGTCTGGGCACGTTGCGGGAAAACTGTTTGCCAATACCTAACATACATCCACCTAAAGTTAAACAGAAATTAATCCCAGCCCTCCGCATAACTGGCACTCTCTCGGCATCTTCAGTCAGCAACAGGGATCAGTATGCACGCTGCCGGGGGGAATCCCAACCTCCCCTCATACATGTGTCCCTCAGCTTCCCCATCCATCATCACCGTCTCCACACTGCAACGACTTTCCGAGTAGATCCTGCGAGGATTTTTTTTTTTTGCAGGGTGGTGGTATCTGGAGGAGGTTGAGAGCAGTTTTGAAGAAAGTTGAGAAAAGAGCATCTACTGTAGTACAGTCAAGGAATGGATCATAGGCTTTGTACATGGGCACATATACATGGCTGCTACACCAGTTTTGAGGATCTATGATGTTTATATTTTAACCCTTCCATTTTCAACATGCCAGCAAGGCGGAGAGGAGAGCTGGCCCATATCTGCCGGCCAGGCTTGGTTCTGCCCCTGTTGAACATGGTTCCCCATGTGCTGCATCTCTCCCACAGCCCCGGGGTGCTGATTGAAAGGAGAATGGGGTTCACAAAAGAGGGGTGGGGGGAAGGAGAGAGGAATTTGGGAAGGGAGGGGTTGAAAAGATAGTACAGGGGATACAGTGCTTGCCTTGCATCCTGCAAACCCTGGTTCAAATCTTCAACACTGAATATGGGGCCCTGAGCACTGACAGGGGGCACACCTGAGCAGAGACAGGAATAGCCTCTGGGAACCACTGGGTGTGATTCTAACCTCTCCCTCTCTCCCATCTCACCCCCTAAAAAAAGTGGGAGGTGAGTGCAGTGTAAACTGAGGGAAGTAAGCAGGTTAGGAGAGGAGGTCCCAGAGGGGGACGTCACTTGGGCCATTAAAGTACAGCAAATTGAAAGTCTGATTTTTCTTTTTCTCTGCAGTTAAAAAAAATGTTTGGGGGAGCAAATGCTCTTCCATAAGGTGGGGAAGCAACTCAGACTAGAAGACTTTTAGTAGGTTAAGCTTGTCTGTCCACTGTACACAAATTGTGTCAACATGTCTTAGAATGCAATCTTACAGTGAAAAACAGAATTACAGCAGCAGCAACAGACCCAGCGGTGTGACAAATTTCCCTCCACTGTCTTCTTAAACACCTTGTAGTACAGCAACCAGAGGGAGTGGGCCAGGTTCTCCCCTTCACCCCCAGGACAATAACACAAGTGGCAGGAGTAGGGTAGGGTAGAGATGGGGACACTTGCTTTATTTTCAGACCCTGCATTGCTCATCTGCTCTAGTTCTCTAGCAAGGAGAAAGACGCCAACCAGGGCTTTTAGTTCCTCAACTGGACTTGGCAAAAAGCTGCCTTAGATGAGTGCCCAAACTAATTTTTATGACATGTCACTCTAGTAAGAGCACAGCTACATTTCACAGATGGGCTTCCCCCAGATAGCGACTGTCGATTGGCCAAGTTGGGATCCTGCTGGATTAGGGAAATTTAAACCGACAGCTGGTCTTTTTTGCATGAGAGCACAAAGCCCCTTGTTGGAGGAAGTGATGGGGCTGGTCGGCCTCGTGGCCAAATAGCAGGACTGTTCTTAGAGGCCCACACTGCCCAAATCAAGATGACTTCTTATAAAGGAAGGCTGTGAAAATAAATGCAGTCACATTGTATATCTTGGGTATGACCTTGGATCCTACAAAAGATCCAGGACAGAGAGGCCCGGTGGAACATGTTCCTGTTTAAAGAAACAATTTCAAGAAGCTGTTTAACTTCAGAGACCCTGAGCAGAAGGTAAGTTAGCTTCCCAGGAGCAGTGACTCACCTCTCCTTCTCCTCTGGAATCTTGGCCCACATTATCAGGCTGGCGATTTGTTTACTTGGGGAAAGATCTAGAAGTATTTGGAAATAAAACTACTAATATAAAGCATGCGCATATGTGGTTATGCACACACATGTATGTGCTAATATGTGTATACACGTCAGACACTGTCTAAAGCAGTGTTTCTTCAACCGAGGGTCATATGAGCCCCTGTGGACTCCTGGGAGATTCTACAGATGACAATATCATGTGTGGCATGAAACTAGGAGGTCAATAGATAAGACAAGGGGCCACAGGAAGAAAATAATGTCAAAAGGGAGCAACGATTGAAAACAGGTTAGGGAACATGGCCCTAACGCCCTGGACAAGCTTGAACCCATCCTATCCTCAAGGCCAAATGATGAGAAGAATACCATGTTATCTTCTTTATTTGCAAAGGTAAAAATGGAGGCTCAGGAAACCTGTCAGCTACTCTGGGAACTGAACCATCATTAATAATGTTATTTAAATTGCAGGCTACAATCCATTAAAAATTGTAAAGCCCATTTCATGAATCTCAGCTAGATTTTAGGAAAACAGAGTAGGTTAAAAAGGCAGACTGCACTATGCATGGTGCAAGTAAGAATTATTCCGTGGGGCTGAAGCAATAGTATAGTGGGTTGGGTGTTTGCCTTCACACAGCCAACCCGGCTTTGATTCTCAGCATCCCATATGGTCCCCCAGTGCACTTCTAGTAGTGATCTCTAAGCCAGGAGGAATCCTTGAGCACTGCAGGGTCTGCCCTGCTCCCCCCCCCCAATTTTTTTTGCTATTCTTTCAACTTAGCTATCTATGTACTACATGTAGTGGGTTGTAATATAAAACAGAGTAGTCTGACACCTAAACCATAGATTTGGGATTGGGATTGTGGTTTTAATGGGTGGGAGGGGGTTTGGTGATTCCAATCACTTATCAAGGGTGCCCCTCGGGCCTCTCCCAGCAATACTTCACCAGTTAGGTACAACAGTTCACTGCTTGGGTCCAGCTATTGCCAACCAGTAATAGACCTGGGGACCATAAAGTCCATTGCGTTGGTGCTCAGATGTTTCCCATGCTGGAAATCCAAGTAGGGGTCTTGCACATACAAGGCACAGGGCTCCTAGCCCTAAATTATCTTTATGTCCCCATCACGGGTTTGTATTTTTGGCTTTTGAATCTAATGCAAATGAATTCATGTAGTACATATTCTTATGTGTCGTGCTGTTGGTTTCTTTTACTCGGCATTAGTTTTTTTTTTTAATTAGTGAAACAGCATGAAGTACAGTTGAAGACTTACAAACTTTTGTGCTTGGGTTTCAGTTATACATGATCCAGTGCCCATCCCTCCACCAGTGCCCATTCTCCACCACCAATGATCCTAGTAGCCCTCTCACTCCCACACCCCATCCACCGCACCCCACTGCCTCTGTGGCAAGGCATTCCCTTTTGCTCACTCTTTCTTTCAGAGTCTTGTAGTTTGCAATAGAGGTATTGAGTGGCCATCGTGTTCGGTCTAGAGTCTGCTTTAGCCTCATATCACATCCCGAGAGAGTCCTCAAAACATCCTTTACTTGGTATTCCCTTCTCTATCTGAGCTGCCTTTTCCCTCAGCATGAGCTACCATTTTCCAAGCCGTGGAGCAGACCTCCTGGTAGTTTCTCAACTATTCTTGGGTGTTCGAATACCATTCTGTTACTTTATATTCCCCAGATGAGTGTAGTCTTTCTATGTCTGCCCCTCTCTTTCTGGCTCATTTCACTTAGAATGATACTTTCCATGTAGTACCACTTGTATGTAAATTTCATGACTTCATCTTTTCTAACAGCTGCATAGTATTCCATTGTGTAGTAGTACTAAAGTTTCTTTAACCAGTCATCTGTTCTCGAGCACTCGGGTTTTTTTTCCAAATTTTGGCTACTGGAACAGTGCAGCAATAAACATACAAGTGCAGATGTCATTTTGACTGTACTTTTTTGCCTCTCTGGGATATATTCCCAGGAGTGGTACTGCTGGGTCAAATGGGAGCTCAATTTCTAATTTTTTGAGAATCGTCCATACTGTTTTCCAAAAGGACTGAACCAGTCGGCATTCCCACCAGCAGTGAAGAAGGGTCCCTTTCTCCCCACATCCATGCCAATACTGGTTGCTTTTGTTCTTTTGGATGTGGGCCAGTCTCTGTGGTATGAGGTGATACCTCATTTTTGTTTTGATCTGCATCTCCCTGATGATTAATGATGTAGAGCATTTTCTCATGTGCCTTATAACCATTTGGATTTCTTCTTTGAGAAAGTTTCTGTTCATTTCGTCGCCCCATTTTTTGATGGAGTTGGATGTTTTTTTCTTGTGGAGTTCAACCAGTGCCTTATATTTCCTTGATATCAATCCCTTGTCGAATGGGTACTGGGTGAATATCCTTTCCCATTCTGTAGACTGTCAGATTGGGAGATTATAGGAATCCAAGAATTTATCCATTTCTTCTAGGTTCTCTAGTTTCATGGCGTACATATTTTGAAAGTAGTCTCTGAATCTTTTGAAAGTAGTCTCTGATCTTTTGAATTTCTTTGGTTTCTGTTGTGATATTCCCCTTCTCATTTCTGATTTAGTTTATTAGGGTTTTCTCTCTCTTTCTTTGTGAGTCTTGCTAGTGGTTTATCTATCTTGTTTATTTTCTCAAAGAACCAGCTCTTGGTTTCATTGACCTTTTGGATTTTTTTTTGGGTTTTCATGTCATTGGTTTCTGCTCTAAGTTTTATGATCTCTTTCCTTCTGCTTCGTCTTGGTTCCTTTTGTTGGTCCTTTTCTAAGATCTTGAGCTGTGAAGTCAAGTTGTTTATGTGGGTCCTTTCTTCCTTCCTGAGATGTTCTTGCAGAGCTATAAATTTTCCCCTTAACATGGCTTTGGCTGCGTCCCACAGGTTCTGGTAGCTCGTGTCTTTATTCTCATTTGTTTCCAGATATCTTTTGATTTCTTCCTTGATTTCTTTCCTGACCCACTCGTTGTTCAACTGAGTTGTTTAATTTCCAGATGTTTGATTTGGTTTTCTGAATCTGTACATGATTAACTTCTATCTTTAGCACATCATGGTCTGAGAAGATAGTTGATACAATGTCTATCTTCCTGATTCTGTTGACATATGCTTTGTGATCCTGCACATGGTCTACTCTGGAAAATGTTCCATGTGCACTGGAAAAGAATGTGTATTCTTTTTTGGGGGGGGAGAGGGTATAATTCCTGTATAGATCTATTAACCCTCTGTCTTCTATGTCTTTCATCAGAGCCATTATTTCCTTGCTGAGCACGGACGCCCACCTACGAGATGGTCAGACTTCTTCGTCAAGACCATGAACGATCGGTTTGAGGCTCTTCATGTTCCTAGAACGAACAGACGCCATTGGTCTACACTAGCATGCGACAGGGACAAATGGAGACGCTACTGGCGCCCGCTCGAGCAAATCGACTATTAACGGGAAGTCAAGTGATCAAGTGACTACAATTGATTTGGATTATTTGATTGTTCAATGATTTTCTTAGCGTCTTGTAAACCTTGTTCATTTCCCTCTAGATTTTACCAGCCACTGTAAAAGTGAGGGATACAGGTCTGTTTTGGAGGGAAGAAGGTAAGACTGAGAGATAAAGAATAACAGCATAACAATGAAGAGCTAAATATAATATTAGCATTAATACTCTGTGCCAAGTCTTATCTACCATTTTACATGAAGTTTATTCAACCCAAGATTGAGAAGTTATCTACTGATCAAACTTAAAGAAATAGGATATAATATTGAATTCTGTGTAATTAACTTGATGAATCTGCTTTGGAAATAGAGAATATGTGTGGTGAGATTGAGGACCATCTGACTATAAAAGAAATATTAATCTTCGCAGTTCATTTCCCAAGCTTCAAACACTAAGGAAGTTGTAAATTTATCATTAATAAAAATTTACTTATTTACCATTGATTTAATACTATATACATTTTGGGAGTTCAGTTTCATTAACTTGGTATGAGCATATACTTAACTGCACACAAGACCAATTTTTTTGCAAATCATACTAATAAAGTGATCCCTTCGATCTGTTTATCCTACTCTCCTTCCCTTCCCCTCTGGTGAACACCATATTTTCTGAATCTGAGTTACTTTTGTAGCCCAGATTATGCTATGAATTATTTTTGTATAAATGTTTTTTTACAATATTTAAATTGTTTATGATGTACAATATTAGAATATTGTTGTTCTACACTTGCAGTGCTGCTAAGTCCTTCCCAAATTCAGAATATCAGGATCCTTCTACCATTGTCCCCAAATCTCCCAAAACTGCCCCTCAAACAGTTATTGTTCGGTGGCTTAATTTCTTCATATTCCCCTTATTAGTGAAACCGTTCACAACTGTCATCTGATTCATTTTTTATTTCCTGCTTTGAACAATCACCTCAAATTCCTTCCAGTCACAGAAGGCAAAATTTCATTTCTTTAAATAGCTGGTTAGTAGTTTTCTGAGAATATATTCCACGACTTCTTTTTCCAGTCATCCACTGTTGGGAAGGTAGACTGATCCATGTTTTGTCTACAGTGAATAATGTTCGTATCAACATAAGGGTGGAAAGACAGAGTGCAGAGGGCAGAGCACTTGCCTTGCATGCAGCTAACTAAGGTTCAATCCCTGGTATCTCCTATGATCCCTGAGTCCTGCCAGCAGTAATCCCTGAGCACAGAACCAGGAGTAATTTGAGCACTGTAGGGTGTTGGCCCCCAAACAAAATAAACAAACAAAACAAAACAAGTGTGCATGCATATATCTTTCTGAAAGAATATTTTTATATTTTTTTGGAATAAATACCTTAGAACAGAATTACTGGATCATATCATACTCCTGTATTTTTAAAAATTATTAACTGGCTATACTACAATTTACATTTGTAAAGGTAAAGGTAAAGGCCCTCCCATTGATCGTCGATTTGCTCGAGCGGGCCCAGTAACGGCTCCATTGGAGACTTTGTTGTTACTGTGTCTGGCATATCGAATACTCTCGGTAGCTTGCCGGGCTCGCCGAGAGGGGTGGAGGAATCGAACTCGGGTCGGCCATGTTGGCCGCTTGTAAGGCGAACGCCCTACCCGCTGTGCTATCGCTCCAGCATTTGTAGTATATACAATTTACATTTCTATCAAGAGTATGCAACAGTTCTTTTTTCCTCCACCTTCTAATAAAAACTGTTCCCTGTCTTTTTGTTTTTCACAGTAGATGGAGGCCATTCAGAGCCAGGGCTGGACTCAGGGTCTGGACGCACTTGAGTCTGCTCCTTAAGTCCTTATTCTTTTTTTTTCTAATTTATTTATTTATTTATTTTTTGCTTTTTGGGTCACTCCCGGCGATGTTCAGGGGTTACTCCTGGCTCATGCACTCAGGAATTGCTCCCGGCTGTGCTCAGGGGACCATATGGGGTGCTGGGAATTGAACCTGTGTTGGCCATGTTGGCTGCGTGCAAGGCAAACGCCCTACCCGCTGTGCTATTGCTCCAGCCCCAAGTCCTTATTCTTGTTAAGTCCTTACTCTCCTTAAATCCTTATTTTCCGATCCTCCAGTGTTTTTCATATAGGCCATTACGACAGGTAGGTGTTTGTTCATTGTGTTTTTTTATTGGTAACTTTCTAGTAAGTAACATTGAGCATAAGGGCCTTTTTCCAGGAAAAAAATCAGATTTTTCCTCCTACCTTTGAGTATAAATCTATGGAAACTTTATTGGACTCTAACAACTGAAGTCTTCCATAAAACTGTGCAGTTGCAAAATTGTCAAAATAGAAATCTATATAACTGATAAAAAGAAAGATTAGAATTATCATTGTAGCAGAAAGACAAAATTGACTCAAGATTTAATTTTCTTATAATTCATGATCTCTTTTTTCCACCCATTCTTTAAGAATAAACTCAGGGATGCACCTCTCTGAAAAATATGTCTCTAGAAAGTTTTGGGAGCTTATGCTAACCATGATCGATGGGGAAAGTTATTCTCAACAAAAATACTGTGAAAAATAAAATTACTTCCTAATATGGGAAATTGGGTTGGTAAATAAATGTGGATAAAAGGAAGGCACAATAATTTTTTTATCTAGTTATTTTATTTTCAGTAGATAGTGAGTGCCTTGATTTAATACATCCAATTATCTTAGAAAATAGTGCCAAAAACTATTCTTTTGTAACAAGACTTGTGGCATCTCTATTTTAGCACCCACATGCTTCTCAAGCTATTTGATTTGCGGCAACTTGGTTTGGAAATTTAGATTAAATTGCCTTGTGTGCAACTTTATTTTCCCTTGGGCTGTATGGCTGCCAGTCATTTATTGCCTGTTTGGTCCGGGGGCAGGTTTTTTCCCCCTCCCCTCCCCTCTTGTGGTCCTACAATAGAAATAACCATTTTTTAAAATGGAAAGGAACCCACTCCCTTTTCATAATCTCAACTACAGATCTGCTTTTGGTTCTGCATGCTTCGTTTTGTTCCCTGAAGGATAATTTGGAGATTTGAGTAATTAACCCAAGACTCATAGGAGGCTGTCTTTCGAAGGCAGGCAATTTTTCTGTGGTGGAGTCGACTGCTGTCAAGCATTAACTTCTTGATAATGAAGCCTTTCAGGCTCTCGGCTATCACACAAAGATGCACTTGAAGTTAGTGGCTTGGCGGAGTGTAAGCGGACCACTTCTATTCTTTCTTTGGACAAAATAGTCCTCTTGATCTCTGGGTTTGAGCTATTTTTATTTTAGTTAAGTTCTGCTTTACTTTTTAGCTCGGCAGCCAAGTCTTTCAGTTATATTTTGATCAGTGGCTTAATCTGTTGCTTTTTTCCCCTCCTATAAGACCTGCAAAAGATACTGTTTCCCCATATCCACAGACTAGTTCCTCCTTTCAGTTTAGAATTTAGAATCCTCCTTTTTTTAGAGGAGTGGTGATTCAGCTCCTAAACTGAACGGGAATTTGCTCCTCTGATCACAGTACATGTCCTGCTATTAACGTGAAGTGTTCCTGGTGTAGCCATGGGGACAAGCACACCTGCAATTAGCAACCGAATTAGGATGTAGCTTCTTGGCTCAAGAGAGCCACCAGAAATTCAAGGACAACTGCTGTTTTTTCCTTCCATTCTCACTCTCCTTTCAATGCCTCCTCAGAAGTTCTAAACAGAGCAATGGATTAGAAATTTTTGTGTTTTATTTGATAAATTATTTTATCTTACTACGTAACTGACACTGAGATAGACAGTATTCATTTCTCCACCTCATACTGGAACTGTGTCTGGGACTTAGTGACTTTGGGAGACATTATGAAAATACATGAATAATGTAGAATATGAGATACATAACTGCCACCGTTATAGGAATCGAAAGAGCTATGCTTGGAGTATCACGTTTCACTCAAATGAGAGAAAGAATCCGGAGTTCTGACCTCCACTGAGGGTCAAGAATCAGGGACGCTGTCTTGTTTGCCAAGGCGTCAAAAGTCAGATGGGCTGGACACGTAATGAGATTTGGAGAAAACCACTGGACTAGAGTCGTTACCGACTGGATTCCACGGAACATCAAAAGACCATGTGGCCGCCCACCTACCAGATGGTCAGACTTCTTCATCAAGATCCTGAACGATCGGTTTGAGGCTCTTCATGTTCCTAGAATGAACAGACGCCATTGGGCTACACTAGCACGTGACAGGGACAAATAGAGATGTTACTGGCACCCACTCAAGCAAATCGACGATAAACGAGAAGTCAAGTGATCAAGTCAACTGCCACATAGATGCCATTTCATGTACCATTATTACCCTTTCACAGTAGGTCCAGAATTAAATATTCCCTGCAAGATGACATCAATTTGGCTAATTACTGATATTAAACATTCTGTTCCATTTGGAAACTTAGAGGTGTATTTTTTCACTCTGTTGTCACTGTCCTCCCATTGACCTCCCGTTGTTCGTCGATTTGCTTGAGTGGGCCCAGTAAAATCTCCATTGTGACACTTGTTACTGTGTTTGGCACATCGAATACGTCACGGGTAGCCTGCCAGACTTTGCTGCGTGGGCAAGATACTCTCTCCAAGAGGGGCGGAGAAACCGGAACTGGGTCATCCGGGTCGACTGCCTGCAAGGCAAACACCCTACCCATTGTGCTATCGCCCCAGCCCTTTACTCTTCAAATCTTTAAATATTCAAAATCAAGTTTCAAATATCTGAAACTTCAAATTTTCAAATATTCTAGTTGTAAATGAAATTAGTCTACATAATTATATAATTTACATAATTTAAATTACATTGGTCAAGGACATGATGTAATCACAACCACATAATGTTCAAAACAAATTTATTTTTAAAAATTATTCTTTTTTTTTTTTCAAAAATGATACTCAGCTTCCTGCCCTGACGAGCCCATGAGTTGCCCCCAATGAGCAGCTCTCTGGCACAGCCATGGATCCAGAGGCACCAATTCGAAACCCAGCAGCTTCTGACAGAAATGTGAATGGACTATGCAGTAAGCTACAGCTTCGTGGCCCCCCCAGGAGGGAAAGGGTATCTGTCTCTTCCGCCATTTCCACCCCTTGGCAGCATGGTGGCCGCCACCTCAGAGCTTATTGAACAGCCAGGTATGAGCCGGCGGTGACAGGGTAACTGCGGCCTCATGGGATGGGAGTCAGAACCGGCACATCCTTCTTGCCCTGCCGAGACCACGAGTTGCCCCCCACGAACGGCTCTCTGGCATGGCCATGACCCCAGGGGCACACAGACCTAATTTGGAACCCAGCAGCTTCTGGCAGAAATGTAAATGGATTATGCAGTAAACTACAGCTCTTCCCCAGGAGGGAAAAGGTGTCTGTCTCTTCCACCATTTTCCTCCCCAGCAGCATGGTGACCGCCTCCTCAGAGCTTATTGGACAGCCAGGTATGAGCCGGCTGTGACAGGGCAACTGCAGCCTCATGGGATGGGGATCAGAACTGGCACGTCCTTCTTGCCCTGCCAAGAACACGAGTTACCCCTTCACGAGAGGCTCTCTAGCACGGCCATGGACCCAGAGGTACACAAACCAATCTCGGAACTATTCGGCTTTTGGCAGAAGTCCCTCCAGACTTAATTAGTAAAATATCAGAAATTCAAAATTGTGTGGCCATCTAACGTGGCCACATGATATTGTATGGTCTTCATAACTAGCAATAGAAAACAAATTATTTCATGATGCCCTTTCAGCAGGTTTGATTGTTGGGGGAGAAATTCCAAATAATAATGGTCCATTTTTTGTCAAAATAATGAATGTAATAAAAGTAGAGAGAGAGAGAGAGTTAAGTGGAAATCATCTGCTTCACAGGCACAAGGAGGGGTGGCATGGGGTATATGGGAGTTCTTGGTGGTGGAAAAAATGCACCGGTGAAGGGATGGGTGTTTCATCATTATATGACTGAGACTTAAACCTGAAAGCTTTGTAACTGTTCTCACGGTGATTCAATAAATAAATTTTAAAAAATGATATTCAGTGCGATCAAACTGCTCAATATGGTAAGTGTCTCTGCAGATTTTAAAGGAACGCATGAGGGCATATAAGGCTAGGTGGGGGCTCTGCTTTTTGAGAGATGGGCAGGACTTCTTTTCGTTCTAGAAAGCTAGAAAAAAAATGAAGAAGATGTGTGTTAGGAACCTACTGTGTTCCGGTTAATTCCTGTTTTCATTTGTTCTTCCTTGTTTTTCACTTCTAGAAAAGTCCTAATAGTGTCTCTAGGACTTCATGCCCCTTCAAATATTTGAAGACAACTATCAAATAAACTTGAAAGATTATTCTTTCTGTTTTTTATGTTACAGGTGACTTAAATGAAGTGAACACTGGGGGAGTGATTGAGATCAAGGAAAGAGAACAAATTCCTTCCTACTAGACTCATCTCAGGGAAAGGGCCTGCGGGGTCAGGACTCACAGAGTCAGTCACAGGCACCTGCCCAGAATGGTCACTTGTGTCCCATCAGCCACTCTGGCAGACTTCAGTTTGGGCCTGAATTCCACTTGATCACACAGGAACTTGTCCTAACCATCTGAGTTCTTGGGAGCCATGGTCTCATGCTGGAATGAGAAAATGTTTTCTACAGGAAAAATAAAGTTGGTCCTTGCCTCCACCCAGGTTCCCAGTTTTGGAGTTTGTCCTTGTAGAAAATAATTTTTGGAAAGTGAGGAACAGTGAAGTAAGACATGTTTACCTGGGATATATGAGGGGGATGAAAGAGAAAAGAACAGTTTTATCAGAAACTCAGGCTACTCCAGAAGGGAGGTATCCTGAGGACTTCAGGTATGGGTTACATATGGATATTCTTCAAAATTGTCTTGGCCTGAAATTATTTGCATAAGTAGGAGGTTTGGTCTGAAGCGGCTGGGGGTGGGGGTGGAAGGTGGGGCGAGGGAGGTCATGTGTAGTCCGGGATCAAACCAGGGTCTGATAAACATGCCCTTATACCTATACTATTCTCCTGCTCTTAAGAGATTTATTCTTGTATTTGGCTGTACCATATTCCATGAGTGTTGGCTGGTCAACAATAGGAACATAAAATCTCCAGATCCTTTTCCATGTGTAATACCTGATTGCCTTCCTTAGATACTTGTGAAAGTAGGTTCCTAAATGTTTGCACTTACCTTTGATAAATCTAGTTAATAATTCCCTTCCCTCTCCAAACATAAAGAAAAACAAACCTTCACTTTGTTATCTGACTTATTATCTCTACAATTTTATGCCAACTTAAATTGTATGAGTTTTTCTTCTGTGTTGGACTTGACAAAGGTAGGCAAGAATAGAGATTTGCAAGTTGTGCATTCCAGGCACCAAAATTATTTCAGCTACCTGGAGATAACACATTTCACCATCTATAAAATCTAACAGTGGTATACTTCTCTATTTTGTCAGTAAAGACAACACAACTTATTTCTTTTTGGTTTTACTGAAATAATGACATCATGATTTTCAAAAGCAATGCAAGCAGGAATCACGTACCTATAATTTCCATTAGCAGGGGCCAGAAAGACAGTACAGTTGGTTAGGTGCTTGCCTTGCACAGAGCTGACCCAGGTTCAATTCCAGGCATGTTCTACATTCTCCCAATCCTGCCAGCAGTTATCCTTGAGTGCAAAGACAGAAATAAGTCCTGAATACCAGGTGTGACTCAAAAGCAAACACACAAAAAAATTCCATTTTCAATTTAATATTATATGACCCAGAATCCAAATACACAATGAACTTGCTATTTCTGTGGAGATGGAATGTCTGAACCCAGGCTAATAAAATCAACTTTTTGTGGCACAAAAAAAGCTAATGGTACCACTCTAATTGCGATACAGCTAGAGAGTTTAATGGGGGATTTCATCTTCTCTCTTCCTCTACTGTTTTCATGTCACAAGTCTGTCTTCCTTTCCCTAAGCCTCCCTTTGTCTCATTCCTTCTAAATTCTGCATAAATGACACCATTTTCTGAGTTGCCATAGAAATTTTAATTTTTAAAGTTTCAAGAACAGTGTCCAATTCAATATTTCTTGTCTGGCTTTGACTTTTGGCCAAGATCTAAAGTAATTAGATCTCTGATAAGGACTTAATAATAGCCTTGGGGACATGCAAAATAAGAGAGGGTCCTGCTCCAAATTAGAGGGCTCTGGACCCCAGGGACAGTACCACATTCCCTGGTTGTGATAATTAGCCATGCCTGTTGCTAATAAGTCTCTGGAGACATTTTACCAGGATTACAGAAGCAATTTGTAATAACCAGAGTTGAGAAAAAATTACAGCATCCTGTCTTTATGAACTTCAGAGGAAAAAAATCTGCTTTTTTGTCCAATTTTCTCCTTGTAATATAAATTTTCTTTCTTGAAATAAGGACGAGACTGCCATAGAGGCAGGGGAAGTGGGGAGAGCAATACTGGGGACCTTGGTGGTGGAAACTGTACATTGGTGGAGGGATGGGTGTTGGACCATTGTATGACTGAAACTCAGACATGAAAGCTTTGTAACTGCATCTCACAGTGATTCAATTTAAAAAATAAATAAATTTTTAAAAATTTAATTAAAAATTAGAACAAGAAAACATAGAAATCACATCTCTGATAAACTAGAGAAATGCATTTCTATTTTCCTAGTTGTGAAATTGAATTCAGTGTTCTCACTCTTCAAGAAAACACATCCTATTAATAGAAGGAATCCCGAGTTTATAATCATCTTTTAAAATTCTATGGATCTCATCTGTAGAATTTATTTGCCTTTTAATACTATCTTTCCCTCTAGGGACTCATTACTCATTTACACATCTAGAAAGTAAATAATGTACCATTAACTGAACAGAAATGAAGCCTCCGATTCATGGCACTAGGAGATGCTTTTTTCTTTCTCTTTCTCTTTTTAAACAAGACAAGCATTTGGAAACAGAATACTTTAAAAGGAAAAGATCAGAACTTGTTTTTAAATGAGTTGAGAACAACAGGCACCATTGTAGCCTAAACCAAGGGTCTTACATACAATTCGGAAGGGGGAGGGGTCTATAATAAACGATTATATGTAGGCTTAAGATGTAGATTAAATACTCTTAGGTTCCAAATGGATTCCAATTTCTTTCTTAATGTGTGTATCTATTTCAAAACTCAGTCATGATTTTTTAAGAGCTCTGTGTCTGATAGACTAAAAACATTGGTAGTTTTCATCTAAAATCCTTTTGACTGGAAAAGGGAGCATATTTCCACAGCAGCTATTTATCAGTGGCCCAGTTGGTACCATAGGAAAAATTCTTCCCAGCGTTCTCTAAGTTGGGGAGAACAAGAAACCATCTGGTTTCAACAATAGAGGATGGGGTCAGGATCTCACTCATCATAAAGGGCAGCATGAATCCTGCCCAAGGATAGCACCTGTATCAAAGGAAGGCTTTCCTAGACATATAATCATTAATCTTTAAGTCTCTCTGGATTGCAAGTGATTAATTTCATCTGTGTTGATTGAAGCTGCTACGCTGAGCTTCTTTGGAGACCAGGGTAGAACCACCAATGATGTAGTCTTTTTAATTTTTCTCACAGAGGGCCAGGGGTGGTGTTAAGATTGGTAAAAATCTAACATTTAGGAACTACTATGACACTTCACATACAGGAGCATATTATGGATAATCATAGCATCAGGGAGGTATATGAATATTCCTACTTGTTAGAGAAGCAAAATGAGACACCAACAAGATTAGCTACATTTCAAGAGCAAGCAATTAGTTGTAGCTCAGGCAATCCAACTTGAGAGCAACATTATTCAGGAGGAAGATAATGTAAGGCACAAACACTGTCCTCCCATTGTTCATTGATTTGCTCGAGCGGGCCCAGTAACATCTCCACTTTGAGACTTGTTGTTACTGTGTTTGGCATATTGAATACATCACAGGTAGCTTGCCAGGCTTTGCCGTATGGGTGAGATACTCTCGGTATGTAATTTCATTTAATTTTTTGCTTTTTAATATGTTGGGTATTTAGATCACACCTGGCAATGCTCAGGGGACCATGTAGTGCCAGGTATCAAACCTAGTCCTCTAGCATTAAAGCATGTACTCAGCCCAGGGGACTATCACTCCAGCCTCAAATTCATCATATAAATAATTAAGTCACCACAGTTTAAAAAAAAGATCAAAATTGATTAAATAAATGTTAATAAAATTATTTCTTTAGCTCAACATATCTCCTAGATGTTATGTTTAAATGTGAAACAATATGAAAGTTATTAATTACTTATTTTGTGTTTTAAACTAAATTTTTGAAATCTGCTGTATAGTTTAACTTACCACATGTCTTGAATGGAAGCAAGCACATTTCAAGTTCTTGATGCCATATGTGTAAATGTGTCCACTGAAATAACATTTTAAATGTTCTCATTTTTTTATTTAAAAATTTTGTTTTGTTTGGGGATCACACCTAATGGTGCTCAGGATCTATTCATGTACCGTAATTAGGAGTGACTCCTCGTGGTGCTCAGAGGAATCATATGTACTCCTGAGGATCAAAGCAGAGCACCCATGTGCAAGGCAAGAGCCTTAAGCCCCGCACTCTCTTTCTCTCCAGCCCCAATATTGTCGTTTTACTACAAGCGATGTCATTTACTTTGCAGTATAACTCTCTCTTTGGTTGGAGACAACATCTAAGTGCAGAAGACCAAAGGAAAAGGGATTAGTCAGTGTCCAGGGGGCCAGGCTAGTCCTGAGTGTTCTGAGTGGCTAAAGGTTGTCTAGTAAGGGGAAGGCAACAGTGGTGTCAAGGCTTCCTCTAGTCACAGAGAGCAGGACCTGCCACATGCCAGTCTGCTCTCAAATTGTTTCAGAAACTGTAGGCTCTGTCCTACCCCTGCCTCCTAACCTTGCTCAGGGTTAGAGAGCTGCAGGAAGCCTACAGGCAATAACAAACAATGGGAAAAGGAAAGAGGAGGGAGACGTTTATATAAACAATTCTGTGTTTGCACCCTGAAGGAAACATTTTCCCACAGAAATCACAAATCAATTATTTTTCAAAACGTTTTTGGTTGCAATTCTCTGCAAGAAAGCAACTACTTAAAAAATGTTTGACAGCATCTACTAAAGCTGTTCTCATGTCCTCAATGATCTATCAAGACCACTCGAGATATACAAACCCACTATAAATATGTAACCTGTCTACCAATGAGCACTAGAACACAGAAAGCAGTACTGTCACAGCAAATAAGTGTAAATAACTCAAATGTCATCCACATAAAACACTAGCTTGAAAATAAATGTGTGGTCGGTCAAATACAATGCAACATGTGTACCAGACTCAGTATGGAAACAGGAACACTAAACTAAAGCTACAACTGTGTGCTCAAAACTAATGCTGAAGCTCCCAAGTCAGTCATTATTCAAACCCAGGACTCCGATTTTCCTGCGTACATGCCCCAGGCGTCCTCTAGGACCCTAGGCTGGCCACCATCCCCGAGCCTGTTCCTGTTCATCCTGAACCCCGTACCTGGTTTTTTCTCCTCCACACACTAGGTACTTGTAGGGGCATGGCCCCAGCAGAAGTGGGCATGGCCTCTGCAGAAGTGGGCGTGGCCAAATTTTGGGTAAATTACTCATACCCAACAATCTCTCTGAGAAAGAATTCAGATATTAAGTAATGAAGATGTTCAATGAACTTAATGAAACAGTGAGACAAATATCCAGTAAATTAAAGGAGGTTATGAAAGAAACAATAGAGAAAATACAGGAAGAAAAGAGAGCAGAAATTGGAAAGCTATGCACAGAAATGTCATGAATAAAAGATTCTGTAGATGAAATAAAAAAACTCAGTGTGTGCCCTCAACAGTAGAATGGCCACAGCTGAAGACAGAATCAGTGAGCTGGAAGATAAGCTGCAGGAAGCCTACAGGCAACAACAGATAATGGCAAAAGACCTCAAAATAGCTCTAGAGCGAATCAGAGTTCTAGAGGATATTCCAAGAGGAACAACATTAGAATCATTGGAGTACCAGAAGGTCGGGGAAACAGTCCCAATGAAAAAGCCATGGTTAAACAAATCATTGCTGAAGAGTTCCCAGAGCTGGACAATGCATACATTCAGATTCAAGGAGCCCAAAAGGTGCCAGCTAAAAGAGACCCTAACAAAAATACTCCAAGACATATCATAGTTAGAATGATGGATGCCACGGAGAGAGACACAATACTGCAACCAGCTAGGTCAAAGAAGGAGACCACATACAAAGGAGCACCCCTTAGATTCACAGCAGACCTATCAATGAAAAACCCTCCCCTGCCCGGGAGGGAAGGGGTGTTGCTCCCTTCCGCCTCCTCCCCCCCCCCATAGCAAGATGGTGGCCACCTCAGAGCTCTTTGGAAATCCAGGTATGAGCCAGTGATGACGGGGCAACTGAAACCTCATGGGAAGGGGGATGTTCCTGGCTTGTCCTTCACGCCCTACCGAGGTCACGGGTTGCCCCCCACGAGCAGCCCTCTGGCACAGCCATGGCTCCAGAAGCACAAGGACTTAATGCAGAGCCAGATACTTACTAGTATCGGACAACATAGATTTCAGGTTGAAAAAGATTAGAAGGGACAGTGAAGGCCATCTTTTTATTAATCAAGTGATATGTACATCAGGAAGAAATAACACTCCTAAACGTATATGCACCCAATGAGGGGCCAGCCAAATACCTAAAACAACTGTTAGCAGACCTTAAGGAAGGACATTAAAAGCAACACAATAGTAGTTGGAGATCTCAACACCGCCTTCTCACCCCTAGATAGATCTTTTATCTTTCAAAGCTAAAATAATTCCCCATTTTCTTCTCTTTCAGACCCTGGCATGCGCTATTCTAAGATTCTCTCTGTGTGAATTTTACTACTCCATTAACCATCTTTTTAAAAAATAATGTTTTGGTTTTAAATCAGGATGAGCCAGAAAAATGGAATATCCTTTCCCATGAGCTATAAAAATGTTTGAGTTGTCTAAAACCCAGCTCTTGATTGCAGTTCATTGATACGTCTGAAATGCGTCACATTGCTTCCAGAAGTCTTACATTGGTCCAACCAGAAGGATTTTTTTGGTATGGTAGTGCTGCCTCTAAATAACCCACAAAGAAAATGCTCTGTATGGCAAGACAAAAGTGAAGCTACATAATCTCAAATTTTTTTGGAGCAACTCTTTACAATTCTTCTGCCCTAGAAGCTCTAGTTAAATTTGATTTCAATTTGGTACAAGAGGATTAGTGATTCTAGTAGCCCTTCCTGGGGGCCTAGGTTTCAAAGGATTCCTCTTGACCCATACAAAGCTGAGAAGTGATAAGAAGGGTAATTATCATGTGGGGGGGGGGGCAGGTGTGATTGTTTGTTTGTTTTTGCTAATAGGCAGACCGCTTCTGGGATATCATCAGGGATGGATGAATTTCTAGTTTTATGTATTTGTTTCCAATTACTATTGAAGTTTACCCAGGCTCTACACTAACCTCTGACTTAATGAAAGTGAATGACATAATACCCGTATAGGGTCAAGATACATAAGATACTAACTAAAAGGTGAAAAGCTCATTATGTTTGATGAAAAACAAGTGGATACAATTTTCTTATGCTTAATGGATAATAAATTTCTTTCTTCTTATGTCATCTGAATAAACATCCTTTAAAGACCCTCTGCATAATTGCCTCTGGCTCTACTTTTATTTCTTCTTGATTGACATAGGACATGATAATCAGATGCAGTCAGTTGAAAAAGGCTCCTTAGGTAAATTGATTTAGGGAGAAATTCAACATGGAATTGAAACTATAAAGGAAGAAAACCCTATATATGTTATAAATAATGTGCAACCCACAGGGAAGAAGAGATTCATAGATAAGGAAAATGAGACATTAAATGAGATATCATCTCACACCATTAAGAGTGGCACACATAAAAAAACTGGTAACAATATATGTTGATGGGGATGTGATGAAAAAGGAACTCTCATCCACTGTGGGTAGTAATGTTATGTGATTTAATTCCTATGGAAAACAGTATATAGACTTCTCAGAAAAGTAAGAATGGAGCTGCCATTCAGCCCAGCAATTCTACTTCTTGGTATCTACCCCCAGAATACAAAAACATTCATTCAAAAAGACATGCAATCACTATTCATTGCAGCACTCAGCACAGACAGAATAAACCTAGGTGTCCAACAACAGATAATGAAACTATGGTATACTTTAGAATAAAATACGCAATGGAATATTGTGCAGCTGCAAGAAAGGATGAAATGATACAATTCGCTGCAACTTGGATGCAACTGGAGTATACCTTGTTAAGTGAAGTGAATCAGAAAAAGGAGAAATACTGGGTGATCTCAGTTATCTGAGGTGTACAGAAGATTAACAGGAGGAGGGAATGCATGATATCAAAAGGGGGCTCCCAGATTATCCTTGAAGCTAGATCATAAAAATGAGAAGGGCAGGGAAAGGAAGAAACCAAAGAAGGGGAGTAAGAAGAAATGGACAGAAAGTAACAGAGAGAGGATTTAGGGGTCTTAGGACATCAGTGCTATAGAGGTGTGATTTACATGTCTATATCTATCTTTATCTATCTATATAAACTATAGTGTCAATAATACTATAATCATGAGATACAAACTACATTCAGATTTAAAAATGTTCCTGTCAAGGAGGAAGCCTTCTTATGGCATGAAACCTGGGGACATTGTTGGAGAGAAGTCGACATTGTTGGAGGGAATGATGTTGGAATATTGTATGCCTAAAACTCACTGTATCACTGTCATCCCATTGTTTGTCGATTTACTCAAGTGGGAGCCAGTAACGTCTCTATTCCTCCCAGCCCTGAGATTTTATTTATTTTTTTAAAATTTTTTATTAGTGAATCACCGTGAGGTACAGTTACAGACTTACAAACTTTCGTGCTTGTGTTTCAGTCATATAGTGTTCAAGTACCCATGAGATTTTAGCAGCCTCTTCTTACTTGTCTTTTCCCAATGATTGGAGGCTCTTCCAGGGCTAGGGGAATGGGACCTATTGTCATTACATGGCAAAACTCAATTGTAAATAATTAACTAAATTACAGTGACTTAATATTTAATAAAAAGAAAGAGAAAATGAGAAATTATAGAGAAAAATAACATAGATTAGGAAATAAGATTTACTTAGTTATAGAAATCTCCAGGATTAACTACTGGGCATCCATGCAATATATTTGGCTTAATCTTAACTTTAAGAGCAATAGACTAGAATGTGCAAGGCCATTTCCTATCCAAAATTTGATCACTTAAGTTTCTTTATTACGTTGGTCAAATTAAAAAAGAAGCAAACATCAGCTTTTTAATGCATTAGCAGAAAAAACATCTGTCTTCTGTCTGCCTTGAATTAATTACATGATTTCACATTACACAGTTTACAATGCTTTACTTCCATTCACTCTTTTCCATTTTCTGTGATATTACTGTCAGATATTTCACTTCCACATATTTAATAAACTCCACAATACACTTTATGTTTTGTTTCAAAGGCAGTCAGTTTTGTCTTAAGGAACAAAAAAACATCATTTATATTTGTATGCAGTCATAATTTCTGAAATTTTTCATTTCTTTTTGTAGATCTGAACTTTTGGCTGATTCCTCTTCAAACTAAAAACATTCTTTAGTAATTTTTTCATGGAGTTTGCATGCTGTGTGTGACAAATTACCTAAGATTTTATTTCTCAAAATATAGCTTTAATATAGCTTTAGTTTATTTCACCCCCAACTTGACTATTGTGCTCACTGGTTATAAAATACTGCATCAAGGCGTACAGAGTTAGTATAGAAGATAAGACACTTCCTCTGCATGCAGCTGGCCCAGGTTTGATCCCTGGCACCACATGTAGTCCTCTGAGCCGTGCCAGATGTGATCCCTGAACACAGAGCCAGGACTACCTGAGTATCGTCAAGTGCAGCCACCAAATCAAGAATAAATAGATAAATACTGATTTGACAGAACTTTTTTTCATTTCAGTACTTTAAAGATAATGCTTCAGTGCATTCTGCAGGGCATTGTTTATAAAAACAAGTTAGTTGTCATTTATATTAATTTCCCTTTATGTGATGTATCTCTTTGTTTTAATGCTTTGTAAACTTCTCTTAAATTTTGGGCTTTAGCAATAATTTGATTTTAATATTTTTGTTTTATATCACTCAATTAGGGGATTTTTTTAGTTTCTTGGGCTCTATTTTTGAGTCTCTGGATTGATATTTATCAAATTAAAAAAATTTCAGTCATTATTTATTGAATTTTTTTCTGATCACTTTTCTGTCAAATTGCATGCATATTAGATTTCTTGATATTATCCCACAGATTATTTTGACATTCTTTTAATAATTTACCCTTTTGTTCTTACTCTCAATAACTAGTTGTCGGGCTGGAGATACAGCACAGCAGTAAGGCATTTGCATTGCGCGCAGTCGGCTAGGCTGAGCCTGATTCGATTCCTCTGCCCCTCTTGGAGAGCCCAGCAAGCGATAGAGGGTATCTCGCCCGCAAGGCAAAACCTGGCAAGCTACCCATGACGTATTCAATATGCCAAACAGAGTAACAACAAGTCTCACGATGGAGACGTTACTGGGCCCGCTCAAGCAAATTGATGAACAACAGGAGGACAGTGACAGGACAGTGACAGAGACTAGTTATCAAGTTTACAGATCCTTTCTTGGGCAGTGTTCAATTGTTAACTTAGAGATTTTAATTTTCATAAATTTATTTTAATTCTAGAAGTTTATTTGGTTTTTGTCCAACACAATCATCTTTTTCAGTAAATTAATCTATCTGTAATAGATTTTTTAAAATTGAACCACTATGAGATGCACAGTTACAGAGCTATTCATGGTTGGGTTTCAGTCATATAGTGCTCTGATGTATGATGTATCCCATCCCAATGTCCTCAGTTTCCCTTCCAACACCCTCCATCACCAGCCTACCTCTGGCAGGTACTCTCTCTCCCTCCCTCCCTCCCTCCCTTCCTTCCTTCCTTCCTTCCTTCCTTCCTTCCTTCCTTCCTTCCTTCCTTCCTTCCTTCCTTCCTTCCTTCCTCCTTCCCTCCCTCCCTCCCTCCCTCCCTTCCTTCCTTCCTTCCTTCTTCCTTCCTTTTTTCCTTTGTTCCCCTCCTTCCCTCCCTCCCTCCCTCCCTCCCTCCCTCCCTTCCTTCCTTCCTTCCTTCCTTCCTTCCTTCCTTCCTTCCTTCCTTCCTTCCTTCCTTCCTTCCTTCCTTCCTCCTTCCCTCCCTCCCTCCCTCCCTCCCTCCCTCCCTTCCTTCCTTCCTTCCTTCTTCCTTCCTTTTTTCCTTTGTTCCCCTCCCTCCCTCCCTCCCTCCCTCCCTCCCTTCCTTCCTTTTTTTTCTTTCTTTCTGTCTGTCTTTATCACACCCAGCAGTGCTCAAGGGTTCCTCCTGGCTCTGCACTAAGGGATTACTCCTGGCAGTGCTTGAGGGACCATATGGGATGCTGGGTCAGTTGTGTACAAGTCCCTAGCCGCTATAATATTTCCTTCTCCTCCTCCTCCTCCTCTTCCTCCTCCTCCTCCACCTCCTCCTCCTCCTCCTTCTCCTCCTCCTCCAACTTCCCCTTCCTCCTCTCCCCCTCCTCCTCTCCCCCTCCTCTTCATCCTTCCTTTTCCTCTTCCTCTTCTTCTTCTCTCTCTTTTTCTCTGTCACTGTCTCCTCTTAGGCATTATGGTTTGCAAAACAGATACTGAGAGATTATCATATTTATTCCTTTATCTATTCTCAGCATGCAGTTCTTATCCAGAGTGATAATTTCCAACTATCCCTATCATAGTGATTCCTTCTCTACCCCAGCTGCCTTCCTCTCAGCCCTTGAGGAAAGCTTCCAAACGTGGATCAATCCTCCTGGCCAGTGTTTCTACTGTCCTTGGGTATTAAGTCCCCTGCTATGTTTTTAAAATTTCACAAATAAATTTCTGTGTCTGTCTCTCTCCTACTGACTCATTTCATCAGCATGATACTCTCCATGTCCATCCACTTTTAAGTGAATATCATGATTTCATTTTTCCTAATGGCTGCATAATATTTCACTGTGTATGTGTACTAGACATGTTTAAATCATTACTTAGTATAGAATTGTCATCTGTGAATCTTCCTATGTCATTTTCTCTTAAATATGGAGTTGCATTTAAATTGATACATAAACATTGCATATGAATCAACAGTAGAAACTGAAACATAGCCTTCTTTTTTTTTGGTTTATTCTCCTAAAAATGCAAAGCATTATTCTCTTGGTCCTTAGGAGGAGGAACTACTTACTGACATTTCTTGTGTTGAGCTATGATGGTATTGAGTTATATCTGTTTATGTTTAGCTCAACCTCCTTCAACCCACATTGCTTACTTTTTGGCCTTGTCAGTAATTGAGCTAGCTGAGGATTAACTGAATTTTCAGGTAGTTTTACTTTATCTTTTTGCTCTTAATTCAATTCTATTTCATTAATTTTTAATGAGATGTCGTGCAAGTATGTCTGGGATTTTTTCCTGGTGTTGTTGTTGTTCTTAGAACCACATCCAGTAGTGCTAAATGACTGACTCTGTAATCAGGAATGTCCCACAGTGGAGCTCAGGGTACCATATGCAGTGCTGGGAATGGAACCAGGCTTGGCTGCATTACAAGGCAAGTATCTTATCATTGTATTATCTCTTCCTAATTTTACTTTACATTTGGGTTAAACTCTGTAATAGATTTTTTTTAAAGTTGAACCACTATGAGATGCACAGTTACAGAGCTATTCATGGTTGGGTTTCAGTCATACAATGTTCTGATGTATGATGTATCCAGAATGTGAAGTTGCACAATCTCTCTCTGCTCGTCCTCTAAAAGTTGTTACCCCCCATTTCCCCCTAACTGCTGTCTCGTTCATCAAACTTCATCATGGGAGAAAGGAGGGGATGGTAATTAGGAGAATTATTCGTTCAAGTTCTCTGTCCTCACATTTTGTCCTCTTCTAGTCATCCGGCAGTGTCCTAAAAGTTTTCCTCCATCCCTCAAAAGCCTCTTATCTGTACCCATGTAAGGGACATGTCTCAAATATAAACCTAGACACATCTTCCTGCTCACCTATGCAAAGCTTCAATTTCTTGGAACTAGTTTGTTCACCAGCACTTTATTACATTCATTCCCTGTGAAAAAATCGATTTATGTGTGTGTGTTGTTTTCTTTATGTATTTTGGTCTTGGTCTTCTACTGTTAACAAAGGAATGGCTGTCTTTAGCATCCTTTTGAATCCTGAGCAGAAGCTTAAGTCCTTAAGTCCCAGAGGAAGCATTGTTCTTTTTTGTTTTGGTTTGGTTTTGTTTTTTGTTTTTTGGGTCACACCTGGGGATTCTCAGGGTTTACTCCTGGATCTGCACTCAGGAATCACTCCTGGCAGTGCTCAAGGGGACATATGTGATGCTGAGGATCAAACTCAGGTCAGCCGCTTACAAAGCAGATGAACTACGCACTGTACTATCACTCCAGCCCTAGGAAGCATTGTTCTTAAAGCAGATTGCTCTGAGCCGGCACATCACAGTGTGACCCACTTCTCTGTAGGACTCTTACTTGAGAAAACCATCTACTCCCAGAAGGAAGCTTTTGTTTGGGGACAGACCAGAGAAGTGCCTCACACTTTGCCCTTTGTCTGGTTTGCATCTCTGACCAAAGCTACCATATCTCTCCTTATTTTTTTTTCTTTATCTAGCCATTCTCTGCTTTTTAAAGCCAGATGATTTATAGTGAAGTAGTAGGTTTATCTAACTATAAAAACCCAGGGGGAAATATTTAGAGCTGTGTTTCCGTTCTATCAGAAACAGATGTTTATTTCTGTGGTGTAAAAACAAAGTGAGTATCAGTTTTTTCAAAGATATGGTGTTCTGCTTCTGAAGCCATACTAAGAACATCTGGAAAAGCCTTTCTTAAACCCCCAGTCTTCTGTTTTTTTGTATTGTTGTTGTTGTTTTTGGCGAGGGCAGGGGGCATGTGGCATTAAATAATCTCTAATTGTCTTCAACTTATAAATTGGAATTATAAGTAGTTCTAGACCCTCTAAAAGACATTTCAGACTATTAAGTCAAATCAGTTACACAGTTATATGTGCATTGCCCTTTAAGATACTCCATGTCGGAGTATGACTAGACTGATGTCTAGAATTGGCCTGATCTGGTCTTAGACAGTGAGTTGTTCCATTCCTCATACTTCCTTTTTCTTTTCTAACCCTGTAGTCAGATTAGGAGGCAGCCATTAAGTTTTGACAAGAAAAGGTGCTACCAGACCCTCAAGTCAGGAGGTATCTGTGATGTTCCTCTAGTTTGAACTTCCATGTAATAGAAAATATAAGTCAAAATTCACATCATTAATTGAAGACATAAAATATCATTTTGTACAAATAAACACAATAATTATATGAAACATAACTGTAGTAACAGTATATTAGCCCTGTATAGTAGCCCTGAGAGATGGTGCATAAGTCTAAATTTATTTCTGGGTGATAGATTCATAAGATGCCATTCATAAAAGTCAGAGTAAGCATGGAACATTCAGTAATTCAAGTAATTTGTCACTGTGTCAAGCAACTATACTTTCCCAAAGACTTCTCTTTTTCCCTCTGATTCTACCTGATTCTTCGATGATTTTTTTTTGAATGGCTTGGAGTAAGAGGATTTGGGTCACACCCACTGGTGCTCAAGGTCTATGCTTGACCCTGTGCTCAGGAACCATTCCTTGTGGTGTCTGGGGGAACATATATGCAATGCCAGGGATTGAACTATTGTTAGTTGCATGCAAGGCAAATTCCTTAACCCCTGTATTCTCTCCACCTCATTCCTCATTTTTTATACTTAATGAAGCTCTTACTAATCAAATAACAATAATTCTATGTTATTGAATGGCTTTAAACTTTAAAAGCATTTGTTCACCTTGTGTCATGGACTACTGATAATTTCTTATGGTAGGATACTGGAACATAGTAGAAAACAGGAAATGAATCTGCTTCAGAGTGCCATAGAACTCAAACAAGTGGGCAAAATCAAAGCTCTAGTTGGCACTGGAGTGAGTGTGAATGGCTCAAACTATTTTTCAATTAACATTTGACTGCAACTCGATTCCTTGCAGTGCACGAGATTTTTAGATATATTCTATGCTAAGGAAAGTCTTTCAAGGTCAAATATCTTTGGAAAATTATTTACTCTAGCAGATTCAAGATGGGTACTAGCCTGTTTACTAATAGCTCTTCTTTTCTTTTCAGTAAAGAAAATTACGGGATGGGTATTTGATCATTGTATAATCGAACCCAAGCACAAAAAATTATAAATCTACAACTGTACCTCATGGTGTTTCACTAATAAAAATTTAAAAAAAGAACATTAGAATTTTGTTCAGCCCAACACTTTCTCAAATTATTTTGTTTTGTTTTGTTTTGTTTTTGCTTTTTGGGTCACACCCAGTGATGCACAGGGGTTACTCCTGGCTCTTCACTCAGGAATTACCCCTGGAGGTGCTCAGGGGACTATATGGGATGCTGGGAATCAACTAAGGCAAATGCCCTACCCTCTCTGCTATTGTTCCAGGCCGCTCTCTCAAATTATTTTTGATAAAACATTGTTTCCTACTTTGGAAGTCCTGGAATCTTCTGAAGTTATGTTAACCAGGAAAACCCTGAGCAAGACCAAGAATTCAATATTTAAGAGCTAACATCAAGATATTTTTTATTCAAACATAAGAATAAATCTGGAATAGTATTGTGCATCTCTCAGATAGAACTGTGGGCAGAAGTTTCTTTGACCCCTAAAATAGGTAGCCTCCATCTCTCTCTGTCTCTCTGTTTCTGTGTCTCTGTATCTCTGTCTCTGTCTCCATCTCTCTCTCTCTCACTCTCTCTCTCTCTCTCTCTCTCACACACACACACATACACACACAGCCAACCTTGATGACAAACTTGGAACACTTCTTTTTTGATGTATGAATTGATAGTGTAAAAATCTAGAATCACAGATATAAATTTAAAAGCTTGACAACTCGCTGGTCTGGGCTAAAATAAACATCGTACACTTAATCATTTCAGTAAGTTGCTATTCCTGCCTAGGCTTCCCAGAGAAATAGAAACACCATTTTGTTAACTGTTGTATTCAGGAAATATAATTTACGATCATTTCCTGAGGCCAAGAATGGAATTCTTCCTAGCAGAAAGATGGAGTTCTTTAAGAACAATAAAACCCCCAGTCTGAAGCAAAAGAAATGTATAAGATGTAAATAGTAGTAGTCTTCAAGTCTATTAACAACATTCACTAATTACAGATGTTCGGAGGTGTAGGCTAAGGTCAAAGTTGGTCCAAGATACCTCCTGATGTTTGTGTCCCCCCCCCCCCCCCATCACATAACTCTCCCACAGTTAACCTTGACTCTTGTTGACCTAACCTGAGCCCTGCATACTTTATGCTACATCAGAAAAAAGTTTAGGAACCTAAAAAGCAAAGATAAATATGCCTGTATGGTGGGTTATTTTAAGGGCTGCTTTCCTTTGGGGAATTCTGTATTTAAAAAAGCGATGGGGTCAGAATTGTATACAGCACACAGCTTGTGATTCTTCAACACAGTTTATGCAGGAGGCACGGAGAAGAAAAATTGGCAGAAATAGGGTTAGTGTACTACATTCAAAGAACCTGTGTATTTCTGGATAAATTGTGAACCTGTGTATTTCTGACACAATTTCTGGATAAATAAAGAGCCGTGAATATAATCTCAGGGCTAGGATGAAAGAGACGTTACTGGGGCCTGCTCGAGGCAATCGACGAATAACAGGATGATGAAATGAAAATGAAAATGAATTTCTGGATATTGATCTTGAAATGAATTGAACATTTGGCTATTAAGTTGCTTAGATATAAGAGATTTATTAAGTTGCTTGGATGTGAGTGATTTAGAAAGCAATTTAGAAAAATACAGGAAAGGGAAACGTGGAGAATATATCTATGAACATAGTTATAAACAAATGATCTTTTTGATCTGCAGAAGGTTTCTAATGGAAGTATTTTATTTTGGAGAGTGTCAGTGATAGGACCTAGGGCCTTATACATGCAAAGCATTTACTCTGCCCGGAGCTATGTCCCAGCCCCATAGAAATAATGAAAGCATAGTTCAGGGGTTATTATAAAAATACGGAAAAATATGACTATTTTGCGGAAAAATATGACTATTTTGAAAAGAAAACTATGGGGGGGGGGGACATGGAGATGGCTCAAAGAACTTGTGGGCATGTTTTACATGAGGAAGCCCCCTGTTTAATACCCAACACTACATGGTCCCTGAATGATGCCAGATGTTGCCCATCCCCGACTAGACCTCCATCAACACCTTTCTAGTTCCATGTAAATAGAATTGTTATTTTTATTTCATCAATTACATTTTGAAGCTTTCAGTTATATATTTGTATTTAAATTCTTGGTTTAGCTTGAACCCTTAACAGACTGCTGATAGATTTGCAGTATAAAATTCACAGACCCTGTTTTGCATTGCCCTTTTCTATCAAGACAGCTCCTTGCTTTGTGTACCTTTCCCTGTCTAAGTATGTAGGAGGGCCAAAATACTACTGCATGACAACTTACCAGGCCATTTAAATGAAAATAGGTAAACAATCTAGTTTTACCAAGAAGTGTTTCTTTTGCATATATATCTATTTCCATGCTTTGGCTGACATTTTTAATTTTACAATTAAAAGTCTACTACTTAGGGTTAAGACATTAATCCCTATTAAAGAGTAAAAAGAAGAACTATTACAATCTATAAAATCTATCTGTCCATTGAAAAACCAAGTATATTGTGGTATATAAGCTCTTTCAATTACCAAAACACAGGGTAAACGAATTTGTCAGATTCTTTCCTGAAATCAGACTTTGACAATGAAGAGTCAAGTGGTTTCAGAGCTGTGAAAACAGAGGCATCCCCAACAACAGAAGGTGAGAACACCCAAAAAATACCTTTTTTTGGTTCATGCTTCTTATAAATTTTCTTTCTCACCATTTTTCTCTCGAAGAAAGTCTCTGTTATTGTGTTTACATTTTTAGAATTATCATATTCTCAATTCTATCCAAATAGCTTCAGGGTTCTCAATTAAGAAACACTCTAGATCTCCTTTGCATCACTCACAGCTGAAGTGTTTTCTGTTCAGGCTGGACACTGCCGTTACTGTGATCAATATGGAAAGATGTGGAGGTGGCAGTGGGTGGGAGACTGGTACGAACACATCTGCATGGTCACTGTCTGTATGGTCTCAGTATCTAGTTGTCTCTGACTTAACATATATGACTCTTTAAATGTTTTGTTTGTTAGGCCTTGGGAATGCATTCTTACAAGTTAATTAGATGAATTGTGGCTTAACAAAAATGGAAAACATTTTCCTAGCTTCCTTTGGACTTTATTTTTTGTCACAATATTAACAAAAAGCAAACAAACATGATTCTAAGGAATTTATTTTGACAATTAATTGTAAACAGATTTACATATCAAACCAGTGCCACAGTGAGCTGGCCCATGTTTATTGTCTATGAAAATTTTATGAAAACCAAAAAAGTGTCTTGTTTACCAACAGGATTTAGCTCCCTCTGGGAGTACTGGATTATCGTGCCAGACTGGGTACAGGGGCATCCAGGAATCCTCTCAGTGTTCTCTGCTTTAGAGCTCATTTAACAAATGTGGTTCCCATTTATGGCTGTAATTTACAGCCATGCTGTATTTTTTATTTTTGCAAATGTCAAAAATCACGGAATTGAAAAAAGAGACATAGACTTGAAGTTTGCTTGATGGATGGCAAAGCTGGAGCTGAGGTACTTTCACAACCAGAACCATGCACAAGGCCCAAAATTAAAACAATGTGCATTTAACGAAAACCATCAGCAGCAGAAACCAAAGCAACCCCATTTCCCACCTAGACTTCTGGTTATTGTAGAACAAAAGAGTCTTTGTCCTTGCAGGCTGCAGGCCGATGAGTTCCAGTAAAAGTGAGAAGACGAATGACTTAGTAAATTGAACTGGGAAATAGTGAACTGCCTCAGTGATTTTTAAAAATGAGTTTTGTGTTATTGTAGTACCCTGAATAATCACGGATCACCTCATTAAGTGTGATCTCTATAGAAAGAACTTAAAGTATTTTGTCAATGGTGTTATGTGGGGGGAGTTCTAAAGTTCTATATTGTATATAATTTTGTACATCTTATTCTTCCCTTTTTTTCACAGAGCTAGATATTTTTATTGTCTCTTGAAGAGGAATTATTTAGGGGGATCAACAATCCTAATCTTAGATCATTTACATTTGTTTGTTTTTGTTTTGGGGACTCTTAAGCAATTTTTCAGGGTCTTTGGGGCCACTAGCATTGATAATCTGCCAACTGGGTCAGGTGATTCAATAACAGACCCTTCACTATAATGCTACTTGGGCCCCAAGCAAAGCTGAGGCCCCCAGGGCTACAATCAAGAGATTTGGAGGTGTTGTATAGTGGTGAGGACCAAACCTGGGGCTCAGGAATCGAAGTGTACTCCAGCCCTTTAAGCTAACTCCTTGTCCCAGTGGATGATCTTTTAAAGCGTCGCTCGTATGCCACGTTTTCCCAACTTCCCTCAGATTCTGTCTGTAACCTTAACTGTAAATTGGTCCTGTTACTCTGTGTAACGTCTTCATGTCAGAAATAGACTTAAGTTTCAAGGATATTTGAAGAAGAAACATTTTATTCCCTGATACAAAGCTTGTGATCCTCCACCCCTCCGTGTCTTCTTCGCAACCTGAATCTTTCATTTACATAAATTTGCCAACTAAATAACAAATACTTGGAAATTCATGCCTTTCTTAGCATATGAAAATGAAAAACAGCTCTTAGTCCATCATCTAGATAGAAAATATATTTTCCTCCAGCCTCTATAGTAAAATTCTACTAGAACCGTTTTTAAGAGGGCTACATAGGGTGTAGTTTGAGGCCATAAAAGAGAAAAGCTGAGCGATGCATACACCCACCAAGCCCAGGACCGTTGGCTCATCATCTAACCAAATGAGTTTTCATGGAAAAAAAAACAGACCTATTATGCAGTGCCCTTAACTGTGGTTTATTGATAAAAAATTAAATTATGGAGCTGCTAGCTGCATCACCAAATTTAGTCAAAGTACTTGCAAAGAACATTCTTTCTGATTCAGCAGTACTGAATTCCATTGTGCTTTTCCTAATTAAACAAAAACAACCATGGCTCTTGTGGAACAGGGAAACAGAGACACAGAGGGAGAGACAGAGAGAGATAGACAGGGGGCAAGAGGGAGAAAAAGAGAGATAAACCACTGAATCTAAGATCTGCACAAATCTCAAATAACTTTTCAGATAAAGTTATCAAACATTCAACCACGGCTGCCATATCTCTGTAAAGCGCTGTAAATACTCTAATGTCTGAGGGTTTGGAGTATCGGATGATGAAAGGAGTCTGTATTGGGAAGAATAGCCTGACTCTCTCTCTCTCTCTCTCTCTCTCTCTCTCTCTCTCTCTCTCCTTTCTTTCTCTCTCTGTCTGTCTCTGTCTCTGTGTCTGTCTGTCTGTCTGTCTGTCTGTCTGTCTGTCTCTCTCTCTCTCTCTCTCTCTCTCTCTCTCTCTCTCTCTCTCTCTCTCTGTCCTACCCTGAGTTCAGTTCTGGCACTTTCCTTGACTGACAAACATTGGTGGCTCTGGCTTTGATTGAGTTATAGAACTTTTTTATGCTTCTTACATTCAAATCTGTTTCCCCTGGTCTTTCTTTCCTCTCTCTAGTTCTGAGTCCTGTGATGCAGCCTGACAGTGTAGTGGGAAGAATGAAGAGAGCGATGACACTTCTGAAGCTCTGCAGCCTCTCTCACTGGGCTCTGCAGAAAGTGGGTCAGAGACATGTTCTCTCCAATCACCCTTCACATAGGATTTTTCCCCATGAATGCCTATGTGGAAAGACTGAATGCATAGCATTAGTCAAGATACTAACCATTTCTACCACAGTTATATTTTAAATTTAGGTACAATTCACATACATAAAATTCACCAATTTGCCATTTAAAAGTGTCCAAGCCAGTATTTTTAGTCTCTTCACAGCATTGGGCAACCCTCCATGATGTCTATTTCTGTTATAGCTCTGCAGGAGCTCTGGTTGGGCCCCCATTGCTGTTGGAAATTAGGAAGGAAATATAGACCCAAACAAAGCATTTTTTCATTCCAACTCCTGGGAATAAAGACAGCTATGGAGCCATCTCAGAAGCCCCTTGCTGTCTGCCTGCTGTGATCTCAATTGGAAGCATCATCGTGAGCAAGGCCCCCTACAGTGCAGGCAACTAGAGGTGGTGACTGCTTTGGTGTCTGCCTAGTGTGTTTTCTTGTCCTGCACTGGATATGCTTCATTAGCATGTTAAATCTCCACCCCTGGCTGTGATTCTTAGTATTCATAGGAGAGGGTAGTCAGTGAGGGGTCAGCACTGGGGTCTTTCTTGGCACATGCTCTTTTACTTTGGTTGTATATTTCAAGCTCCTGCCTCCAGTAATAGCCTGCCTTGCATTCCTCTGAGGTTTGCTGCCCCAAGACTTGTAATTGAGCCTTTTCCTTCGAGGTAAGCAATACAAAATAACTGGCTTCGTGGGTAAGCTAGAGTGGGGTCTGGAACACAGTCCCTATCCTAATTAATATTCTATTCCTGTGTTCACCCTGAAGTAGCCAGCTTTTGGTCAAGATCTCCAGGCCTTACCTAGCTGTAGTTCTAGAACATTTTTGTTACCCTATTCTCAAGGGACATAAAAATACACTATACTCTCAAAAAAAAAAAAAACAACAGGAAATAATGCTTCTAATGAATTCATTAACAGGAGGGTTTAAATGACTGATAAAGTTTAGTGTTTTGTACTCCTGCCAAATATGTCAATATCTTACTTGGTGAAAAGGAAGTAAAGGATTTGTGAGATCTCAAGCACTGATGAGCACTGTGGGTTAGAAGCATGGGATGTTGCTCCTGTAGCCACATCAAGTCAACACTTTCTACTAAAATAAAGAGTGTAGTCCTTGGCACTAACGTTTTAGAAAAGCCAGTGGCATAACAGTGAAATTTTCTAATCAACATCTGAAGACCTATGGATAGCACTGTAGCACTGTCTTCCTGTTGTTCATCAATTTGCTCAAGCGGGCACCAGTAACATCTCCATTGTGAGACTTGTTGTTACTGCTTTTGGCATATCAAATAAGCCATGGGGAGCTTACCAAGCCCTGCCATGCTGGCGGGATACTCTCGGTAACTTGCTAGGCTCTCCAAAATATATATATATATATATATATATATATATATATATATATGCGATAGCACAGCAGTAGGGCGTTTGCCTTGCATGCAGCCAACATGGCCGACCCGAGTTCGATTCCTCCGCCCCTCTCGGAGAGCCCGGCAAGCTACTGAGAGGATCTCGCCCACACAGCAGAGCCTGGCAAGCCACCCGTGACGTATTCGATATGCCAAACACAGTAACAACAAAATCTCCAATGGAGACATTACTGGGCCCGCTCGAGCAGATATATATATATATATAATATATATTGAAATATAAGGTAAAGGCCCTCCCGTTGATCATCGATTTGCTCGAGCGGGCCCAGAAATATAATATATATTATAGAATACGTCACAGGTAGCTTCCAGGCTTTGCCGTGCGGGTGAGATATTATTGGTAGCTTGCAGGCTCTCCGAGAGGAGCGGAAGAATCGAACCGGGGTGGGCTGGGCCAGGTGCGTGCAAGGCAAATGCCCTACCACTGTGCTATCACTCCAGTCCATATATAAATATATATATGTACATATATATATATATATATATATATATATATTCTGAGATATATATACAGATCCCCAAGCCTGCTCAGATCTGGGCTGAGCATCCTCCACCCAGATCCTCCATATTCCAATAGGCAGGGGTCACACCCTCCAACTGGCCCCCTGGCACCGTGTAATCCCATCAACAGCCAAGACCCAGAGACTGTAAAACCCAGCTCCCAGAAGCGCATGGCTGCATTCGAGGCCTCGCGACATCTTATTATCTCATTCTTACTTTGGACAAACTGGCAGGCTACCCCAAACGTAATGTGCCCACACAGCAGAGTCCGGCAAACTCCCCATGGCATACCCAATATGCCAAATACCAGTAACAATGATGGGTCTCATTCTCCTAACCCTGAAAGAGCCTTGAATATGGCACTTTTTAAAAAAATTCTCAGAGCTAGGACGAAGGAGACATTACTGGGGCCTGCTCGAGGCAATCAACGAACAACAGGATGGTCGTCGTGATATATACAGAATATATATCTCAGAATATATATGGTATATATATTCTGAAAACCAAACAAAAGATCTCCAATACTGATGCAATAAACACTATAAATCCTTGACTGAGAGAAATTAAAGAAGATAAAAATAAATGAAGATAGATATCATCCCTATCAATATTGTTAAGATTGTTCCTAAAATGACCTATAGAATCAGTACAATCCTAGTAGACTGTTTTTGATAGAAATTAAATTGTATCACTTGTATCACTTGTCATCCTGTTGATCTTCGATTTGCTCGAGTGGGCACCAGTAACGTCTCCATTTGTCCCTGTCATGTGCTAGTGTAGCCCAATGTCATTTGCTCTCTCCAGGAACACGAAGAGCCTCAAACTGTGTCTTCAGGGTTTTGACAAAGAAGTCTGACCATCTTATAGGTGGGCAACCATGCATTCTTTTGATGTCCCGTGGAATCTATTCGATAACAGCTCTTCTAGTCCAGCGGTCATCTCTAAATCGCATTACGTGTCTGGCCCATCTGATTTTCGACAACTTGGCAAACGAGACAGAGTCCCTGATTCTTGATTGTCAACGGAGGTCAGAACTCTGGATTCCTTCTCTCACTTGAGTGAAATGTGATATTCCAAGCATAGTTCTTTCGATTCTTCTTCTCCAAAGAGAAATCAAATTGATTCTAAAATTCATATAAAAGTACAAAAGACCTAGAATAACCAAAACAACTTAAAGCAACAACAAATTTGGGCACTAATGCTACCTGATTTTTTTGATTTACATAATATGAAGATTTTGACAAGAGTTTAACAATGGCTCAATAGAATAGAATAGAGTCCAGAAATAGACCCATTCACATGAACTGGCTTTTAACAAAGACAATTCAGTGGATAAAGGGGTATTTTTTTTCAACAAAAAGTGCTAAAATGATTAGAAATCCATATGTAAAGATATGAGCCTCGATCCCCGTTTGTACAGTATTCAAAGTTAACTCAAGTGGATCATAGACTTAAAGGTAAAACTTACAAACATAAAACTTTGTAAACATTGTAATCCGGGCCCCTGTACAGTGTCAGTAACTGTAGCACTGTCCTCCTGTTGTTCATGAATTTGCTAGAGTGGGCCCAGTAACGTCTCCATTGTGAGACTTATTATTACTGAGCTTGGCATATCAAATACATCATGAGCCTTGCCAGGCTTTTTGTGTGGGCAAAATACTCTTGGTAGCTTGCCGGGAATTGAACCCAGCTCGGCCAGCTGGCCATACAAGACAAACGCCCTACCATTGTGCTATCACTCCAGCCCACAGTGTCAACATACTGAGTTTTTTGTAAGAGAACTCGGAATAATCTGTGAACTAGGCTTAAGAGTTCTTAGTTAGTACGCCAAAGATAATCAGTTTAATAAGATGTTAGCTTAAACCTTATAAAAGTTAAAACATGCCCTTCAAAGACTATTAAGAGAATGAAAAGCAAGACACAAAATTGAAAAAAAGACTTGAAATTGTATAAGATCTTATAATATGCATATGTTATAAAAGATTTATACAAAAATGTACATAACTTCCAAACTAAATTAAAAGAAAACAATGACCTAAATTCAAAGATATATAAAATTTATGACTAGATGATATCACCAGGAGCATTTAAAGAAAGGATCATTATCACAATCAATGTCAAGACAACAAACACGCAGCCTTGTGGTAACATTGTCTGGAACAGCTACACCAAAAAACAGTAACAAGGAGCTCTGACTTTAGTAGTTTCCACCCCGTCTATTGTTTCACATAGAGGTCCTCAACCTTCCCAAAGAAGAACTAAACAATAATCACATGGTAAAATGCTCAAAATCAGGTTGAAAATGGGCACTGGTGGAGGGATGGGTATTTGATCATTGTATAATCGAAACCCAAGCACAAAAATTTGTAAGTCTACAACTGTACCTCATGGTGTTTCACTAATAAAAATTAATTTTAAAAAATAATAATAATAAAATGCTCAAAATCATTAGGAAAGTGCAAATTTAGACCATAATGAAATACTACTGCATGCCTACAAAAATAGCAAAAATTAATAGAACTGGTCATACCAAATGTTGACAGGATGTTGAAGAACTGAGACTGTCATGCTTTACTGATGAGAATGTAATCTGGGACAGCCATTTTAGGAAATAGTTTGTCAGTTTCTTTAAACTAAATAAATGCTTAATAGATATTTGCATGCCCGTGTTTATAACAGCACTGTTCACATAGTCAAGAGATAGAAGCAGCCCAGATGTCCATAGAGAGATGAATGTAGAAGCCAAGTATAGCATATACAAGTGAAAGGATATGCTTCAGCATGATAAAGGGAGGAAAACTTTCCTCCTGTTGCAGCATGAATGAAACTTGAAGACAGTGTGCTGAGTGAAGTAAACCAATAACCTGAAGAAGCATATTTTATGATTCTAGATTGAGGTATCTAACGTATTCCAAATCAGAGAAACAGAAACACGGGCAGGTATGATGGGGAAAGGGATGCACTATTGCATAGTGAACATAGAACTTCCTATTTGCAAGATGGAGAAGTTTTGTTTTACAGCGATGTGATTATTCTTAACAGTACTAAACAGAGCACTTTAAAATGGTTGAGAGGACAAATTTATATCTTCTGTATTTTCTACCACAAGAAAAAAAAGTTAAATATAAACTTATATAATAAAATCAGCACTTCTGGGTATTTGTGAAAAATGAGAGCAAATGTGCAAGCAAAGATTTGTATGCAGAAGTTCATTACCTTCCTATTTGCAATAGAAATTAGAAACAGCCCAATGCTTATAAATAGATGAATGGATAAACAAATTGTGGTATAAATATAAAGGTTTATTTTTGGTCCCTCAATTGTGCTCCACTGATTTATAAAACTGTCATTTAACACTGTTTTGACTTCCATAGCTTTGTACTAAATTTTTAATTAGTGGCTCCTCTAACTTTGTTTTTCGTTGTCCAACATTGCTACCATTTTAAAACAGCATCAGTGTATCTCTAAAAACTGAAATCCAATAGGCTTTCCCAAGAACCAATAAAATATTAAGCATGCCATTTGATATTTTATCATTTTACCAATACAAGATTTTATTTTTATTTTATGTTCTACCAAAATAAAGCATGACAATATCCCAAACTCCAGATAATCCCTTTCCAGTTTTATATAGAGCTTTTTTGGCTTGACTTTTAGATTACCTGTTGACATAATCAAATTCTTTTCATTTTCTGTTAAACACCTTGCCTTTTTTGTTGTTTGGTTTTTGTTTGTTTGTCTGCTTTATGGCCTTCACCCAGCAGTGCTCAGGGCTCTATACTCAGGGATCACAGCTGGCAGAGTCAGAGGAGCATATGTGGTGCTGAAGATTGAACCTAGTGGTCAGCTGTGTGCAAGGCAGGTGCCCTACCTGTCTCCTATCATTCTTGCCCCCATCTAGCCTTGTATTTTTAGTCACCTGTGGGTTTCCCTCAGTATATCCCACCACAATAGGTTAAGAAAGAAAATGTAAATTTATGACTTTACATTTGACTCAGAAACGGCCAGTATTTTTAATTTGCTATTCTTTTTCCTTTTTTAGGTATTAGGTTTACTCTAATGTAATGTAATATAATGTTAATGGTAGGGTTTCGTGCATAGCACATACCAGCACCACATCTTCCATCAAACTCTCCTTTTCCCTCTGCCATTATCCCAGTGTCCTTCTTACCCTAATCTCCCTCTTCCATCCCCTGTGGTAAGCTTCCTACTGAAGACCAGTTCTCAGTTTCTGTTGCTTTGAGGCATTTGTTATTTTTTCTTGTTCTTGCTTTCATTTCAGACTCCAAAGATAAGGATAAATCATGAAAAGTTATATTAAATCCAGCTCAGATACTGTTAAGTAACTGAAGAATAGACTGAGAATGTCTGACTAATGTGTGTGACTTCTGGCCACGTACATAGGCTTGCTTTGTCTCCTTTGAACAGCCTCTTAACTGCATGGGGGCCTTGAAAGTCACTGAGCTGCAAAGGGGAATGATTAGACAAAGGGATCTGGACTCATGAAGACCTTCTCTTTATAATGCCCTCGATCTTCTCTTGTCCATCTGGTCACAGTGTCCTTATTGTCTGTTCCATTTTGTAGACACGGCAACACAAGACAAAGAAGTGTGTTTGTCCAAAAGGCTGATGCAGCAGAGAGACAAGCCCAGAGAGGAAAGCTGAAGGGATCTACAAGGACAGAAAATTAGCCCTTGTGAAGCAAATCTCCACCCCTGTTGGGCTCCAAACCAAGCCTGGAGGCAATTTTGCAGGACTGGGAGCACTGTTGTTGGCTAGAGGTCACCAAAAATAGAAGATTCAAGAAAGCTAATGCATAAGGAGCGATGAAGTCCAAAAATCTTTTAAAAGAAGGCAAAAAAAAAAAGGCCATTATCATAATCAGTGTTGTGAGAACACACCCACACTCAGCTTGTGTGTTCTCTTGTCTGGAACAGCTGCAGCAGGAACAGCATCAGCAAGTAGCTTTGGTTTTCAGAGTTTCCACCCAGTTCACTCTTTCACCTAAAGGTCCCCAGTCTTCTCAAACCTGATTGCAGCATCTCATATTAATTTGTACTCAGCTTTAAGCAGGAGACCTGGAGTCCAGGACATTAGCTGACAGCCTCATTTAAGGAAGACTTACTCAGAACACTCTGAAATACGAGGTACTTTCCTTCCCTGGAGTGGTTTTTCTGCTGTTTTTCGGTAATCATACTACCACATCATCTACTGACCCTAAACTCAATTTAGGATGAAAGTCATCTTTATTCTGGATCAGTTGACATGGAGCAAACCCAGCTATTTCCTATTTCAGGCCTTATGTTTCCTCAATCAAGAGGTTGGTTTAAGACTGTTGGGAAGTTCTTTGAACTTCACAAACTTCGTGACATTTGGATGCATCTAACGTCTCACATATAGCACCAATACTGCCTGATTACTCAAACTCTGAACTTCTGACCAGTTCATATGTTCTCTTCAAGACCTATTCACCGTGATCCCTATTCTTTCAGTGTCTTTGTCAGATTATTTCAGTTACTTACCATATGCTCTTATCTATCCTTAGGTGCATCATATGGGCTAACCCAATAAAAAACATATCAATATTTATTGATTCTTATCAATATATATTGATGTTTCTTATTGGGTTGGACCCTATGTCTCAAATACATAACTCAAAAAAGTATTGATTTTTTGAGTTATGTCTTTGAAAACCATTTTCCTATGTTATGATTGCAGAGTTTGACTGAGTGAATAAATGTGATTTTAAAATATTTAGAAAAGTGTATCTGGAGGGATAGTATACTGGGTAGGGTGTTTGCCTTGCAGCTGACCCAGGTTCGATTCCCAGCATCCCATATGGTCCCCCAAGCCAGGAATAACCCCTGGTGTGACCCAAAAAGCAAAAAAAAAATTAGAAAAATCCAAATAAATTTACTTCAGTATTTGTCAAAGGGGCAGAGCAATAGCACAGCGGTAGGGCATTTGCCTTGCACATGGCCCACGCTGCTGACCCGAGTTCGATTCCTCCACCCCTCTCAGAGAGCCCGGCAAGCTACCGAGAGTTCTCGCCGGGGCGGCAAAACCTGGCAAGCTACGTATTCAATATGCCAAACGCAGTAACAAGGTTCATGATGGAGACGTTACTGGGCCCGCTCGAGAAAATCGATGAACAAGGGGACGGCAGTGACAGTGACAGTGATTTGTCAAAGATTTTCAGAATATTAAATTGCAAAATTCACTGATGGCCTTTCAGAAATATTCTAATGTGAGTTAAGAATGCCAGACATACAGATATGCAAAGGAATGGGAAAGTACTTAAAAAGGATTTGCTGTGAGTGAAGTGTAGAATTCTGTAATGCTGATTCACTTCTGGTCTAAGACAGAGCATTGCAGACTACAGCTGGAATGTGGTCTCTAGTGATTTACTTCTGTAAAATACCAAATTTAAGAAATTACAAGTGTAAGGTGAGAACAACATGATTGCGGGGATGAGGAGAAGAAGAACATGAAATGTTCTATATGTCTATATTTGAGTATTCCACTGTTCCTTATTTCATTCATTTGGTTGAATATTTCTAAGAGGTTTTCCTATACCAGACTCTGCAAGTAGAAATTCCTCCATTCATTGATGAAACATTCTAATGGAAGTAGAAATTATTACCATGGATAAATAAGTAATATTGTGTGGTAAGAGTACTATGAAGGAAATACAGCTCTGATATGCGGCAGGGAATGTTGGGAGCATTGTTATTCTCAGTAAGGCTGTCAGTGTCGGCCTGACTAAGAAGGTGAGAGTAAAGTAAATTCCCAAATCACATGCATAAGAATATGGGGACAAAATTACCAAAGGAAATAACAAGTGATGGCTCTAAGGCAGGAGGAATGGATCAGCACTGAGACCCTATGGCAGGGTTCAGGGAATCAAGGGGGATCCCAAGAATAGATGAAAACAGAGAAATAATAAATAACTCATTTGTATAAATCCTAAAAGCTTTGCAAATGCATGTGGAATATTTTACCTAGTGATGTTTTAAAAGCAACACTAGCATCCATTCCACGCGAAATCATGAGATTTATTACTCTGATAGACTCAGGTAATCAGTAATGTTTACAAGCTCCCACAGGTAGTTTTAATGGCAGCCACAGAAGAAAGAAAGAATGAGTTGGCCAAAATCCATAACTTCATCTATCCACTAGGATGCCCAAGTGCGGAGATGTTAAATTGAGATAAGAGTTGTGGTGAAGTTGATGAAGTGGGCGGTAGAGGGTGAGGGAACCATTTAAGTTGTTCATTAGGATGAAGGAGCTATATCTCAAAGAACACTTCCTGATTTTCCACAAAGCCTTGAGAGATAGGAAGAAACACCATTCAACAGAGCTGCCATTTCAATGGCATTAATGGGACACATAAAAATCAAAAGAAATAGGTCTTTTAACTTCTCTGGGTAGATACAGACTAATTTGCAAGCTTTACGTTTTTTTTTTTTATTTTTGGCTTTTTGGGTCGCACCCAGCAATGCTCAGGGACTACTCCTGGCTCTGTACTCAGAAATTATTCCTTGCAGGGATTGGGGGTCCATATGAGATGTCTGGGATTGAACCCCAGTCGGGCACGTGCAAGGCAAACACCCTACACATCGTAATAACCCTCACTCTAGCCCTTATTTGCAGTTTTTATACATGGAACTACTCTATTGGGCATTAAATTTAAGAGACCCCATTTAAACTGGGATCTTTCAGAAAGTGTGCTAATGAATTTATTCCACCGTGGCTTCATGGATTTTATAGACAAAGCTAAGATCCTTTAGGATAGTAGAACTATCATAAAAATGTTTTATTCTGTGCCCTGCCACAGGGGCAGAGTGGGATGGGGGGGATAGGGGTTGGGAGGGATACTGGGATTAGTGGTGGTGGAGAATGGGTACTGGTGGAGGGATGGGTGTTCCATTATTGTATAACTGAAACCCAAGCACAAAAAATTGTAAGTCTACAACTGTACCTCATGGTGTTTCACTAGTAAAAATTTAAAAAAATAATAATAATAAATTTTAAAAATTTTTAAAAATTAAAAAATGTTTCATTCTGAATAGTTACCTTAATTTGGTGACAAAAGGGAAAATGTTATGTGAAACAAAGAAAAAATGCACGATTTGACTGTCATGTTGTTATGTTATGTTATGTTATGATTACTACAGGAATAAATGACCATTATTACACACTTTTCTCTTTTCTGAGGGACATTGAACAAATCTTCTACCATTACAACCATCATTACAGCCTCTTAAGAGAACTTTTTACAGACTTTAATCATGTCTGAGACCAGTGTGATTGATGCTATGTGTCCATTGCCCCATATCAAATATTATTTGTTTATTTTGAGCCTTTGTATTTTGTATTCTAGTCGTCGCATGATGTTCTCGAGGGTGGCACTGAAGAGTTTTGGTGAAATGGTATCACCCTGCTGAACCCCTCTCTTGATATGGATGATTACTTCTTTGTAGAATGGTGAGATCTTGGTAGTGAATCCGCAATAGAGCTCACGAAGGATCCTGATGTATTGAGTTTGTACGCCCTGATTGGCTAGGGCTTCCATGACCGCTTCCGTCTCAACAGAATCAAAGGCCTTCTTTAAATCAATGAACGTTAGACAGAGCGGCATCTTGAACTCCCGAGATACCTCAATGAGCTTGGTTATTGTGTGGATATGGTCGATGGTACTGAATCCTTTTCGGAATCCAGCTTGTTCACATGGTTGTCCTTCATCTAGTGTTCTGCTAATCCTATTCAGGATGACTCGAGTGAATAGTTTGTAGATGACAGACAATAGGCAGATTGGGCGATAGTTGCCAATGTCGTGGATGTCTCCTTTCTTGTATAGTAGTACAGTCTTGCTGGTTTTCCATTGGGATGGAACCTTGCATTCAGACAGGTAGTGTGTGAAGAGTCGAGCTAATGTATTGATGAGTACTGATGGTAAGTTCTTCAGGTGTTCAGGTCTGATCTTGTCTGGGCCAGGTGCTTTTTGTTTCTTTACCGACGAGATGGCATGTTGGATTTCGGAAGGGAGAACATTGGGAACGACATATCCATCATGTGGTATGTGGTATGTGGGCAAGTGGATGTGGCTATTAAAGAGATCTGAGTAGAATTCATGAATAATCTTCTCCATTGCCCTTCTGGAAGATGTGATAGATCCATCATGATGTCGGAGGGCAGTCATCTTGGTTTTGTAGTTGGTAAAGGACAGGCGGGCATTACAAATGTTTTTCCCAGCTTCTGCTGCATCTACCAGTACTGCTGCTCTCCTGTTTTTGAGGTCATCCTTGATGGCTTTTCTGCACTGTTTTGCCAGTTCGGACGTTTGCTTGTGGTTGCCTGAGGCACGTGCCACGCCACGTTGGTGAATAAGTTCAAGAGTGTTCGAAGAAAGACGGTTTTTTTGTGGTTATCTCTCTCTTGGCATTCTTTGCACAATCATGGAGGTGCTGAATCATTCGATCGTATTCCTCATCAATGTTGTCAATGACGGCATCTTCCCATGTTGCTGCAACAGAGCCAAAGAGTTCCCAGTTGGTGGTTGTTCTGGGAGTCTTCTTCTTAAACCTTGCATTCTTTTCTCCTCGTTCTGTGAGGTAGAATTTTGCACGAAGAAGACGGTGGTCTGATCCCGTTTGGAATTTTGGGACAACAGCAACATCGGTTAGGCAAAACCGCCGATTGAATATGATGTGGTCTATTTCATTGTGGAACCGTCCATCGGGAGACTCCCATGTCCAACGTTTAGATTCAGCCTTTTGGAATTGTGAGTTACCATGGAAGGTTTTGGTTGACATGATGAACTCAGACAGTCTGTCACCTTGTTCGTTCCATTCCAGGCCATGGGTTCCGATGTGGAGTTCATCGACTGATCTTCTTGGTCCTATCTTGGCATTAAAATCACCGACAATGATCTTGTAGAAGGTGTGATCTTCTTTATAGAATTTCTCCAGCTCCATGTAGAATTTCTCAGTTTCTTTTTCACCATAACTGGATGTTGGTGCGTAGACAACAAAGATAGAAACTGCCGGTAGTGAGCCACATTTATTCAAGTGTAATCGTCCGATTCGGGTTGTTAGGCATTCAAATGAATCAATGCTTGTGACTAAGTTTGTGTTGACAAGGATACCGACACCACCGACGCCTCTTTTATCACATGTTCCAAGGAACAGTTCTTCTCCAGTGTCGAAAATAGCATGATGGGATTGATGTCTTCTCGTTTCGGTCAGACCAATGATGTCGTACTTGATCTTTCGTGCTTGTACCATAAGGTCTTCAATGGATGCAGCAGATGCCAGCGTACGAGCATTAAAAGTACAGACAATCATTTTTGTTTTTCTGCGTTTTGGCAGCCCATGTCTGCCTTGGTGTTTTATCAGCTTCTCCTTCCATATCCTTCTCGACTCTGCATAATCAGGGCTAGGGGAATGAGATCCATTTATTACTGGATTTGGCATATCAATTTGGTCTATTTGGCATAGATCACGGATAGCTTGCCAGGCTCTGCCGTGTGGGTTGGATATTTAAGGATATTTAAGGTATCCTGAAAATTATTAAATAAATAGTCGTGCGGCTTGTTGTGATAATCTTTGGATCCTGGCCTTTGTTGGGGTTACACGGCAGTTGGAGGGTGTAACTGTTTAGCTACTGACAGGTCCAGTCCCAAACCGTGCAGGCTTAGAGATCTCAGTCCCGGGTCCCACACACCTGGGTTCCTCTGCCAGTTCGGTTATGTCTGAGGCTTATCCAAGTGTGTGGAGAGTGGCTCCAGTAAGGCCTTGGTTGGGGCCTGGAAGTCTTCAGCTGTTGGGCCCTGGCGAGGATAGTCAGACACAGGGTAGGAGACTCTGCCTTGTGCTCTCCCGGGAGCTTGTTGTGATAATCTTTGGATCCTGGCCTTTGTTGGGGTTACACGGCAGTTGGAGGGTGTAACTGTTTAGCTACTGACAGGTCCAGTCCCAAACCGTGCAAGCTTAGAGATCTCAGTCCCGGGTCCCACACACCTGGGTTCCTCTGCCAGTTCGGTTATGTCTGAGGCTTATCCAAGTGTGTGGAGAGTGGCTCCAGTAAGGCCTTGGTTGGGGCCTGGAAGTCTTCAGCTGTTGGGCCCTGGCGAGGATAGTCAGACACAGGGTAGGAGACTCTGCCTTGTGCTCTCCCGGGAGCTTGTTGTGATAATCTTTGGATCCTGGCCTTTGTTGGGGTTACACGGCAGTTGGAGAGTGTAACTGTTTAGCTACTGACAGGTCCAGTCCCAAACCGTGCAGGCTTAGAGATCTCAGTCCCGGGTCCCACACACCTGGGTTCCTCTGCCAGTTCGGTTATGTCTGAGGCTTATCCAAGTGTGTGGAGAGTGGCTCCAGTAAGGCCTTGGTTGGGGCCTGGAAGTCTTCAGCTGTTGGGCCCTGGCGAGGATAGTCAGACACAGGGTAGGAGACTTTGCCTTGTGCTCTCCCGGGAGCTTGTTGTGATAATCTTTGGATCCTGGCCTTTGACTAGAATGGGAAAACATGGGAGTGAAAATAGATGGTCGGCAACTACACCACCTCCGCTTTGCTGATGACATCGTTCTAATAACACCAAACATCAGCCAAGCGGCACAAATGCTTGCGGACTTTGACCGTGAGTGTGGAAAGGTTGGACTACAGCTGAATCTTACGAAGACAATGTTTATGAGAAACAGCCTTGTTCCTGACGCTCCATTCGCTCTCAACGGAACCACCATCTCCGAATGCAACAGTTATATATACTTAGGTCGAGAAATCAACATGATGAATGACCTGGCACCTGAGTTACGCAGGAGGAAGAGAGCGGCTTGGAATGCCTTCAAGAGCATTGAAGAAATAACTAAAAGGACAAAGAACCTCCAACTACAAGCACATCTCTTTGATTCCACTATTCTTCCTGCATTAACATATGCCTCAGAGACCTGGACCCTACGAAAACAGGATGAGAACACTATTCGGGTCTCTCAAAGAGGAATCGAAAGAACTATGCTTGGAATATCACGATTCACTCAAATGAGAGATAGAATCCGGAGTTCTGATCTTCGTCAACGCTCAAGAATCAGAGACGCTGTCTCATTTGCCAAGACATCAAAAATCAGATGGGCTGGACATGTAATGAGGTTTACAGACAACCGCTGGACTAGAGCCATTACTGATTGGATTCCACGAGACATCAAAAGATCACGTGGACGCCCACCTATAAGATGGTCAGACTTCTTCGTCAAGACCCTAAATGATCGGTTTGAGGCTCTACATGTTCCTAAAACGAACAGATACCATTGGGCTACGCTAGCACGCAACCGGGATGAATGGAGACGTTACTGGCACCTGCTCGAATAAATCGATGAATAACGGGGATTAAGTGATTAAGTGAAGTATTTTGTATTATTAATGGTTTGGAAGAATGAATAGATAAGTGGATAAATAGAGTTTCTGTACACAAACACTTGAGGTTTTTAAAAGGATTTTTTACACTATATGTTTATCTCTTTTATTAATTATAAAAATGGTCCTTTCCAGGAAATAGTTGACTCACATGCCTTATGGTAGTCACAGAAATAAAAATTATAATGACCTTAAATCTTTACATCATATTTTGTCCTTACTTCAACTACATATAATATCAGGGAATAGGACAGAGTAAGAGAAAAAAACTGTCAAAATGGTGTGAATTTAGGGTAAATTTTCCAATACAAACATACTTTGATTTCCTTCTACTCTCTGAAATGAACTATTTGAAACAAATCATTCTGTTGTAACACTTTTTGTTTTATCAAGTCAAAGAGAAGAGATTTATTTTCATATTGAGGCAGAAATGTGGAGCCATAAACAAGCTTTAGAAATGATCAGTAGATGCTGGTGAGAATGCCGACTGGTTCAACCCTTTCGGAAAACAGTATGGACGATTCTCAAAAAATTAGAAATTGAGTTCCCATTTGACCCAGCAATACCACTCCTGGGAATATATCCCAGAGAGGCAAAAAAGTATAGTCGAAGTGACATCTACACTTCTTTGTTCATTCCAGCACTCTTTACAATAGCCAGAATCTGGAAATAACCTGAGTGCCCGAGAACAGATGACTGGTTAAAGAAACTTTGGTACATCTACACAATGGAGTACTATGTAGCTGTTAGAAAAGATGAAGTCATGAAATTTACATACAAGTGTACTACATGGAAAGTATCATGTTAAGTGAAATGAGTCAGAAAGAGAGGGATAGACATAGGAAGATTGCATTCATCTGGGGAACATAAAGTAACAAAATAGGAGACTAACATCCAAGAATGGCCGAGATTAGTACCAGGAAGTTAACTCCATGACTTGGAGGCCAGCCACACATGCTAGGGGAGCTCAGATAGAGAAGGGAGCACCAAATAAAGGGTGTTGGGAGAATCGTCCCAGGATGGGAGAAGCATGCTGAAAGTAGACTATAGACCAAACATGATTGCCACTTAATGCCTCTTTTGCAAACCACAACACCCAAAAGGAGAGAGAGAACAAAAGGGAATACCCTGCCACAGAGGCAGGGTGGGATGGGGGGGATGGGGGACCCGATGTGGTGGAGGATGGGAGCTGGTGGAGAAATGGGTATTTGATCATTGTATAATTGAAACCCAAGCACAAAATCTGTAAGTCTACAACTGTACCTCAAGGTGTCTCACTAATAAAAAAAAAATGCTCAGTGGAGCCATAGCACAGCGAGTAGGGTGTTTGCCTTTCACGAGGCTGACCTGAGTTAGATTTCCGCCCCTCTCGGACAGCCCGGAAGTTACCTAGAGTTTCTTGCCTGCAGGCCAAAAGCCTGGGAAGCTACCCGTGAAGTATTTGATATGCCAAACATAGTAACAAGTCTCACGATGTTACCGGGCTTGCTCGAGCAAATCAATGAACAACCAGAGGGCAGTGACAGTTACAGTGACAAAATATCACTAATTCCACTTCTCTGGACACATTTTTTCCAATAGTACACTTACACACGTATCTTATATAGCTAGTATACTTTAAAAATTTTTTAAATTAAGATAACATTGATTTATAAGAATGTAAATGCTGGGCTGCAGAGATAGTACAGTGGGTAGAGCGTTTGCCTTGCATGCGGCCGACCCGGGTTCGATTCCCAGCATCCCATATGATCCCCTGAGCACCGCCAGGAGTAACTCCTGAGTGCAGAGCCAGGAGTAACCTCTGTGCATTGCAGGGTGCGATCCAAAAAGCAAAAAAAAAAAAAACGTAAATGCTTCTATATTTAGGGATACAACTTTAACACACCCATCACTAAGTGCCAATATTCCTCCCTACGATCATTAAACCTTCTTATGTCACACCCCACACCTTGATAACATCAATTCTGTGATGGAATCTAAATATTTTAATAGGGTATTTTCTGTTCTCTTGTTTTGTTTCTATATATATGTTATATATTCTACATATGTTATATACATAATATATAGAATATATGCTATATATTCTATATAGGTCTTATATGTGTGTATATATATACATATATATATACATATGAGATTATATGGGTGTCTCCTGCCTTATTCCACTTAGCTTGTTCCTCTCCAGTTCCATCCATGGTGAAACAAAAGGCAAATGTTTATCTTTCCTTATAGCTTGAGTAGTATTCCATTGTGTGTGTATATTGTATGTTTATTCATCTTCTCATCTGTTGTTGGGTATCTGCATTGAATATTGATGTGCATATATTATGAAATTAGTGCTCTTGTATTCTTTGGATTGGTGTGTAAATATGTAATTATGACAGTACAATCATTCTATTTTTAAGTTTTTGAGAACTCTCAGTGCTGTTCCCATAAAGGATGGATCAGTTTACGTTCTCACCAACAGTATAGGTTTCTTTTTCCTTCACAACCCCATCAGCTCTTCTTGTTTCTAGTCTATTTGATATAGGCAATTCTTACAGATTTGAATAATGTCTCATTGTCATTTTGATTTTCATTTCCTTGATAATATGTGATAAGAAACATTGTTTATGTGCCTGTTTACCATTTTGTATCGTGTTTTGGCAAAGTTTCTGTTCAACTCTTCTCCCCATTTTAGTGGAGGTGGGTTTCAGGGCCACACCCAGAAGTTCTCAGGGCTTACTCTAGGCTCTGTGCTCAGGGATTACTCCTGGTAAGGCTTAGGAAACCATATTAAGTGCCAGGATAAAACCTAGGGTAGCTCCATGAGTTCTTTGATATTATCCCTCTCTCAGATGTATGATGGGGAGATACTCTCTCTCATTCCGAAGGGTGTATTTTTTTTTACTTCTTTTATTTTATTTTATTTTTTTTATCATTTTTTTTATTAGTGAAACACCATGAAGTACACTTATAGACTTATAAATTTTTGTGCTTGGGTTTCAGTTATACAATGGTCAAGTACCCATCCCTCCACCAGTGCCCATCCTCCCCCACCACGGGTCCTACCATACCTCCCACCCCCCATCCCCCCCCCCCCCCCGTCCCACCCTGCCGCTGTGGCAGGGCATTCCTCCCTGTTCTCTCTCTCTTCTTTTGGGTACTGTGTTTTGCCAGAGAGGCATTGAGTGGCAATCATGTTTGGTCTATAGACCACTTTTAGCATGTCTCTCCCACCCTGGGAGGGTCTTCACAACACCCTTTATTTGGTGCTCTCTTCTCTATCTGAGCTTCCTTCTCACCTAGCACATGTGGCTGGCCTTCAAGTCATGGAGCAAAATTCCTGGTACTAATCTGAGCCCTTCCTGGGTGTTAGTCTCCCGTTTTGTTGCTTTATGTTCCCCAGATGAATGCAATCTTTCTGTGTCTATCCCGCTCTTTCTGACTCATTTCGCTTAACATGATACTTTCCATGTAGTACCACTTGTATGTAAATTTCATAACTTCATCTTTTCTAACAGCTACATAGTACTCCATTGTGTAAATGTACCAAAGCTTCTTTAACCAGTCATCTGTTCTCGGGCACTCAGGTTTTTTCCAGATTCTGGCTATTGTAAAAAGTGCTGCAATGAACAAACAATTGCAGATGTCACCCGAAGGGTGTATTTTTTGCTGTAGTTTCTTCCACCATAAAATTTTTTAAAACATATAATCTTTGTTTATTTTTGCCTTTGTTTCATTTGCTAATAGAATTAAGTTCCCTGAGGCTAATGTCATGAAATGTTTTACCTATGTTTTCTGCAGTATATTTTTGGTTTCAAGTTAAATGTCCAAGTTTTTATTTTAAGCTTAGTTTTGTACATGGTGTGAAGTGTAGTGGTCCAGTTTTGTTCTTTTATGCATATTTTATGTATATTTTATGTATATTTCATTCTTTTATGCAAGTGTATATCCAGTTTTCCCAGCACCATTTGTTCAAAATATTTTTCTTTCTCTATTATATATAAAAGTGTATTTCTAGGCTTTCTAGTTTTTTCCATTGACCTGTGTGTTTGCCTTTATTCTAATACTACACTGTTTTGATTACTATAGTGGTGATGTTCAAAGTCAGAGAATGTAATCCATCCCATCTTTAAGGAATCTTTGTATATACTTGGTGCAAGTTTTTACTTCAAATTAGTTACCTTGACATAAGAATGGGATTATTGATGAATCTGCATCACTGGAAAATATTTGCAAAATGTCTGCTTTGGATGTAGCAGAAAGAGAAAAAGACATTTTCCTTTTATTTTTATTGAGGGGAGAGATTTGTCTTAGGTTCTCACATAACAACTAGGCAGAGTTCTTTGTTTGGCAATTAGAGATTAAAGTATGGGATTGAGAAATGAAAATAATGACTTTGGGAATTGTCGAAACAATAAACAAAGAAGCTGAGAGACTGGAGAGATAGTATAGTGGTTAAGGTGCATGTCTTGAAAGTGACTAACAGCAGTTTGGTCCCCTGTAATATCAGGTATGTTCTTTGAGGCCCCTGAGATCTCTGGGGTGGTTGCCAGCAACACCAGTCCTGCACAGCACTCTGATCCTCACATTGAAACTGCTTAGAATGACCAGGAATGACCCTTTTCTCCCTGAACGCCACTTGGGACTTCCTTTTCCTTCCAAAAAATGAAGCTGACGTTAAAGAGGAGCCTCAGAGTATGGCTTTTAAATCAGGTTTTCTTAATCTGGTACGACTAACATTTCAGGATCAATAATTCTTGAGTTGGGGGAGCTATCCTGTATATTCACTTATGGATAATTTAGTCACCTCCTGGGTACTACACTATAGTATATCCCCCCTCAGTTGAGAAACTAATGATGTCTCAAGATTTTCAAAAGTCATCTGGGGACCTGGAGAGATAGTACAGGGATTGAGACATCTGTCTTGTATGCAGAGTCCCTCCAAGTGTAATCCCTGAGCAGTGCAGGGTGTGCCCCTCTTGGGGCGGGGATGGAGAGCAAAACGGGTCTTGTCGAGAGCCCCAAGAATAGTATAAGGATGGAGAGGAAAGGTTAGGCAAATTTTATATATCCCAAAGCTTAATGTCTGAATATAGTAATTGCAAGTAATTATAGCAGCGGTATGTATGTGAGATACTTTTGAAAACAGTAGAGTTAAGTAATGGGACTTGTTTTGAATAGCCAAGATTTCAAAACCTATATATGAAAGAGGTTAAATTGTTGGTTTTATTGAGATGCCTTCTTACAATATGAGTGCTTTAGGGTTTTTTATTTATTTATTTATTTATTTATTATTTTTTTTTATTAGTGAAAAACTATGAGGTACATTAGGTAAAGGTAAAGGCCCTCCCGTTGATCGTCGATTTGCTCGAGCGGGCCCAGTAACGTCTCCATTGGAGACTTTATTGTTACTGTGTCTGGCATATCAAATACTCTCGGTAGCTTGCCGGGCTCTCCGAGAGGGGCGGAGGAATCGAACTCGGGTCGGCCATGTTGGCCGCTTGTAAGGCGAACGCCCTACCCGCTGTGCTATCGCTCCAGCCCCATTATAGACTTACAAATTTTTGTGCTTGGGTTTCAGTTATACAATGATCAAGTACCCATTCCTCCACCAGCTCCCATCCTCCACCACATCGGGTCCCCCATCCCCCCCATCCCACCCTGCCTCTGTGGCAGGGCATTCCCTTTTGTTCTCTCTCTCTTCTTTTGGGTCCTGTTGTTTGCAAGAGAGGCATTGAGCGGCAATCATATTTGGTCTATAGTCTCTACTTTCAGCATGCTTCTCCCATCTTGGGAGGATCCTCACAAAACCCTTTATTTGGTGCTCCCTTCTCTATCTGAGCTTCCTTTTCCCCTAGCATGTGTGGCTGACCTCCAAATCATGGAGCAAAATTCCTGGTACTAATCACGGCCACTCCTGGGTGTTAGTCTCCCATTTTGTTACTTTATGTTCCCCAGATGAATGCAATCTTTCTGTGTCTATCCCGCTCTTTCTAACTCATTTCGCTTAACATGATACTTTCCAGGTTGTACCACTTGTACGTAAATTTCATCTTTTCTAAATGTACCAAAGTCTCTTTAACCAGTCATCTGTTCTGGGGCACTCAGGTTTTTTCCAGATTCTGGCTATTGTAAAGAGTGCTGCAATGAACAAAGAAGTGCAGATGTCACTTTGACTATACTTTTTTGCCTCTCTGTGATATATTCCCAGGAGTGGTACTGCTGGATCAAATGGGAGATCAAACTCTAATTTTTTGAGAATCATCCATACTGTTTTCCAAAAGGGTTGGACCAGTCGGCATTCCTACCAGCAGTGAAGGATGGTCCCTTTCTCGCCACATCCACGCCAACACTGGTTGCTTTTGTTCTTTTGGATGTGGGCCAGTCTCTGGTTTGAGATGAGATCTCATTGTTGTTTTGATCTTCATCTCCCTGATGATTAATAATGTAGAGCATTTTCTCATGTGTCTTTTAGCCATTTGGATTTCTTCTTTGAGAAATTTTCTGTTCATTTCCTAGCCCCATTTTTGATGGGGTTGGGTGTTTTCTTGTGGAGTTCAACCAGTACCTTGTATATCCTTGATATCAACCCATTGTTGGATGTGTATTTGGCGAATATCCTTTCCCATTCTGTAGGCTGTCTTTGTATTTTGGTCACTGTTCTTTTGGGGTGCAGAAGCTTCTTAGTTTAAGATAGTCCCATTTGTCTATCTCTGTTTTCACTTGCTTGGCCAGTGGTGTGACATCTTTAAAGATACCATTAGCTTCAATATCATGGAGGGTTTTGCCATCTTTGTCTTTAGTGAACTTTATGGATTCCGGTCTGATGTTGAGGTCATTAATCCATTTTGATCTTACTTTTGTACATGGCGTTAGGCAGAGATCTGAGCCCACTTTTTTGAGTGCTTTAGGTTTTAGCAAAAGCTGTTCATCAATCGTCATTCATGTCAGCAGTCAAACCTCACTTTACAGATGTACACTCATTCCAATGGAGATACCAAGGGCCCAACCCCTGAATGGATTTTCAACAATAATCTACTGGCTATTTAATGGGACAGAGGATTTTATGTGTCATTTGTATTCAGACTTTCTCTATTCTTTCTCTCCCCCCTCTATCCCCAGATGAGAAACACGCTTATATCCAGCAACATATTTATGGCTGTTCATGAATCTTGGTTGTCACCAGTCACCATTGCTCAATATAGTATGTGTAGTATCATATATTTTACTGTTACTTGGAAACCAAAAAAAAAAAAGCAAACAAAAACAAAGTCAGAACCCTAGGTCGTGGTTTTCAACAGCAATAAATCAGCTCCTAAATTCTCCTTTGCGATACACCCAATTGCCACATGCAGTTGAATTCCAAGTGGGTGCCTGAGCACCGAGTGACTCCTGTAAATCAAATGTACTTGTTGTAGAAAAAGACTCTCCGCCCCCCCCCCGTGTCTGTGTGTCTGTCTATGTGTCTGTTTCTCTCTTTCAAATTCACTCTCTCTTTCTCTCTCTCTATCTATATATCTATCTATCTCTATCACACACACACACACACACACACACACACACACACACACACACATCCCCCACAGCCTTCTGCCATTAGTGAAACTCAAACACTGCTTGCTGATTTTTTTGCCTGTTTTTCCTCTTGGATATATGTGTATTTGTTGAAAGGCTCCCTGCCCCCATCCCTGCCCTATGGCTTTCTCCTTCCTCTCCCAACCAAATAATCTTGAGAAGCGAAGATTTACTGCCTGGAACTGAGGGTGATTGCTCACTCAGCCAACAAGACCCAGACTCCGGCTGAAGTTGAAGGCAACTGACTGTGAACGCCCCAACCTGCTGAACCTGCAAAGGCCCCGGCCTCCCACGCTGCCAGCCTGCGAATGGAAAATTCCTGGGCCCAGAAAGGTCAGCCTGCGGACGAGGAATCAGCTAGCCATGCTCCCCTGGGCACAAGGACCTTGGCGTCTGGCCAACCACTGTCATTAAAAATGGGGACTTTCATGTTAGTTTCTCTTAAGTTCACGTTTCGGGCAGCTATTTATTATGGTGTGATTATTTTTTTTCTCCAAGGCCAGGCCTCCACCCTCACATCTTTGGTGGAATGTGTTAATAATTTGCTCTAGGGAGATGAAAGCCTCTTTGATGCAAGGAGAATAAACACATGGAACACTGCTCAAAGGTCTAATTTCCACAATCGGAGCCCCGTTTGAGGACTGAGAGCTGGAGGAGGAGCACTGACTCGCTTCTGAGTCACTTTGCTCCCGCAGTGCCGAGTTCCTCTTTTGCCTCTGCAGCTCTTTCCTGATTTACTCAGCTCACGACAATGCCAGCATCTCCCCTCAGACTCTGGGGAGCTGGCAGTTCACAGAGCTTGACCCAAGTGCTGTGGTAAACTCATAAACATTCCCGAGACAGAGGGAAGGCGGTTTTCTTCAGGATGTAGTTGCTTTATGCGGGCTAAGCAGCCTGCTATGGGCCTCCTACTCTAGCCCCGTGAATCCAGAACAGATCCTCTGAGTCCAGTGTCTTTCTGATGAAACTGAAGATATAGATACCAGGGACATTGCTTTTCTGAGGTCACACAGGTCTTAGAAACTTCAGCACTGCTTGTCATCAGCACTTGGCAGTTATTTTCTATAGCTCTCATGTTTCCAAAGAAGTAAGTGAAGGGGAAAGTAGGGGAATGGCAGGTGGGGGATCCCATTTATGACCAAGGAGAGAACTCAAAGACTGGAGTGCATGTGGCCTGCACAAGACTGGGTTTGATCCCTGGCACTAGCTGTGTTCCCCAGCCCTTGTGGCCCCAAGTACTGCTGGGGAGACTGAAATAACAATGGCAAAACTCTTTTCAGAATGTCTCTAAACCTCTTTCTCTGTATCCCACACAGACTCAGCACGCAACCTCAGGAGCCCTTAAGTTCCTAGAATCCCACTCAGCACTGTCTCAGAGATCTGGGCTATTGGGTGGTATCTCATCTAGCACCCTTAAAGCTGCCACCATATACCTCCCAGTAGACTGCTTTTTTAAAATTGAATCACTGTAAGATACAGTTACAAAGTTTTCATGTTTGAGTTTCAGTCATACAATAATTGAACGCCTTTCCCTCCACCAGTGCACATTCTCCACCACCAATGTCCCCAGTATACCGCCCCCCTTTTCCAGCCCTCCATCTGGCTCTATGGCAGACAATTTCCCCCCTACTCCCTCTCTACTTTTGGATATTATGGTTTGCAATATACATACTGAAAGCCTGAGTAGTCTCCTTTTTTTTTTTCTTTTTCGGTCACACCAGCATTGCACAAGGGTTACTCCTGGCTCATGCACTCAGTAATTACTCCTGGTGGTGCTTAGGGGACCATACAGGATGCTGGGAATCAAACCTGGATCAACTGCATGCAAGGCAAATGCCCTACCTGCTGTATTATCACTCCAGCTCCTAGCCTGCTTTTTTAAGCCAAGGAAATGCACCAAATATCATTCTAGACTTGAACATGTCAGTAGGTTATATTGCTTAGTTCCTTTGTATTTGATACACTTTCATGCATGTGTGCATGCATGTGTGTATGTGTGTGTGTGTGCGTGTATGTATGTATGTGTGTGTGATATATTAGGGCAACCGAGGTGAGTGGCTCCTCAGCAGTGGTCAGGGACCTAGGAATCATCCTGGGTGGTTTGATGCCAGCCACAACAGGTGGTTGAATATTAAGACTGAGAATGTGGTACTACTTAGGTCTTGCAGTATGGGGGATCTCCCAGGCCACGTCAGTAGTAATTGGGGAACTTACAGTGCCATTACCATCAGTTCTGGGGACTGCCAAAGCCACACCTGGCAATGTTCAGGGGGTCATATGGTTCAAGGGATGAAACTTAGGCTGGTGCACATGCCTCACATGTGTTCTTACCCTGCACTGTCTCTCTGGTCCTGAGATTTTTCAAGTTCTACTTGGGATTCATTGATGGCTGGTTTGGGGACTTCAAAGCTGTTGGTTTGAGAGCAGCTGAAACCAATGGCGTGCTTGAAAGCCTGAGTTAGTGGTCCAAAGACCATAGTTTATGAAATGATCTGTACTAGACTTGATCATAGGCTGGAGCGATAGCACAGAGGTAGGACATTTGCCTTGTGCACAGCCAGCCTGGCCGAGCCTGGTTCGATTCCTCCACCCCTCTCGAAGAGTATCTCGCCCACACGGCAGAGCCTGGCAAGCTACCCGTGATGTATTGAATATGCCAAACACAGTAACAACAAGTCTCAAAATGGAGACGTTACTGAGCCCACTCGAGCAAATCGATGAACAGTCTTGATCATAGGATACCACTTCACCTTCCCAGTCTATAAAACTGAAGATTAAAACTTTCTTTAATCAATTTCTCAGGAGCCACATGGGAACATAATTAAGCAATCTACATTAATTTTTAAATTAATGGGTGAAAAAGAATTCTGTACATTTATGGTGTCATTTTTCACTAATCTTTTATGGATTTATAAATATTGAATGGTTATTCATACTTACAGTGGCTATTTCATTAATGATAGATTTCTATTTTTTTAATTTATTGAATCATCATGAAATACGGTTACAAAGTTGTTCATGATTGAGTTTCAGTCATACAATATTTGAATAAGCATCCTTTCACCAGTATGAATTTCCCTCGAACAAAATCCCTTTTCCCTTTGCTCTCCAACCTGCCTTTATAGGAAACACTTCTGTTTTCCTTTTATGCAGTTACTGAAAGTATATCATGCACCTCCTTTCAGCACCCAGTTCTTGTCCAGGGTGATCACTTCCCACTATCATTGTCACAGTGGTTCCTTCTCTGTCCTAAGTGCCCTTCCCCCATTGTGGTGATCTTTAGGCTCTTATTTTAAACTTCTTTTTGTGCAGCACGAATTCATGTGCCCTTTCTACTTGTTATGATAGACAATTTCATGGATATATTTGCAAGATATTTTTTCAGGCACTTAAATATCTACTTTTTGCCATGTGATCCAAAGGTCACCTTCATTTTTTTCCCTAGAACTTGAAAGATGACAGCAGTATTATTTTTCTTCCAAATTTTGTAGCTTTGATCTTCATTATCTTAACATTCAAAACGTAGATTTGGCTTCTCTCATCCAAGTCTTAAGATGTGTTTTGGCCCAAACACCTCAGGAGATAGAGTTCTTTCCTTCAATTCCTCCTTCAGATTTCTCCCTTGTAGCAATTTACCCAAGTAACCCGAAGCCACATTCCTCAAAGATACATTCTTCTCAACTCCTCTCCTTATCCTTCTCCCTCCACCCTGCACACAGTCCTTTCTAGACCAGTTTAAAGATTACCTGAACAAAATGCCACATAGTGGTCTGTCGTTTAATTCCTTGAGATTTCATTTTATTTCATCTCAAAAATAGCACTTATTTTGTATTTGTAAATTGATAGCCTTTATGAAATTGAAATGTCCTTTAGAAAAATTTTGCAGCGTTTTAAAATTTTCAAGCTACTCAGAATTAAGTGTCATCTTGCCCCTATTAAGACATGATGGTCTTTTTCTCTCCCTCCCTCCCTCCTTCCCTCTCTCCCCCCCTCCCTCCTTCCCTCCCTCCTTCCCTACCTCCAGTCCTTTCCTCCTTCACTTCTTCCCTCCTTCCTCCCTTTCTCCCTCCCTCCCTCCCTCCCTCCCTTCCTTCCTTCCTTCCTTCCTTCCTTCCTATTCTTTTTTGGTTTTGGAGACCCACCCAGCTGTATTCAGGGCTTATTTCTGGCTCTGGAACCACATCTTGCCATGCTTGATGGACCATATATGGAACCAAAGATTAAACCAGGATCATGGAGCCAGCAATATAGTACAGCAGATGTGGCACTTGCCTTGTATGTGGCCAACCTGGATTTTATCTTCAGCACCCCAGATGGTCTCCCAAACCCTGTCATGAGTCATCTCTGAGCACAGAGCCAGGAATAAACCCTGAGCACAGGTGGGTATGACCAAAAACATAAACAAAATAGAACAAAAATATGATTAGAAAAATAAACCAGGATCAGTCCCATGCAAGGCAAGCACCTAAGCAACTATATTATCTCTTTAGCCAAAAATTGGTGTCTTGAGCTTGAAACGTTTCCCTGGAACTTCTTACTGAAATAAGCAACTTAACTATTGATGTTCAACAAAATATTGGTTGGATTTTGCCTTCACTCCTACTCTGACTGCATGTCCTTTTAGAGTCAACTTGTTTCCTCAATTATTCCCATGGAGAAAGGCCCTTCCACATGTTCTTCTGAAAGGAGACTCTTCATCTCTTGAAAACTAAGACCCTCAGTGGTGCAGGAAAAACAAAGCTAAGTTACCAAAAAAACACAAAGAGAAATGAGTAGCTTCCCTGAGTCCAGCTGCAAAGATCCCTTTCAAGCGCCAGTTAATTAAATAATTGTGTGTGTGTGTGTGTGTGCGTGTGTGCGTGTTTACACGCTTGTGACATCTCTCTCTGTAGATGTCTCCTCCAAACTGCTAAGCAAGAGATGCCTAGTTTCTAAATCCAGTTTGGCAGTTGTCAAGCTACAAATTAGCTTGTGATTAGTCATCATCTGCAAAAAACAGAGAAATCCCACTGACCTCCAAAGAGAATGTGTGAATTCATTCTTGCTTTGTAGATTGCTTTAACGGGACAAAGCATTCTGTAAAATGTTAACAAGGCTCAGGGCTGAGGTTTTACAATTGTTTACTAGAACTGTTGCTAATATAGGTTTTGCCATTTGTCCAAGACCTGCCCTTGTCTCATCCTCCCCCAATATGTAACAATACAGGAATGTCAATATGATGACCCTAATAATGGTTACTTTGTGAGTGTATCATGTTTTCTTAACTTCCAAATCCTTAAATGTGAAAACTTACAAAGAGAGGGGCCCAGTGACAACTGTTTCAGTCTGTTGTGTTTCTAGAACATAACATACAAGCTTGTTAACTCATACAGGGTTGGTAACAAAACATATTTTCCATGTGTGTCACTGCAGAATTAAGAGATTTGTCTAACACCAGCAGTATATTGGGGCAGAATTCAGCCTGTCTCACAATAGGCTCTGTCTGTGGCATTACCTCCAAAAATCACCTTCGACAAAGCAGTAGTAAACACTTGTTGATATGCACTGTTCATTGATATCTGGTTGGGACTTTCCACTCAGAGGAATCAGCCAAAGAGTAAGCATTCCTTTGAGCTAGACTTTTCTTCGGAATCAAATCAACTCTAGGGTCATCCTGTTGAAGTAGTTCAAGTGCTACTTTCACTCAATATGCATTTATTAAACATCTGCTTCTACGGGGATTTATATATAGCTAACGAGAGTGCCTTCATGAGGAAACTGGGAGGACCATGGAAAAGAGAAATGATCCACATATGGAAATACAGTTCTAAGCAAAAGAATAGCTTCACACAATTAAATGCCAACTGGAATGTGGAACACAGCATGTTGGTCACTTGATGGGTCTTGTGAATCTCCAAGAAAGGGAAGTGAATGGAGCTGAAGTGGTGTGGGAGTTTTCATGAAGAGTGGACCAGATCTGGGCTTAAAGGCTGATCCTGAAGTGTTACACAGTGAGTCAGAGCTGAGAGGTGTTCTAGCTGAGAAGTACTACAGAATAGCTTTTCTTCACAACAGCCTAAATAGAATTTGCTTAAGTTGGAAATGAGAAAGAGGAAGAAAAGGAAGAGGAGGAAAAGGAAGAGGAGAAGAAGAGGAAGAAACGCAAGAGTGTCTTGAGAAGGAGTGAAGGGTAGTTAGGACAGAGAAGGGACCAGTATATAAATAATAGTTGGAAATGATCTTTTTGGAGTGGAACTGAGAGTTGAAAGTAGTTAAAGAGATATACCTGATAACCTTTCAGTATTTGTATGCAAACCATAAGTTTAGAAAGGAAAGAAAGGAATGAGGGAGAGGGAGAATGAGATGGAGGGAGAAAGGGGGCGGGGAATAACCCGCCATAGAGGCAGGTGGGGACTGGGGAGGAAGAAAAACTGGGGATATTGGTGGTGGGATATGTACACTGGTGAAGGGACTGATATTGGAACATTGTATGACTGAAACCCAATCATGAACAACTTTGTAAGTGTGCAGGCAGGCAGACAGGAAGGAAGGAAGGAAGGAAGGAAGGAAGGAAGGAAGGAAGGAAGGAAGGAAGGAAGGAAGGAGAAAGGAAAGAAAGAATTGTTTGAAAGATTGGAGAGATAACACAGCAGGTAAAGTGCTTGCTATGTATGCAGCTGACCTTGGTTCAATTCCTTGAGCACTTCCGGGAGTGACTCTGAGCACAGAGTCCTGAGCTCATAGCTAGGAATAAGCCCTAAACATTGTTGTGCCAAACATCCTTAAAAAGAAAATTAAAAATAATAATTTTATTCCTATGGGCCTGTCTGGGTGAGCAAAAATAAAATATATCTTAGAACATGTAACAATCACTGAATATACAGTGACTCTAAAGAGCTACTTCACTTTCCTTTCAATGGGTACTTAGAACACACTACTGCTCTGCAAGACTTTGATTTAAAAAAATATTAAAAGATGAAGCAATCAAGTATCTGCGTCCCACCCAATTGGCTGTGAGTCATAACAAAATGGAGCTCAGAGACTATAATACCACAAAATAGAACTTCCATGATACCAGTAATTTCTCTGGAAGTGTCATTTTCAAAAGAATCTTTAAAATAGTGTGAAATAGTAGATGGTGGATGGTGGAGGAATTTTCATGGACATCGGAAATATAGAACATGGTCTTGATTTCGCCTTTAAAAATTTTTTAAATTAATTCATCTCTGATCTCATTTCCTTGTCTTTATATTCCCCTGTCTTCATAATGGGGTTAATATTAGTACCATCTCAAAGGTTGCTACAGAAATTGACTCTGCATTATACGGAGCATTTGGCAGAGAGTAGGAGACACTGGTGTGCGGAGCAGGTGCTGGCTACCAGTGCTATAGTGGTGATGCTGATGGTGGAGAGTTTGTCTTATATTTGCAAACATTTACAAGTCTCACTTTCGGAGGTTGGTTGCTAAATTCAAAAGAGCACAGGTCAAGAAGCTCTGGTTTGGCGATGCCATTAGGATACAATGGAAAGTAGGATATTTAGTACTGAAATGTCCAACACAATAGCCAATAGGTATATTGATCAGTTTGTCTTAGACATTCTACAATGTTTGGGTCTGGGATACTTACTGAAGTTTTATGTTACAATGGCAAATACATCAGCACACACACACATACACACATACACACATGCACATACCCCTATGATACAAGAAGCAGATAAAGAAAAAGCCACTCATGCTGTATAGTCCAGAAGTCCAAAGGATATATGGTGTTTTGCACTTTATGTAATCTGACTCTATACTGTACCCCTTATATAGTTAAGAAAATTTAACATTTAGTGATCTCTTGTTTCAGATTTAGTCTCAATATATCATTTAAATGATGCCTTTTAGTATATTGGTTGCTCTTGGATACAAATTCTGTACCTTCAGAAGCCTTCTTCCTTTCCTGGCTGTCCTCATGCTTCTACTCCCCCACCTCACTTCACCCCCACCCCCCCCACCCCCTACTCAGAGAGGAGGAGAGAGCTTTGGGTTACATGCCCACAAGATAAAAAGGAAGTGACAGAGTTGGAGATTTAGAAGTTGGGGTTCCCTAACTGCTCTGGTATCAGACACAGACTCCTAATCCACCTGGGGAAGGTCTGGGCCCAGTGAACTGGTAATCTGATCTTTCTCGGGATGGGCAGGGCCTGACCCACTCCAAGGTTTGTCCATTATGTCTTTTGTCCAAGTTGAAGCCCTCACGCCCTCACAAAGGGTTTCAGAAGGCTTATTGGCTTTTCCTTTTCAGATAGAATTTGAAGCATCAAACCTCGTATCCCTTCCTGCCTGCCCCCTCTGTCCTGCAGAAAGTCCTCTTCTTTCGGGTTCATAAGGAATGATCGCTTCGGCTCTCTTCACTCTCAGTGTTCTCAGCATTTATTCAATCCCCCTTAGTGACAAAGGCCTTTTTTCCTGATTTTTCTGCTTCTCTCCCACCCCATATCAGGAGCAGGACTCTCCCTAATATCTCCTTGTACCCTAATGCAGCAAATTCATGGCTCTGTAAACATTAGTTTTTTCTACCTTCTGGGAAGACTAGATAAGATCTCTGGGCTTCCATTCTTAGAGAGATTGAATTTATTTTTCCAAAATTCTCTCAAGACAGTAGCCTTATATGGATCTTCTTTTAAATACTCGAAACTAAATATTATCTGGATTCTTTAGTTGGAAAATTACTTTTTATATTTTTTTCCTGGGGGGGGAGGAGGCTGGGTAAAAGGAAGAATCTTCCTTAGCAGTACTTGGAGCCACTAGATCTTGTTCTAGAAGTATTTTCTTTTCTTTTTTTTTTAAGAAGCCAATTTTATTTATTCATTTATTTATTTTGTTTCTGGGGTCACACCCAGCAATGCTCAGAGGTTACTCCTGGCTTTGCATTCAGGAATTACTCCTGGCGGTGCTTGGGGGACCATATGTGATGCCGGGGATTGAACCTGGGTCAGCCGCGTGCAAGGCAAACGCCCTACCCACTGTGCTATTGCTCCGGCCCCTCTAGAAGTATTTTTCAGGCCTTGTAGTGCCAGAGATCAAACAGGGAAAAGCCTAATTTTGTATACAACTCCTTTTATCTTTGTACTTGCACAATGCCACACACCTATGATAAAGTTTCCAGCATTGGAGCATGCTTGTGGTCAAAGGCAAAAGGAATAAATCCTCCAGAAGTCATATATTCCAAAATTTTCATCACACAGGCAAATTAAATCAGAAGTCTTTTTAAATTAAATAATCCAGTCCAGTGAGATTTCAGAGATTCTATGAAAACTTAGGCTTCACAGTCATTTAAAAAATGGCTGTTGATTTTCTTTTACATTAAAGCAACACAGGAAGTTATGCAAGCCAATGGAAAGAGCTTGTCCCTTCCACAGAATGGTCCCTTTTCTTTTTCACATCTAAACTTTTACTTTTAGACCCCCCTTTTTTATATTCCTAAATACTTCACTATTAACAGCACAATAGTCACCAAGATTAATTTTTTTTAAGAAAAAACACCACCACCCTTTATTCCAAGTTTCTTTGTACTCAGCTTTACCAAGAGATCTTATCTATTGCTTTGAGCTGCCATTTATAACCCTTTGTCAATTAATGTTCTACAGATGAAAATTTGACACTGATTTATGTGGGTCTGAGAAAAAAATTTAGTCCAGGTTAATCTTAGCTGCTAGGGACTGAATTGTTTTCCTTTACATCATATTTATATGTTGAAGCCCTAACTCCCAATGTGAATAGCATTAACATAAAAACTCCTAGGAGACAATTGAGATTACATGAGATCATAAGGGTGGGTTCCTAATATTGAATTGGTAGCCTTTGAAGACAAGAAAGAAGGGCTGCAGAGATAGTGCAATAATTAGAATACTTGCCTTGCATGCAGCCAGCCCAGGTTTGAGTCCCAGCACTCTATACTATTTCCTGAGCCCATCAGCATGATACCTGAGCACAGAGTCAGAAATCAGCCCTGAGCACAGCCAAGTGTGATGCAAAATATTTTTTCTTAAATAAAAATGTAGAGAAGACTATTTCCCCTTTTTCCCTCTCACTGAGCCACATAAGAACACAGTGAGAAGATGAGGATCTGCAATCCAGGGAGACAATACTCACCAGAAACCAAACCCTGATGGAACCTTGCTCCTGGGATTTCCAGCCTTCAGAATTGAAGAACACATTTCTTTAAAGTTTTTATTAGTGAATCACCATGAGGTACAGTTACAGACTTGCAAATTTTCATGCTTGTGTTTCAATCATAAGTACCACGTGCTAACTGATTGCACCGGAGCAATAGCACAGCCTGTAGGGCTTTTGCCTTGCACGCAGTCAACCTGGGTTTGATTCCTCCGCCCTCTCGGAGAGCCCAGCAAGCTACCAAGAGTATTCTGCCCACATGACAAAGCCTGGAAAGCTACCCATGACATATTCGATATGCCAAAAACAGTAAGAAGTATCACAATGGAGACGTTACTGGTGCCCGCTTGAGAAAAATCAATGAACAATGGGAGGACAGTGCTACAGTGCTATGGTTTCAATCATATAATAATCGAGTACCCATCCTTCCACCAGTGCCCATTTCTGACCACCAATGGTCCCAGCATCCCTCCCACCACCCCTACCCCATCCCCTCCACCCCACCCTGCCTCTGTAGCAGGGCATTCCCTTTTGCTCTCTCTCTCTCTCCTTTTGGGTGTTATGTTTTGCAGTAGAGGTATTGAATGGCTGAAGAACACATTTTTTAAAAAATTTATCTATTTTTTTTTATAATTTATTTATTTATTGAATCACTGTGGGAAAAGTTACAAATCTTTCAGGTTTAGGTCTCGGTCATGCAAATATCAAACACATTTCCCTTTACCAATACTTATTTTTCACCATGAAGAACCCCAATAAACCCCCACCCCCCACCCCTCCCAATGCCTGTGAGGCAGATGAATTCTAGTTAACACTCTATCTACTTTGACTAGATTCATTGTTTTGATAAAAGATGCACCATTATTATTTAGAGTTTACCCCCCCCAAATCAGATATGCTGAAAAAGCATTGTGAAATGATTTGCTTTCTATAGCTGGGTTCAAGAATTAAATGATGTCACGCGGGCGGTTTTGGAAGTATTTCTACTGAGAGTTAGATAATTAAGAGATTGGTGTCTGTGCTCTCGAGTCATGGCCATACCGGAGAGCCGCTCGTGGGGGGCAACTGGTGACCTCAGTAGGGCATGAAGGACGAGCCCGGAGCGCCCCCCTTCCCATGAGGTTTTAGTCGCCCCGTCACCACCGGCTCATACCTGGCTTTCCACAAGGCTCCCGAGCGGCTGCCATCTTTCTTTCCAGAGGGGAGAAGGCGGAAGGGACCAATACCCTTTCCCCTCCGGGCAGACATGGTGGCGTGGATTAAAGCATAGTCTGTTCACTTTTCTGCTCCAAGCTGCTGGGCTCTGCATTAAGTCCTTGTGCTTCTGTGAAGAACACATTTTTGTTGTTTTAGTCACACAGTCTATGTTAGCATATGGCACCCAAATGCACTAATAAGACAATCAAGATTAATGGCAATACAGCTAGATAAGAAAATTTGTGATGCATCATAATTTATGGTGGTCATGAACATCAATTTAGAAGCATGTATGTGTATATGCAAAATACATTTTTCTCTATAGCAAGCTCTTACATTCGTTAGTGTGTTTTCTAAATGTAACCTTTTGATTGCATGCATGAACTGTATTTCCTAGAAGCTGCTATCTCGAGTTACCTGAGAGGGCAGACATTGTGCTGTGTCCGCCACTTTTTTTATCACGTGACCTTGGGCAGATTCTTTCAATTCTCTGCCTCAGGTTCCACATTTATAAAATGGGGATAGTACTAGTTCCTATATTTAGGATGGAATGATAATGTATTTAAAGTCAGGATAGGAGTTTATTCAGTGGCAGAAATATTAGCATCGCCATGATATTATTTTCAATCAAATTGTATTGTTTCACAAGACTGTACAATTTAGGGAGTATGGTGTCACATCACTACATGTATGTAAGTCTCATCATACCACCACCAGTTCTACTGCTGTCACACTATCATAGCAACTCCTTCTTCCCATACTGCCACCTCTCTTCCCTTTTCCCTCTATAGACATCATATTTTTTACGGATTCTAAAAATTATTTTTGTTGTTTTTCCAGTTTGCTTGCTTTTGTTATTTATATTCCACACATGAATAAAGCCACCCAATATTTGTCTTTTCTTTCACTTAGCATAATCACCTCAACTTCCATCCATGTTTTCACAAAAGGCAAGGTTTTTTTCATCTCTTAAAACAGCTAAATTGTATTCCTTTGACTCCATATCACTTAACTTGATTCAGTTATGAATCAGAATTTAGATCTAGTTAATGCTCTGGCTATTGTGAACCCAGAGTACAAGCATCCTTTCAAGTGTTTCATATCCAGTGGATAAAGGTCTAGGTATGGCATTTCTAACTAATATGTTATTTTTATTTTTTGTTTTTTAAGGATTTACCATATCATTTTCCATGGAGTCTTTATTCACATTTCTCCAACAATGTACATGTGAGTTTCTTTTCTCTACCAACATTTGTTGGTTTTGTCAATTTGATATAGGCCATTCTCCTGGGTATGAGGTTAGATCTCATTTTGGTTTGATTTGTATTTTCCTGTTAGTGAAGTTGAACATTGTTTTCATATCCTGTGTGAAACATCTTATGTTTTTTGTGGAGAAGAGTCTATTCAGGTCCTGTCCTTGTTTTGTGTACTGAGCTGTGTGAGTTCTTCCAGTGTTTCAGGTAACAACCCTTTGTTGATCATATGATGTGCAAATATCCACTTGCATTACCTTTTTGCTTTTGTGCTAGCTTACATTTATAAAATCTTTTTAAGTATATGTAGACCAATATGTATATTTTTCATTTTGTTTTTTTCTTACACTGGAATTTATTCTCCAAATACCTTTATAATGTCTAAGCCCAGGAGTGTATCACTTATATTTTTCTTCTGTATATTTTAAAGCTTTGGATCTTATATCCAATACCTTAATCCATTCTTACTTAATTTTGGTATATTATTTTAAATAATGATCTAGTTTTATGCTTTTGCATGAAGCAGTTTATTTTTCTCAGCATGATTTGTTGAAGAGGTTTTCCTTTCCCCTTTGTATAGTCTTGGCTTCTTTGTATCATGACTACTATTTTTATTTTTTACAATTGTTATTATATATTTCTCGAGCGGGCCCAGTAACGTATCCATTGGAGACTTTGTTGTTACTGTGTCTGGCATGTCGAATACGTCACAGGGAGCTTGCCAGGCTTTGCGGTGCGGGCGAGATACTCTCGGTAGCTTGCCGGGCTCTCCGAGAGGGGCGGAGAAATCGAACTCGAGTTGGCCATGTTGGCTGCATGCAAGGCAAACGTCCTACCGCTGTGCTATCGCTCCAGCATATAGCTGAAAGCTAAGTCTCACAGCTGTCAAGTAACTAATAAGTGACATTTCCAGGACTCAAATCCAGATTCAGTTGATGTACTTTAAGAGTTTGTACTTTTAAAATCAACACCTCCCCCCAACTCTGTTCTCTCTTCAGTTGTCTAGACATGCACAGAGTTAAAAATACTCAATTCGCTCATTCATTCAGGTACCCCCCCCCCACACCGGTGGCAGGGCCCCTTCCCAAGCTGCGCATCTAACTAGATCCCCTGAGAACAACTGGTTTTCACCCTTGGTCTACGTGGGGCAGGAATTGAAGCACACCACATGAAAGCAAAGCTGAACTGGTCCAGGCACCCTCTCCTCATTCATCCAGGTACCCGCCCGGCAGCAGGACCCCTTCCCAGTGCCGCGACTGCTAACGCAGCCACGAGTTATTCTCCCCCTACATATCCCATAGGAACCATAAGTTACCCTCTTCGATGGAACTTTCACTAGGTTAGCTTAACCACCAGAAACACATTAGCCAATAATTCATTAAGCCCATCTCAATTCATTCTGCATCTCAAGCAGAATAGTAACAGTGAGTGTGAAGGTCAAAACCACACAGGTCACAATGCTAAAGCAACGCAGAAGCCCACCAAGCTTACTTATTGAAGAGGCTAACCCAGAAGACAACAACAGTAATGAAGTGGTAGACAACCTCTCTGACAAGGAATTTAGAAGGGAGCTACTGAGGTTGCTTAGGAAGCTAAAAGAAACAATGGAAAGCAATGCCAACAAAATACAAGAGGATTTGAAGGTAGAAATGAGGAAAATGAAACAAAATTAGAAACGGAAATGCCAGACCTGAAAAACCTGGTAGGCGAATTGAAAAACTCAGTGAAGGCCTTAGCAACAGAGTAACAGCTGCTGAGGACAGAATCAGTGAGCTCCAAGACAAAGTCCAGAGATTCTCCAGAAAAGATGAGAAAATGGAAAAGAAACTCACAATTCGGGAACAGATGGCAAGAGAAGATCGTGATGAAGCCAAGAGGAGTAACATGAGAATTATTGAAGTCCCAGAGGGACAAGAAGAAAACTCTGATGAAGAAGAAACTGTCAAAGACATCATTGCTACAACGTTTCCAGAGCTGAAGAAAACATCTGACCACATTCAGGAGGCCTGAAGGATACCAGCTAGAAGAAATCCGAATAAAAATACCCGAAGACACATCCTGATCAAAATGACCAAAACCTTAGATAGATACAAAATTCTGAAAGCAGCAAGATCAAAGAAAGAAATTTCCTATAAAGGAGCATCCTTAAGATTCACAGCTGATTTGTCTGATGAAATCCTCATGGCCTGAAAACAGTGGTGGGACATAGTGAAAAAATTCAATGAAATAAATGCCTCACCAAAAATACTTTACCCAGCGAGACTCTCATTCATAATAGAAGGAACAACACACAGTTTCACAGACAAACAAAGCTCAAGAACTTCATAATCTCAAAACCATGGTTACAAGAACAACTAAATGAGCTACTTTAAGACAAGACAGGCCCCTCAAATACACCAAATTTGACCAGAAAAATGGGACAAAACCCCATGACCTCTCTCAACGTCAATGGGCTAAACGCACCAATTAAAAGACACAGAGTGGCAGGATGGATTAGAAAATTGAACCCAACAGTCTGCTGCCTTCAAGAGACACATCTCAATAGTCAAAGCAAACACAGGCTCAGAGTCAAAGGCTGGAAAACAATCCTAAAGGCAAACAACTCCCATAAAAAAGTGGGGGTAGCCATCCTAGTATCAGACCACATTGATTTTAGACTGAAGAAGGTCACAAGAGATAGTGAAGGCCATTTCTTATTGATCAAGGGATCTGTACAACAGGAAGAACTTACAATACTAAATGTATATGCACCTAATGAGGGACCAGCAAAATACTTAAAACAACTACTCATAGACTTGGAGAAAGACATTGATAGCAACACAGTACTAGTGGGAGTCTTCAACATAGCTTTATCACGTCTTGATAAAGTTGACTTGATAAAGTCAACCAGACTCAAGCTTAGCAAGGACATACTTCATCTGAGGAAAAAAAAATGGAAGAAAGGGACTTAGTCGATATAATCAAGACACCTCATCCTCAAAAGCTAAATACTCATTCTTCTCAAGTGTGCATGGAACATTCTCCAAGATAGACTACATGCTGAGCCACAAAACATACCTCCATAAAATTAAGAGGTAGAGATTGCATCAATCTTTTCAGACCATAAAGCGCTGAAATTAGAAGTAAATCACACACACAAACAGAAAACTATATCAAACACCTGGAAATTAAACAGTTCACTTTTGGACAATGAGTGGCTTAGAAAGGAAATCAAAAAGGAAATCAAAAGATTCCTGGAAATGAAGGAAAATGAGGACACGAGTTACCAAAACTTATGGGACACAGCAAAGTAAGGGAGAGAGAAAAACCCTAATAATCTGAATAGAAATGAAAGGGGGTCATTACAACAGAAACTACAGAAATTCAAAGGCTCCTCAGGGAGTACTTTGAGAAGCTTTATGCCATGGAACACAAAAACCTCGAGGAAACGAATAAATTCCTAGATTCCTATAGCCTCCCAAGGGTGAATCAAGAAGACCTGGAATACCTGAACAGACCTATCACTATCAAGGAAATTGAAACGGTAATAAAAAGTCTCCCCAAGCACAAAAGTCCTGGCCCAGATGGATTCACTAGTGAATTCTTCCAAATCTTTAAAGAGGACTTACTGCCAATACTCTTTAAGCTTTTCCATGACATTGAAAACACTTCCAAACAGTTTCTACAAAGAAAATATCACCCTGATACCAAAAGCAGACAGAGATACCACAAACAAAGAGAAGTACAGGCCGATATCCCTGATGAACACAGACGCAAAAATCCTCAACAAACTATTAGAAAATAGAATCCAACAACTCATCAATAAAGATCATACACCATAACCAAATGGCATTCATCCCAGGGATGCAAGGATGGTTTAACATTCGGAAATCAATCAACACAATCCATCATATCAATAAAAGAAAAGATAAAAACCAAATGATCATATCAATAGATGCAGAGAAAGCATTTGACAAGATCCAGCACCCCTTTATGATGCCAAAATGAGTATAGAGGGGACTTTCCTCAATAAAGTTAAAGCCATCTACCACAAGCCTATGGCAAACATCATCCTCAATGGGGAAAAACTGAGAGCCTTCCCTCTAAGATCAGGGATGAGACAAGGATGCCCATTCTCTCCACTGCTGTTCAATATAGTACTGGAAGTACTTGCAATAGCAGTTAGGCAAGAAAAAGATATTAAGGGCATTCAGGTAGGAAAGGAAGAAATCAAGCTCTTACTATTGGCAGATGATATGATACTATACTTAGAGAACCCTAAAACCTCTACCAAGAAACTCATAGAAACAATAGACTTGTATAGTAAACTTGCAGGCTATAAAATCAATATCCAAAAGTCCATGACTTTCCTATACGCAAAAAGTGAGAGAGGATAAAGTGACATGAAAAAAACAATTCCATTCACAATTGTGCCCCAGAAAATCAAAGAAAACTACAAGACACTACTTCAGGAAATTAAGAGGACACGGAAAAATGGAAAGATATCCCCTGCTCATGGATCGGGAGAATTAACATTTTCAAAATGGCAATACTCCCCAAAGCACTGTACAAATTCAATGCAATCCCTATAACAATACCCATGGCATTTTTTATTTTTTGCTTTTTGGGTCACACTTGGCAATGCACAGGGGTTACTCCTGGCTTTGCACTCAGAAATTATTCCTGGCAGTGCTCAGGGGACCATATGGGATGCTTGGAATTGAACCTGCATCGGCCACATGCAAGGCAAAAGCCCTATGTGCTATTGCTCCAGCCCCCACCCATGACATTCTTCAAAGAAATGGAGCAAACACTATTGAAATTCATATGGTACAATATGCCCTCACGAATAGCTAAAGCAAATCTTGGGAAAAAGAAAAAGGGAGGAATCAACCTCCCTAACTTCAAACTCTACTACAAAGCAGTAATAATTAAAACAGCATGGTACTGGAACAAAGGATGAACTGCAGACCAATGGAACAGGGTTGAATATACTGACATCTCCCCCCAAACATATGATCATCTAATCTTTGACAAGGGAGCAAGAAATGTGAAGTGGAGCAAAGAAAACATTTTTAACAAATTGTACTGGCAAAACTGGACAGCTACATGCAAAAAAATGAGTCAGAAAGAGAGGGACTGCCTAACACCATATATAAAAGTAAGATCAAAATGGATTAAAGACATCAACATCAGGCCAGAATCCATAAAATACATTAAAGAAAAAGTTGGCAAAACCCACCATGACATTGAAGCTAAAATGGTATCTTCAAAGATGTCACGCCACTGGCCAAGCAAGTGAAAACAGGATAGACAAATGGAACTATCTTAAACTAAGAAGCTTCTGCACCTCAAAAGAAACAGTGACCAAAATACAATGACAGTCTACAGAATGGGAAAGGATATTCGCCCAATACACATCTGACAAGGGGTTGATATCAAGGATATACAAAGTACTGGTTGAAATCTACAAGAAGAAAACATCCAACCCCATCAAAAAATGGGGTGACGAAATCAACAGAAACTTTCTCAAAGAAGAAATCCAAATGGCTAAAAGGCACATGAGAAAATGCTCTACATCATTAATCATCAGGGAGATGAAGATCAAAACAACAATGAGATCTCATCTCAAACCAGACACTGGCCCACATCCAAAAGAACAAAAGCAACCAGTGTTGGCATGGATGTGGCGAGAAAGGGACCCTCCTCCACTGCTGGTGGAAATGCCGACTGGTTCAGCCCTTTTGGAAAACAGTATGGATGATTCTCAAAAAATTAGAAATTGAGCTCCCATTTGACCCAGCAATACCACTCCTGGGAATATATCCCAGAGAGGCAAAAAGTATAGTCAAAGTGACATCTGCACTTCTTTGATCATTGCAGCACTCTTTGCAATAGCCAGAATCTGGAAAAAACCTGAGTGTCCAAGAACAGATGACTGGTTAAAGAAACTTTGGTACATCTACACTATGGAGTACTATGTAGCTGTTAGAAAAGATGATAACTTGATCACTTGACTTCCCGTTAATCGTCGATTGGCTCGAGCGGGTGTCAGTAACGTCTCCATTCGTCCCTGTCGCGTGCTAGTGTAGCCCAATGGCTTCTGTTTGTTCTAGGAACAAGAAGAACCTCAAAGTGATCATTCATGATCTTGATGAAGAAGTCTGACCATCTGGTAGGTGGGCGGTCACGTGGTCTTTTGACATCCCGTGGAATCCAGTCAGTAATAGCTCTAGTCCAGTGGTCGTCTTTAAATCTCATTACGTGACCAGCCCATCTGATTTTTGACACATTGGCAAACAAGACAGTGTCCCTGATTCTTGATCGTCGACTGGGGTCGGAACTCTGGATTCTTTCTCTCACTTGAGTAAAACATGATACTTCAAGCATAGCTCTTTCAATTCTTCTTTGGGAGACCCAAATAGTGTTCTCACCCTGTTTGTGTAGGGTCCAGGTCTCTGAGGCGTATGTTATTGCAGGAAGAACAGTGGAATCAAAGAGATGTACCCGGAGCCGGAGGTTCTTCATCCTCTTAGCTATTTCTTCGATGCTCTTTAAGGCGTTCCAAGCCTCTCTCTTCCTCCTGTGCAGCTCGGGTGCCAGGTCATTTGTCATGTTGACTTCTCAACCTAGATACACATAACTGTTACATTTGAAGATGGTCGTTCTGTTGAGAGCAAATGGAGGGTCAGGAACATGGCTGTTTCTCATAAACATTGTCTTGGTAAGATTCAGCTGTAGTCCAAGCTTTCCACACTCATGGTCGAAGTCAGGCAGCATTTGTGCCGCTTGGCTAATGTTTGGTGTTATTAAAACAATTTCATCAGCAAAGTGGAGGTGGTGTAGTTGCCGACCATCTATCTTCACTCCCATTCCTTCCCATTCCAGTCGTCGCATGATGTTCTTGAAGGTGGCACTGAAGAGTTTCGGTGAAATGGTATCACCCTGCAGAACCCCTCTCTTGACATCAATGATTACTTCTTTGTAGAATGGTGAAATCCTGGTAGTGAATCTGTAATACTGCTCACAGAGGATCCTGATGTATTGAGTTTGAATGCACTGATAGGCTAGGGCTTCAATGACCACTTCCATCTCAACAGAATCAAAGGCCTTCTTTAAATCAATGAACGTTAGACAGAGCGGCATCTTGAACTCCCGAGAAATCTCAATGAGCTTGGTTATCATGTGGATATGGTCGATGGTGCTGACTCCTTTGTGGAACCCGGCTTGCTTGCATGGTTGCCCTTCATCTAGTGTTCTGCCAATCCTATTTAGGATGACTCGAGTGAACAACTTATAGATGACAGACAATAGGAAGATCGGGAGATAGTTGCCAATGTCATGGATGTCTCCCTTCTTGTACAGTAGTACAGTTCTGCTGGTTTTCCATTGGGACGGAACCTTGCATTCAGACAGGTAGCACGTGAAAAGCCGAGACAGCATATTGATGAGTACTGACAGCAGCTTCTTCAGCTGTTCAGGTCTGACCTTGTCGGGGCTGATATTACTAAATACCCATCTTCCAGAATTGCTGTACCATATTTGATAGGGTTCAAATATGGTTTGAACCACGGTAACACCTACAAGGGTGATTAGAGGCCACCCCAAAAGCCTCTATCCCTCTCGGGGAGCCTGGCAAGCTACTGAGAGTATTCCGCCCGCATGGCAGAGCCTCGCAATCTATCCATTGTGTATTTGATATGCCAAAACCAGTAATTATAATGGGTCTCATTCCCGTGACCCTGAAGGCGTCACCAATATGGCAGCATTGAGAAGGATGAGAAAGGAGAGGCCGATAAAATCTCAAGGCCAAACTAGGCTGCCACAACGAACGAAGACAAAAATGATCATCTGTATTTTCTTTTTTTTTATTTTTAGTGAAACACCATGAGGTACAGTTGTAGATTTACAATTTTTTTATGCTTGGGTTTCGATTATACAATGATCAGATACCCATCCCTCCACCAGTGCCCATTTTCCACCATCATGGATAATATCCCTCCCACCCCCATCCCTCCCATCTCACCCTGCCTCTGTGGCAGGGCAATCCCTTGCGTTCTCTCTCTCCTTTTGAGTGTTGTGGTCTTCAAAAGAGGCTTTGAGTGGCACACATGTTCAGTCCATAGTCGACTTTCAACATGCATCTCCCCTCCTGGGAGGATCCTCCAAACACCCTTTATTTGGTGCTCCCTTCTCTATCTGAGCTGCCCTTTCCCCTAAAATGCCTGGCTGGCCTCTAAGCTATGGAGTAATCCTCCTGGTGTTGATCTCAGCTATTCTTGGGTATTAATCTCATATTTTGTTTCTTTATATTCCCCAGATGAATGCAATATTTCTATGTCTATCCCTCTCTTTCTGACTCATTTCGCTTAGCATGATACTTTCCATGTTGTACCACTTGTATATAAATTTCATGACTTCATCTTTTCTAACAGCTACATAGTACTCCATTGTGTAGATGTACCAAAGTTTCTTTAACCAGTCATCTGTTCTTGGGCATTCAGGTTTCTTCCAGGTTATGGCTATTGTAAGGGTGCTTCAATGAACAAACAAGTGCAGATATCACTTCGACTATACATTTTTGCCTCTCTGGGATATATTCCCAGGAGTGATATTGTTGGGTCAAATGGGAGCTCAATTTCTAGTTTTTTGAGAATCGTCCATACTGTTTTCCAGAAAGGCTGAACCAGTTGACATTCCCACCAACAGTGAAACAGTGTCCCTTTCTCGCCACATCCGCGCCAGCATCGGTTGCTTTTGTTCTTTTGGATGTGGGCCAGTCTCTGAGCTGTGAGATGGTATCTCATTGAGGTTTTGATCTGCATCTCCCTGATAATTAATGGATCATCTGTATTTTCAATGCATTTACGCTAGCATCAGATGCATCTATCAAGGACCTGATGGTACAAGCGCAAAAGATCAAGTACAACATCATTGGTCTGACCGAGACAAGAAGGCACCAAACTCGTCACGCTGTTTTCGACACTGGAGAAGAATTGTTCCTTGGAACATGCAATAAAAGAGGTGTCAGAGGCATCAGTGTCCTTGTCAACACAAACTTGGCCATGGACATTGATTCATTCGAATGCCTAACAACCTGAATCGGACATTTACATTTGAATAGATGTGGCTCACTGCCGGCAGTTTCTATCTTTTTTGTCTACGCACCAACATCCAATTATGATGAAGGAGAAATTGAGAAGTTCTACATGGATCTGGAGAAGTTCTATAAAGAAGACCACACCTTCTACAAGATCATTGTGGGTGATTTTAATGCCAAGATAGGACCAAGAAGATCAGCAGAAGAACTTCACATCAGGACCCATGGCCAAGAATGGAACGAACAGGATGAGAGACTGTCTGAGTTCATCATGTCAACCAAGACCATCCATGGTAACTCAAGGTTCGAGAAGGCCGAATCTAAACGTTGGACATGGGAGTCTCCCGGTGGACAATTCCACAACGAAATAGACCACATCATTTTCAATCAACGGTTTTGCCTGACCGATGTGGCTGTTGTCCCAAAATTCCAAACGGGATCGGACCACCATCTCCTTCATGCAAAATTCTACTTCACAGATCTGGGAGAAAGGGCTGCAAAGTTTAAGAAGAGAACTCCCAGAATGACCACCAACTGGGAGCTCTTTGGCACTATTATGGCAACATGGGAAGATGCCAATGTTGACAACATTGACAAGGAATACGATTGACTGGTTCCGCACCTCCATGATTGTGCAAGGAACGCCAAGAGAGAGATAGCCACAAAAAAACTCCTGTCTTCGAAAACTCTTGAGCTTATTCGCCAATGTGGTTTGGCGCATGCCTCAGGCAACCGCAAGCGAATGTCCGAGCTTGCAAAGCAGTGCAGAGATGCGATCAAGGAAGACCTCACAGAGAGAAGAGCAGAAGTGCTGGTAGATGTGGCGGAAGCCGGGAAAAGTATTCGTAAAGTCCGCCTGTCCTTTGTCAACTACAAGACCAAGATGATTGCCCTCCGACGTCCTGATGGATCTATCACATCTTCCAGAAGGGCAATGGAGAAGATTATCCATAACTTCTACTCAAATCTTTTTGATAGCCATGTCCATCTGCTGACATACCAAATTCCACAGGATGGATATGTTGTTCCCAATGTTCTCCCTTCTGAAATCTGACACGCCATTTCGTCAGTAGAAAAGATGAAGTCTTGAAATTTACATACAAGTGTTACTACATGGAAAGTATCATGCTAAGCGAAATGATTCAGGAAGAGAGGGACAGACATAGAAAGATTGCATTCATCTGGGGAACATAAAGTAACAAAATAGGAGACTAACACCCAAGAATAGCCGAGTTAATTACCAGGAGGTTTGCTCCATGACTTGGAGGCCAGCCGCACATGCTAGGGGAAAAGGCAGCTCAGATAGAGAAGGGAGCACCAAATAAAGGGCGTTGGGAGGATCCTCCGAGGATGGGAGATGCATGCTGAAAGTAAACTATACACCGAACATGATTTCCTCTCAATGCCTCTTTTGCAAACCACAGCACCCAAAAGGAGAGAACAAAAGGGAATGCCTTGCTACAGAGGCAGGGTGGAATGGGGGATGGCAGGTGGGAGGGATACTGGGATCAGTAGTGGTGGAAAATGGACACTGGTGGAGGGATGGGTACTCGACATTGTATAATTAAAACCCAAGCACAAAAATTTGTAAGTCTTTAAACTGTAAATTGTACCTCATGGTGTTTCACTAATAATGAAAAAACAGCTAAAAATTTTTTAAAAAACCATTCAATTCATTTGAGCTCCTAATGGAAAGATAGTACAGCGGGTAGGGCATATGCCTTGCATGTGGCCAACCTGGGTTCGATTACTCTGTCTGAGAGACCAGCAAGCTACCGAGAGTATTCCCCTCTCAAGGCAGAGCCTGGCAAGCTCCCCATGGATATTCCGAAAACAGTAACAACAAGTCTCACAATGGAGATGTTACTGGTGCCCGCTCAAGCATATTGATGAACAATGGGAAGATAGTGCTACAGTGCTAATTGTTTTAAAAGAACTTTTTCTCTCCTTATTAAATGAAGAACTGAGCGGCTAGGGTAGCATTCCCCAAGCAGCAGCAGATGAGCCATGGAATCTCTCTCTGTCTGGCTTACAACCTCCCTTCTCCACACCCCATCTCCTGGATGTTAAGAAATCAAAGAAATGGCAACAAAGTTAAAAACCTAAATAAATATTTGTCTGGAAGGATCATAGTAGAGGGGATTTTTCTTTTCACTGCATACTAGATAACAGCACTGTAGAAGCTCTTTTTGATGTTACTTTCCCATATTTTAGATGGGATGAAAATACATGACTCAGAGAACAAAAGTTATGACCCAGAGAACAAAAAGCAAATGAGTCACCTCCTCCAGTCTGTTTGGGTCTTTCCATTGTGTTCCTGTCATTGGGATTGGATAGCTCTCCCCTCTGCCCCCCCCCCCCCACCAGATCCACCTGCTACAGCTACTGGCTACATCAGAAAGGGCTTTCTCCAAGGAAATATTAGGACTCCCGGAAAAGGAAAGAGCCAAGGAAAGCGTGAAACTTCAGAGCCTCAAGGAGTTACCCTGAAATTCTTCCAAAAAAAGCATTTTCTGCTATCAGCTTAGAGAGTTGCTTGTCCACATCCCATCGCTTCTAACTCTTGTGTCTATCCCCTCCTGCTCCCAGACCAATCCATCCTGACATGTTGCACTCACTTCAAAGGATGGCCCTGATGCTGTCCTCCTCCCTAATCAAGCAAGCTAGAGTTCTTTTAGATACTTGTGTCTCCCACCAAATAAATCTCAGTTCCTTTTATGTTTTTTATTGCTCTATTGGCCTCTGTCCAGCTTGGATCCTTCTGGTACCAGCATGGCCCTGTTGAAGCCCACATTTTGGACTTAGTCTGCATGAGGAGGAAGGAGAATTGCTGAATCCTTTAGTCCATTTTGTCATGGGCCTTTAGAAACTTTCTCTGCTTCACCTGGTCACTGGAGCACATTAAAAACCTAACCTCACTGTCCTTCTTCGGTCTCTACTGATGTGCTGTGTTTCTATAGTCATGCCTTGTGTTTTTCGGTTTGGACTTAGTCCTTGGGGTCCCTGAGTTTGAGTTACTGTGTCCCCAATGACTTCGCTTTGGAGCTAAGGGCAAGTTGATCAGTCTGAGCTTCAGTTTCCTCATCTCTGACAAGAAAAAAGTAATTCTCATGTCCCAGCACTAGCTGAGAATTTGAAATTATGTGATTTTTCAGGGGGGTTTAGTCAGACCAGCTTTTCTGCGAAGACCTGCGTCCACACAAAGAATATTGAAATCATAAGCCCAATAAGCACTAGTCCTAGAAAAAAAAGTTTAAAAATCATAATTTTCACATTCAATAATGTTTCTGATAGATTAATATTTCTATTCAAAGCATGAGTTATAAGTAATCAAATTATTAAATGAAATAAAAAATAATTTCAATTTATAATTGGACATTGACCATTACTTCAATGATGAAAGGTAATTTTACACAGAATTGGGCAGTTGTTTTCACCAGCATCTAAAGCATTATCTGCCAACTACAAACCCAAGTCAATCCATTGCAGTCAGTTATTGAAATTTGTGTAATAATGACAAGAAACAAAATGTAGAAAAGATTAAATTATGGTGCAAAACAGAAAATGCTGCCATTAACCTATTGGTGGCCAGGCAGACTAATGAAACAAGCTGGAGGGCAAACTGGCTAAGTAAACAGATGCTCCTTTACTTTGGCCATTTAGTGTAAAGTGGAAACGCAAACCCCAATTCAGAAAGATCTCTTATATCTTCTGATACTTTGACAGAACTCCAAATATTATATTTTTAAAGTGAAAGCATTCCATATTTAAATTTTGAATTTGAAGAACTTTTATTTGTATTTGTAAAACTTTGATTTTTTAAGTCAGAAAGAATTACACCTAGATATAGTTTCCATGTTGCTAATATGTGATCTTTAAACTGTATTACAGAGACTAGCTAGAGGCTTACCAAGCACTAGGCAGGACACTATCTGAGCACAACCTGCTTAGTGTATATAGCCCAACATCAAATCAGCAAAAATTATTCTTTTTGCATGTCAGTAATCATGTTTTTTGGACCAACTCAGTCTCCATGTAGTAAAATATCAAATGTAGCAAAATCTTTTTACTCTTCTGCCATGGTAGACAAAGAAGTAATATTCATATGTGTGTCTATTTTCTTTCTGAGATCTTAACTGGTATAGGTTTTTACATCCAAACTGCTTTCATGAAGAAGCATGGCTACTAGAGAAAATAAACTGGCCCTCTGCAGAAAGCACTTAGAGAGATGACTGAATTCCACAGCCATACCCATAAATCCTTTTCTCTAGTAGGTTGTCTTTTACATTTCCTGTTGCCCAAAATTTCATCCCTTCTTGAGTAGCTCCAGCAATCCTGTGTTGAGTCGAAATTATAGTGCCCCCATTGAATTCATTTATTCTATGTTCACCTTCAGAACATTTACATGCTTTCGGCTCCTATTTTTTTTCCCCTTTATTTTATTTTATTTTTTTTACAGTTGTAAAAGGTAAAGGCCCTCCCGTTGATCGTCGATTTGTTCGAGCGGGCCCAGTAACGTCTCCATTGGAGACTTTGTTGTTACTGTGTTTGGCATATCGAATACTCTCGGTAGCTTGCCGGGCTCTCCGAGAGGGGCGGAGGAATCGAACTCGGGTCGGCCATGTTGGCCGCTTGTAAGGCGAACGCCCTACCCGCTGTGCTATCGCTCTGTGCTTTGGTTTCAATTATACAATGATCAGATACCCATCCCTCCACCAGTGCCCATTTTCCACCACCATGGATAATATCCCCCCACCCCCATCCCACCATCCCCCCCTGCCTCTGTGGCAGGGCAATCCCCTGTGTTCTCTCTCTCCGTTTGGGTGTTGTGGTCTGCAAAAGAGGCATTGAGTGGCAAACATGTTCAGTCCATAGTCTACTTTCGACATGCATCTCCCCTCCTGGGAGGATCCTCCAAACATCCTTTATTTGGTGCTCCCTTCTCTATCTGAACTGCCCTTTCCTCTAGGATACCCGGCTGGCCTCTAAGTTATGGAGTAATCCTCCTGGTGCTGATCTCAGGTATTCTTGGGTATTAATCTCATACTTTGTTACTTTATATCCCCCAGATGAATGCAATCTTTCTATGTCTATCCCTCTCTTTCTGACTCATTTCGCTTAGCATGATACTTTCCATATTGTACCACTTGTATGTAAATTTCATGACTTCATCTTTTCTAACAGCTACATAGTACTCCATTGTGTAGATGTACCAAAGTTTCTTTAACCAGTCATCTGTTCTTGGGCATTCAGGTTTCTTCCAGTTTCTGGCTATTGTAAAGAGTGCTGCAATGAACAAACAAGTGCAGATGTCACTTCGACTATACATTTTTGCCTCTCTGGGATATATTCCCAGGAGTGGTATTGCTGGGTCAAATGGGAGCTCAATTTCTAATTTTTTGAGAATCGTCCATACTGTTTTCCAGAAGGGCTGAACCAGTGGACATTCCCACCAACAGTGAAGGAGTGTCCCTTTCTCGCCACATCCACGCCAGCATCGGTTGCTTTTGTTCTTTTGAATGTGGGCCAGTCTCTGAGGTGTGAGATGGTATCTCATTGTGGTTTTGATCTGCATCTCCCTGATGATTAATGATGTAGAGCATTTTCTCATGTGCTTTTTTGCCATTCGGATTTCTTCTTTGAGAAAGTTTCTGTTCATTTCATTGCCCCATTTTTGGATGGGGTTGGATGTTTTCTTCTTGTGGAGTTTAACCAGTATTTTGTATATCCTGGATATCAACCCCTTGTCAGATGTGTATTCGGTGAATATCCTTTCCCATTCTGTAGACTGTCTTTGTATTTTGGTCACTGTTTCTTTGGAGGTGCAGAAGCTTCTTAGTTTACGATAGTCCCATTTATCTATCTCTGTTTTCACTTGCTCGGCCAGTGGCGTGGCATCTTTGAAGATACCATTAGCTTCAATGTCATGGAGGGTTTTGCCAACTTTATCTTCAATGTACCTTATGGTTTCTGGTCTGATGTTGAGGTCTTTAATCCATTTTGATCTTACTTTTGTACATGGTGTTAGGCAGAGTTCTGAGCCTATTTTTTTGCATGTAGCCGTCCAGTGATGCCAACACAATTTATTAAAGAGGCTTTCCTTACTCCACTTCACATTTCTTGCACCTTTATCAAAGATTAGATGAGCATATGATTGAGGGGAGATGTCAGTGTATTCAACCCTGTTCCATTGGTCTGCAGTTCTGCCTTTGTTACAGTACCATGCTGTTTTAATTATTACTGCTTTGTAGTACAGTTTGAAGTTCGGGAGGTTGATTCCTCCCATTTTCTTTTTCCCAAGAATTGCTTTAGCTATTCGTGGGGGCTTATTGTTCCATATAAATTTCAGGAGTGTTTGCTCCATTTCTTTGAAGAATGTCATGGGTATCCTTATAGGGATTGCATTGAATTTATACAATGCTTTCGGTAGTATTGCCATTTTGACAATGTTAAGTCTCCCGACCCATGAGCAGGGGATATCTTTCCATTTCCTCATGTCCACTTTTATTTCCTGAAGTAGCGTTTTGTAGTTTTCTTTGTACAGGTCCTTTACTTCCTTAGTTAAGCTGATTCCTAGGTACTTGATTTTCTGGGGCACAATTGTGAACGGGATTGTTTTTTTCATGTTGCTTTCTTCTCTCTCACTGTTTGCGTATAGGAAAGCCATGGACTTTTGGGTATTGATTTTATAACCTGCAACTTTACTATACGAGTCTATTGTTTCTAGGATTTTTTTGGTGGAAGTTATTGGGTTCTCTAAGTAGAGTATCATATCATCTGCGAATAGTGAGAGCTTGATTTCTTCCTTTCCTACCTGAATGCCCTTAATATCTTTTTCCTGCCTAATCGCTATTGCAAGTACTTCCAGTACTATATTGAACAGCAGTGGAGAGAGTGGGCATCCCTGTCTCGTCCCTGATCTTAGAGGGAAGGCTCTCAGTTTTTCCCCATTGAGGATGATACTTGCTGTAGGCTTGTGGTAGATGGCTTTAATTATGTTGAGGAAGGTCCCCTCTATACCCATTTTGCCTAGGGTTTTCATCATAAAGGGGTGCTGGATCTTATCAAATGCTTTCTCTGCATCTATTGATATGATCATATGTTTTTTATCTTTTCTTTTGTTGATATGGTGGATTATGTTGATTGATTTCCGAATGTTAAACCATCCTTGCATCCCTGGGATGAATCCTACTTGGTCATGGTGTATGATCTTTTTGATGAGTAGTTGGATTCTATTTGCTAGTAGTTTGTTGAGGATCTTTGCATCTGTGTTCATCAGGGATATCGGCCTGTAATTCTCTTTCTTTGTGGTATCTCTGTCTGCTTTTGGTATCAGTGTGATATTTGCTTCGTAGAAACTGTTCGGAAGTGTTTTTGATATTTCAATTTCGTGGAAAAGCTTAAAGAGCATTGGGAGTAAGTCCTCTTTAAAGATTTGGAAGAATTCACTAGTGAATCCATCCGGGCCAGGACTTTTGTGCTTGGGGAGACTTTTTATTACCATTTCAATTTCCTTGATGGTGATAGGTCTGTTCAGGTATTCCAGGTCTTCTTGGTTCAGCCTTGGGAGTCTGTAGGAGTCTAGGAATTTATCCATTTCCTCGAGGTTTTGATGTTCCGTGGCATAAAGCTTCTCAAAGTACTCCCTGAGGATCCTCTGAATTTCTGTGGTTTCTGTTGTAATGACCCCCTTTTCATTTCTGATTCGGTTTATTAGGGTTTTCTCTCTCCCTTTCTTTGTGAGTTTTGCTAGAGGCTTATCGATCTTGTTAATTTTCTCAAAGAACTAGCTTTTGGTTTCATTGATCTTTCGGATTGTTTTTTGGGTTTCCATCTCGTTAATCTCTGCTCTGAGTTTTATTATTTCCTTTCTCCTGTTCGGGTTGTGCTCCTTTTTTTGGTCCTTCTCCAAGCTCTTAAGCTGTGAGGTTAGGTTACTTATGTGTGCTCGCTCCTCCTTCCTGAGGAATGCTTGTAGAGCTATAAACTTTCTTCTTAACACAGCCTTTGCTGTGTCCCATAAGTTTTGGTAACTCGTGTTCTCATTTTCATTCGTTTCTAGGAATCTTTTGATTTCCTCTTTGATTTCCTGTCTAAGCCACTCGTTGTTCAATAGCGCACTGTTTAATTTCCAGGTGTTTGATTTAGTTTTCTGTTTTTGTGTGTGATTTACTTCTAATTTCAGCGCATTATGGTCTGAGAAGATTGTTGATACAATCTCTACCTTCTTAATTTTATGGAGGCATGTTTTGTGGCTCAGCATGTGGTCTATCTTGGAGAATGTTCCATGTACGCTTGAGAAGAATGTGTATTCAGCTTTTTGTGGATGAAGTGTCTTGTATATATCTACTAAGTCCCTTTCTTCCATTGTTTCCCTCAAATGAAGTATGTCCTTGCTAAGCTTGAGTCTGGTTGATCTATCAAGAGGTGACAAAGCAGTGTTGAAGTCTCCCACTAGTATTGTGTTGCTATTGATGTCTTTTTCCAAATCTATGAGTAGTTGTTTTAAGTACTTTGCTGGTCTCTCATTAGGTGTATATACATTTATTATTGTAAGTTCTTCCTGTTGTACAGATCCTTTGATCAATAAGAAATGGCCTTCACTGTCTCTTATGACCTTCCTCACTCTAAAATCGATGTGGTCTGATATAAGGATGGCTACCCCTGCTTTTTTATGGGAGCTGTTTGCCTGTAGGATTGTTTTCCAGCCTTTGACTCTGAGTCTGTGTTTGCTTTGACTATTGAGATGCGTTTCTTGCAGGCAGCAGAATGTTGGGTTCAATTTTCTAATCCATTCTGCCACTCTATGTCTTTTAATTGGTGCGTTTAGCCCATTGACATTGAGAGAGATTATTGTTATGGGATTTTGTCCCATTGTTCTGTTAAAATTTGGTGTATTTGAGGGGCCTTTCTTGCCTTAAAGTAGCCCATTTAGTTGTCGTTGTAACCATGGTTTTGAGTCTATGAAGTTCCTGAGCTGTTGTTTGTCTGTGAAACTGTGTGTTGTTCCTCCTATTATGAATGAGAGTCTTGCTGGGAAAAGTATTTTTGGGGAGGCATTTATTTCATTGAGTTTTTTTACTATGTCCCACCACTGTTTTCTGGCCATGAGGGTTTCATCAGAAAAATCAGCTGTGAATTTTAAGGATGCTCCTTTGTAAGAGATTTCTTTCTTCGATCTTGCTGCTTTCAGAATTTTGTCTCTGTCTAAGGTTTTGGTCATTTTGATCAGAATGTGTCTTGTGGTATTTTTGTTCGGATTTCTTCTAGCTGGTACCCTTCGGGCCTCCTGAATGTGGTCACAAGTTTTCTTCAGCTCTGGAAATGTTGTAGCAATGATGTCTTTGACAGTTTCTTCTTCATCGAGGTTTTCTTCCTGTCCCTCTGGGACTCCAATAATTCTTATGTTACCCCTCTTGGCTTCATCACGATCTTCTCTTGCCATCTGTTCCCGAATTGTGAGTCTCTTTTGCATTTTCTGCTCTTTTCTGGAGAGTCTCTGAACTTCATCTTTGAGCTCACTGATTCTGTTCTCAGCCGTTCTTACTCTGCTTCTGAGGCCTTCCACTGAGCTTTTCAATTCGCCTACGAGATTTTTCAGGTCTGACATTTCTGATTGCATTTTCCTCATTTCTGCCTTCAGATCCTCTTGTCTTCTATTGGCATTGGTTTCCATTGTTTCTTTTAATTCCCTAAGCATCCTAAGTAGCTCCCTTCTGAATTCCTTGTCAGAGAGGTTGTCTAACACTACAGTACTGTTGGTGTCATCTGGGCTAGACTCTTCAATATGAAAGTTTGGTGGGCTTTTGCGTTGCTTTACCATTGTGAGAGGTGTGGTTTAGTCCTTCACGTTCACTGTTACTGTTCTGCTTGATATGCTGTTGGAATTGGAGCCGTTCAGCTTTGTTGCCCAGAGCTGCGCCTCTGTGTCCGTCCCACGCAGATCAGGGGTTGAAAACCGGCTTTCTAGGGGCTGGTTCTAGCTGTGCATGCCCAGAGAGGGACCCAGGCCCTTGGGGGCGGGCTGTACCTGTTGGAATTGGAGCCGTTCAGCTTTGTTGCCCAGAGCTGCGCCTCTGTGCCTGTCCCATGCAGATCAGGGGTTGAAAACCGGCTTTCTAGGGGCTGGTTCTAGCTGCGCATGCCCAGAGAGGAACCCAGGCCCTTGGGGGCGGACTGTCGGCTCCTATTTTTAACATTACCCCAAGTAGTTTATTCGAATGTTTGAATTATTCAAGTTAGTTCATTCAAAATATTTAAACTATTCCATTCAAACTATTTGAAATTTGAACTAGTTCATTCAAACTATTTGAACTAGTTCACTCATCCTTTTAAAAATCATTTTCCCTAGAAGACCCCAACAATAGTAAAGTGCTAGACAACCTCTCTGAGAAGATATTTAGAAGGGAGTTACTGAGGATGCTTAGGGAGCTAAAAATCATTTCCTCCTTCTGAAACATAAAAATTTCTAAATTTGTGGGGGTATGGTGCCGCCAGCAGGTCAATCTGTACCTGTGAGCGAGTGCATCAGCAGCCTGATGGCACCTTCAGACTTCCAGATACCCCAAAATTGCTACTGTGTTTTTGGCCAGACCCCAAAAACTTGGGGCAAAGTTTACCAAGAAAGTAAACAGCCAAAAGTTAGGTATGTGGGAGACACACCCACAAACCACCTCCAGCTCAGCTATATACTTGGAGGCATGACCTCTCTGGTTCTTGATCAAAATGCTTAACGGCCATGATCCCAGAGACTCAGAAACAAATCTCGAAACCCAACGGCTTTTGGCAGTAATGCATTCAATCCCTGCAGTAGATTACCAGCGCTGGGCACCCCAAGTGGGAATAAGTTTCGTGCCTTGGCCTGTTCTCCCAAGTGGCTCAGTGGCCACCATATTCCAGAGGCCACTGGACAGTCAGGTTTAGGCCCACAGTGACGAGACATCAGGGGCCTCACGGGGTGGGGGTGAAGTCAGCCCTATCCTCCCCGTCCCAACAGGACCTCGAGTCACCACCCACGAACGACCTTTCTGGTTCCTGTGAGTCGTTGTCCACAAATGACCTCTCTGGCTCCTGATCAAGCTGCTTAACAGCCATGATCCCAGAGACTCAGGAACAAATCTCGAAACCCAGCTGCTTTTGGAAGAAATGCGTCCGGACTGCACAGTAGGTTACTGTAGCCGGGCCATCTCAGGGGGAAAAGGGTGCTGTCCCTCCACCTGCTCCCCCTTGGCAGAACAGTGGCCGCCATCCACCAGAGGCCATTGGACAGGCAGGTTTGGGCCCACAGTGATGAGACACGCAGGACATCACAAGATGGGTGTGGAGATAGCCCTTTCCCTCCCACCCCAACAAGACCCGAGTCGCCATCAACAAACGGATTCTCTGGCTCCTGATCAAGCTGTTTAATGGTCATGATCCCAGAAACTCAGAAACAAATCGCGGAACGCAGCAGCTTTTGGCAGAAATGCATCCAGGCTCTGCAGTAGGTTACTGGCGCTGGACCACCAGAGGTGGGAATAAGTTTTGTGCCTTGGCCTGTTCCACCCGGCAGCCCAGTGGCTGCCATCCTCCAGAGGCCACTGGACAGTCAGGTTTGGGCCCGCAGTGACAAGACATGTGGGGCCTCGTTGAATGGGGGTGGAGCCGGCCCTTTCCTCCCCATCCCAACAAGACCCCGAGTCACCGTCCACAAACGGCGTCTCTGGCTCCTAATCCAGTTGCTTAATGGCCATGATCCCAGAGACTCAGAAACAAGTCTTGAAACACAGAGACTTTTGGCAGAAATGCATCTAGACTCTGCAGTAGGTTACTGTCGCAGTGCCATTCCAGGGGGGAAAGGGTGCTGTCCCTCCACCTGCTCCCCCTAGAAGGCTCAGTGGCTGCCACCCTCCAGAAGCCACTGGGCAGTCAGGTTTGGGCCCTCAGTGATGAGGCATGCGGGGCCTCACGGGATGGGGGTGGAGCAGGACCTTTCCACCCCGTCCCAATGAGACCTCGAGTCGTCACCCACAAACGGCCTTTCTGGATCCTCATCAAGCTGTTTAACGGCCATGATCTAAGAGACTCAGGAACAAATCTTGGAACCCAATAGGTTTTGGCAGAAATCCCTCCAGATTTTATTGTTAAAATTTCAGAATTTCAAAATTGCATGGTCACTACTGCAGCCGCGTGACATCATATGAAATAGAATAGAAATAGAAAAAGCAATAGAAAACAAATTGTCTACTGTTGCCTTTTCAGCAGATCTGAGTGTTGGGGTAAAATCCCAAATAATAATGGTGGGTCTAGTGTCAAAATATTGAATGTAATCACAGTAGAGAAAGAGAGTAATGCGGAAATCATCTGCCCCACAGGTAGGGGGAGGATGTGGGATGGGGGTATCCTGGGGTTGTTGGGGGTGGAGAATGGGCACTGGTGAAGGTATGGGTGTTTCATTGTATGAACGAGACATAAACCCAAAAGCTTTGTAACTGCTCTCATGGTGATTCAATAAGTAAAATCATAAAAAATGAAAAACAAGGCGGAGTTCATGACCTATTCAATCAGCTAATCAGTGGCTGAATAAATAGCAGTACTCCTACATAAAAAAATTGTAAATTAGTAAGTCATGCATGCACAGCAAACAAAAAAAAATGCTACAGAATGTTGTTTTATGACCCCTTGATTCAGTCTAAGAATGGAGAATTCCATTCTTGACAGTGGATAAATCCATCAGAACCTAGTAAAATAAGAGAATATAATAGAAGAATCATTCTAATCATTTAAAACTTTTCAAATAAATTTATATATTGGTTAAGTGAGAGAGCCCTTTCTGCCCCAAGGAACCTGGCCCCAGCAGCTGACCTCCACTGCTCAACTGCCACCACGCTCCATTTCCACATGCTCAGACTGAGCCTCACATGTGAGTGAACATATCACTGGACACATCATAAGACACTCCCTACCCATTTTCCATAATTACCACACCATCAACAACATTACCAACACACCGCCGCCACACTCCAGGACGCTTTCCGGACCCGCGCGGCCACTCCAGCCGAGGCTCACGCACAACTGAAGCTCCACAGAACAAGATAAGAGGAACTCTGAGACCTTGGACTCCAGGCTCAACGGACCCAGGGACAGAGATTCTCTGCTTGCTCCCACCAACCACAGGTGACGAAGGGACTAAAATCAGGAGCTTCACCCCACCCTGCCCTGTCTGCTTCCACCAACCACCAGAGACCCAGGGATTGGATTGCGCACAGAAGACCCATCCTACCCCTACCGGACCAGATAAATACCTCCCTACCAACACTGCCTCCGCTACCCAGCCGCCGCAACACTCCAGAATAATTTCCGGACATTATAAGACATTAAATACCCATCTTCCGGAATTGCCGTACCATATTTGATAGGCTTCAAATATGGTAACACCTACAAGGGCAATTAGAGGTTGCCCCAAAAGCCCCTATCCCTCTTGGGAAGCCTGGCATGCTACCAAGAGTATTCTGCCCATACAGCAGAGCTTTGCAAGCTATCCACTGTGTATTCGATATGCCAAAACCAGTAACTACAATGGGTCTCATTCCCCTGACCCTGAAGGCTTCACCAACATGGCAGCATTGAGAAGGATGAGAAAGGAGAAGCCAATAAAATCTCAAGGCCGAACTAGGCTGCCACAACGAAGAGAGACAAAAATAATCGTCTGTACTTTCAATGCACAGATGCTAGCTAGCATCAGATGCATCCATCGAGGACCTGATGGTATCAGCATGAAAGACCAAGTACGACATCGTTGGTCTGACCGAGACAAGAAGGCACCAATCTAGTCATGCCGTTTTCGACACTGGAGAAGAATTGTTCCTCAGAACATGCGATAAAAGAGGTGTCAGAGGCATCAGTGTCCTTGCCAACACAAACTTGGCCATGAGCGTTGATTCATTCGAATGCCTAACAACCCGAATCGGATGTTTACATTTGAATAGATGTAGTTCACTGCGGCAGTTTCTATCTTCGTTGTCTACGCACCAACATCTAATTATGATGAAGGAGAAATTGAGACGTTCTACATGGAGCTGGAGAAGTTCTATAAAGAAGACCACGCCTTCTACGAGATCATTGTGGGTGATTTTAATGCCAAGATAGGACTGAGAAGATCAGCTGATGAACTTCACATCGGGACCCATGGCCTAGAATGGAACAAACAGGGTGAGAGACTCTCTAAGTTCATCATGTCAAACAAGACCATCCATGGTAACTCACAGTTCCAGAAGACCGAATCTAAATGTTGGACATGGGAGTCTCCCAGTGGACAATTCCACAACGAAATAGACCACATCATATTCAATCGATGGTTTTGCCTGACTGATGTTGCTGTTGTCCCAAAATTCCAAGTGGGATCGAACCACCATCTCCTTCGTGCAAAATTCTACTTCACAGAACTGGGAGAAAGGGCTGAAAAGTTTAAAAAGAGAACTCCCAGAACGACCACCAACTGGGAGTTCTTTGGCACTATTGCGGCAACATGGGAAGATGCCATTGTTGACAACATTGACAAGGAATACGATCGACTGGTTCAGCACCTCCATGATTGTGCGAGGAACGCCAAGAGAGAGATAGCCACAAAAAAATGCCTGTCTTCGAAAACTCTTGAGCTTATTCACCAACATGGTTCGGCGCATTCCTCAGGCAATCACAAGCGAATGTCCGAGCTCGAAAAGCAGTGCAGAGATGCGATCAAGGAAGACCTCAAAGAGAGAAAAGCAGAAGTGCTGGTAGATGCGGCAGAAGCCGGGAAAAGTATTCATAACGCCTGCCTGTCCTTCACCAACTACAAGACCAAGATTACTGCCCTCCGATGTCCTGATGGATCTATCACATCCTCCAGAAGGGCAATGGAGAAGATTATCCATGACTTCTACTTAAATCTCTTCGATAGCCATGTCCATCTGCTGACATATCAAATTCCACAGGATGGATATGTCGTTCCCAATGTTCTCCCTTCCAAAATCCGACACGCCATTTCATCAGTAAAGAAACAAACAGCACCCGGCCCAGACAAGGTCAGACCTGAACACCTGAAGAACCTGCCGTCAGTATTCATCAATATGCTGGTTCGGGTCTTCACATGCTACCTGTCTGAATGCAAGGTTCTGTCCCAATGGAAAACCAGCAGGACTGTACTACTGTACAAGAAGGGAGACATTCATGACATTGGCAACTATTGCCCAATCTGCCTATTGTCTGTCATCTACAAGTTGTTCACTCGAGTCATCCTAAATAGGATTGGCAGAACACTAGATGAAGGACAACCATGCGAGCAAGCCGGGTTCCGCAAAGGATTCAGAACCATCAACCATATCCACACGATAACCAAGCTCATTGAGGTTTCTCGGGAGTTCAAGATTCCACTCTGTCTAACATTCATTGATTTAAAGAAGGCCTTTGATTCTGTTGAGATGGAAGTGGTCATTGAAACCCTAGCCTATCAGGGCATTCAAGCTCAATACATCAGGATCCTCCATGAGCTGTATTACAGATTCACTACCAGGATTTCACCACTCCACAAAGAAGTAATCATTGATGTCAAGAGAGGGGTTCAGCAGGGTAATACCATTTCACCAAAACTCTTCAGTGCCACCCTCGAGAACATCATGTGACGACTGGAATGGGAAGGAATGGGAGTGAAGATAGATGGTCGGCAACTACTACACCACCTCCACTTTGCTGATGACTTTGTTTTAATAACACCAAACATTAGCCAAGCGGCACAATTGCTGGCTGACTTCGACCATGAGTGTGGAAAGGTCGGACTACAGTTGAATCTTATGAAGACAATGTTTATGAGAAACAGCCACGTTCCTGACGCCCCATTCCGCTCCCAATTGAACGACCATCTCCAAATGCAACAGCTATATGTACCTAGGTCGAGAAGTCAACATGAAAAATGACCTGGCACCCGAGCTATGCAGGAGGAAGAGAGCGACTTGGAACGCCTTCAAGAGCATTGAAGAAGTAGCTAAGAGGACCAAGAACCTCCGGCTCCGGGTACATCTCTTTGATTCCACTGTTCTTCCTGCATTAACATATGCCTCAGAGACCTGGGCCCTACTCAAACAGGATGAGAACGCTATTTGGGTCTCCCAAAGAGGAATTGAAAGAGATATGCTTGGAATATCACGTTTCACTCAAGTGAGAGAAGGAATCCGGAGTTCCGACCCCCGTCGAAGATCAAGAATCAGGGACACTGTCTTGTTTGCCAATGTGTCAAAAATCAGATGGGCTGGTCAAGTAATGAGATTTAAAGACGACCTCTGGACTAGAGCTGTTACTGACTGGATTCCACAGGATGTCAAAAGACCACGTGGCCGCCCACCTACCAGATGGTCAGACTTCTTCATCAAGATAATGAATAACAGGTTTGAGGCTCTTCATGTTCCTAGAACGAACAGACGCCATTGGGTTACACTAGCATGCGACAGGGACTAATGGAAATGTTACTGGCGCCCACTCGAGCCAATCGATGATTAACGGGAAGTCAAGTGATCAAGTGATCAAGTGACCACACTATATTTGATGGGGTTCAGACAGTAGGCAACAAATCATAGAGGTAAATATATATATAAATATATATATAGATATAAATATATACTCTTGGAGAGCCTGGCAAGCTACCAAGAGTATCCCACCCACACAGCACACGCTAGAGCCTGGCAAGCTACCTGTGGTGTATTCGATATGCCAAAAACAGTAACAATAACTGATCTCATCCCCTGACCCTGAAAGAGCCTCCAATACTGTTGCATTGGGAAAGACGAGTAAGGAGAGGCTGCTAAAATCTCAGGGCTGGGACTAATGGAGACATTACTGGCTCCCACTCAAGTAAATCGATGAACAATGGGATGACAGTGATACAATGATAATGGTCAAGTGCATATATGTTTAGTAATATATGCAGGATCAGAAAATAAAAATTGGGGCATCAAAAAAATATGTTAAGAGAGAAGTTTATAGAGGATTAGGGACGTGGCTCAGAGAGAGCACTTTCTGTGTATGTCTGAGTTTCATCCCCTGTTCAGCCACACATTGTCAGGTGTGATTGCTGGCACCATGAGGCGTGAACCCCAGCACTGCAATAAAATATACACCCCTGACACTACTACAGCATTAGTCTTTGTCTATGTAGAACTCCGGCCTAATAAGGCTGATGAAGCTTCACCTGACCGTGGTGCATGAGATGTGCTGAGTTTCAGTCCTTAGACACATGTTGATTAGCACTTGCTAATTTAGGGAGGGGGCTTAGGAAGAGAAGTTGTATTGATGGGCTTGTTGTTAATAATTAAGAGAAGTTGCTCTTAATTACCTTCAGGTAATCAACCACCCCAAAACTTAGTGGCCTTAAGACATCAGACATTTTATCCTGCTCTGAATGAGCATGGTGTGATGGCTCATCTTTGTAACTTGAGCATCAGGAAGTTAGAACTTGAGTTTCTGGGACACCATGAGTTTTCCAGACCTGTGACTAGAACCTAGTTTCTCATTCTTGGCTGGTCCCTTTTTTTTTCTCTGTGTCACATCCATTGGGCATTTCTAGGGCTGCTGGGACAATTGGTGTGGCTGGTGCTGCCTGCTGGAAACACTCTCTCTCTCTCTCTCTCTCTCTCTCTCTCTCTCTCTCTCTCTCTCTCTCTCTCTCCTTTTTCCATAAAGTTCCTCAGTATGGCTGACTTGAATTTCCTCACAGCATGACAGTCTCATGGTTGTTGGATTTCTTCCATGCTATCCTGCCAATAGAATTGGGTAGGAACCATGGGACTTTTCTGCACTAACCTCAGAGTTTCCAGATGTCAGTTCTGTTGATCAAGTATGTCAAGAAGTCCAGGCCAGATTTTAGGATCTGTCAGCGTCCTGTTTTTTTTTTCCTCTGTGGCCATAGGAGATAAAGAGAACCATTTGTTGAATCAATATGCTCCATACAGATTCAGGGAGCAGATTCAGGGAGCTTTATGAGAGAACCACAGCACCCAGGTGCTGCTTTGGACTTCATGTGCATATAATGAACCCTAGAATAGCTTTGACTTGTGACTAAGTTCTGATCATGTTGGCATCATGGTTTATTTTACTAGACTTGAGGTACTTCAAAATACTTGGCCTACTGTCACTTTTCAGAAAAAAACAATCACTCGCTGCCCTCTTAGAAATCTACCTTCTGTAAATAAACAAACAGAAAGTGCTCCCTATTGTTCTGAGGCCACAATCATCCCTCTGGATCATTCCTGAACATTCCTTACCCTAGGAAGTGGAATGGGGAAGTATCACTTGTTTTGAGAAACATTAATAGATCTAGATTCTAATATGAATGATTATTGAAGATTGAGTGAAATTTCTCCCTCCCTCCCTTCTTCCCTCCTTCCCTTCCTTCCTTCCTTCCTTTCTTCCTTCCTTCCTTCCTTCCTTCCTTCCTTCCTTCCTTTCACACACATACTTTTATTATATTCTTTATAAGCTAGAACTGCATGGATAATTAATTGCACAGACCTTGGTGCATTTTGCCATTCAGTAAACACAGTCTTCCCTTCTCATTTTCCTCATTTGGCAAATGGTATTTTGCTATTACCTGGTTGACCTGAAATAAATATGGAATAAAATCTCACATGTGTGTAGCACCTTGTCTCTTAAACTGTGGGTTGTGACCCCGTTAAGGTTCTCGCAGTTGAATGGAGTGGGGTTGGGGGGTCATGAAAAGTTTGGACACAGTAACAAGTTTCTGAGCCTATACTACCCCCAAATTAATTCAGAATCAACCATATCATGAATTCAACTTGTTTCTGGCAGCATTCCCCTGTGAAGTGTTTCTTGCACAAAAGGGAGTCATGGAGAAGAAGCCCAAGGCTGTGTGCAGACTTCATGAGAACCATCACTGTCATCTGCTTTATTTACCCTGAGAAGAGTCAGTTTCTGTAATTTCTGCTTAGTACCTCTACCTTGGGCTGGAGCAATAGCACAGCAGGTAATGCATTTGCCTTGCACGCAGTCGACCCGGGTTCAATTTCTCCACCCTCTCGAAGAGCCTGGCAAGCTACCAAGACTAGCTTGCCGGGCTTTCCCTCACGACAAAGCCTGGCAAGCTACCCATGATGTGTTCAATATGCCAAACACAGTAACAACAAGTCTCGCAATTTGTTGTGAGACATTACTGGTGCCCGCTCGAGCTAATCTATAAACAACGGGAGAACAGTGCAGTGCTATGTAGAATTCCATAAGCTTCTCGCAATCATCTTCAGTGAGACTCTCAGTAGAAAGCACATTCAGTGGTGGTATGTGGTACAAAAGAAAACAATGTATTTGGAAGGAGTTTAGAGGAAATTTTCAAATTTGATTAAAGGCAATAATAAGATATGCCTAGAGAAAGAAAATCTCAAATTAATTAATCACAGTTTTCAAGTATTCAAAGGGCTTTCCTTTTGTTCTTTACAGAGTGGAAAAAATAAAGACTATATTTTTATTTTCCTTTTTTAGATATTCTGGGACAGAGAGTATTGGAGAAATACTTCTTTGGCTTTTCTTCCCATCTCTTGAAGATACTATCTTTAGTAATGTGACCATACTTCTCTCAGCTTATCATGCTACATACATTCTAATTCACCCAACTTCTAGGCATATGTGCCTTTCCCTAGGTTATTGGATATTATCAAAAGTGAGTTTCATCCATAATTAGTCATTATTAACTCAGAAATGGTTATAATAAACAATATAGACCTAGAAAGAATGAATGGCAAATATTTGATGATTGCCAACTATGTTTTGTCATTTCAATAAATGGCCTTATATGATAGCTCCTTATAGTAAGTATTGTTATTTTACTGATTAGTCATGAGGAATTTAACTAACTTGCCTGAAGTTGTAGAGCTACAAAAGGCAAAACTAGGATTAAAGTCATCAGTGTGATTTGAAAGTAATTTCACCTTTGCTATCATCTTGTTGCTAAGTAATTACTGGGCTTAGAAAGCATCAATCATCACTGTACAGATGGCAGTCATTTGTGATCTAGGCTTATTTATTCAAACAGACAGAATGGAAGAACCCCTCAAGATATCAGATGCTTAATTATGAAAAGATGGGGTTTTGAAGGCATTGAGTACCCTCTTTGAACTGCGTGAAATATCAAGAAACATCCAGGAATAACCCCTAAGTAATGGGAAATTACATGTAAACTACACCATCAATTGGCAAAAAATGTATGTGATCAAACAGAAACCAAGTGTCATTTAAAAAATGGCAATATTGGGGCTGGAGCAATAGCACAGCAGGTAGGGTGTTTGCCTTGCACGTGGCCGACCTGGGTTCGATTCCCAGCATCCCATATGGTCCCCTGAGCACTGCTAGGGGTAATTCCTGAGCGCAGAGCCAGGAGTAACCCCTGTGCATTGCCGGGTGTGACCCAAAAAGCAAAAAAAAAAAGTAATATTATTTTAAAAATCAAGCCAGGTTATTTTGGTTTTGGTTTTCATAACTTTTAAAGGAGATTGTTAGCATAAAAATAATAAAGTTAATCAATAATGGCTTTGTTTTGAAACTAGGCGATGTTCTTAGTAAAAGGATTCTGAGTGATGCAGGAGGCAGAAAGAGGAAGGAAAGAAGGGGCATTTGGCTTTTCTCTATACTTAGCCCTAAAGGGAAAAAAGTGAGCTCTTAGTGTTTGCACCAAAGGAGGTAAAAGTGGAAGAAACCCAAGGAAAAGAAATGCTCAAGTCAAGGTCACTTGTCCCACAAATCAAAATGTAAGACTTTACCCTGGAATGCTGATCCTTACAATCCTTCAAAGGCATTGAGATTTAGTTGATGAAATGTTCCCTTTTACCTTCACTCACACTTAACCTTTCATCAGAACTGAATTGTGTCCAGGGCTATGGAATAAGAACCCATATCATCTTTTGGTAGAAACAAGGTATTTAGGTTCTTCCAAACTTCTCAAAGGGTAGAATCAAGAAGAAGGAAGCTCAGAGTTTAGGACCAACAACAACTAGATGACAGATCCCTAACTAATTCAAGTTAACTTTAAAATTGGTCAGTAAGAGTTCTTTAATGTTTCCATATTTCAGGATTAACAACTATTCTAAGTTCTCTGCATTTCCACAAAAATTTTAGAGTTAGCATCTGCATACCAAAAAAAAGCTTGATGAATTTTGATTGAGATTCAGCTAAGTGTGGATTTATGGGGTCTGTCATTTTTTCCTAAAGAGTTTTTCTATAGAATTTTAGCATTTGAAAGGGAAAAATCATAGACAATAGGCAAATGTATAGGTATGGCAGTGTGTTCCAGTAAAATTTTATTTACAGGGACTTGAGAGATAGAACAGCAGATAGAGTGCTTGCCTTGCACGTAGCTGAACCAGGCTTGATCCCTTCTTAACTATAGTTTTATCTTTGGCAAGTCCCTTCAGTAGTGATCCCTGAGCACTGCTTGGTATGGCCCCCAAGCCAAAATCAAACCAAAAAATTTATTTTCAAAAGCAGAGAGCAATCAGATTGAAGCCCTGGGTCCATGAAAGATATCTTTGCACAGAGAAGGTATGTCCTGATTTTAGGCAGATATGGGAAAGACAGATAAAGCATCCTGTGTCTTTTTCCTCTTTATTGCCTTTAGCAAAAACTAGCTTTGCGCTGAGTGACGTATTTGGGGATAGAATGCTTTGAACCTCTCCACTGGCTATTATAGGTCAAATGGAATTGAACAATGTTCATTTTTTTCCCTATAAACACAGTGTACCTATCTCTTCTATTGATTTGTACTGATTTTAACACAGCAATGTTTCATGGTGTTACATATACGAGTCTTTGTTATTTTGGCTTAAAATATGCATACTTCATGGATTTCTTGGATTAGTGTAAATAGCTTCAAATTGACTTTCTATCAATAAAGTTTTCTTCTGTAAATTATTTCAGGGAATTTGGTAATTCATAAGTTATTCTCTTATAATCAATCATTTTACTTATGTTTTGGCTACAAAGTAATATTCAAAAATAGAACTGTAATAAAATTGAAAATCAATCCAAACCAGACTACCATTAAAATCACATTGATTTTTCCCCCCTTTCAGTATAGTACTTCCAAATAAAGATTTTTCAAAACAGAAAATGAGGAACAAAAATAAAGAATTAAAATTACAAAGAATCAGCTCTCTACAAGTCATGCTTAGGCTTCATATTTTATTATTAATGGTTTACTTTTTTTAAAAAAGAAGTAAATTTACTACCATAATGACAGCTTTCTTAGAACAACCTTAAATGAGTTTATAAGGTATGCTTTCCAATAATTATGGAATTAGGACTGCTTTTAATTAAAAAGTTGCTACATACACACACACACACACACACACACACACACACACACGCACGCACGCACGCACTCCCCAGAGTAAAAGGCCATAAATAACCAAGAGCACTTTGTACTGGTGAAGAGTGTGAATTGGAGTCAACAGACCTGACTTCAGTCCTGGCTCTTCTGCTTCCACTTTCTGAGGCCTCAGGAAAGCCATTTTATTTCCTATTGCTGGAGAGATAGTACAACAGGTAGGGAGCTTGTCCTGTATGCAGCCAACCCAGGTTTGATGCCCAGCATCCCAAATGGTCCCCTGGGCCCACCAGAAGCAATTCCTGACTGCAGAACCAGGAGTAAACCCTGAGCATGACCAAGTATGGTCCCCAAACAAAATAATAGTAATAATAATGAAAGCCACTTTACTTACATCTTTTTAAAACTCAGGCTCCTTGTGTGTAAAATGAAAACAATGTTATTCTCTACTTCATAAATTTGTAGTGACTACTGAGACAGTATGTGGAAAACATTCTTCAGATAGTGCTGAGCACACAGTAAATGATCAGTAAGAGAAAGGTACTATTAGAGTGGTCTTATGTATAGGAATGATCAAATTGGTGGGCTGGAGTGATAGCACAGCGGTAGGGCATTTGTCTTGCATGCAGCCAGCCCGGCTGAGCCGGGTTCGATTCCTCCGCCCCTCTCAGAGAGCCTGGCAAGCTATCGAGAGAGTATTCAATATTCCAAACACAGTAACAAGAAGTCTCATAATGAAGACGTTACTGGGCCCGCATGAGCAAATCGATGAACAACGGGAGGACAGTGTTTGTTTTTTGTTTGATCAAATTGGTGACATTGATGCTTGTTTTTAAACTTGGGTATTAAAAACTTGTTCTGACTTATCCTATGAAAGACCTAATTTATGCAGGATAAATGTCTGATAAACATCTTTAGATTGTAGTAGCCAGTTTGGGGTGTGGGTGTGTATGAGGAAATGGATGTAATTAATGACATAGGCTCAAGCAAACAACAATTCCTTCTCCGTGGACTTCACAAGGGAAGGATGAGCCAGAGCCCAGATGGTACCTCAGGGACACAAACACTTGCCTTTTGGGGTGACCAGCTCAGCTGTTCTCCTGTGCCTAGTGCTGCCAGAGCTGCTGCCGTTTGAGCCTGGCTGCTCTGCTCTTTTATTCCTGGTGCCACAAGCGATCTCTGGCCACACCAACAGCCAGGTGAGTCTGAACATCCACAAACAAAGAGTGAGCCCCAGTGAGCATCAAAGCTAGAAAGATGTGTGAGTGGCTTGGTCAGGAAGTATAGCCGCTGGTGAGCATGTAGGTGAGCCCTGCAGGGATTCCAGTGAGCACCACAACTGTGACATGTTCATTAGCTGAGAGCACCAAGCCCCAGTGGGGATGAGTGCAAGCACCACAAGTCACTCAGCGAGCATCTTGGCCAAGCGTGCAAGCATTGCATCACACACACACACACACACACACACACACATATACACACACACACACCCCACCACCACCACCACCACCACCCCACCCCCTGCAACATGCACAGTGACCACTCCTAATGCGTGAGCACCTCAACAACCATGCGTGCACTTCCTTATTATTGCAGCAACAGCATCAGCAATGAGGGAGGGAGGAGGGGAGTGAACTTGATTAAAGAAAGGATAGATCAGGAAAGAATAAAAGCCAATGGAGAGAATCCTATATTCCATGGCAATAGAAGAAACACTCTCTCATCAGGACTTTCACTTATGATCTTTTGGAACCAAATCCTTTTCTTTTAAAGCAAGGGTTCTAGACCCCAAATGAAGATTAAATTAAAACAACAACAGCAACAACACAGTTCAGACCTGGGAAAATAGTTCACTGGCAAATCCCTAGCATGTGCCAGGCTAAGTTTGATCTCGTTATGCATTTTCCCCTGAGCACTTCTACATGTGGTTCTGGTGACCCATAAGCACCTCCAAGTCCATCACTGGCCTCAGGCCCAAGCCCTGAACTGCCAGACCCATGTGACCAAGCCAGGCTTCATTATGAAGGGTGCATGCTCAGAACTGCTTGGTGTGGACCCTATAAAAACAACACAGTTCAGAGTGCTTCCTGGAAATTAGGTGACCCTGTGTAAATTGATGCATTTTTCAATCAGACCAACACTGAGTCAGTTGTTTCTATCTGTTGTGCAACCTGCAAAAACTAGAGGTTAAATCTGAAAGATCTAAGGGAAGGCAATACCTGTAGCCAAGTTTTTATGAAGAAAGCAATCATGGTTTTATATAGATAAATTTAGCTTCCTTTAATATGAAAAAATGACCTGTCATGCAACATAAGCAATCTTTTGTTACACTACTTTTTAAATACATCCATTTTTCTTTCACCATTTTTATGACTGCTGCATTTTATAATGAACATGAGCAGGATTATTTACAGGAAAAGAGTCAAGAAAGTAGCACTTACTTTTGAGAGACAGTGATGAAAGTTGATGCTAAGAGGCTACCTGCCCGGCAAGATGAATGCTAATGACTTCAGCTTTATTCCCCCCATCGTCTCCACATCTATTAGCTGCTGTTTCTGTTCCAGCCAGAATTGAAAGAGGTGTTCGAAATAGAAGTAAAAGAAAAGGGAATTTATCTTTTTTGGGGGGGAGGGAGGGGAGGGATTATTTGGGCCACATTCAGCAGTGCTCAGGGGCTGCTCCTAGTTCTGTGTTCAGTAGTAACCCCTGGAAGTACTCAGAGAACCAAATGCCATGCTGGGAATCAAGCTAGGTTCTGCTAAATTCAAAACAAGTGCTTTGCCCCAAATATTACATCTCCAATGCTGGAAAGGTCATTTCTTATTTTGCCAGGTAGTGTTGCTTTGGGGTCCAGCAGATGATTAATGTGAACTCTCTCTCTCTGATAGTTTAATATATTTTTAAAAACTAATTTGCATCTCTGTGTTTCTTAATTCGGGGGGGGGGTGTATCTCTCCTCTGATGTTCATTTGCAGTTTTTCCACAGCCCTTGGAAACTAAGCATTTGTCTCCCGCTTCTTGTTGCCAAGGCCCCTCCAGCCATCTCATCGACCTTATTAGACAGGACCTGAACTAGGACCCCATTGGCTGCCCCATGGAACACACTCATATAAACTTCATGTGACAATAAGTTTCTACTTTCTTTGTAAACTCTTTCTGTGAAAGCAAGTTCAACCTATGGAATTAGTCTTTTCTGCCACTACTAGTTCCCTTAGCACACCCTGAGCAGACCGTTATCCTTTGTGCTCTTCATGTACAGACTCTGAGAGGTCTTATGAGAAGTACCGTGATATAAATAATTTTATGTACCCCCACCCCATTCTACAGTCGGAATCCCCAGTACCTCAGGAAATTTCAATATAGGATTATCACAGATACAATTTGTAGAATAAGATAAAAGCATAAGGTGGCCCCTTAGTCCGATATGACTGTTGTGCTTATTAGATAGACAACCAGGAAGTGATAATGGCATATGAAGACACATGTAAATACAGAGGAAGACATCAGAGTGATCCATCTATAGGCAAGGAGTGCCCAGGAAGGCTGACTGCTGCCAGGAGCTTGGAGAGAATCTGGAAACAGATTCTCAGTCACGGTTTTCAGAAAGAATCAACTCTTCTAACACCTTGATTTCAGTCTTCTAACCTCTGAAATAATAAGAAAATTAATCTTTGCTTTAATCCACCCAGATTAACTGGACCAACAATAGATTGTTATGAGAGCCGTAGAAACAAAAATATATTCTCAAACCCTCAAAATAAAGAAAATTGCACATACATTCCAGAAACATATTCCTTTTCCTTCTTGAATATGCAGGATTTGGAATTGAATAGCTCTCTCTCTCTCTCTCTCTCTCTCTCTCTCTCTACTAATCCAAACACTGAAGCATCACTTGTTGGGGCTCACAATTATGGAACAAATTCTTCCTCAGCTTACAAGATTTTTTTTCTACAGTTGACCTGGTTGAAGTGGTCCAAGAAACAAACCTCATGGCCAGGCACAGAATAAGTTCAACCCATAAAAAGGCTTCAAGTATAGACTTCTTTGGAAGATGCAGGGGAAACAGACAAGGAGATATGAGTAAGAAAAAAATATAATTGGGATTCTTGTTAAGTCATCTGCTGCTTGGAAGGACTAGAGTCAATTGCTCAGGGAAACTGAAAAGTAGTGTAAAATTTCCATCAAAGTCAATGCATGTCAATCATTGGTTGAGAGCTTCTACTGGGGGAGCATGAATCTTTTGGCATTTCTGGTATGGAAGCAGAGTGGTCTTTTACAGCATAAGTCTAAGACTAACAGAAGAAAAAGGACTAGGTAGATCCATTATGTGTTGACAAACGTTTAACAGCCAGCTTTCTCAGAAAAGTGGATTTATATCATAACTATCATAATATTTATAAACAAAGAATATAGTTATTATATAAATTTCATGTGTATACCTTATCTGTATCAGCAAATATATTGCATGGTATTTTACTTTATATTATTCCCAGATATTCCCGTATATTCCATAAGCATTATGGAATGTGATTATCAATGATAGATGAGTATAGTTCCAATATGAATGCTGGTTGATATTTTTTTATTTATGTTGATAAAGTGAAGCAATGAAGTATATGTAAACAATCCATTGACAAATGATTTCTTTGCTAAATTGGACAATAGCTTCTGAATATTTCCTGAAGAATATTTCCTCAGTGTTTTGGTGCTAGTCACAATGAAATAGCTGTAAATATACACCCTTTGAGTTTAATAAAGGTAAAGGTAAAAGGTAAAGGCCCTCCCGTTGATCGTCGATTTGCTCTGTTTCATTAAGTAATTAAAGACCATGCTGTAAACCTATATCCTTAGTACATAAAATCAATGCATTTATGACAAAAGTAGTAACAGAAGATGTTGTGAAACTAAACAATTCTAAAATCCATTTGTAAATTTAAATAGAATAGACAAGATATAAACAAGAATAGACAAGGCTAGTTGAAGGAAGAAGAACAATCAGGAGACAGGTTAGACATAATATAAGTCTAACTAGTTGAGACAACCTGGCACAGACACTGCATAGAGATCTGTAGATTAAGAACTACTGCAAGACCCAAAAACAACAGATTATATGACTCATATGTGATTAAGGTGGCATTACAAAACCCATGGGGAAATAGTACAAGTCACTTTCATATGGGGGAAAAGTGAGGCTACTTTTCAATTTCACATTATTCTCAAAAATAAATTCTAAATATAATTAAATATCAAGTTTGAAAATTATAACTTGGGGTCTAGAGAGGTAGAACAGGGTCTAAGTCATTTGCTTTCTATAGAGTCAATCCTGTTTCAATCCCTGGAACCATGGGTGTAGCCCTAACGCAGCCCTGGAGACCCCAGAGCACCACCAGCATAACCCAGGTAATCCCTGTCGCTCCAGGTCCCAAACAACCCCACATCCTTTGTCCTTTGTATTAACCACTAACCCAATTGGTGGGGCATCACTGGGAGATCTCCTGAGCATCAGTTGAGACGCGCCCCCCCCCTTCCTGCAAGGTATATATCACTTGAAAACAACTATAAAAAATGTGTAAAAGAGGGCCTGCAGAGATAGCACAGCAGGTAGTGGGCTTGCCTTGCACGTGGCTGATCCCGGTTCAATCCACAGCATCTCATATGGTCCCCCAAACCCTGCCAAGAGTGATGCCTGGGCTCAGAGCCTAAAGTACGTCTTGGGCATAGACAGGTATGACCCAAAATACAGAAGCAGTGAAGCAAACAAAAATGCATAGCTCTCTACAGCATGAAGGCAAGTGCCTTAAGCCCTATTCTATCTCTCTAGACTCTAAATCTGACATATCTTCAAAATTTAACACTTCTCTCCCTCAAATTGTATGATTTATTCAAAGAATTATATAAATACTTAAATCATAGTTAATACTGAGGACTAATTTTCAGAAATGTGAAAAACTATTGACGAAATAAGTAAAATACAAAGAACCCAATAAACATGGATGGAGATTATGAACAGGAACTTTCCTGGGGTGAAAACTCAGATGGCCAAACATACTACAAAAAATATTCTCAGCCTCACAGTTAATCAGGAAAATATTGATAGAAGAACACTTAACTGCTATTTTTATACTCTTTAGACCATGACAGAGGTTACAGTTCGCCAATATCAGCAATTATCAAGGATGTGGGAAATGAAAAATGTTACAAATTGCTATAGGGAGTATAAGTGAGTACACTCTAAATACTGAAGTGAAGTCGAAAATATACCTACCTTGTGACTCATAAGTTTAAATCCTGAAAGAAAAGAAGGATGTACTACATACTGGATTTGCTTTCTATGACTCCAATAACACTGTAACACGGTATCACTGTCATCCTATTGTTCATCGATTTCCTCGAGCAGGCACCAGTAATGTCTCCATTCTTCCTAGCCCTGAGATTTTAGCAAGTGCCACGTTGTAGGATCTTTCAGGGTCAGGAAAATGAGACCCATCATTGTTACTGGGTTTTGGCATATCAAAAACTTCACGAGGAGCTTGCCAGACTCCAATCACAAATTTCTGCTAATTTTGTAGTTTTATAACAAAAATTTATTTTCTCACAGTTCTGGAAGTCTGTTTTCCAAAATTAAGGCGTAAGGAAGGTGTTGTATCCTCCAGAGGCTCAATTAGAGAATCCATTCCTCATTTCATCTGCGTTCTGGTGACTGTTGGCATTCCTTGGCTTGGGCTTGAGTGATAGCACAGCGGGTAGGGCGTTTGCCTTGCACACGGCTGACCCAGGTTCGATTCCTTTGTCCCTCTCGGAGAGACCGGCAAGCTACCAAGAGTATCTGGCCACACAGCAAAGCCTGCAAGCTACCCATGACGTATTCAATATGCCAAAAACAGTAACAACAAGTCTCACAATGGAGATGTTACTCGAGCAAATCGATGAATGACAGGAGGACAGAAGAGTGCTACAGTGGTTGCATTTCTCTCTGCTTTAGTCTTTTCACTGCCTTCTCCTCAGTGTCTATGATTGACTCTTCCTCCACCATTAGTTTAGGATACATGTATTCAGAGGTTCCCAAGAAAAACACCTTCTCCCAATATCTTTACCTTAATTACATCTTTGCCATGTAATATCACATTCATATGTTCTAGGGATTCGGATGTGGATATATATTTGAGGAAAACCATTCACCCTATTGACAGGACATATACATGGTGTTTATGTAATTGTTAATAATTGCAAAATACTGTGATCAACATAAATGCCCTACCAATAAAATAATGGATAAAGCATGTTTTGTGCATATGATAGAATATTATATAGCAATGTGGTCAAGTTCGTCTTTATGTGTATTAAAACATCAACATCAAATTGTGCCACGTAGATACAATAGAAAACTACAAAGCTATAAGAAAGGATTAAATCTTGTATTTCACTGCATCTTAGATGGAACTGGTTCTGTGAAATAAGCCGGAGGGAAAAGGACGAATACCAGATGACCTCATCTGTGGGAAATAGAGAGACAAAACAAGGAAATAAACAACAAGGAATGAGGACAATCTTTTGACCTTTGTTTATTAAACTGAAAGTAGTGGGAGAAGGTGGGAGGGAAGGAAGAGATGGACTGGAAGTGACAAAAGACAAAGGTGAAGAATCTAGGGTACTTTTGTTGTGGTGAGAAAGCAGTAAATCCATCAAAACTATGGAACTTAACACTGCTGTAATCATATTATATAAACTAAAAAGTATTTTTTTAATGAAAAAGTAGTGACTTGAAGTAACACAAGGGTATCGTGGAAAGTGCCAGGTGCTTTGGTATTGGTGCAATAATTTTGTGCATCAAAACCATAAATGTTAACATTATAATAACTGTGTTATTTAAGCTACAACATAAATCATTTTGTTTTGTTTTGGGGTCACATCTGGGCTCAGGGCTTACTTACTCCTGGCTCTGGTCATACCTGGCAGGACCAGGAGGATCATAAGGAGTGCTGGGAATCAAACTTGGGTTAGCTGCAGAAAAAGCAAGCACCCTGCCTGCTATACTATTTCTCTAACCCTTAAATAATTTTTTTAAAAAGGTACTTCAGAGATAGTACAGTAGATAAGACACTCGCCCTGCATACAGCAAACTCAAGTTCAATCTTACCTGGCATCACATATAGTCCCTTGAGTCCCACCAGGAGTGATCCCTGAATACAAAGTCAGGAGTAAGCCCAAAACACTGCCAGATTTTTTTCCCACCACCACCAAAAAAAAAGAAACCCCACACATATCTCAAAAATATAAAAAATCAATGCCCTGCCACAGAGGCAGGGTGGGGAGGGGAAGGGGAGTGGTGGGGGATTGGAGGGATACTGAGATCATTGGTGGTAGAGAATGGGCACTAGTGGAGGGCTGGGGAACCGATCGTTGTATGACTGAAAAACAAACACCAACATTTCAAAGTATGTAACAGTATTTCACGGTGATTCACTAATAAATATATATATATAATCAAGTTTCAAGATAATATATACAGTATGATATCATATATTTTAAACACAGAAATATGTATGAATAAAAGTGTAAGATGGACTGAGCAGATATATAGAGAGAGATTTGCCAATGTTTGAAACTGGGGAGTATTGGCTGGGTTGAAGATTGGGGGGAAAAAAATGTGACGCAACCTAAGTTTTCTGTTTTAAAATGTACCAAGTAGGGGGCCAGAAGATGATTCTCAGTCCATGCTTTGAGTGCCGAATCCCTTGTTCCATCCCCAGTATCATATGGTCTCCTGAGCACTGCTGGAGAACAAAAGAAAACAAAACAAAACAAAAAAATGTACCTTCTTAAAATATGCCAGGTTGAAATTCTTAACTGTTTGCAGTTCAACCAGGAGACAGCTCGGAGGACTCAAGATGCCAAGTTCAGTCCCTGTTTGTGCATGGCTTCAGTCTAGCTCAGAGGCCCGTAGCACCCTAGGGCTTGAGCGGCTGGGAGTGCCTTAAACCCTACTGTAAATGGTTCTTAATTCTACTGAGTGATAGGTTTACAAGTTATTGCCATTTTATTCACATATTTTAGTTACATAATTTCTCAGTATTTTTGGAATTGGTTTGGGGGATTTTTTTTAAATTAAAAATGCAGGAAACATTTAATACTCCTATTGCCATATGGGGGATAAATATGAATGTGACCAAGAAATAGCAGTAAGAACATTTAGAGGTCACTTAAAGTGGTGGCAGCAAGATGAAACTCTGACCTTACGGCATGACCTTAAAACAAAGATAAGTGGGTGATGATGGGAATTAAAAAGGTAGACTGTATGGTGAAAGAAGCAGTGAGGAGAAGAAACAAAGTTCAAAGGTAGTGCCGAGGTGAGGGACAGTGGGATAGTGGTTGTGCAATCACTGATCTCTGTTTTCTGTCTCAATACCAGTTCCTTGTCTGGAATGTTATATAAATGGAATGCAGTCTGATATGTCTGGGTCTTTCCTCACAGCAAATTTTGATTCTCATTCTTCTTATTAAATATATAAAATTCTTTAGATAGTCATCTGTATGGATACATATTCTTGTTTTTATGGCTTTTAGAATATGGAGTTTTGTTAACTACCAAACACAATTCCTGATCTCTTCCCTAGAAAGTCACCACAAAAGACTTACTCTTCTCTCCTCTCCTCACGGCTTCTCCACATCAAAATCCCCAGCAGTTTTCTTTCTCTGAATCCTTTTGTCGTTATTTGACGGCCCATCATATTAGAGGGATTTTTCTGGTGTTTTGCACACTCCCATATTAACAAAATACTAAATGAGCAGTATTCTCAAGGGGTTGGATGAGGCAGTCTTCAAATCAAATGCTCTGATTTGCTGCGTTTCTACTTAGTTCATCTTCCACAAATGAACCATTCACTCTAATAGGGACTTGCTAGGAACGTAAGACTAGTACTATCAAATTCTAGTGAGAGAAAACCAGATGAGTACTCCAACTACTATTTTTGCATTTGCCCTCAAATTCACCTTGTATTTTCTCTATAAAATGCCAGTTTGCCTTAAAATTAGCATTTAGTTATTCCCAAAGCCACTATAGGAGTCAAATTCAACTGGTATCCTAAGGACTCCAGAACTGCCTAAAAAGAAAGTAAATAATGGGTATGCCTACCTCTGGGAAGTCTGCTGACACCAGATTCCAGGAAATAGGCACTTTGACAAAGTTATAAGCACGGATGCCCAAGGGAAGGAGAAGCCCTGAAAGAGAGTTATTTTAAATGCCTGCTTAATGATTGAGCACCATGAAGGGTTTTCACTTAGCAGGGTGAAATTACACTACCGAGAGATGTCAGGGTGGTGTTTAAAGTTGACAGGCAGTAATGAGTGCTGATTTTACAAAAGAGGGATCTGAGTGCTCTACCAATTTCTATATATTCTGAAACACATCTCTGCTCCATTAAGAAAAGAAAAAAATCAAAAACAAAAGATTGGAGAGACACTATCTGAAAGATAGGTATAGATGGAAGGAGACAGAGGAAGCAGGAGAGCAGGAGAAGGCACACACGGGGTGTGTGTGTGTGTGTGTGTGTGTGTGTGTGTATGTGTCAGAGGGTCTTCTACAATTGGTTGCTTGCTTCCAAAGGCTTCTAGGCTATTTACAAAACACTGAATGATCTCTTACTATCCAGTAGGCTTTGTACCAAGAGCTTTATGTATCTCTTAGCTCATTTAACTTCCACAACAATAGAGAAAAATAATACTATTAGCCCCCTTCTTAAAGTGAAAAACCAAGACAGTCCCAGGCAAAAACCAGAACAAGTAAGTTATTCAACAAGAACACAAACATTGAAAAAAACTTTATTCATTTGCAAAACTTCTTCAAGTTAATAAAAGGGAATTATACTTGATAAAGTGACCAGACCCTAAAGAAAATGAGTTTGTTTTCAAAACTAATAACTAGGAGACCTTGAACAAATCACCTGACTTCTCTGAGTCTTTATTCTTTCTGTCTGAGGCAAAGAGGGCAGATCAAACAAAACTTTCTCCACCCTGGTTGCACAGTAGATCTCCTGAAAAACTGTGAAAAGCCCCTGACTAATTGCTGATCAACTGAGTCTCAGAATACACAGAGCTAGAGAGACTATCTAGTTTTATAGTAGACACAGTCTTCTATGCCCCTATCTTAAAGTTAGTGTTTGGACAGAAGAACAAAATAGCAATTATAAATATACAGATACATTTATAGAGAGACACATATATATGGTTTGTGGCAAATGCTTTTAAGAGTAAGGGGTTTGTTTAAAGAAAGGTCTAATGAGGACATGATTAAAAGTGGTAGAAGACATCTGGAAATAACCTTTCTGTGTCACAACAGGAAATGAGGGTTGGCCAGGCCCAGTGGAGTGAAGGAGCTTTCTAGTCAAAAAGGGTAGCTCTCAGATGTATGGGACAGTTGCGTGTCTGTTTCTATATACATACATGTGTACATGCCTATGTTTACAAATACATCTGTGTATGTCTTGTTTAAAGACATAACTCAGGGGCTGGAGAGTCATGGTCTTTAATAATAGCTGGTAGTACACTTGCCTTGCATGTGGCTGACCTGAGTTCTATCTACACCCTGCATCCTATATGGTTCCCCAAGCACAGCTGGTAGTAATTCCTGAATGAGGAGACAGGAGTAGCCCTGGAGTATCACCATTGTGTCCCCTCCAAAAACAAACAAAATTTTTCAAATTTAAAATAAAGACCCTGGTCAAAAATCAAGAAATGAGAGAGACAATAGTACAATGCAATGGGGAAAGTGGTACCAAGTTGGTTTGGTAAAACAGTAGCAGCTAAATTAGTACATCACGCTGGATTCTAGATTTCATCTTAAGTACACTAGCCATTGCAAGCCAACAAAGGCTTTAGGCAAAGTTTATTCAGAATTGTCTTTTAAAATATTACTTGTGTTTAAGTGCAGAGAAATGTTCAGTTGGGGCTAAGTAAATGTAGAGGTATGGGTGTTACAAAATTATTTTTATGATATGAATGAGTTTATGTTCCTTGATGATGCCAAATTTTAGGAAAATTTCTGGGTACCTATAAAGTCTAGGAGACAAGAAATTTGACAGAATGCAAATGACAACTTATTACGAGTCAGGAAATTGCTTTGTATTGAATTTAGTTGTGTGCCTTGACTTGTTCTTCTTTTCTGTCTGGGCATATTCTGTCTCCCAAATGTACTGAATTACCCTTCCCCAGCCATTTTCTCTGCATGCCCCCCAAACCTTCCACACCACCCCCATTTTGTGTCTCTTTCTTTTCATGGTTTATGTCTCTATTCCAGCTTCAGGGTGGCATTTAGCCTTGGATCTCTGGCCTTTTCCCATCCTTCCAGGCAGCCCCAATGTATTCCACAGCACTATTGGAGGAAGACAGTCATTCTACAGAATTTGTCCAGTCACTTAGTTTTTCAATTCTGCCCCCTCCCCACAAACACATCTCACACACATACACCTGGTCGAGTGACTGGTCCACTGGTCTCAGTAAATTTCTTTTGGGGTTACTCCTGGCTTATGCACTCAGGAATTACTTCTGGTAGTGCTCAGTGTACCATATGGGATGCTGGGAATTGAACCCAGGTCAGCCACGTGCTAGGCAAATGCCCTACCTGCTGAGCTATTGCTTCAGCCCCTCAGTACATTTCTTAATAGAGAGGTGTTAGTTTGAGAAAACCATAACCTTGATTGTCACTAATCTTGATTGTCACTAATTACCACCTCTCAGTACCATCCCCACCCCAAACTTTAGGATTTAAAGGTCGGTGGGAAATGAACTTTCACTCAAACATCCCAGCTTGGCCTCTGGCTTTTCATTGTGCAGTGAACAAGGGTAAATGGAGAATGAAACTTTTTCTCTTCTCTAAGACCAAAAGTTTCCTAAGATGTCAGTCCCGGATACCAGTCCTAGCTTGTGAGATAGCTGACTTAATGGCAAGGCTCAGTGATGTTAAATGGTCTTGCCTGTCTTTATTTTTCAAAGATTCCCATTCTCCACTCTTGATCCTGCAAGATTCGACCTGCATGTGGTCCTAGTAAAGGAGGTAGAAATAGCATGGCTGTGCTCCTCATTATTAATAAATGTTCACAGCACCACATCCTTATCCAGTAATGACTTGGCTGTCACCCAAAGATAAGAAGTAAAAATAGCTTAGGGTCAAAAACAGCTTTCAGTATAGGAAGTATATTCACGAAAGTTATTTCCTTAAATCCCTCTAGTGAGGGACATAGGCCATGTATCATTATTAGCCCCATTTTACAGGTGGGGTATGAAGGCCTAAAAAGCTGGCATTTGCATGAGGTTCTCCAGCCATTTTATGGTAGAGATACTGAGTTTCCACATTGAAATATTTTTGGAATGCAGAAGTATGTTGATCAAATAGGATGATGAGTTTCAAATGTCACAGCATTTTGAAAACTACAAAGTACTATCCTGCTATACAGATTCGTATCTGATTCCTGTGGCTGTTATAATAAAGGACCACATTACAAGAGACTTAGAACAAACAGCTCTTTCTCTTGCAGTTCTCACTCTTTCTGGGAAGCTTTGCCTCTCCGAGCTTTTGGTGGCTCTCAGCATTTCTTTTTTCGTGACCCATCTCTGCCTCTGTGGCCTCCTCTGCATATTCTCCTCTTTTACTGTCTAAGATATGTCTTTGTCTCGCTTATAGAAAGATACTTGTCTTTTGATTTAGAGTCAACCATTTTTTTTTTTGCTTTTTGGCTCACACCTGGCGATGCTCAGGGGTTACTCCTGGCTCATGCACTCAGGAATCACTCCTGTCGGTGCTCGGGGGACCATATGGGATGCTGGGAATCGAACCTGGGTCGGCCATGTTGGCTGCGTGCAAGGCAAATGCCCTACCCGCGGTGCTATTGCTCCAGCCCCTAGAGTCAACCTTTCTAATCTTAGGATAATCTCATCTCAAAAAAAAAAAGAGAGAATTCCAAAAAGTCCTTAATTGTGTCCATAAAGACTCTCTTGTTCCAAAAAGGTAGAAGTCAAAATTCAAAAGTTAATTTCTGCCTATGGATTTAATGTTGCTGTTGGTCATGGTGGAGATTCTGCAGAGAGTGTAGCAGAGCTCGATCACTGTCCAGTAGATCACAAACTTCCTTCCTTCTGTTTCTGGTTCTAGCAATCAAGTTGAAATGAAACAACACAGTATAATTAAGAACACAAACTCTAGAGTCGGCCTCCCTAAAGTTCAAATTCTAGTTCTACCACTTGATTCTGTGACACTGAACAATTTCATTAATGTGGTCCTAATTTTTTCCATCATAATACATAAATAACAAAGCCTACAGTAAATGCAGGAATGTAATGATTTAATTATATGTAAAGTACTTACAGCAATATCTGCACTACAGAAATGTTAACAACGATTATTCCTTGGCTGGCACCATGACTAATGCTAATTCTCTCACCTTGCCTGTTTATCATTAAATAATGATCTAGATAAATGGAGAGTAGATGTTTTCCTTTGGAAGAGCAGCCCTGAGTCATTCAAGAATTCCCTGTTTTTCCAGGTAATTTTTTTTCTAAAAAATAACATTCTAAATTATGTGTTGTGAGGGAAAAGAGCAAAAACAAACACCTGAAAGTGAAGGGATTGTTGTATTAAAAAAAAAATAACCATTAGAAAGCCAAAAAGAGGGACTGGAGCAATAGAACAGCAGGTAGGGCATTTGCCTTGCACGTGGCCGACCCAGGTTCGATTCTCAGCACCCCATACTGTTCCCCAAATTCTACTAGGAGTAATTCCTGAGTGTGGAGCCAGGAGTAACCCCTGTGCATCGCTGGGTGTGACCCGAAAAGCAAAAAAAAAAAGTCAAAGAGATAGGCCTAGGCTTAAATACACTTGCTTCGGATGCAGCCAATCTTGGTTTGATCTCTGGGACTGTTTGCTGTCTGTGAGCACTGCCAGATCCCTGAGCACAGAGCCAAGAGGAAGCTCTGAGCACCAGCAGGCTTTGTCCCAAACAATGTACCCCCATCCCCCAATACCCCCCTCCCAAAAAGCTCTTCCAGCAGTTCTGCATCTGATTCTCAAGGTTCTGAAGTATTTTGAATTCACTGTACTTCAGTTTGTCTAAAAGTATTCAGAATAAAGTACTCAAGATAGTTGCTTGAGAAACATTGATAGAATGCAGTTGTTTATAGAAAGAACTGGAAGTTTGAGCAAAACGTTACCAAATTAGGTTGATGTCAGATCCAGCCACCTGTGTAACTTCAATCTAAACAGGTAATAATTTTGCAAGCACTATTGTGCTTCTCTAGGGACTTTGTTTACATTAAACAAAGTCTTCCCAAGAACTGGTCTGACTTCCCACACTTTAGTCTCAGCCAGAGGCACAATAGTCAGAAGAGACTGGAATGACGATGAGCTTTGTTTCTGAAATTAAGTTCATTAAAATGAGCACTAAGTTTGGCAACATCATTAATGTAACCTAAAGAAAGTTCTGGGAGAGCTTCCGGGCTGTCATCCAATGCTGACAAAACACAGATAAGCTAAGGAAACAGTGGCTGTCTACTTAAAGAGTCCTGTAACTTGGCTGTTTAGAACTTCTTTAGTGTAAATTTTGGAAATTGGTAAAATGTGCCACCCTCCCAAACTGATTTATAGTAATGTTTCTGTCCAGAGACATTGAAAATATTGCTACTCATTTCCTCCCAATATAAAACATGATTGTATCCATACCAGTGAAATTAGGGTTGTCTCACCTAGCTGGAAGTGCTGAGCTTTTTTTTCTTTCTTTTTTTTTTAACAGCAAGGTGATGATTTTTATTATAAGAGACAGAGATGGAGCCAAAGGTCTCTGCTCCTTTGCATCCTGTCTCACTGGAAAGCTAAGCATTACCTGGCTATTATTACTCTTCTACCCTCGGCCTAAAGATAGGATTATATAGCTGTCCTCTTAGATCTGGCTTAGTTCCTTCAAAGGAAGACATGTGTGTTGTCTTCTACCTGTGTTTGAGCAATAATAATAATGGAAAAAAATTAAGGATATGTTTGTTTCTCCAGCATAGTTGGAGAAATCATGCTATTAATGATAATAATTAAAATTCATTAGGTCTTACTCTTCTAAACACTTTGAATCTAGTAGCGCTTTGAATCCTTTCAATAATCCTATTAGCTGATTTGTCCTCATACACCCAATCTGGTCCATAGTCTGTACTTTTTCAATTAGCCTAGAAGAATCCTGTAGAGATACCAGTAATGTATTGTTGATCTGAAACTGCAGACTGCTCTAAAACTGTAGACAACTGAAAGAGAATTAAAACCAAAACTCTGAGAGTGAATTACCGATGCTATCTCAAGAGTGAAATAATATAATACGTAGAGAAAATGAGTTAGTTGATGACATGGTGAAGTGCTTAGTTTTACTGTAAAATTGTTATCGGTCACAGAAATGGCATATTACTACATAATACTGGGATTTATCTTTTTTCAAATTTTCATTTGATAATGTGAATTAAAAAGTAGAAATGCTTGCTGAATTTTGCCTCAGCAAATTCTCCCAGGATGGCCACCCCCCTGACCACAATATGCAGCCTCTTAGAAAGTCAAGTGACCAGAAAGCCATAGAATTCAGATTGAAATTCCTGCTCCTGAAAAAACCAGTGGAAACAAATCTGTGGCCTCCCACAACAGATTTTCTAGGGGAGGAAGCTGTGGTTATGCAGGGGAACTGGCTAAGGGAGGATTCCAGTGGATTGAGGGGGAGGAATGTTTATACTCTGGTGGTGGTTTGGTATAATAACCTATACTTTCATTAGGCATGAAATTGTCCCCCTAAAATACATACTATCTTGAAAACAAATATTTTCTCATTTTTAAAAATTAATTAAAAACAGTCCTGCTTCGTTATATAACTATTTAAATTTCTAAGTATGAAGGTTTTTCATCCTTAATTCCCTAAGTAGGAAAATGGAATTCATTTTGTGAAGTTTAAATAAGATATCATGCATAAAGTGTCTGGCAACAAAATTCACTTAAAAATCAAATCTTACCTCATGGTGTCTCACTAATAAAACTTTTTTTAAAAAATCAAATCTTGCATGCAGCAATCTCCAGCACCACATACGGTCCCTCAGTACTGGCAGGAGTGACCACAGAATACAGAACCAGAAATAAACTCTGAGCATTGAGAGTGTGATCAAAATAACAAACAAACAAAAAAATAAAGCCTTCTTATCTGTACCGTCTCATGACATTTTAATTGGCTCAAATATAGTACTCAAAGAGGAAAGCACCCACCTTCATACATTCTAGCCTCAACAGTACCAAGCCCCCAGTGGTATATATGGCAAACAATAGTAAAAACAAGGTGTAGAGGGAAATAATGTATCTCCTTCCCTTGGTATGATGCCCCTTATGGTCCAAGCAGGAAGCAAGAGGTAGACCAGGAAGCTGGGAACTATCTGGCCTTCTGAGGCCAATTGGGACTGGATGAAAGAAGAGAAGAGAAGGAAAAAGTTTTCTCCCAAGTGCTATGCTAATCCACACCTTTTAAAACCTCTGGACTCCACATCTCCAGTGGAGTTGCAGATGGAGGTAGAACGGTTGGAAATGTGACTGAGCTGTGCTGTAATAGCACAGATTAGAATTCCAGGTATATTCCAGAACTGATTTTTTTTGCTCGAGCGGGCCCAGTAACGTCTCCATTGGAGACTTTGTTGTTACTGTGTCTGGCATATCGAATACTCTCGGTAGCTTGCCGGGCTCTCCGAGAGGGGCGGAGGAATCGAACTTGGGTCGGCTATGTTGGCTGCGTGCAAGGCAGACGCCCTACCCACTGTGCTATCGCTCACAGCGGTAGGGTGTTCGCCTTACAAGCGGCCAACATGGCCAACCCGAGTTCGATTCCTCCGCCCCTCTCGGAGAGCCCGGCAAGCTACCGAGAGTATTCGATATGCCAGACACAGTAACAACAAAGTCTCCAATGGAGACGTTACTGGGCCCGCTCAAGCAAATCGACGATCAACGGGAGGGCCTTTACCTTTACCTTTATTCCAGAACTGATAAAGGAGGCTGAAAATAAAATAACTGACCCCCACAGGATCCTCCTTTTGAGATCTCCTTTGAGGATACCAAGCAAGATTTCAAACAGCCTTGCCAACAATAGCCTCATCCTGGCTCCCAACGTTGTGGAGGAAAAGGGAATTAAAATGTTCCATAATGCTCATCTGTGAGCAGCAGTTTTTGGCTCTGAGGAGGGCTGAGAGCTAAAGAGGGGTCATAAACTCAAGGCCACCCAGTTGTTTGGGTGGAGGTTGGAGGACAAAATCAATCTAAGGGTCAAGCAACAAAAGTAAAGAGATGATGACATTACTGGGCTTTCCCTTAGAATTGAATTACGGTCATAGCAGGGTGAGTGAAGCTTGACACTGTATTCTGAAAGACTCTTGAAAAGCACTGTGGGAACTTCTCAAAGTCGTGGGTACAAATTTGCATGAGGACCCTGGAACTCTTCTATAAGGAAAAAGGAAGCAATCTCCCAAAGTCAAAGTTATTGAAATCTGTTAAGGTGAACTAAAAATGATGGGGTAACCACAGCGACTAAGGCAAGGATGCCTCTGAAGCAAAGCTACTTATGTGGAGAATGAGCTATACAAAAGAACAGTTGTAGGAATTAGCAGCAGAACCCACTTCAAAGAGACAAGCTGGAGCCTTGGGGTGTAAGGTAGGATCACTACACTCAGTGTGATACAGAACCAATCCTCTTCACCGAGTAGCACCCAAGGTGGCCCCAAAAGAGTCATGAGAGATCATCCACCATTTCTATAAAGAACTACTGCAATCCAAAGAAGAACTGTCTAAAGCCAATCAGATTGGAATCTTTGATCTCTGTCCAAAGGTGGTAGGGTTGGTAGCAGAGAATGAGATGAACATACAAGGACCATCCAAGGACAGCCCTCTGTGAGCTCACAGGCTAGCCATTTATTCAATACAAGATTGTTTCCCCACCCAGGCTCTCAAACATGAGCCATAGTTTAAGTTGACAGACGCATTAATGACAGGTAGAAAGTACATTAAAATTCAATGGGTACATTAAGAGCAGAGGCTGGGGTATTTTACATAGCCAATCAGCAGGCACCATTCAAGTATAGAGTGAGTTTGTGACAATTTCTAGCTCTATTTTTGCTGTGTTGCCCTCTACTGCTAAAAGACTCTAAACTATTTTATTCTGTTATTTCCGAGGCACAGTTTTGCTTGTCTGGATTATGTTGTAAAAGACCTAAATTGTTTTCCTCAGGGGACTCTCCTGGGTTTATTGTAAGAGGGATGGTTACCCAGAAGGAGACTCTGGGCTATCCTTCAGCAAGGAAGGAATCTCTGCTGGCCTTCAGAGCTTCAACAACCTCTGGCTCCCTTGTAAGCTTGGGTGCCTGACTTCTAGGGGCAGTGATTGTGCCAGCCCAAGGCCCCCCATCCCTGAGCCACCTGCATTCCTTCTGATCGAGACAATCTTGAGGGTCGTATTTTCCAAGGTCAACAGGATGGTGGCCAGTTTCTGTTCACAGCTGCAGAGTCATTCTAATGTTAAATTCATTAAACATTAAACTCATTCCAGGAAGGAGGAGGTGAGACGAGCAAGGTGGCTCAGAGCCTGGTCTCTGTGGCCAGACACACCTGGATCAGAGCTCTGTTTCCGTGACCAAAGACGGTACGTCCTGGAGCAAACGGCTCAACTCCAGCTAATACATGCAGTGCACTTGGCACCAAGTAAGTCACAATAAACATTAAATTAAACAAAGCAAATATAAACCCCGATAAGACATCTCTTCCAGGGGAAGAGAACTTGCATTTGTCAAGTGCCGCAAGTGGGTCCAGGAAACTGAGTATAAGCATGGGTGAGCAGTACACTTTGTTAGCTTTGACAGATAGTGCTGAGAAATAATCGGGACTGATTTGATAAGACAAAAGGCAAGTGAGTTTGGGACAGGCCCAGGATATTCACATAAACAATTTGCACAGTAAATGGGTTTAGTTAAGAATAAAACACCCTGATTCTAAGCCACTAATGCCATTTAAGGGGTTGATTTTTCAACCCTCCCTAAAGATTTTCTGTTTTGTACAAAGATGTTCTGTTTTTCCATTTTCCTTCTACTTGCTTTCGGAGGAAAGTGTTCTTTCCTCCAAATATCATCTTAGGATTCCTTTTCTGTGGCTTCATTATGTCTTTTGATTTAAAAATCTCATTTGAAAATAAGCATATATGTTCTAGGATTTGCTTGATGTTTGGGGCAAGTATATTCTACAAAGCTAAGAGAACGTGGGCCTCTGAAACATCTGACAGATGTGAAGGACATGAGCAATGCCTCTCAGGACGGCAGTGGAAGGGACAGAAGACTCCAAACATCAGGAATCTTCTTGACAGGCCTCACTAGGCCTGAGTCCAAAATGAAGCTGAGAAAAAAAAAATGAAACTGATTTGGCTGACAAAGCAGATGACAGGCAGAGAGGGCCAGTGAAAAGGAACTGGCCAATGGCAAGAGGAGAATTGGCAAGGCTCTGCAAAGCCCCTTGCTGGAAACCCATAAACCTCAGATTGTCTGTCTGGCGCGTCAGGCCCCAAAGGCAAATCATTTTTGCCTGTGGAAGGTGCCTGCCAGGAAGCTGCACATCGGGGGGCGCGTTTGGAAAAGTGGACCATGTCTGGATGGGTGCCCAACCCTGAGCTGAGGGGGCTGAGAAGAAAACATTCACAATGAACTCTCCAGGGGCTGGGAATTGGGGAGTCTCTCCAGTGGCTGACACTTGTGAGTCACAACGATGGGAAAAGAAGTTGAGAAACAGAGGAAGAGGACAGGACGCTGGGGAAGGAGGGGGCGGGAGGCCACTTTGTTTCTTGCTTCAGAGACTGTCCGGGCCTGTCTCCTTCTTTGATGGGTCCCTCCAGCGGTTACTCACTCACCCTTTCGAAACTCAAGTCTGCCTTCCTCCAGGTGAATAAGACATTTATTTGAGTCTCGGGAGTCAGGCCTTCTCTGTGCAAACTGTCCCTCAGGAAGAAATGGGACTTTGTGTGTGTAACCTTGACATGAGGCTAAACTGACATCTGGGAGTGAGAGCTGAGGCCCCTCAGGTGGCAGGGCAGGACCCTCCTTCAGGGAACACTAGATTCTCCTAGGTTCTCCTCTGTGTCCACTCTCTCTCTCTCTCTCTCTCTCTCTCTCTCTCTCTCTCTCGTCTGAACATTGTATCTTTTGGCTGCGTGCCATTCAGAATTTTACTTCTGGCCTCTTCCCAAAGCCTCCCACTCAATTCTTTCCTTCCTGAGAGGCCTGGCTTCTTACCCACGATTCCACCATCTCCCCTACCAAGGTTTCCTTGATATATATTTCCTTTCCATAGAAGATTAGCAGGAAAAAGTTCATCAGAAAAATTTATGCTAAGGTGCTAATAACCGGTAGTGATTCATTATGATAACCTTTATCAGAGCTTAATGCCCTGACCTAGTGTTCCCGAGCTTTTTTCATAACTGCCAGAGAAGCTCATAATTACTTTGTTACGTGCACTGTAGTAACTCATAATAACTTTACTATTGACACCGAATAACTGTGGCAGTGGACATCAGAGAGCTTGGTCACAACCCCAAATCCATTCTTCACCACAATGGGGAAGTGAGGGCTGAAGGAACCAAGTACCTGAAAACATCTTCAAGTTTTGTAACACTTTTGCACAGCAGTTGAGATGCACATCAGATGTGCCTCAGAAAAGGTCTGAGTCAATGGGTCCCCTATTTCTGCTCTAGTATCTTTATTTTTATCTGTTTTATTTATTAGATCTTATGATCCAGTAATTCCACTTCTCAAGTTTTGAGTTTCTTCCTGACTATGGATCACTGTACGGGGGTGGAGTTTGTGGAAGACTGTGTCTCTCCTACTCACATCCTTGTGGTTTCTTTCTCACTTATATTCTGTGAAAAAGTTATTCTGCTAGTTTCTAGCTGGTTTTTCCTCATAACAAATTGTTCCCTCTAGGGTGAAAGAGATATCACAGTGGGTAGAGCACTTGCCTTGCACGCAGCTGATCTGGGCTCAATTCCCAACACTACATATGATTCCTTGAGTCCTGCCAGGAGTGACATCTGAGTTAAGACCTAGGAATAAAACCTGAACTCCACTGAGTGTGGTCCACAAACAAAAAAATTGAATAAAGAAAAGTGTTCCCTTCAGTCCCCTAGTCAGGTAATAAGAACCAAGAGCAGCTTCCGTTCTAGGTAGAAGTCTAAGTAGATTGGTTTATTCTGGATAAAATAGCTGTAATTCCATATCAGCTATGATTCCCGTAGAAAGATATGTAGAATTCAGCAAATTAAAGCACCATACAGCGCACAGAAGAATGGCACTCCAAGAACACAAATTCCTATGTTCCTCATAAGGAACTGTGTGCAGACTTTCAGAATTAGGATCTTTTAGGCATTTACAATTTTAACATCTTTTCTTGACACTCAGACAAATTTATCATAAAACATGTCATAATAACTTCAAAATTTAAGATCATGTGGAATGAGGATATTTCTGTAGAAAGGAATTGCCAAAAGAAGCAAGGCAGAACCTATAGGGAAAAGATGGGATCACAGTGCTCATTAAATGGAGGTTCTGGATATTGTTTCTGCAAAATAATATATGATGTTCTTGAAAATTATGTAAGAATAAAAACCAGAGGGAAGGAAGGAAGGAAGGAAAGAAAGAAAGAAAGAAAGAAAGAAAGAAAGAAAGAAAGAAGGAAGGAAAAGAATTCTCTATGTAGCTGTAGATTTGGTGTGTCTGTGTGAAGAGGAACGTTCACAAGGAATAGAATAGGATAGAATAGAATCCAGGTCCCAGAAATAAAACTATCTATATATGGACAACTAATTTATGACAAAGGAACTAAGAATATACAATAAAGGAAGCAAAGTCTTTATTGCTGGCACCAGGAAAAATGGAGTCATGAAATTTGCTTATAAATGGATGGACATGGAAAGTATCAAGCTGAGTAAATTGAGTCAGAAGGAGAAGGACAGACTTAGAATGATTGCACTCACTTTGGGGATATAAAAGGACATAATATAAGACTTATACTCAAGGACAGTAGAAACAAGGGCTGGGAGAACTGGTCTACTGCTGGATGCTTGCCACAAGTGTATGTATATGCATGTGTGTATGACTGCGTGTGTGTGTGTGTGTGTGTGTGTGTGTGTATGTTAGGATTGTTAGGGGAGGGGATGAGAGAGGGAAGTTAGAATAGAGAAGGGACCACTTTGACAATAATACAAGAACTGAGTGCTAAAAGTAGGTAAAGGTGCCTGGAGGGGAAATGGTGTTGGTCCCTTCCGCCTTTTTCCCTCTGGAAAGAAAGATGGCAGCCGCTTGGGAGCTTTGTGGAAAGCCAGGTATGAGCTGGTCGTGATGGGGCAACTAAAACCACATGGGAAGGGGAGCGTTCCCGGCTCGTCCTTCATGCCCTACCAAGGTCACCAATTGCCCCCCACGAGCGGCTCTCCGGCATGGCCATGGCTCCAGAGCACAGAAACCAATCTCATAACTATCTGACTCTCAGCAGAAATACTTCCAGGATTAATAAGTAAAATAATAGAAATCCAAAATTGCGTGGCCGCTTTTGCGTTTGATTCTTGTGACCAGCTGTAAAAAACAAATTATTCCAAAATGCCTTTTCAGCATGTCTGATTTGGGGATGTAAAGTCTAAATAATAATGGTGCATCTTTTGTCGAAACAATGAATCTAGTCAAAGTAGATAGTGTTAACTAGAATTCATCTGCCTCACAGGCATTGGGAGGGGTGGGGGGGGTTATTGGGGTTCTTCGTGGTGAAAAATAAGTATTGGTAAAGGGAAATGTGTTTGATATTTGCATAACCGAGAAAATATTTAAACCTGAAAGCTTTGTAACGTAACTTTTCCCATAGTGATTCAATAAATAAATAAATAAAAATTAAAAAAATAAATAAATAAAAGTAGGTAAAGGATATACATAATAATCTCTCAGTATCTGCATTACAGACCATAATGCCCAAAAGAGAGAGAGAGAGAGAGAGAGAGAGAGAGAGAGAGAGAGAGAAAGACAGAGACAGAGAGACAGAGAAATGCCTACCATAGAGACAGGCATGGGATGCGGCTTTGAAGAAGGGAAACTGGTAACATTGGTGGTAGTAATGTCCACTGGTGAAGGGTCAATTGATGGAACACTGTATGACTGAAACCAAATCATGAACAACATTGTAACTGTGTATCTCATGGTGATTCAATAAGAACTAAATCATTGTTTTACATTCAAAAAAACTAATAAATAAATGGTCCTGGGGGCAGGCAGAGCAATAGTATAGCAGATAGGGTTCTTGCCTTGATTCAAGCTGACTGGGTTCAGTCACTGACACTACATATAGTTCCCCTGAATCTGCCAGAAGTGATCCTTGAGTAGAGAGACAGGAATAAGCCCTGAGCACCTCTAAGTATGGGCCCAAAACAAAACAAAACTGGGAAAACTGGACAGCCACATGCAAGAAAAATAGTAAACTTGGCCACTATCTCCCATCATATACTAACACTAATTCAATAGATTAAAATTGGGTTCTAATATTTGAAACCAAAAGTATATGTAAATGTCCTGCCACAGAGTCAGGGTGGGATGGGGGATGGGGGGTGGGAGGGATAATGGGATCAGTCGTGGTGGAGAATGGGCACTGGTGGAGGGATGGGCATTTGAACATTGTGTAACTGAAACCCAAGCACAAAAATTTATAAATCTACAACTGTACCTCATGGTGTTTCACTAATATATATATATATATATATATATATATATATATATATATCATCCATGTCAAGAGAGGGGTTCGGCAGGGTGATACCATTTCACCAAAACTCTTCAGTGCCACCCTTGAGAACATCATGCAACGACTGGAATGGGAAAACATGGGAGTGAAGATAGATGGTCGGCAACTACACCACCTCCGCTTTGCTGATGACATCGTTCTAATAACACCAAACATTAGCCAAGCGGCACAAATGCTGAACGACTTTGACCGTGAATGTGGAAAGGTCGGACTACAGCTGAATCTTACGAACACAATGTTTATGAGAAACAGCCTTGTTCCTGATGCTCCATTCGCTCTCAACGGAACCACCATCTCCGAATGCAACAGTTATATATACCTAGGTCAAGAAATCAACATGATGAATGACCTGGCACCTGAGTTGCGCAGGAGGAAGAGAGCGTTGAAGAAATGACTAAGAGGACAAAGAACCTCCAGCTACGAGCACTTCTCTTCGATTCCACTGTTCTTCCTGCATTAACATATGCCTCAGAGACCTGGGCCCTACGAAAACAGGATGAGAATGCAATTCAGGTGTCTCAAAGAGGAATCGAAAGAGCTATGCTTGGAATATCACGATTCACTCAAATGAGAGATAGAATCTGGAGTTCTGATCTTCGTCAACGCTCAAGAATCAGGGATGCTGTCTCATTTGCCAAGGCATCAAAAATCAGATGGGCTGGACATGTAATGAGGTTTACAGACAACCGCTGGACTAGAGCCATTACTGATTGGATTCCACGGGACATCAAAAGATCGCGTGGACGCCCACCTACAAGATGGTCAGACTTCTTCGTCAAGACCCTGAATGATCGGTTTGAGGCTCTGCATGTTCCTAGAATGAACAGATGACATTGGGCTACGCTAGCACACAACCGGGATGAATGGAGACGTTACTGGCACCCGCTCGAGTAAATTGATGAATAACGGGGATTAAGTGTTTAAGTGATATATATATATATATGAAACCATAGATGATAACCTCTTTGACATAAGCTTCTTTGAATTTGTCTGCACCAGTAAGAGAATCTAAAGAGAATATAAACATATAAACAAATCGGATAATGGCAAACTAAATTGCTACTGAAAGGTGAAAGAAACTGACATAATGAAAAGGCAATCTAATGATTGGAGACGGCATTTATAAAGGCATATCTCAGACAAGATTTTGATAACCAAGTGTAAAAACAGTTCGAACACCTCAACAACAAAAAACTCTACCTGATAATAAATGGGAAGAAAATCTTTTGTTGTTATTGTTGTTGTTTTGGATTACACCCAGCAGCGTTCTGGGCTTACTCTTGGCTCTGTGGTCAGGAACCACTCTAAGCATGGCCCAAGGGACTCTATGGGGTGCCAGGAATCTAATCCAGGTTGGCCCATCACTACCTGCAGTACTCTTGCTCCAGCCCTGGTTAGAGAATCTAAGTAGGTATATAGGTCATATTGATAGCCAATAGACACAGGAGATGATGTTTGCTTTTCACCTGGGAAGTGCAACCAAACAACAAGATTTCATCTATCATTGGATAGAATGGTTATTACCAAAAAGTCAAGAAGTAATAAGTGTTAACAAGAAAACAGGGAAAATACGTTATTGATAACTCTTGGAAGGAAATAGAATTGGTATAACCCATTACGGAAAATAACATAGAAATTCATCAAAGAAATTCAATAATTGCACTACTTCATGTTTTGTAAAAATATGAAAACAGAGTGCTGGAACAATAAGTCATGGGCTGAACACAGGGTCTGAATGTAGGAGACCTGAGTTCATTCACCAGAATTTCATGGTCCCCTAGGCATCACCAGGAGTGGCCACTGAGCACCTGTGAATATGGTCCCCAAACAAAAACATTATTTTTAAAAAGTTTAAAATCTGGCACTCTCCCTTCTAGAGGAGTCAATGCTCTCTCTAAAACATATTATTCTCTTTCCTTCTTCATAGTCTTTAAATAAAATGATTTTAATAGTGTTTCAATTGAATCACTGTGAGATAGACATTTACAAGGCAGTTCATGATTAGATTTCATACAGTGTTCCTATACCCATCCCTCCACCAGTGTACATTTCCCAGCACCAGTGTTCCCAATTTCCTTCCCATCTGCCCCACCCAGCCTGCCTCTATGACAGTCACTTTCTCTCTCTCTCTCTCTCTCTCTCTCTCTCTCTCTCTCTCTCTCTCTCTCTCTCTCTCTCCCACACACACACATCTCTCTCACCTTTTGGGCATTGTGGTTTGCAATACAGAAACTGAAAGATTATCATGTATATCCCATTATCTACCTTTAAAATTCAATTCTTTTCCAGCATGATCATTTCCAACTACTACACTCTCTCTCTCTCTCTCTCTCTCTCTCTCTCTCTCTCTCTCTCTCTCTCTCTCTCTCTCTCTCTCACACACACACACACACACACACACACATACACACTGGGGTGGGGGGGTGGGAGACAGAGACAGAGAAAGCGAGAGAGAGAAATAGAGAAAGAGAGATTTACTCTTATATTATTGCAGCACTATTCACAGTAAGAAAAGTATGAAAAAAAAGTCCATGTGTCTGATGATAGATGACCTGAGAAAGAAGATGTAGTATATCTACACAATGGACTACTTATAGCCATAACAAAGAGAAGAAATCTTGCCATTTTTTACATGAGTGGTCCTTGAGGAATTATGTTAAAATAAATGAGTCAAGAGAAAGACAAAAACTGTGTTCTTTCACTGGTCCATGGAATATAAGGATACAAAACAAGCAAAACACAACTCAAACCAAGCCTTTAGCCTCTGACAACAGAGTAGGGGCTTCGAGAGGGAATGAGAGGAGAGGAGGGAGTAGAAAAGATAGAAGGGCCAGCTGGTTGGTGGAGAATGGTGACAGAGTCTTTGCGTGGTGATGATGAATGATGAATGATGTCTATAATTGCTGCTGTAGAAATTTTACCTGAAACCTATAGAGAGTTATAAACCTCAATAAAAGAGTGTAGATGAGAGTCAGAACATGTAAGTCTGTATGTACAGAGGCTTGTGGCTGTGTGCATACGTTTTATTTAAAATTATATTCTACATATAAGATAACATAATATGAGACTGACACCCAAGGACAGTAAGAACATGGGCCAGGAATATTGTCCCATAGTTGGAAGTCTGTCTCATGAACTGGGGGAGAAGGCACCTGAAATAAAGAAGGGATCACTAAGACAATGATGGTTGGAGAAATCATTCAGGATGGGAGATGTGTGCTGAAAGTAGATAAAGGACCAAACACGATGGCCTCTCAGTATCTGTGTTGCAGACCATAATGCCCAAAAGTAGAGAGAGAGTATGGGGGATATTGTCTGTCTTGGAGGTAGGGGGAGGGTGGGAAAAGGGGAGGGAGGGCTATAATGGGGAGATTTGTGGTGGGGAATGTGCACTGGTGGAGGGATGGGTGTTTGACCATTGTATGATTATAACTCAAACATGGAAGCTTGTAACTGTCTCTCATGGTGATTCAATTAAAAAAATTATTCTACATTGTTCTACAAAGGATGTGATCCAGAAAGAACTTTCACTTCGAACTTTAGGGGAAATGTCTAAATATTGATCAGTTTTCTCTTGCCACTGAATTTAACAGTTATTGGCTACACTCTTCTCCATTGCTAGGTGTTTCTCTCAAAGATATTTTATGTTGTTTATCATCATGTTTTGAGCTTGCTTTTCTGTCAGAGTAAGGATGCGAAACTGAGGAACAGACTTATTTTGTAATCTTATCTTTAAATTTCCTCGCTAAGATTCTGAAAACTCTGAATACAGTTATGTAATGCTTTCTCAACATAGCAAGGCTAGTGAAATTCTAATCTTCAGAATAGTTTTAGAAATACCTTCATCAAGGTTTGTTTCTTGTAAAATATAAGTCAATCTCAGAGGACTGTCTGCCTTATATGGGCCCCAAGAATGTATTCTGACTCTTGAAGACAGAGCAAAAAGTCAACTAAAGAAGAGATTTTCTCTTCTTCCTACTCTAGTTTATTCACTCTTGCTTCTGCACTGTTTTCGTGTGTTAAGGGTGTCTGTATGGCTGAAAAGACATCCATCTGTGTGGGTATCTTTTATTTTTAAATCCTTCAATATAAACATTGTGTTGTAGCTGTATATATTAGTTAACGCCAATCAATCCTCTGAGAACAGTAAGCTGGCATATAAAGTTTCCTTTTTGAGGAAATTAGCCTCCGAAGCTGATTGATTAACAGATAAAGTATTCAGGAGCCATCAACTTCTTGAATGGTCACTTAGCATTTTAAGTGAAATAAACAAAATCTATACTGAAAGTTTTCCTCATTAACATAAGAAAATTTTAAAAGATTTTAATTGGGCAGATGAGAAGTATTCAAAATAGGTGGTTGGTTGACTGTGTTATATAGTAATGAATGAAGTACTTGGACATACTATAAGTACCAGGCAAACTGCTTGTAGAATATAAGTGGTTCAAGCATGTGATCTGGACCTCTGAATTGGTCTGATTTTTCTTTGCTTCACAAGGTACTCTGTGTCTGACTCACTGAAAAATTGGTCACATCTATCAGAATATATATATGTGCCTCAACTTCAGTTAAGCCTTTTAGGGGGAATGCTGAGTAGCCTAAAGGGAAAAGAAGTTCCAGGGGCAGAGTGGGGCCTATCGTGACAGAGCAATCTGAAGACATTTTTGGACTTTAACGTAAATAAATGTTTAGGTACTCTCAGAATATTGTCAAAAACCTGTGTTTATCATTAAACCTCTCTTGGTAAGAAGGTTGCGGGGAAGAGAAAAAAATTGTCCTGGGGTCACCCACTTCTAGTGATGGAAAATTATTGACATTAATCAGAAAACTGTTTATTTGCTTAAAGGCAGAGTTGGCTATGATGCCAGGCCATGCTAATTTCAAATCCCACCAAGACCAGAAACGACTCACTTGCAAATACTTGCAAATTTGGTGTGCAAATTTATGTGTTTATGTGCAAAAAGAGGCTAATACTATTATGTATTTTTCCCAGAGAATTTTGCACTTCAATTACTAGAATTTTGGTGAGACTTGAGAGCCCCATCCTGTAATTTCTAGGCTGTTGTTAGAACCCTTTAAATGCCAGGACGTTTAGAGTTGCTTGCTTATGCAGTAGCTGTTCTTTTCTGTGCCTTTTCCTAGGAAAAAGCAGCTATTCCACAGGTCACAGGAATCCAGAGCTTCCAAAGGAAGCGTGGGAGTTGGGTGGAGTGTTTCCTTCTTCTGGACAGAGAGAGCCAGCTCCCACCAGCATTCAGGGAGACACCGTGCTTCACGCCTGCAGGATTCCTTTTGAGATTTCATGCATATTAAATTCTTCTTCAAAGAACATAAAGCCCTTCTGATTTTGAATTATTTTTAATGAGAACCAGCCACAGACTAATTAATTGCTTCTGGGACCTGTAGACAGCCTAGGGGTAAGAGGTCGGACAAGAAGATTGGGATTCTGAGGGGTAACTGAAAGAACTCTAGACGCACCGGGGAACTAAAAGGTAACACAAAATTTGGCTGCAGTAATTATTTTTTTTTTTCTCTCCTGTCTGAACAGCTGGTCACACCAGGAGCCTCAGAGTCACCTATTGACTTTGCAGTGGATGAGCCTCTTCCGCAGGGCAGTATCACAGAAAACCTGTAGGGGGCAGCACCAGGCACGGGTATCAGGGAACTCCCAGCCGCCTCATTAAATAGGACTGAGGAGAGTCCATTTCTCGCTTCCCACATGACAATTAGCACACAGGCAAAGACAAGGAATGCTTTCCAAGCCATGGTAAGGTCTTGAATTCAAGAAAGCATTAAACCAGAACAGATAAGCAGGAAAACAAAACAGACTGGGGTGTCCAAAAAAATTCCCAGCCAGGTTTTAACAAGATCATACTAAGTACAAGCTGGATGTTTATATAAGAATGGCGGTGTATATTAATCCTAATTGAATACTTGTGCCAAACATTTGGTCCTCATTCTGTGTATTGATTTAGTCATTGTCCGTCATTTTAAAGAAGTCTGAAGATACATTGCCATCCTGTTTTCGAGAGAATGACCTGGAGTGATTGGTTCTGCCCTGCTCATGAAGCTGACAGCTAGGAGCTACTAGAATCTTTTTTCCCTGTGTTTTCCTTATATCCCACCCCAGACTCATCAATCTTAACTCTAGTCAGTGAATTTCTCTTATGGCCCTGAACAGACTGAGAAGTAAATGATCAGTCACTGCAACAATTGTGTGGATTTTCGTACAGCAGAGAACTAATCTGTAGAAAGCCTTGGGGAAAGTTTGAAGCCGGGTTATCCATGACACAAAACGGATCTCCTTCCTTCAAACACCTGGAAAGTATTCTAGAATCCAGCAATTTTTCATCCCTCCCTTGAATTGACTATAATTTAGATGTGAATAGATGTCCTTGTGAATAGTCTCAAATGTCTAGGTAATTCCTTGAGTTCCACAGCTCTGAAAACCCCAGATCTTACCCTTGATTTCTGCTCATTCTTGTGTGTCTTAAATGCTCATGGTTTCTCCTGCCTCTGACTCCTGGGTCCACAGGACCTGTTTCTGTATCAGCTTCCCTCAATCCAAGTGTAAATACTTAGGCCTTTGCCTTTTTATACCAGAAAAGCTTCTTTAAGTGTTTTGTGAGAAAGACCTTGAAAGGAAGGTTTGAGACTCCAGAGTGACTGTTGTCAGTGGGTGGCATAACTCAAGCTCTCACAAGGTCCTAGTGACTCTTCCTCCTCTCCCCCTCCCTCCAGTCTTCCCCTTGGATCCCCATGTCCTGTAGGTAAAAGAACCCACTTCCCCTTAATTCATGCTGCTATGAAACAGTGACATCTGTTGATTAAGACCAGTGTTCCTTAGACTGCTGGAAATAAAAATAACAGCAATGAAAATGCATTTGCAAATGTTTCTTGTTTGAAATCAAGTTTGAGTCTGCCTTCACTGAAAGGCAACACAATAATTTAGAACAGGATCTGACTTCAGAATCAGCCTGCTGGTGTATGATAGCTGGTCACATTTCTCCATAGCCGTGCAGAAAAACCAACCATTCATTTTGAGTCTCAGAGTATCATCTGATGAGTGACAGATTCCTGTCACTGTCACTGTCACTCTTCTCCTGTTGTTCGTTGATTTGCTCGAGCAGGCCCAGTAACGTCTCCATTGTGACAATTGTTACTGTGTTTGGCATATCAAATACGTCACAGGTAGCTTGCCAGGCTTTGCTGTGCGGGAAAGATACTCTCGATAGCTTGCCAGGCTGAACTCGGGTCGGCCATGTTGGCTGCTTGCAAGGCAAATGCCCTACATGCTGGGCTATTGCTCCAGCCCAACAGATTCCTAATGCTTAGAATCATTATGTTGATGAAAGTGCTCAGAAATAGAGCAGTGGCTCTCAATACATCTCTTAGCTTTACTGTGATGATGATGTACTGTTGGCATTTAGGGGAGTGAAGGATGCTGAGTATCCTGCAACTACATTGCCTGTGAAGTTGAGAAATCAGGTATTACACAAGCTGGCTTATGACCAATAGCATCCACATGAAGAAACACTGCATTTGAGTGAGGTATAATCTAAAAGAGTGACTTCCAACCTCTGCCTTTCACACAAAATATAGCCTAATAAACCCATGATCTAGATTAGTTTCTCCCACCCATTTTCTTTTTTCTAATTTTTAATTTTTTTATTGAATCACTATGAGATACATTTACAAAGCCTTCAGGATTGCATTTCAGTCACACAATGATCGAACATCTGTCCCTCCACCAGTGTACATTTCCACCACCAATGTCCCCAGTATTTCTTCTACCACCACCACCCCATCCCACCCCCTGCCTCTATCACAGGCACTTTCCTTCTTACTATCTCTCTACTTTGGATCATTATGGTTTGCAATACAGACCCTGAGAGGCCATCATGTTTGGTCCTTTGTTTACTTTCAGCACACATCTGCCATCTTGAGCAATCCCTCCAACCATCATTGATCTAGTGGTCCCTTCTCTATCCAACTGCCTTCTGCCCCCAGCTCATAAGGCAGGCTACCAACCATGGAGCAATCCTCCTAGCCCTTCTCTCTACTATCATTGGGTGTTAGCCTCATATTGTGTTATTTCATATTCCACAAATGAGTGCGGTCATTCTATGTCTATCCAACCTTTTCCTGACTGTTACCTCATTCTGACCTTGTTTCCTGCCCATATTCCTTCACTCCCTGCCCCCACTCCATCCTAACAATTGGTCATTCCCTACCTAGACTCATGCCATGGACTCCTACTTATACAACCTTGGAATATCAGTGGGCCATTTGGCCCCAGTTAAGAGATGGTGACCTTTTGTTTTGTTTTGTGTTTGGGGACCACACCCGACTGTACTCAGGACTTATTTTTCCTTTTCTTTTCAAAATTTTATTTTATTAAAGCACCATGAATTACAAAGATATTCATAGTTGAATTTTTGACAATGTTCCATTACCAATCCCCCCACCAGTGTCAACTTTCCCCCACCAGTGTTCCCACGTTCCCTCTCATACGCACTGCAATCCTAGCCAGCCATGTTGAAGGCACCTTTAAAATTTGTTTTTTAAACGTTGGCACTCATTACTTCAGTGTTGTTGACTCTATGGTTGGGTTATTTAGCTCTATCATTCCTTAACATCATCAATATACCTGAATCCCCTTAGCCCCTACCTCCATTGCTTCTCACCTATCTCTTCTCACCTTCCCCTTCACTCTATTTCTTTCCTTCCCCTTTCAATGCTTTGAGGTCAAAGGTGATCTAGACATCCTCCCATTTAAACGATTACATTTTCTTATACAGTTATTCTAAATACCACATATAAGTGATATCATCCTGTGCTTGTCATTCTTCTGGCTTACTTCATTTAACATGATGTCTTCCCAGTTTCATCCATGTTGCAGCAAATTGCATTATTTAGTTATTCCTTACAGCTCTGTAATATTCCATTGTGCATCTTCAGGACTTATTTTTGGCTCTGTGCTCAGGGGTCACTTCTGGCAGACTCAGGGGACCAATATAAGATGCCTGAGATTAAACCTGGGTCTGCTGTATACAAGATAAGCACCTTACCCACTATCTCTCTGGCCCCTAGATCATTCTTTAAAAGGTTTTCCTCAGGGCTGGAGAGGACTGGAACAAAAGCTTTGCATGTGGGAGACCCAAATTCAATCCCTGATACCACATGATCCCCTTAGCATCAATGGGAGCAAGTCCCCAACACAGGGCTGGGACTAGATCCTGAGCACCACTAGATGTGGAGCCTCCAAAAAATAAATAAACTAAGATAAAAAGTTTTCCTCATTCTGGGTAGTTTTAGTCAAATCTTTGTTCCAAACTATCTTTCTGACTTTGAATAACATTGCCAATATTTTAGTGAAAAATTTGAGATTTCTCCTACAAGCAGTGCCTCTATTGAGGGTTCCATTGTTTAGTCTTTTAGTTAAAAATAATATTTTCAGAAAACAAAAAAAAGGAGAAATCATGTAATAAAGTGTTGGGGTATTTTCTTCATGATGAAAGTGTGCAGAAGCCAGTAACATTCACAGTGCATAGCATTTCAGGCCACAGTAACTACAATCCCGGGGTTAGGCTAAAGAACTATGTTGCTAAAACCTGCACATGTCAGATTTTTAAGGACCTTTCCCATCCCTTCCCTTCACCTTGTAAAACACAGGATATAAGGGCCATAAAAATTGCTCAAAGTGCTTTATATGTTTTGATATGTAAGACCCAGGTTTAATCCCTGGCATCACATGGTTCCCTAAGCACTGCAGAGTAAGCTTAGCAGTTAATCAGGAGTAGGCTCTGAGCACCTCTGGGTGTGATACAAAAACAAAATGAAAGTGAGGCACTCTAAATAGGGCCTTACAACCCCAGACTCCAGCCTCCCCACTCCAGACTTCTAATAGCAACACAGGTCCAACTCTCTAACTTTTTGTCTGCCCAAGAAGCTATCAAGAAACTCAGCATGCAGAAAACAGATTGACAATTTATTTTACTGGCCCATGTGATGCAGGGCAATAACCCATCTATAGCTCCCTGCTTGTCCTCAGCTTGGCTTGGGGCTGCTTCTCTTGCCAGCAAGGTACTGAATGAGGTGGGTGGGAGAATCAGCTTATATTTTTTCTTGTGCTAGAAGATAAATATGATTTCTTGCTTACTTAGTAGGCAACAAATCATAGAGTATATATATATGTATGTGTATATACATATATATATATATATATATATACACACATATATTGCCTCTCGGAGAGCCTGGCAAGCTACCAAGAGTATCCCGTCCACATGGGCAGAGCCTGGAAAACTCCTCATGGTGTATTCGATGTGCCAAAAACAGTAACTATAACAGATCTCATTACCCTGACCCTGAAAGATCCTCCAATCGTTGGAAAAGACGAGTAAAGAGAAGCTGTTAAAATCTCAGGGCTGGGACGAATAGAGACGTTACTGGTGCTTGCTCGAGTAAATTGACAAACAATGGGATGACATTAATACAGTGATACAGGAGATAAATGAGTGTTTGCATTCTTCTCACTAGCTAAGCATCATGGGAGTTTATGAGCAGTTTTGGAAGCTACTCGATGAAGTGATAGTTCTCAATATATATTTTATTATTTATGAAGGGGAGAGCTCTGTGGGCTTAAAGAAGAACATACTTCTGTGGCAGGGTCTTGCTGGCTAGGAAGATATGGAGCCCATAAACCAGTTGTTAGTATTAATTTATTTGGGGTCATGCCAGATGGTGCTGTGGCTATTTCTGGCTCTGTGCTCTGGGTTCACTACTGGCAGTGCTCAAAGGACCATACAAAGCTGGGGATTGAACCCAGATATGCAAAATCTGCTCAACCCATTGAACTCTCCAATCAGGTGGTTATTCTTTTTTTTGCAATCAACAAGCTGAACCATAGTTTTTGTTCTCAGATCCCATCTTTTTTTAATTTTACAATGTCACTGTTCCCTGAAAAACCTCTAATGCCTTTATACTGGGAGAAATACTCCACTTTCCTTAGACTTTTATCCAACATTTCCATAATTTGCATCCTTTCTACTCCTCTCTTCTTCTATTTATAACTCTCTTCACAAATCTTAAACCTCAGCACCCTGTGAGGAGAAAAAAGAAGAAGAAAAGAACTTGTCTTTCCCAGAAAACAGGTTTTCTAGCAGGTTCTGTTGCTAATTAATGAACAGTCTGATCCTAGTGCATCATTAAGCTCTCTAAGTCCCAAAAACCTCCCTTATAAAACTCCAGGCAAGGTGTGGGCTGATTAATTGTTCAAAGTGGCCCAGGTAGATGTAACACACAACAAAGGTGGTGAACGTCTAGACCTGAGAGCTCCTCAAATTTGATTTTCCCACATCACCCAGGCCCTGGCTCTTCTTGGTCTCCGTGGATTTATTTTATAAAGTGCTCAACCTGGGACCAATCAACTAGCTCAGAGGTTTGCCCTGGATTCATCTTGGCACTGCATGGTTCTCTGAGAAGTGCTGAAGTGTGAACCACTGAGTGTGACCTCACAATTAAAAAGAAACACCCAAAAGTATTTTTCCAGGAATTTTCCTTTAGATAACTCCTTTACAATTATGTACGTGCACATGTGCTCTCAACAGTGAAGGATTTATGTGTATGCACATAAACACACACACACACACACACACATACCCATACCCCATGGTCCTTCAAAATCAGCTCCAACCCTCCAGAAAGTCTTGACAGAGCATGGAGCTTGTTTGGACTTTTCCTTTTTCAGACACTTCTGTCACTGCACTTACCCAAATCAGTCTTAGTTCTTTTTTTTTTTTTTTGGCTTTTTGGGTCACAGCCAGCAATGCACAGGGGAAACTACTGGCTCTGCACTCAGGAATTACTCCTGGTAGTGCTTGGTGGACCATATGGGATGCTGGCAATCGAACCCGGGTCGGCCGCATGCAAGGCAAAAGCCCTCCCCGCTGTGCTATTGCTCCAGCCTCCAATCTTAGTTCTTGATGGGTTTTGTTGACTTCACCACAAGTAAACTGTATATTTTCACCACAAGTAAACTGTATATTTTCTGACAGTAAATCTTCCTTCTTTATATTTATTTTGCACTTTATTCATGGGAAGAGCTCCTGAGAGCTGGTTGTAATGAGTTAAACTGAAATGATATCAGTTAAATGAGAGACATCTTGGTGAAGGCAACAAGTTCAAGGTGAGTCACTTGATCACTTGACTTCCCATTAATCGTCGATTTGCTCGAGCGGGCGCCAGTAACGTCTCCATTTGTCTCTGACACGTGCTAGTGTAACCCAATGGAGGTCTATTCTCTCTAGGAACATGAAGAGCCTCAAACCGATCGTTCATGATCTTGATGAAGAAGTCTGACCATCTAGTAGGTGGGCGGCCACGCGGTCTTTTGACATCCTGTGGAATCCAGTCAGTAACAGCTCTAGTCCAGTGGTCATCTTTAAATTTCATTATGTGACCAGCCCAACTGATTTTTGATGCCTTGGCAAACGAGACAGAGTCCCTGATTCTTGATCGTCGACAGAGGTTAGAACTCCGGATTCTTCCTCTCATTTGAGTGAAACATGATATTACAAGCATAACTCTTTCAATTTCTCTTTGGGAGACCCAAATAGCGTTCTCATCTTGTTTGCATAGGGCCCAGGTCTCTGAGGCATATGTTAATGCAGGAAGAACAGTGGAATCAAAGAGATGTGCCCAGAGCCCGAGGTTCTTCATCCTCTTAGCTATTTTTTCGACGCTCTTGAAGGAGTTCCAAGCCGCTCTCTTCCTCCTGCGCAGCTCGGCTGCCAGGTCATTTGTCATGTTGACTTCTCGACCTAGGTACACATAGCTGTTGCATTCGGAGATGGTCCTTCCGTTGAGAGCGAATGGGGCATCAGGAACGAGGCTGTTTCTCATAAACATTGTCTTCGTAAGATTCAGCTGTAGTTCGACCTTTCCACACTCACGGTCAAAGTCGGCCAGCATTTGTGCCGCTTGGCTAATGTTTGGTGTTATTAAAACAATGTCATCAGCAAAGCAGAGGTGGTGTAGTTGCCGACCATCTATCTTCACTCCCATTCCTTTCCATTCCAGTCATCGCATGATGTTCTCAAGGGTGGCACTGAAGAGTTTCGGTGAAATGGTATCACCCTGCCGAACTCCTCCCTTGACATCAATGATTACTTCTTTGTAGAATGGTGAGATCCTGGTAGTGAATCCATAATACAGCTCACGGAGGATCTTGATGCGTTGAGCTTGAATGCCCTGATTGGCTAGGGCTTCAATTACTGCTTCTGTCTCAACAGAATCAAAGGCCTTCTTTAAATCAATGAATGCTAGACAGAGCGGCATCTTGAACTCCCGAGAAACCTCAATGAGCTTGGTTATCCTGTGGATATGGTGGATGGTGCTGAATCCTTTGCAGAATCCGGCTTGCTTGCATGGTTGTCCTTCATCTAGTGTTCTGCCAATCCTATTTAGGATGACTCGAATTAACAACTTGTAGATGACAGAAAATAGACAGATCGGACACTACCTCCACTACCCAGCCGCTGCCACACTCCAGGACGCTTTCCGGACCCGCGCAGCCGCTCCAGCCGAGACTCACACATGACTGAAGCCCCACAGAACAAGATGAGTGGAACTCTCTGAGACCTTGGACTCCAGGCTCAACGGACCCAGGGACAGAGATTCTCTGCTTGTGCCCACCAACCACAGGTGATGAAGGGATTATAATCAGGAGCCCCACCCTACCCTGCCCTGTCTGCTTCCACCAACCCAGAGACCCATGGATTGGACTGTGCACAGAAGACCCACCCTACCCCTACTGGGACCAGATAAATACCTCACTGGCAGACCTCCACTACTGACACTACCTCCACTACCCAGCCGCCACACTCCAGGACTCTTTCCAGACCCATGTGGCCACTTTGTAAGACACTAAGTACCCGTCTTCCGGAATTGCCGTACCATATTTGATAGGGTTCAAATATGGTAACACCTATGAGGGCGATTAGAGGCCACCCCAAAAGCCTCTATCCCTCTCGGAAATCCTAGCAAGCTACCGAGAGTATTCTGCCCACACGGCAGAGCCTCGCAAGCTATCCGTTGTATATTCGATATGCCAAAACCAGTAATTACAATCTCAAGGGAGTAACTTGGGAAAACTGCAGATTACTGTAGAGGGTTTATGTCTCAATCATGAAAAGTTTTTGTTTTGGAGAGGGGTGGGGGCTGGATCACACCTAGTGGTACTCAATGCCTACTCCTGGCTCTGTATTCAGGAATCACTTCTGGAAGTGATCAAGGGACCATATGTAGTGCTGGGATTCAAACTGGTTTGGACAGTGTGCAAGGCAAGTGCCTTAATCCCTGTGCTCTCTTTCCTGCCCTGTCATGGAACCTTCACCAGTCACATCCCCACTCTGTCTCTACCTCATGTGACTGTGTATTCAAAAGAGTAGAAGAAGCTGGAACTGTTTCTTTGTCAAAATCAGATGGTTTTATAGCTGCAGTCTTATAGCCAGAACAGTTGAATTGATATTTTTAATGACTCACTCTAGAAAGACAAACATCTATTCCTGAGAAATGAGGAGGGGGACCCATTCATCTTTTCTAAAATAAACAGAGTCAGAATGACTCTCTAATCTGAAGCATTACAGATTCTGAGCTGGAACTCAGCACCAGAGAACCTGCCAAATTCTGACAGAGATGAAGGAGGGTGGGGCTTGGGGGGTAAGATGGGGGGAGGGAGGCTTGTCTCCCTTGAGTCACTGAGAAGTGTTTGCAGCATTATCCACATTTTAAAGGTGACCTTATCTAAGTAGCTTTTCCTGCTTCATGGGAAATAAAGAGCTCATCAGCCTTCAAGGCTTTTGGGGAATTGGCTTCCCTAAGTTGGCTTTGAAGCTTTGGGTGTCCACACTGTTGGCATTTTGCTTCTGGGTTTCTACCCCTGTGCCACATCCATGCCCCTCCAGCATGTGTATCCTGTCCACATGTTCTCGCTTCTCCCTAAGTTCATGGGGAGAATGCATCCACCACGCACCCAGAACTCACTGTTCCCCAATCCCTGAAATGTAACTGCTGCTCTGCTCATGGTGAGGAATTTTGATGCCATCAGTTTCAGCGGTCTCACTCCCTTACATCCTGCTTGACTTCCCAAGGATGTATACTATTGGCAATTGCTTTTGCTGTTATGCTTTCCAACATGATCTACCTCTGCTTCTCTAACTTTCTCCCATGGTTCGTCCTTGAACTTCACTATAGATTAACAGCCCCAAACGTCTTCCTCGGATCAGCCTTCCTTCTCCCTCTGCGTTCTCTTCCTTGACTATGGCATTTATTCCCACAGAACCTAGATGCCAGGGCTCTCAAGCCTACAACTCTTCTCGGAGATTCTCACTTGCCCTGGCATTTCCCCAAGATTCATTATTCAAATGCTGTAATGGACATCATCTGGACATTTATTTAGTATGTCACACACACACACACACACACACACACACACACACACACACACCATTACCAATTTCTGCTGCATCAATAGACTCCAATCCCTATTTTCCATTTTCTTTCCTTTTGAAAAGAACCCTGAAGTCATCTCAATTACCTTGTGCCCTAAATCCTACAATCTGAAGATTCTTTCTTTTCACAATCATCCTTCATTTGCACTGACTTGCTGCTATTTTTCAAAGCCTTAGGATTCAGTCCTGTATCTGTGTCTCCTCCATTTTCTGTCTTCACAGACAGAGTTTAGGTAGAGTCTAGTCTTCTATCTCCTAATAGCTATGTTCCTAGTGATTCTACTTCAATGCCACCCCAGTTTAACAACCTTGCTTTTGTCATTGACCTGTATGCTGCTGTATGTGGCCCAATAACTAAATAAAGTCCCTGAGTGGTGCTGGTGTTGCCAGTAGAACACACTTGTAGTAGCAAGACTCCAAGCAACATGAAGCAGTAGACCAGGTAGGTTATCCATCTCATGGAGACACTGGGACAGAAAGGTCAATCTGCAAAATATCAATTTCCTGAACCTGCCATTCTTCCATTATGGCTTAATGCCTTATCCCTAGGAAAGTTTTCTGGCCCCTGGAATCTTTTGTTAAAATGCAAGTAATCTCTGATGACATCATACATAGGTCCAGCACACCATCATCTCCAGGAGTTAAATTTTAGCAAGGATCTCAGAGCCAGCTAAATCCAAAGAGAGCAGTTGAGTTAATGGTATGGCTGCAATATGACACTAAAGAAAGGGGAGGCTCTTCTTTGATTAAAGAACCAGATTTGTACTTATGAACATCTTTCTTTATGTTTCTCTCAAAACCTCCAATAATTGTTCTCCCATTCATTTTTAATTAATCAGCAACCATCGTCCAAGTACCCACCATATATTCTAGCCATGAATCTCCAGGCTTCCTGAACTCAGACTCAACACCCAGTCAATGCTCCTGTTCAAAAGTGCAGGACTCACAGAAGACAGAGGGAGGTTGGTGTATTTGGCTCAAATTGAGGCAGAGATGAAAACGGATTTTGGCATTTTACTATTTCTCTTACAAGATGGAGCAGCTTTCTTCTGGGGGCAGGCACTATTCATGATCTATTCAATGCTATTTTCACTCCTGGGTTTTGGAAAGGGCAGACTCCTCTCCAAACCTCCGGAGAGTGAGTCACGGTTCCTTTCAGCCTAGGCTAACCCCAATACTCTTCTCCCAGTGACTTATTTAAGAGAAGGCGAATTATCCAGTTTTGACAATCAAATATAAAAAATCTGTCGGAAGTGTTTACTAAGAATTTCCCTTCCCTTATAAAAGACATGGATGTAGATTGTGAAGTTTCTTCCTTTTTCAAAGCAGAAGTAATGTCTAAAACAGAAGGATCCATGATGTGAACTTGGCAATAAGCATATCATATTCTAACAAAAAATATCATCTTTTTTGAGCCAGGAGTAAGACCTGAGCGAAGCCAACTGTGGCCCCTAAAACAAAAAATAAACAAACAACAAAAGTACCTTATAAAAGAAACTCCAGTAAAGGATTCTTCCCTGCATTTTACATATCAGAATTCAAGAGAGACTGATGATCATGCCCAAAGTCATATAGTTTGCGATTGGAAAATGTAGGATCCTGATGGACTCCTAATTCCAAATTCTGTACTTTCATACAGATTGTAGCACATTCAAGAGATTGTCTTGCTCAGAGGTACCACTTTATACTTTATGAGTTTTCTACACTTGTTCAAGGACTCTGCTTTGCCAAAATGTTTTTACACCCTTCTCACTTGGAATTGCCTTTTCATCTGTTTAACACACACACACACACACACACACACACATACACACTCAGAGTTGTATTATTTTAAGGAAGTTAAATTTCAAAACCATGAAGTTAAAGAACTGTGTTCCCAAATGTATAGTTCTCAGAACACATCTCTTACCTCAGCATTTGCTCCTCCAGTTATTTATCATATTCTCTTAGAAGACTGAAAATCAGATGGACTGTACATGTAATACGATTTGGAGATGACCGCTGGACTAGAGCTGTTACCAACTAGATTCCACAGGACTTCAAAAGATCACGTGGCTGCCCACCTACGAGATGGTAAGACTTCTTCGTCAAGACCCCAAATGATCGGTTTAAGGCACTTCTGTTCCTGGAGCAAGCAGATGCCATTGGGCTACACTAGCACATGACTGTAACGAATGAGACGTTACTGGCACCTGCTTGAACAAATGGATGAGTAACGGGATATCAAGTGGTCAAGTGATCTGGATCCTACTGATGATAGATTTACACAACCTTTAGAAAAGGGAAGACAAAAGCAAAGCAAATAATATGAAGCATTTGGGCTTACATATTGTTTTTTTATCCTCACAAGCCCAGGAAGCAGTCATTATTATTTTTTTTTTTTTTGCTTTCTTTTGGGCTTTTTGAATCACCCTCAGCAATACTCAGAGATTACTCTTTGCTCTTCACTCAGGAATTACTCCTGTTGGTGTTCAAGATGCCGTTTGGGGTCCTGGGGATCGAACCTTGTTCGGTTGTATGCAAGGCAAATGCCCTACTTGCTGTACTATTGCTCCAGTCCCCGTATTTTTTGCTTTTTATGTGCCTGGTGGTACCTGGGAAAGGACCACCAGATCCACGCTCAGAGAGCTAGGCAATCAGTTCAGGTCCTCAGACATGCTGGACCAGTGCTTTTTCTCCTTAAGTCACATCCCAAGTCCTTTTTTCCCACATCTTATAAAAAAGACATTGAGACTCAGAGAGTCTGAGGAATTTGGCACCAGGGCTACTAATTTATATGTAGAAAATAAGGGTCTCAGCTAGTCTGAATCCGGAGTCTCTTTCCCTAAAATTTCATGTGTGAACCAACAAGAATTCTGAATTTGGACAAAGCAAGGAAGATGAAAACCTGGAGCTCATCTGAGACTTCGGTCGATTTCAGACTCCATCAGTGTCTCCAGCAGTGACTTTGGGGTCAAATTACTGTTCCAACATGCTATGGAAAACCAAACGTGAATTTTTTTTAATCCTTGACTAGGAGCCTGAGCACAGGAATATAAGAACATAAGGTCTAATATAATGAAGATAGCTCTGGAGATTCCTTGTCCTTAAGGTTCGTATAATCTTTGGGCAGCTAGGGAAAGCCCCAGCAGCTCTACCTCTCACTGCCTGCGTTCGGTGGACTCAGGCCGCTCCCCTCCAGGGGCGGCCCATGCCATGGGTGGACAAAGGAGAAAACAAGGGTCAAGTTGGTTGATGATCCTCTGCCATTTATTTCATTCTCCCACGCACCTTTTTCAGTATCACTAAGTTCCCTATTCTAGTCTCACACTGCCCCTCATTGCCGTCTCCTCCTGTCTCTCCTGCTCCTCTCTCTCTCTCTCTCTCTCTCTCTCTCTCTCTCTCTCTCTCTCTCTCTGCCACATCTCCATGCCACTGCTCCCGCATTCTTCCCCTACATTCTTTCCCCTCTGTCCCCCTTGCTAGTCTCTCTGTGCTCCATCTTGCTGCCCTGGTCTCTCTCTAATCTCTCACCAACTCCTTGCATTGGGGGTAGCAGAATCAACATATCAAAGCCCTTCCTGATCAGTGATCAGGCTCAAGGGTAGAAATACTACCTAGGGTAGTTTCTCCTCTCCTTAGTCCAATAACTTAATTAACATCATAATTAACATTTTAATTCTACTTCTTAATATTAGTTAATTTGTATGGACACAGTAAGAGATACATTAAGCTTGTAGGCTGGCTCTCCTGAGGGTATCTTGCTATAGATCTCTGACTACAGTGCTCAGGCCAGATTAATCTTTCTTAACTTTAGCAGGGTTTTATCTAATTGTACTTTTTGGATCATGATAGAATTTGTCCATGACTATGCTCTTAACTTATAGTTAAGTCTTATGGCGCTTTGGCCATGCCCATTTTGATGCCAGGGTAGCTCACAGCTTGCCCTGGGTCCATCCAGTCCCTCGTGGGGATCCTGCTTTTGGGGTGCTAAGAGATAAGAGCAACTGAGGCTTAGGTTGAGAGAGCAGATGCCCAGGGGTGAATATCATTCGGAATCAATTAACTTCCAAGTTACAAAAGCATAGCATTAACTCATTGCTCTGAATTAACTATGCTAAGAATTTAGGACAAAGAGGAAAACAACATTTACACATTAAAAGAAGTTATAAGTAAACATAGAGGAATGGGAGCACTGTGATGGGAGTAACCCAATAAACCTAAGCTCCCTGTGGCAAGGCAAAAAGGACAGATCAATGTTATTCTACAGGTCCATCTAAACAAACTTCCAGGCACCAACCTTTAAAACTCCATTTCCATTAGCGTTCAAATCCTTCCAGTAGCATTGAAGGATTTGGCGTCTGATCTGGTCCTGCTTCAGACTCCTGCTTCCTACAGACAAAAGAGCCTGAACTGTCTAGGACTGGAAATCACAGGGCAAAGAGTGGAATAGAGGCATGCTGGCCTTTCAGCCCCTTCTATGTTTGTGAGCATCCTTCTTACATCTCAGGTGATCGCCTCAATTCTGACTTCTGAACTCCTGGATAAATTTTAAAGTCACCTGCGACTGAGATCATTCAGCAAACTGACTTTAAAAGTGAATTATTTGGGATCAGTGAAACAACTTGACAGGCTGTGGGCATTCTGTGTATGTGAGAGATCTGGATTTCATCCCCGGTACTGCATGATCCTCGAAGCACCACCAAGGACAACCTCTGAGCTGAGAAGAGCTGAGAATGTTGGGCAGGGACCAAAATGAAATAGAAGAGTGAACTGTGTGGAAAATTGTTGATGCAAAAACAATTACGCCTGCATTGCCTTTCTAAATGCTATCCTGTCATCTTGACACATAAGCATGCAATACATACCAATATCATGTATTAATACCATTTACTGAGCTCTCCTTTGTTGTTAGATGCTATTTGGAATTTACACACAAACACACACACACATGCACACACACACACACACACACACACACATACACTCTATCCAGTTTCATATAGGAAGAGATTTCCCCATATTCAAGTATCAACGGAGACAGACAGGTGAATATCCTACATTCTGAAACACCCCTTTGACAATTGACTCTTGTTTGACATGATGAGTTTGGAGGTGGCAGGAGATCACATGCAGAACTGAAAGGAAACTCATTGTGACACTTGTCACAGAGTCCCCCAAGGAAGGAGTAGATGCAAGGAAGAGAAGTTACTTTCAAGTTGAAGAAGACTGACTCTGACTCCTACCCCCCTAGCAACCATCCGGATGTTAGTGGGACACCCTATCCTCTCTGAGTTTTAGCATCATCACCCTTAAACCAGAAAGTGTGATGCTTGCTTGATATTGTGGGAAAATTAAAGAGGATAAACCATTGCATGGCAGCTTTGGTAATTATTATAATGATAACTATTCCATGCCAGGTCACTGAAAATTGCAGGTCACTGTTTTCCTGCACTCATTGTTCTTTTCCATTTCCTGTTTCAAACCCTGAGAAGTATAAATAGTGCAGGTTCTTTGCCTGCAGATCCCATGGTGGGTGCCCAGGTCTCCTTTGGGGAACAAAGCCTTACCTGCAGAGTTCTCTGTGACACCTGAGACAGAGTGGACCAGAAGGTCCGGTTTCCTCGTGACTTGAAAATAATAAATAAATAGATAAATAAATAAATAATATCACTGCTTATGCTCCTGGAAAGCATTATTTCCTACCTTTCTTCTGTCTACTGGATGAAGTACAAGTCAATGGGCAAAAAATGAATAGTCTTGTATTTTTAAGATTCGAGGGTGAGTGATCGCCTAACTTTTCAATCAAGCCCCAACAGTCTTGTGGCTGCTGAGGACAGAGTGGGGTCCCACAGAATTCACACCCATGGGAAAGAAAGGAAAGAGACTGCTGGCAGGGGTGCTAAGACCCTCATGGAGATGGTATACCTTCCCAGGTCATTCTAATACTCTTCCATGGAATCCTAATTTAGTATCTGCTTAAGTCTTGCCTGAAAATTCATGGTAAGCCCCTCTGTGGGACCAGCACAAGGCAGTTTTCTTGGCCCCAGGGTTTACCCTCGAGATTAAGAACATGCTCTCACCCAGACAGCACTGCTGGCCCAAAGTCCATACAGGACTGATATGCTTTCTGCTCCCAGTGTTGGAAGTATGAAAAGCTCTAGACTTCCAGGAGGTTATGTTGCAAGGACAGACAGGAACATCTGGCACATATCTCTTCTCTTCCACTCTAGAAATGACAAAGTGTCCATTATTCTCTGAGCTGAAACAAGAGAAAATCTCAAGAGCAAGCCCAAATCTCAAGAAAAAGCTGCTTCACAAGCATCTTTAAGACTGTGCAGAGGGGGCTGGAGCAATAGCACAGTGGGTAGGACATTTGGCTTGCACTCGGCCAACCTGTGTTCGATTCCCAGCATCCCATATGGTCCCCTGAGTACCACTAGGGGTAATTCCTGAGTGCAAAGCCAGGAGTAACCCCTGTGCATTGCCAGGTGTGACCTAAAAAGCAAAAAAAAAAAAGGGACTGTGCAGAAAAGAAGATTGGGGCCGGAGAGATCCGGAGAGATCATACAGAGGGCAAGATGCTTGCCTTGCATGTGGCTGACCGAGATTCGATCCCTGGCATCCCATATGGTCCCCCAAGCATCGCCAGGAATGATTCCTGAGTGCAGAGCCAGGAGTAACCCCTGAGCATTGCTGGGTGCGGCTCCCAAACATACAAACAAACAAACAAATGAATAATAAAAAATACAGGACAGAAATTTTGTTCTGTGGATAGACATCCAAAGTCAAGTAGTGTCTAGAGTCTGCACAGTCATAAAAGAAGGAATAGGGCTCAACTTCAACAGGCAGAAACTTTGTACTAAATGATAACAGTCTGGGCTGGAGCAATAGCACAGTGGGTAGGGCGTTTGCCTTGCACACGGCCGACCCGGGTTCAATTCCCAGCATCCCATATGGTCCCCTGAGCACCACCAGGAGTAATTCCTGAGCACAGAGCCAGGAGTAACCCTGTGCGCCGCCGAGTGTGACCCGAAAAGCAAAAAAAAAAGGAAAAAAAACAAAATAGATGATAATAGTCTGCTAGTCTAGTATTGTCCCACTAGTTCTTTTTAAGAGAACTAATAATAGAAATAATCAGGCAAATCAAACTGAGAGTTTTCTATGTAATAGCTGACCCACACAAGTCACAAAATATTGGTCCTGAAAAACAAAACAGTGGAGTGTAACAGAGGAAAGGAAACCAGAATATGTAACAGCTGAATGCAACTTCTGATTACATAGTTACATAATGTTTTAAGTCTATAAAGAGAATTATTAGGACAACAGATAAATTTGAGAACTTGATGGATAATAGACAGCTGTGTTGTTTTAGTGTTAAATCTCTTCTGTAATACTTACAATGTGACTTGAGGGTGGGATGCCCTTGTTCTTAAAGGAAATGCATTTAAGTATTTAAAGGTAAAATGTCATTGTGTCTGCAACTAACTTTCAAATGTTCAGGAAAATGATGATGGTGATGATTAACTGAGAGAGAACTGGCTGGAGCAGATGTGTATAACATGTAGATAAATGAGGGGATGAAGAGGGATTTGTTGCCTTTGTCTTGTAACTCCTCTAAACATTTCAAATATTTCCAAATAAGGAAATAGAGGAAAGGGAAAATGTTACAGATTTTTAAATACTTGAGAGACAAATAAATGTAATCCTTGATCTATATCTGAATCATCTTCAGGACAAACCAACAATGAAAAAGATTATTTTCAAGACATGGTGGTAAAATTGAACATGGATTAGGTATTAGAGGGTACTAAGTATTCTATTGGGTATGATAATAGTATAATGTAGTCATGGAAAAGAAATAATGTCATATTTTATGGGTAAAATAATACGCTTTTGGGAATTTGTTCTAACATTGTCTAGGAAAGGAAGTGGGGGAGAGGATAAAGATAAAGTAAAGAGGTAAAGGTATGTGCCTGGAATGTGACTGACCCTAGTTTAATGCCAGGCACCACGTAATCCCTTGAACATTGGCATTATAGCCCCAGAGATCCCCTGGGGGTTCAAGTACCTCTAAGGTTGCCTGGGTATCCATAGCACTTTAGGGTCTGGTCAGCATCACAATTCTCTGGTTCTCACCTTGAACCACAGGCCTGACTGGCCAAGAATTGCCAGTACAGGTCCCTAAGCCTCCAAACCCCACTTTCCCCCTCGACCCCACCAAAAGAATGATATGAAACAACATAGAATGTTGATCATTGTTGAAGCAAGTTAATAGGTATATGTCAACTTTTCATCCAAAAATCTTCAAAATACGCAGCTAATAAAATGTTAACACAGAGAGATAATAAAATAATTCTTCCTGGGAACTAGAGACAAATAATTTATTTTATTTGTAAATTGTAATGTTTGTGTTCTACCTTTAGGAGCCTGAAGTTTGACACTTACACACACACACACACACACACACACACACACACAGAGTTTTAAAAACATCCCAAGACTTAGTTGCCCACAGTACCAGAGGTGCTTTACAGATTAGTAATCACCTTCTAAATTAAGTTCACTTCATTTTAAACCTGCCTCCTTCCTTACCATTTCTTTCATTCAGCCACTCCTGATGGGAATATGTAACACTCCCTAGAGAGCTTGTCAGTCACTTTCTCTCCCATTCAATCAGACAGAATCACAGCCCAGGGAGTAAAGTTGCCAAGGTTCCTAAGGGGTCCAAGCCTAGACCTTGGACCTTAGACCTCTGCTCTAACCATTAGTCAGCTTGTCCTTTCTGGACCATCCATAATGAAGGCAGCTCTAGTCTCTATAGTAACCAGTCTGCCTAAAATAGGAATTATGTGGAGAACAAAACATTTAAAGCCAATTGGGTCCATTCATCCCCAAACAATGTCGATTTAAGGGCTGTTACCCAAGTTGTTGCCTTTTGAATGGTCTCCCACCATGGGCTCCGCAAAAGGAAATCAGGTCCCCCCTCCTCCCCGCCCCACCACCTCACCAGACAGTTCGTTCTATACATAGTCTTGCAGGCCCTGTTAGCCTCTTTCCCTTCTTCAAACATTTCTTTATATCACAGAGGCATCAGCCCTTAAAACAAACTTTTGTCCAGGCAGTTTTATGACCACAAGATAGAAACAAAAGTGGAAGCCTGAGAATCCCTCATAGGCAGTGAAAGCTTCCCAACCATGAGACCAGACTGAGGCCAGAGAAATCCCTCAGAGAAACCCAGCAACTCCATGCATGCTTTCCACTTGCAAGGTGTGTCCAGGACAGCTTCTCCTGTGGTTCACTTCCTCAGGAGGCCTCTGGGAAGGAAGTGGAATCATACTTGGAAGTGATGCTAACATGGCACCACAAAAAAAGTATCCCAAGACTTGCCACGAGCAACTGATGGGATTTGGGAGGGATTTAATGGAAGCACCTTGAAGTGTGTGGCTATCAGACCCTAATCTCTACATAATTTCATTCTTAATATGATTTTACTTCTTTTTATCAGATACAACTTTTGGCTTCCACGCCAGAAAATAGTCAAGTGTTCTGCTCCTATTTTTCATCCATTTGGGAAGAATTTTTTTTACATCTTTTTACTTATCGGAAGCGCTATCACTTCAAGCTATTGAGTAACCCAACAATTTTACTTTCAATTTTTCCAAGTGGGAAGAGGTAACAGGCTTTTTATTTCTCTTTTGGCATTTCCTTTGTTTCTTCTTTGTTCATCTCTGTGAGACATTTTTAGATAAGAGCTTGATTCCTGGCCTGAAATCTAGTGACTGTCCTTACACATGCTTCGAGGGACCCAGAAAGGAACCTGCCTGGGTACAGGCAGGACCCAGCACAGTGAAGCTGCCAGGTCTCGATGAGGGAAATCAGGAATCTTGGGAAAATCAGAAATTCAGATAGATAGTCAATAATTTTTGGAATAAATGTGTTCGAAATATTGCATGACTCCTACTATACTGTATATCATTGATTTTTGGAAATTCAGCTGTAATTGGGCACCCCTAATCTCAACATCATGATTTAAACCAGTGTTTTTCAACTCTATTCTAGCCAGGGCCCCCTTCAGATTCTCTGTGGCACCCCTGTCCTACTAGTTGGTCCCTCGTCTCATGCTGGTTTACACAGCACAGCTGCTGTTATCACTGACTATAAGCAGAATGGACCTTGGGGCACAACATCTGAGTATCAACATAAAGGAAGCCTTAAGGCAAGATCAGTGGGTAACAGGGAAATGGCTTAAGGGTCAGGGCGCATGCCCTGCAGGCACAAAGACCTGAGTTTAATTTCTGACACTGCATGGGCCTCGAGCAAGACTCTGATGGTCCTCCATACTCCCCTGGACTGACACATTGAACCGTCCAGCCAGGTTGGCTGAGTATTGTTCGGAGTAGCCCCAGACCCAGATTCTCTGAACACCACTTCAGAGGCCCCAGACAAGATTAGTACAGTGTTTTTAGGATAATGAACCAAGAAAGACTTGCCTCCATTGGGGGCCTGAAGGGAGAACAAGTCAAAATGTTGGTGATATTAGGGAAAACTTAAGAAAGGTAAAGTACAAGGGTCTGTGTGGAAAAGTGGCTTAGGGATCAGCCAAAGAGATTGGATATTACATAGTAGACCATGAGGGCCATCAGGAGATCTGACAGTGTTCAGCCTGTTTTAAAGGCAAAAATTCTGGAGTAGAGAACAAACCAGAGGATGAGAAGAAGGTTAAATGAGCAGTTAAAAGACTGAAACTATGGAATGATTCTAGAGAGATGAGGAGATGCCAAGTTTGACAGATGATTTCTCAGCTTGGCTTGTCAGAATCAGTTGATGGTAAAGCAGTTGGCTGTGACAAGTGTGCTTCTGTGATACCTAGCTTGGGAGACTGAGAAAATAACCATACTGTATTTGACTGTAAGTAATAATGGTGTCTGTATACAAGTTAGTGTCAGCCTAGCATATTGGTAACAGTTAACATTCTAAATACCCTAATTTGGAACATAACTGTCAAGGGTAGTTACTTAACAACTGGGGAGATCCCAGTCGAGAATTAATCAATTCCTTTCAGAGATGGTCACTTACCCTTCAGCTGGTTTGTCTAAAATATACCTAGTGGGTTTTTGACTTAAACCTAAGAAATAGGTACTGTGTTAGGGTCAGTATCTGGTCTGCCCAGTTTCAGTTCTCCATTGCCACTGACTCTGTATCTTCTAATTTCATGAAGAGCATAAATCTCTCACAGAGGGTTCTCACTATGTTTCCAAATATCTTTGCATTTGATTTCATGCTTATGGATAACATGAATATATCTGTCCACACTCACTTTCCTCTTTACAAACCAGATTATGGCAGTGAAGCTATGAGGTCCTGAGTTCGAGATCTGGTATTGCATGCCCTGTGCAACTACTGTGTGTGGTCCTGGAGGCCACCTAGCAGAGGCCCCAGCAGTACAATATCACCAGACTAAGAATTGCCAGGAATGGCTACTGGGTCCTCCCAGTTCCTATTGGGAATCTCTAATACCTTTCTCACAATCCTTCCTGCCACACCCCACCCCCACCCCCAGTAACATTAGATGTTTGCTGGGTGACCAGATTGACTTAAATCCATTTAAAAGAGATGCCACTGTATACCTCTGGGTTGAATGAAGAGTCTCCTTTAAAAATCATGGGACTCCATTTGCACTCCAGCGTGTTGGTTTAGACACATCCAGAATTTACCATTTACTTCCTGTCTCCTATGGAGAAGGTCCCACATTCAACCCTTAGCGAGCCAGATTTAACCAATGAAGTTCAGCTGAGGAAACATAATCACACATGAGGACTCACAAAAGTCTGGAAAGACTTAAAAAATAAAATAAAATACACCCAAACCTCCCGTTGCAAATGTGGGCTCCAAATAGAAGATTTTATTGTAAACTTTCCAGACTTTCAGACTCCACTGTTATTTTTGAAAAGGCATTCCAATAACAGATGCCCCTTCAGTGGGGCATGGCTTGAGAGAAAGCAGCAGGCACTATTTAAAAGGGAAAAAAATAGCTCTCTCGAGACATGTCAAAGCAAATTAGCTGTGATGCTGAAATGATTTCCTGTTGGATTTAATAAAGTTAACAAGAGAAGTAAATATGAAAACCAGCATTAGGAAGCAGGGGATAATTTCCTCCCAGACATTCAGCTCTCCCAGGCTTCGATAACAAGAGATAAGAGATTCCATTTGTCTGATTTTATTTACACAATATTCTCTTTCCATTTCCATTTTTTAAAATTTTTTCTTTAATGCTTCTCTTAAAATGAAGTTATGTATTATGACAGTTTTGAAATGTAGTTAAAACCCTGTGATTCAAACACTTTGTTCCTTTTCACATTAAAATCAGTGCCTCCAATAAACTGATAAACAACAACTGAGGAAAAACTTTATTTAAATGGCATTCAGAGGGAGACTGCGTACCTTGTATTTAACCTAGTTTTCCTGGTGCTAATTAGCATGACTAAATAAGACCTGACAGCAAGTGAAGAGATATGATCCCACCCCCCTCAGAAAACTGAAAATAAGCTTCTGCAAAGAGTTTCTGTTTTCAATTCCTACTCCCTTTGCTTTGGGTTAGGGAGGTTAGGAAAGATTTAGAAAAACACGTAAGTCTTGAAGTTATCACATGGGTGTCTAATCCCAACTTTTCACTATTAATCACTTATCTCTTTATAGTTAATCCTCTAATCCTTGATTCCTACCATTGAAAAACCAAGGGGGAAGAATCCATGATAAGTGAAATCATACACTGAGCGTTTAATAAATGCTAGAAGTACTTTCCATCTATCATCTAACTGATTTGACAATAACCTTTTGAAGTTTCTAACACTGATTTATTTATGGGATTTAGGCACAGAGAAGTTAAGTAACTTTCTAAAGGTCACTGAGCAGTCAAGAGATTGAGTTAGGGTTCAATCAAACTGAGATCATACACTCAAGTTTACAGACTCCACCTGCTCTTAGCCACAATGACTCCCACTATCAGATACTACTGAATCCTTACCAGATCAAATACCCTAGATTCAATTCAGAGTAATTTAATTGCAAAAAAAAAGAAAATATCTAAAATTACAAGAACTGTGATGGGCCACTGAACAGAAATACAAAATACAATGGGAGAAGAAAGAAAAAGTTGCTTCTAGTTGAATATGAAAATGCTGAATTAGACGTGTTGACAGAGAAGTCCAAACATCATTTTGGAATCTAGAGTCAGGGACAAAAGTAAAAGCTGAAAACTAACTAAATCTCTGGGACTGGAGCTATAGTACAGTGTTTGCCTTGCACGCTGGTGACCCAGGTTCGATCCTGGCACCCTAAAAAGGCTCCCAAGTCTGCCATGAGTGATTCTTTAACATAGAGTCAGGAGTAAGCCCTGAGTACAGCGAAAACACTTGTGTGCTCGCGCGCGCACACACACACACACACGTGCTTGTCCTGCACACACACACACACACACACACACACACACACACACACACGTGCTTGCCCTGCAGGTTTTGAATCTTGTTCCATCTCCAGCACTGCATAAGGTTGCTCAAGCACTGCCTGGAGTGGCCCCTGACCACAGCCAGGAGTAAGCTCTGAGCATGCCAGGTGTAACCCAAATCTGCTCCCCCATAAAAGATCAAAACTTTGGTGCAGGAGAAAAGGAGGAGGCAGAGAAGGAGAGAGAAGACAGGAGGGGAATCAGACATGGTAATTGCAAAAGGCGGAGTTGAGAAGATTTCAGTGGAGAGAATGACCTGCAAAGCCAGTAACATTCATTTGTTTGTTTGTTTTGTATAATTTTGAGGCCATACCCAGTGGTCTCAGGAGCTACTCCTAGTTCTCTGCTTGGGGTCCAGGCACTGCTCAGGGGACCCTGTGGTGTCAGGATTCACCCTTGCTCTCAACTCTTCTCTCTAACCCCAAAGAGCGATTCTTAAAACATCAAGGTGTTGAATAACAGAGTAAAAGCTACTAGATCAGACCATGGTGAAATTTAATGTCAAAAAATAATTGGGTACACAGGAATTTTACTCCATGGCTTGGAGGACAGCCACACATGCTAGGGGAAAAGGGAGTTCAGATAGAGAAGGGAGCACCAAATAAAGGGTGTTGGGAGGATCCTCCCAGGATGGGAGAAGCATGCTGAAAGTAGACTATAGACCAAACATGATTGCCACCCATTGCCTCTTTTGCAAACCACAACACCCAATAGGAGAGAGAGAACAAAAGGGAATTCCCTGCCACAGAGGCAGGGTGGGATGGGGGGTGGAGGAGTGGGAGGGATACTGGGATCCGTGGTGGTGGGAAATGGGCACTGGTGGAGGGATGGGTATTTGAGCATTGTATAATTGAAACCCAAGCACAAAAATTTGTAAGTCTACAACTGTACCTCATGATGTCTCACTAATAAAAATTTAAAAATAATAATAATAATCGGGTACATACTTCAAGCACAGAGAACTTCTATAACACTATTTTCATTTATGCAAAGCTTTTCCAACTTTCTTCAAATAGCGAATGCACAAAGTTCTGTGATGTGAGTGCAGAAAGAAATGAGCTTCCACTTCCTTCAACTTCCTGCTCTTTCACTATAAATATATTTTAGTCCACACTCTTCCTTTCCTGGTTTTCCCTCATTTGTGAGACTCCGACTCCCAGTGTTCCCATTCAGAGGCCACCTCTGCCTTGAACTGCATCCTGTTCTGTCTGCCATACTCACAGTCTCACCCTCCCCCTGGGCTACTTCCCCTCCCCTGGAGAATTTGGAATCCTGAATAAGCCACTTCAACCAGACGCTACTCCAGCTGCTCTTGAATCCTTTTCCTTCACTTCTCACCCAAACTATTCAAAAGCATAGCCTACATTTCTCCTTCCCTTTGCTTCATCACTCCTTCCTCAACCCACTTGAATCTGTCTTTGCTCCTTATTCAACTGAAACTTTGTGTCATCTTCCAGGCTACCAAGGACTTCCCATCTACCAACCCAATGAACCTATTTCCTTGCTTCCTCCACAAGACCGCTCTATTTTGGCTCCTTTTTTCAATGCCTTAAATCTCCCTGGACTTTCCTGCTTCTCTTCAGAACTTTTATTCATTCATTAATTCATTAACTTGGGTCTGGAGAGCTAGCTCAAGGGCTGGAACCTAGGCCTAGCATTTACCAGGCCCCAGGTTTGATTTCCAGCACTGCGTGATCTCCCAGCACCACCAGAAGTGGCCCTGGAAGCTCCCAGTATGGCAAAGCCTGAGCACCAAAATGCACGAGGCCCAAATGATACTTTGCCAAGGATCACAGGAATAGCCCCCCTGGAGAGGAGGCTCTTCCCCGCAAACAAAATAAAAGTTATTTATTTAGCACCTACTCTATGCCAGGGGGGTTGCAGTGATCAAGAGGTGAGGGAGGCAGACACAATACCCATGCTTAAGGAGTGCACACCCCAGTGGGAAAGATGCCAGTAAATATCTCAGTTCCTTCTCATGGTTTATGGTGGCTATGCTCTAGAAAGTCACTGAAAATCCTGAATTGGCAAATATTGAGCTATTGTTTTTATGGGAAATTCAGGGTCAGCATCCTACTTCCTCTGGTCAGTCATATTTCCATCAGCCAATCAATTACAGAGTGTTGCATTATGTTTCTGCTTAAAGGGCCCTTCTGTCTTTAATACATATTTCTTACAAATAACGAGTTGCGTTTAGTACTTCTTTAAATACTAGCTGAGAAATGTTTAAGGTTTTCCCTTTCCTGGGAAAGAGATTCCCATAATTAAACAAATTCCCCTCTGCCTATTAAAGTCATTTTATCAGTGATTCATCACACCCAAGTATTTAAGCCCTAAGCCCTGGCTTTTTTTCTGTGTGTGTGTCTCTCTCTGTGTGTCTCTCTCTGTCTATCTCTGTCTCTGTCTATCTCTCTCTACCTCCACCCTTCCCTCTCTTCCTCTCTCTCACACATTCACACTTTCACACACACATACACACATATCCAGACTTAGATCCTTCAAGTCAAATTATCAGAATTCTACAAATCACTTTGACACATTTATTTCTGCTTCTCCAACCATGATTTATAAGATGCTGTGATTAAATTTGAACCTGACACATCACATTTTCCCAAGAATCAGGATGAAATTGCATCAGCCAGAGGTTTCATAAAGAGTACTGTGACATCCATGAGACCCAGACGCAGTCATCTACTGAGACTTTCATCTTCTGAGACCTTGGGTTCTTCACTTCTCCGAAACTCATCCATGCAGTGGGAGTCTGCACACCTGAAAAGAATGCTGTGAACCCTAAGTACCTGTGGTTTGTAACTTCACTGTGTCAGAACCAGGGCTCAATTTATGCCACAGCCCCTGTTTAAACTTCTTTAAAAATTGAGGTAACATTGAGTTATAATTCATTTAGATACAGATTTATAGTATATACGGGGCCTGAAAGAGAGTACAGCAGATAGTACTTTTGCCTAGCACACATCCCACTTGGGTTTGAATCCAGGATCCCATATGGTCCCTGAGTATCACCAGGAGTAATTCCTTGAGTGCAGAGCCAGGAATAATCCCTGAGCATTGCTGGTGTGGCCTCAAAATCAACAAACAAACAAATCCAGATACATAGTTTATAGTTTTCAGGCACCTACTGTTATATATCAGCATCTGTATGTACTGCATTGTGTTCTCACCAAACATTGAATTTGCTTCCTTCGCCAGAAAATCAACAACCCAATTTACCCCCCTCTTCCCCCTTTCCTTTTGTTTTCAGGATTTTCTCCATGTTGACTGGTGCCGAGTGACTTGCTGTCACAGCTGGTATGGAGAAGCATCCTAGGAGCTCAACAGAGGAAGAAATTTCAGCCTCGACTTTACTATGTGGGGTAGATCCAGTCAAAGAGGCAGGATCTAGGAAAGGGAGAAAAACAGAGAGAAGTAAGTGATTGTCTTTACTCCAGTGCCTGGAAAGAGGAGCAGATGATGAGGGAAAGGGCCAGGCAGAAAGAGGAAGGAGCAGGGCTTGCCAGCAATCCACCCAAACAGATGGGCTGCCTTAGTGAGTCACACATACATCTTTCTGCGCGCAGAAGAAGCCAGGCACCCCTCAGCCTTGCCACACCAAGGTCAGCATTGCAGGCAAAGCCTGTTTCATGGGGCCCTGCACCCCAGGAGTTTATTTCCACACTGGCTCCTGAGCCTGAGTTTGGAGATACAGTTTATGAGCCTCCAGGACAACAGGCTCCAACTGCCAAGTCTGGCTGTTGATCAGGGGGAAATTCCAGTGGATTTGGATCTAAGGATCCAGATAGGGGACCAGGGTGGTGCCTCAAAGGGCTGGAGCATATGCCCGGTATGCACAGGGCCCTGGGTTCAGTCCCCAACACCTCATAGCCTCTGCAGCAGTGCTAGATATAGCCTGAGTGGCCCCCCCCAGAAGATCTGGAGGGGCCCCCACAAAAAAAAACTACCGGAAATAATAAGAACACAGACAGAAGTCAAAGTGCCTTGCTCTTCACATGAGTGCTTATATTTCCAGTTTCCTGGCACATGTCCTGGTGAGTACAGAACAAGCTCTTAGGGTGCTTTCAGAGCTGTCAGCACTCTGCAGGGGCCTGGGTGTGGGAACTCTGAGGCTCAGTGACCTCCAAAGAGGGCGCAGCACCCTACACCTCTCTCTGCCTGGATTATTACAAAGTGAGACACCTGGGGTCCTCATGCTGACCCTTCAAAGGGAAAATGCTCTTTCTAGCCCGTCCTCATATCCTGCCCCTCTGAATCACACCCTTGTTTCACTTGGATTTATCCAGCACTCTCCTAAGCCCTCTCCCCAGTCATCAATGTTCTTTTCCAGATGAGTCAGGGACTTCAGTGCTAGCAACTTGCTGAGTGAGTGGTGTGTAGGTCAGCTCAAGCATAGAATACGCAATGGGATTGCTCAAAACACAACTGGACAGCCCTGTGGGCCTTGGCCTGTACCCTGAGCCGTGTATAAAGGCCACTCTGTCTGGGCCACCTTGAAGAGACAGAGAGAAGATGAGTCAGGGAGAAAACGAAGTGAACACATGCTGGGGTCACCGGCTTTCTACCATGTGAGCACATCTGCGACGATGCTGTGAGTGTTCCCATTAGACAAAGCCAGGGAAATCAAGGTCCATGCCTAATTTGCAGACGCTAGAAAAGCTTGAGTTAGAGCTTCTGAATTCCTGGTTAGAGCCTGCAGTCCTTTTCTGTCCTTCTGTGGATGTGGGAGGCAGTGGACTGATGTGGACTCTGCCTGTGTAAGAGGTGGGGGTGCTCCTGATCCAGTGCAAGTGGCAAAGCGACCAGACAGAATTTGCCTACTTTCCCTCAGCCTGGTCCCAGTTGGTCTCAGCAGAGCATCTACTGAGTTTCAGGGGATCTGTTGTGTTTTAGGGGTATCTCCCCTGGAATGGTGCATACAACAGCCTCCCGCTTCCTTCTGCAAAATCTCCCGTGGGGCCAGTGGCAGGAATTGTTCACTTCCCTTTGCAAGCACTCCCTCGCTCTGTGTGGTTCTGCTGCGACAGCGGCTTTTTGTGTTTCTCTTCTTTTCACAGCTGCAGGCTCCTCTTCAAACTCTTTTTAGATCCCAGAGCCTCTGGACCTTTTCACTCCCAGTGACATTTCCACTGGAGCCCAACCCAGGGCAAGAGGCTGACCGTGGTTCTGAGAAGCAGAGGGACTTCCTTGAGGTTGTGTATTCGGATCCAGAACCAAAACATCTGGATGATACTTAGGGATTCCTCAGATTCTTCCAAAGTGCTCACCTTCCCCTCAGCACCTTTCTGGCTGTTGGGTGCCTGGTGTTTTGTTAGCAATGGGCCCTGCTGCTCTCTGTTACCCTTTCAGTGTGATTTCCTTTCCCATCCCTTAGAATCTAACCCCACAACCACCAGGGCCACTTGCCCCAGATTCCTGAAGACTTAAAGAGGTGCCTTTGTGTGCCGCCCTTTTCCCTCTAACGCCCTGGAATGCGTGTTACAGGACTTGGTGATTTATGGCCATGCTGCCTTTCAAAGAGGTCCCTGGCTGAGTTAAGTCAACAGGCACGAGAAAAGGCTTGTTCAATGTTGTGTCACAGGAGATGGTTATTCCTTGCCCTGTTAGCTGGATGCTTTCTTTAAGCCAAGTTCCCAGTCCCACATCAACACCCCTGGTCCCACAACTTCCCACCAAGACTTGGACATTCACTCTAATGCCAGATGATTCTTGTTCCCCCCCCACCCCGCAACCCAATCTTTGTCTTCTGGCTGATGCCTCCTTCTCCCAACCTCAATATATTTTTTATGATGTTGAACTGCCTTAAAGGTTTGTGATCACATGAGCCTATTTCTATTTTTACACTCTTGGCATTCTGCTTGTCAGTTGAGAGTGATGGCTACATCCTGCCTGTGTGGACTGACCTTTTGAGAAAGGAATTTATTCATTTGTCCATCCATCCACTAATCCATCCATCCATCCATCCATCCATCCATCCATCCATCCAATTATCCATACTGGCCCAGTTCTAAGATGGAAACAGTAAACCAAGATCATGTTTCAGAGGCTGCTGTGGGGTACACGGCCCAGACTTTCATTCAGGACTTCTCTGCTCATCTTCTAGCTGCAAGAGATCCGCTGGACAACAGCCATGGATAGGTCCCCTTAGGAATTACTTTGGCTCAAGGGACCTGTGTCACTCAAGGTAATGCCATTTTCCTGGGGCAGTCATCTCCAGTGACACTCATGGGAGTATAAATACCCAGCCCCCTTTGTCTCAAGTGAGGAGATTCTTAATAACTAACCCAGTTCCAATATTCCCTTTGGGAGCAGTTGAGACTTGTGTGGACTCACTCTCCAGTTCTACAGAAGCATGTGCACGAGCACACACAAACATGCACACACACACACACACACACACACACATTTCTCTTCACATAAATCTCCACTGAGAGTTTTTTCTCATGGAACTCATCCTACGACACCTGCCATTATGAAGTTCATACACTGGAATAGGGATACAGACATAAACACAACAAGTAGTAACGTGGTTGTGACATTTCTATGGAGGGAAAAATAACAAGATCAGAAGCAGAGAGGAACATGAAATCAAGAAATTTTCATTTTAGATAGTGATCAGAATTGATATCTCTGAGAATGTGACATTTGAGCAAAGAGTTAAAATTGGCAAGCTGATTTTTCAAAATTATCAAAAGCTTCACAAACCAGAATTGCTAGTATTTCAGAAAAACAGAAGCAGCCAAAGAGATAGTACAGTGGGTAGGGTACTTTCCTGGCCCACAGTTGACCCCAGTGCAGTCCCAGTCACTGCATATGATCTCCTGAATGCTGCTACCAGTGTTCCCTGAGATTAGAGCCAGGAGTAAGCCCTGCATGGCCTTGGGTGTGTCCCAAACCTCAATACAAAAGATAAATTGAACCTGTGTGATTGTGTGTGTCTGTGTGCGTGTGCATGTGCGTGTGCGTGTGTGTGCGTGTATGCATGTGTGTATGAGAGAGACAGACAGATGGAGACTGAAAAAGATTTGTTCGAGGATTGGCTCAATATGGTTTTCTTTGTAACTCTTATTTAGATTCAGGTGAGATTATGCATCATTGACAAGAATATCACAGTTGCAGTGCTGTGGCCTTTTCATTATATCCTTTAATATGAAATATGATCTTGATTTATTCTATCAATTTTGATTTTTCATATTTAATACAGCTTTACTGTAAATATAAACAAGGATTTTCCTTTGATTAAAAATCCTATTAATAATGTCAGAAGAATGACTTCTCATCCAAAACTTTCTTACTGTAAGTTACTAATGCTTAGCAGTTATTTAAGGAATTTCAAGGAAACTTTATTTTAACTGAAAGATAGCTGATATTTGCTTATTTTGAGGACAGACATACTTTCAAAATCTTTATAATTATAAAATTTGGTTGAAATAACTTTGATCTCTTGAATGGTATGATGTCTGTTTACTTTACTACAATAGTTACTCTTTTTTCTTTGCTTTGCTACATAAATTACAGTACCAGGGGGATCCAATCCAGGACCTCACATCTACAAGGCAAACTGAACTACAATTGCTGGCCCATGGGGAAGATATTTTGAGGATAGTAAATAACCCATTCTTCATCCAACTTTCACTCACTACTTTTTGTGATAGGGATTGCTCTTTGATTGCTTATTTATTTTCTATAGTAACAAGATATTCTAAACTTGCCTTATGTCTTCTTATTCCAGCCCCAAGTCAGCCATCTCTGCGAAGAACCCTGTTTCCATCTAGTGGAGAATGGTATTTAGAAACCATGATCTAAATGCGGAGGAGGTGGCTTGTAGTAGAGCACCTGCCTTACAGCTGTGAGGCCCTGGATTTGATTCTAAGCACCAGCACCATTAAAAAAAAAAAATCAAACCATAGTAACCAAAATCTGTCCTCCAGGTATTCCCAATGCCATTGATGTTTCTACTCCCAAGCTCCCTCACCAGCATAAAATGGCTCTAAGCATCTGCATGCGTTTATTTTGAAGAAAAGGCTATAAATGGAAAGAGATAGTAATGCTTTGGTTGGCTTCTTTCAGCAGTTGGATGGATAGGCTTGGGTAAAAGTTAGTCTATGGCTGAGAGAGTGATTGTTTCCTGGGTCCTAGTGGGTCCCAGAATACAAAGGGTACACTGTTTTCTCCAGATTTAATTTTCACTTTGTAGAAATAATAAAATGGGTGAACGGACTTTCTGAAGAAATTCACACTTTTCTCCCATTCCAGACTTAGTTAAAAAACAAACAAAAAGTGATAGTACAGCGGGAAAAGTGTTTGCCTTGTAAATGGCTGACCTGGGTTCAATTCCAGGCATCTCATCATATGGTCCCCCAGCATCACCAGAAGTAATTCTTGAGTGAGGAGTCTGGAGTAATCCCTGAGCATCACTGGGTGTGACCCAAAAAGCAGAAAAAAAAAGAGAGGGAAAGATAAAGGGGGACATGGGTCCCTTCGCATTGAAATTCAGCAGCAAAACATGCTGTGGGGAAACACTATTTCATTTCTTGGTAGCCGTTGGTAAGACATCTTTTTCTTTCTTTCTTTCTTTTATTTATTTATTTATTGCTTTTTGGGTCACACCTTGCTTTGCACAGGGGTTACTCCTGGCTCATGCACTCAAAAATTATTACTCCTGGCAGTGCTCGGGGGATCATATGGGATGCTAGGAATCGAACCTGGATCAGCCGTGTGCAAAGTAAACGTCCTACCTGTTGTGCTATCGCTTAAGTCCCCAAGACATCTTTTTCATGGGAGGTGCCATGCATGCAAGGTACGAGCTTTGCCCTGGAGCCCCAGTCTCCGGCGTCTTTGAAGGATTTTGGCTATAGTTTCAGTCATGGTGTGGAAGACCCTGTTACTTTCTCTTTTCACTATATGCTTGATGATCTGAGTGAGGATAGTGCTCAGTTAAGTTATTCTTAAACCCACCCTGGATTATAGGTGTGCTCGTGTGTTGAATTAAATCATCTTCCAGGTGAAGAACCATGATTGGCCGAATTTTCCCATTCTGTGCTATTAGTAGCTCCATCATGTCACTTAACCTGGTGGCAGAAAGAAAGACACACAATTGGCTGTCATGAGTTTGTATAAGTGCCTCAAACTGGAAGCTGTTTTCCACATACTAAACCAATTAGATCCATCCATTTACTTAATTTTGAGGGAAGGGGATGGGGGAATGTATGTGCGTGCATGCGTGTGTGTGTGTGTGTGTGTGTGTGTGTGTGTGTGTGAGTTTGGGTCGTACCTAGTTATATTCTGAAGTTCCCTGGTTTGTTTGTTTGTTTTTTAATTTTTATTAGTGAGACACCACGAGGTACAGTTTTAGACTTACAAATTTTTGTGCTTGGGTTTCAATTATACAATGATCAAATACCCATCCCTCCACCAGTGCCCATTTCCCACCACCACAAATCCCAGTATCCCTCCCACCCCCCATGCCCCCCATCCCACCATGCCTCCGTAAATGGCTGACCTGGGTTCAATTCCAGGCATCTCATATGGTTCCCCAGCATCACCAGAAGTAATTCTTGAGTGAGGAGTCTGGAGTAATCCCTGAGCATCACTGGGTGTGACAAATCCCAGTATCCCTCCCACCCCCCATCCCCCCCATCCCACCATGCCTCTGTGGCAGGGCATTCCCTTTTGTTCTCTCTCTCCTTTTGGGTGTTGTGATTTGCAAAGGAGGCAATGGGTGACAATCATGTTTGGTCTACAGTCTACTTTCAGCATGCTTCTCCCATCCTGGGAGGATCCTCCCAACACCCTTTATTTGGTGCTCCCTTCTCTATCTGAGCTCCCTTTTCCCCTAGCATGTGTGGCTGTCCTCCAAGCATGGAGCAAAATTCCTGGTACTAATCTTGGCCACTCCTGGGTGTTAGTCTCCAGGTGAATGCAATCTTTCTGTGTCTATCCTGCTTTTTCTGACTCATTTCACTTAACATGATACTTTCCGTGTAGTACCACTTGTATGTAAATTTCATGACTTCATCTTTTCTAACATCTACATAGTACTCCATTGTGTAAATGTACCAAGGTTTCTTTAACCAATCATCTGTTCTCAGGCACTCAGGTTTTTTTCCAGATTCTGGCTATTGTAAAGAGTGCTGCAATGAACAAACAAGTGCAGATGTCACTTTGACTATACTTTTTTGCCTCTCTGGGATATATTCCCAGGAGTGGTATTGCTGGGTCTAATGGGAGCTCAATTTCTAATTTTTTGAGAATTTCCCATACTGTTTTCCAAAAGGGCTGTGAGGTTCCCTGGTTTTATGCTCAGGAATGACTCCTGGCAGTGCTTAGGGCATCATATGTGGTGCTAGAGAATCCCTGAAGGGAGAGGCAAGATGCAAGGCAAGTGCCTTAAACCATGGACTATATTTCTGGTCCTTAATTTTTTTAAAAGGGGAGGAAGGGAATTTGTTTCATATTCAGCAGTGCTCAGGTCTTACTCCTGGCTCTATGCCCAGGAGGTCACTCCAGGTGAAGCTCGGGGACCATACTGGCATTGACCACGTGTAAGGAAAATACTTTTTAACTAATTTTATTTTAAGCACAATGATTTACAATGCTGTCAACAGGGTTTCATGCATAAAACATTCTAGCACCACACCCTACACCAGAGCACCCCTCTTGGCAAGGAAAATACTTTAATTCCTGTACATTCTCTCTGGTCCCTGCCACCCATCTATACATTGTCTTAAACTTCCACAAACTGTAAAACAAAAAGTTCTATCTTCTGAGTACACAGAGTCTGTGAAATAAACTGAAGGAAGTCCTTGCAGAGTGTGTCTGTGCCAGCCCAGGGCGGGGCTGGCTTGAAAGCAGTGGTTTTATGCTCAGGAATGACTGAGCATAAAGGGAAAGAACAGGTGAAAAATAAATTGTTTTGGTTCAATCGAACCTATGTGATAAAAGTAGCTGAGATTCCCTGCTGAAGTCCAGACTCCAAGGGAATTTAGCTGAATTAAATCCTGCAAGCAGGGTTTGTGGGTCCCAGGGGTTAAAGGCACCAAACCGGGCAGATAGCTGTGGGTGGAGCTTGGATGCTCTGGAAGACACGGAGCATCTCTGACCCCCACTGGCTGCCACGTGCGCTGCATCTCAGGGATGATCCTGCCCTTCCCAACTGGCACAAGTTCTCATCGCTGGACAGTTTCTTTTCTTCTGTACTGGTGCTGTTTATTTCTCATCATTTCCTTTATAATTTTTAATTTTTTTTAAACTTTGAACACTGTGATTTACAAAACTACTTTGTTTCAGGTATTCAATATTCCAACACCTGTCCCGTCACCAAATGTGCTTTTATCACCACCAAAGTCCCTGGTTTCCCACCCACCCCCCAACTGAAACCTGCTCCCATAGTAGGCACTGATTAATTTACTTTATATTACTTATTGCAAGATTATATATTATAACGGTGTTGCTAAAGTCATAGCCTGAAGATTTACGGAACTGCTAGATGCGAGTAACTGTGTTACTGTTTTCACTCAATGATCTTAGTGGGCTTCTACTCAATTTCCCCATCTATCTTTCTTGTTTGTCCTGGGCTGTCGGCTCTGTGAAATCTGGGGGTGTTGCGCAGCCACACATGCAGCTGCTGGCTTTAGGGGCTTTGGAACTGTGGCGATAAACTGCAGGTGTCTCTCTGACCTCCAGTCCTGAAGCTGGGCTGCTTCTCTAGCTCCAACAGGAGCTGGATGTGGATGGGTGAAGCATTAGGCCTTTGGCAGGGCAGGGATTCAGTCTGTCTCCATCCTGCCTAGGGTCCAGAGATCTTGGCTTCGTGGTCGCTGGGGCTTCCTGGGATTACTCAGCTGCTGCTAAATCTCTCTGAGATCTGTTCTGAAGCTTGTCCATCAATTTCCTTTATAAGCTATATGTTCGTCTTCTCTTTCTCCTTTGGGGTGGCAAATAACTTCCTTATTAGTATATTATACATAGATTTCATTGCTTGTGGGTTTTATTTTGAAGCAAAAACAGGTTTTATTTGGAAGTTCTGAGGAAGGAGAGAGAGAGAGAGAGAGAGAGAGAGAGAGAGAGAGAGAGAGAGAGTAATGCACTCAAGAGAGAATATGGGCTTCTCCTGAGTGGAGAGCCCCAGTATACATCTCATCATTAAAGTATGAAAGCATGTATCTCGGGGCGGGGGGGATGCAGGCAACATGAGTTCAACAACACATCATGCTTGGCAACACGTTTCTGTTTTCTTTTGACAGAAAACTAACAAAGAGGTTTGAGGCTGCAGCATGTATAGCTGTTTCCCACTTCACTTATTCTGGTCTTTTGGGTGATAAATACCAAACTGGCTTCTTTGGTTATAAGAAACCCTTCAGAAATCTATTTCAGGTCAGAACCTGAAGTCCAGACTCTCTTGTGGTTTCCTGGGGTCCCTGTGGTAAAGCACATGCATCAGCCATAGCAGGAAACAGGCCCTGCCCAGGCCGTTAATCTCTGGAGAAATCTGGGCAGTTCATGAACGCTCAGGCCAGAGGATAGACAGCAAGACCCAGTCCACGATCTAAACTCTTCCTGTAGTGAGTCACTTGAGCATCTGACTTAATCCATTCACGTGGTGTTACTATCACCTTGGTACCTGGATCATCATGAATTACAAAGGACTAGAGCAAGCTGGGGGCCTAGAGAGAGCGAAGGGTCTAGTGTGTGAGGACTCGAGGACCCTAGGACCTGGGAGTGAGAACCTGGCCTTCCGATGACTTTGCTCTAATGGATGTAGCCATTCCCACTGATGTCTGATTTTGTAATGAAAACAAAACAACATTTCCACATGATAAATAATCCCCAGAGGAGAATTTCCTTAGCAGTCAGCTTTTATGAGTTCCAGTTTTGGATCAAGACCAGAATCTAAGTTGAGTGCACTTACGGAGAGAGAGCTGTCTCACTGCTACTGGTTTGTTCTTCTCTTACAATTTCGCATCATAGCCCCACTACAGCTGAGCCTTCCTGGGCAGGAGGCTTCTCACCTCTCCAATTACTTGCAAAGACAGAAGTAAGAGGATCAGATCCTAAAGCCCTTCTTTCTCTTCTGGTTTCTCAGTATCAGCGGAGGGAGCCTGGGATATGGGTTGGCCTGGGAGCAAAAGGTTTTAGTTGTGCTGAGAGGCTGAGTTGTGCTGAGACTCTAGGGAATTGCGTTTGACCCTACGGGTTCTCAGCACACATAGAAGACTCCGGAGAATTGGACTAAATCTCCTCAGACCACAGGTACAATCATCTCTGTGGGAATCAAGAAGAATTTTGCAACCAAGTTGACGGCTGGCAGGGAAAGAGAAGGCATTTTAGTGCTTCTTTTGAGAACCATAAAGATGAAGTTCATAAAAACTGCAGACTCCTGGGCTGGGCTGATGGTGACTATTAATATTCTAATTCCCCACCCCCCACCCCCAGCTGGGTGTGAAGAGCAGCGGAGCTATTCAGCAGTTCCAAGACCAACTCAAATGCTCCCTCAGAGGGGGAACTTTACAGATGTACTAGTCTTCAATTATATTGCTCTGTCACTTGTCACATTTCTCTTTTTTTGTTTCCTCTCTAGCCTATATGCCCAGGTTATGTAAAAAATAATTATTTAAAAATATATGTTCACAAACTGCTCTTGAATTTTAAATGGGCCTGTGCCAAATAATCAGAAAATCTGTAGAGATTCTTGGAGCGTGGCAATAACATCCTCAGCCAGCATCTCTGTAACTCTGCTGAAGATTAACATGAAGATCAGTTTCATTGCTTAATACTAGGCAAGCCTCATCAAGCAGTGAAAAGTTGTGGTATTATGTTCAGTGGCACAGAAGGCAATACAAGACCTACAAATAAATACAAAATGTGATTCCAGAATACAAGAAGCTACCTGCCTACCTAGGAAAATGAGGCATAATCCAAAACAAGCAATGGAGGAGCACCAAGAAGCACATTGAATGATGATGAAAATAATACCTATTATGTAATGAGTGCTTACTCTAGCCACTGTACTAAATGCATAAGTATGATCCCTCTAAATCCTCAGAACAATGTATGAGGTTCATATCATTATTTCTACCAGTTTAAAGGAAAGGAAATCAAGGAGCATAGCATTTGAATAATTTGCCAGAATCTTATTCCAGACTGTCTGACTCCAAAGAACATACCCTTAACTACCCACCATCTCTCCTGGCTCAGAGACACAGTAGTTGTCAAGCTAGAGATCAACAAGAACCCTTTGGAAAAAGGGAACTTGAAGCATGATTGTGGGGTAAGAAAGAGAAGAGGGAGTCGTCCTACTCTCAGCAGAGAAGAGAAAATGCCCCCTGTTTCTAAAACTGGGGACATTGTTGGTGGGAAATGTACACTGGTAAAAGGATGAGTGTTGGAACATTGTATGGCTGAAACCCAATCATGAACAACTTTGTAACTATATCTCATGGTGATTCAATTTAAAAAATTATTTTTTAAAATAAAAGAAGAGAAAATGCTGGCAGCGTTTCAAGTTTAGTGAACCTGCTACCTGCTCCACATCCTTCACGTGTGGGTTGGAAATGGTTCGTTGAAGCCAAGTTATGGAAGCTCCTCTTCAAATAACACCTTAGAAATTAGGACTAAAGGAGTTAGAATCGGAGTCAAGATAGATAATAAGTATATCATTTCCATTCTTCTCTATAGGAGGTAACAAAGATAAGTATCTGATTTATGAGTAGGAATTGCCAGCCAGTGAGGAGATGTTGTCAGTGGGGTCTAGTTAGATACTAGGGACTTCTAATTCTAATCCCTGAAACTTTGACATACTCATCTAAAAAAATCACCAATTCCCAACAGGCATGCCACTTCTTTATTCTTACAAATAATCCTATGAGTTCTCTTCTTCCACCCTCTCCTTTTCTTCCTTCTTTTACTCCTTCTCCTATCTCCTCCTGTTGCAGATGGAGACATTGAGGCTCACAGAACTAATAACTAAGAGCCTCTGAAATAGGAAATGAGCGTGTCAAAGCTCAAATGCTTGCTCCATTAGCTAATTCACTCTACAAACACCAGAGTCATGATTTTCCAAGCACTGTCTAGACGCAGAGTGCACAAAGAGAAAGAACTTGTGACCACAGCCTCAGGGAGCTCATCTGATCATGTGAATAAAACAATCGTTGCAAACAATAGATAACAATATGTGCCCAAAGCAAGCCACCATTTGTATCATAGTGAATTTGCATGAAATACATGAGAGATGTTTAAAGAATAAAATTTCAAACTCAAATGCACCTTATGTTATCTTTCTAGGATTGAGAGCAGGTACAAGGGTCAAATTGGGCTGAAGAGAGCTCAATGGACATGTCAGCAGTAATCTCTGAGTATCACCGGGTGGAGCCCAACCTTCTGGCTCCCCAAAGGATCACATGTTTTTTCTGCAAAAGAAAAGTTAGAAGTCTGATTTCCATATTTTTGCCCAAAAAATCGGTCTCACTACTTCAGAAACTTCAAGAAAAGGGCTCACTTGCTTGCTGATACCAGCCTGCCATCTGCTGGAGCTGAGCAGAACTGACCCAGAGTTCCAGGAAAGTGTGATGACCATGTGGGTTCAATTAACTGTTCCTACTTTTAAACATTTATTTATTTTGTTTGTAGGCTACACCTAATGGTGCTCAGGGTTTTACTCCTAACTTTGTGCTCAGGAATGACTCCTGAAAGTGCTCAGGGGACCTCATTGTGGATTAATCTGGGCTGGAGGCATGCAAGGCAAACGCCTTACCCTTTGCACCATCTCTCTAGCCACAAACCCCATTTTAAAATAGTTTAAGCTTTCGAAAAGTCATAAAGAATTTTTAAGCACTCAAATGGGCCTAGGTGCAAATCTAACTTGTCCCCTTACTACTGTGTCCCTTCAAACAAGTTATTATTCAGTCTCTCCAAATATCAGTTTTATCGTCTATAAAAGGAGATTACTAACAAATAAATCTGTTAACTGAAAGGCAAAATACATGCATACATGTTGGTAGGATCAGAAAAATATAAGCACCTAACATAGCCTGTGGTATCAGGTCAAAAATTAAATGGAAACTGTGAAGTAGAAGTTGGATCACATAAGAGCGGCTATTTAATCTACCCACTTGGCTGTATGTACTATGGTGGGACTTGCTATCCATCGTATGTATCTAAGAGACAGAACAAAATAATTTTTAAAATAACAAAGAGGCCTTGAAGCAGTTTTAGAGGAAATGGTTTATGGTTTGCTGCACTTACTCCTTACAATCCTTACAATAACCAAATAGACCAGGCACTATTTTTAACCAATGCTGCAGATAAAGTTTCTGAATTTTTAAGTTTTTTCAATAATAACAGCATTGCAACAGCAACAACAATGGGAAGAAAAATAAAACATAAGAGTTTATATTTTAATTTAATGTATTTAAAATGAAATACTTAAAAAGGGAAAAAAAGGAAAGGAAAATCCTATAAGCATAAAGTACAGGAAACAACTTTGGCACCTCAGAAAAGCCCAAAATTTCTTAAACAGAACACAGAAAATATTAATAAATTGAATTCACTAAAATTGATAAATTTTGTTTAGTGAATGACACTACTGAGAATAGAAAGCAAATCGGACTCAGACACATGTATACACACACACACACACACACACACACACACACACACACCTGCCAAAGGATTTATTTCTAGCCTATATTTTCTTTTCAATTATCTATAATGCAATAAAAAGACAAAAAAATTTTTTAAATTGGGTAAGGTTTTTTACACACAGTTCATAAAAGAGGATATCAAAATAAAACAAGCAAATAAAAAGTCACCCCACATCTTACTCTTGAGGAAAATGCAAGTTAAAACCACATCTTGATACCATATGTTGCTTCAATTCCAGAAACAACAGTGTTTCTTCTAGAAAAAGCAACGGCAAAACCACAGCCCTTAAGTACCAGAAATCGAATTAGGTGTCAATTATTACTGTCTAGTTTAATTCCAAGAATGAGGTTTCTGCTGAAGTTTCTATCTTGAAATGAAATAAATGTTAATTCCCCTGTTATAGTTACATAAATTATTCTTGCCATCCTAAGAACAAAAGGCAAAAAAAATTGTAACGGAAATCTCACTCTAATGAAACTTGGGATATGTCTTCGGGATATGTCTTCAATAAGTTTAATTAAGAAATTAAATATAATGGCTCACAGATATTGAAATCTTTCCACATCCATTTTCTGACATTTAAAACTGTTTTTACAATTGCTTTTTTATAAAGAAACTTGGAGGAAGGTGACACAATCTTTCAGAATATTGATCACTTGACATCCTGTTACTCATCGATCTGCTCGAGCGGGTGCCAGTAACATCTCCATTTGTCCCTGTCGCGTGCTAATGTAGCCCAATACTGTCTGTTTGTTCTAGAAATATGAAGAGCCTCAAACTGATCATTCAGGGTCTTGACGGAAAAGTCTGACTATCTCATAGGTGGGCAGCCACACGACCTTTTGACATCCTGTGGAATCCATTTGGTAATGGTGCTAGTCCAGCAGTCGTCTCCAAATCTCATTACATGTCCAACCCATCTGATTTTCGACGCCTTGGCAAACGAGACAGCGTCTCTGATTCTTGACCCTCAGTGGAGGTTGGAACTCCAGATTCTTTCTCTCATTTGAGTGAAACGTGATACTCCAAGCATAGCTCTTTAGATTCCTCTTTGGAAGACCCAAATAGCATTCTCATCCTGTTTTTGTAGGGCTCAGGTCTCTAACACATATATTAATGCAGGAAGAACAGTAGAATCGAAGATAGACGGTTGGCAACCACCTCCGCTTCGCTGATGACATTGTTCTTATAACACAAACATCAACCAAGCAGCACAAATGCCAGCCAACTTCGACCGTGAGTGTGGTAAGGTTGGACTACAGCTGAATCTCACAAAGACAATGTTTATGAGAAACAGTCTCATTCCTGATGCTCCATTCACTCTCAACGGGATGAACATCTCTGAATGCGAGTTATGTGTACCTAGGTCGAGAAGTCAACATGACAAATCACCTGGCACCTGAATTGTGCAGGAGGAGGAGAGCAGCTTGGAATGCCTTCAAGAATGTCTAAGAAATAGCTAAGAGGACGAAGAACCTCCAGCTCCGGGCACATCTCTTCAATTCAGAATATTACTTTTTTTCATGTTGCCTAAAATTTTTTTTAATTTTTTTATCATTTTTTTTATTAGTGAAACACCATGAAGTACATTTATAGACTTATAAATTTTTGTGCTTGGGTTTCAGTTATACAATGATCAAGTACCCATCCCTCCACCAGTGCCCATCCTCCCCCACCACGGGTCCTAGCATCCCTCCCACCCCACCCCACCCCCCACCCCCCATCCCACCCTGCCGCTGTGGCAGGGCATTCCCCCTTGTTCTCTCTCTCTTCTTTTGGGTACTGTGTTTTGCCAGAGAGGCATTGAGTGGCAATCATGTTTGGTCTACAGACTACTTTTAGCATGTCTCTCCCACCCTGGGAGGGTCTTCACAGCACCCTTTATTTGGTGCTCTCTTCTCTATCTGAGCTTCCTTTTCGCCTAGCACATGTGACTGGCCTTCAAGTCATGGAGCAAAATTCCTGGTCTCAGCCATTCCTGGGTGTTAGTCTCCCGTTTTGTTGCTTTATGTTCCCCAGATGAATGCAATCTTCCTGTGTCTATCCCGCTCTTTCTGACTCATTTCGCTTAACATGATACTTTCCATGTAGTACCACTTGTATGTAAATTTCATAACTTCATCTTTTCTAACAGCTACATAGTACTCCATTGTGTAAATGTACCAAAGTTTCTTTAACCAGTCATCTGTTCTCGGGCACTCAGGTTTTTTCCAGATTCTGGCTATTGTAAAGAGTGCTGCAATGAACAAACAATTGCAGATGTCACTTCGACTATACCTTTTTGCCTCTCTGGGATATATTCCCAGGAGTGCTATAGCTGGGTCAAATGGGAGATCAAATTCTAATTTTTTGAGAATCGTCCATACTGTTTTCCAAAAGGGTTGGACCAGCCTGCATTCCCACCAGCAGTGAAGGAGGGTCCCTTTCTCGCCACATTCGCGCCAGCACCTGTTGCTTTTGTTCTTGTGGATGTGGGCCAGTCTCTGTGGTGTGAAATGATATCTCATTGTTGTTTTGATCTGCATCTCTCTGATGATCAGTGATGTAGAGCATTTTCTCATGTGCCTTTTTGCCATTTGGATTTCTTCTTTGCGAAAGTTTCTGTTCATCTCCTCGACCCATTTTTTGATGGGGTTGGGTGATTTCTTCTTGTGTAGTTTAACCAGTACCTTGTATATCCTTGATATCAACCCCTTGTCGGATGTGTATTTGGTGAATATTCTTTCCCATTCTGTAGGCTGTCTTTGTATTTTGGTCACTGTTTCTTTTGAGGTGCAGAAGCTTCTTAGTTTAAGATAGTCCCATTTGTCTATCTCTGTTTTCACTTGCTTGGCCAGTGGCGTGACATCTTTGAAGATACCACTAACTTCAATATCGTGGAGAGTTTTGCCAACTTTGTCTTCAATAAACATTATGGATTCCGGTCTGATGTTGAGGTCATAAATCCATTTCGATCTTACTTTTGTGCATGGCGTTAGGCAGAGATCTGAGCCCACTTTTTTGCATGTAGCCGTCCAGTTTTGCCAGCACAATTTATTAAAGAGGCTTTCCCTGCTCCATTTCACTTTTCTTGCCCCCTTATCGAAGATTAGATGATTATATGTTTGGGAGGAGATGTCAGTATATTCAACTCTGTTCCATTGGTCTGCAACTCTGCCTTTGTTCCAGTACCATGCTGTTTTGATTATTACTGCTTTGTAGTAGAGCTTGAAGTTAGGTAGGTTGATTCCTCCCATTTTCTTTTTTCCCAAGAATTGCTTTAGCTATTCGTGGGGACTTATTGTTCCATATAAATTTCAGGAGTGTTTGCTCCATTTCCTTGAAGAATGTTGTGGGTATCGTTATAGGGATTGCATTGAATTTGTACAGTGCCTTGGGAAGTATTGCCATTTTGACAATGTTGATTCTCCCCATCCATGAACAGGAGATATTTTTCCATTTCCTCGTGTCCTCTTTTATTTCCCGAAGTAGCGTTTTGTAGTTTTCTTTGTACAGATCCTTTACTTCCTTAGTTAAGGCGATTCCTAGGTACTTGATTGTCTGGGGCACAATTGTGAATGGAATTGTTTTCTCATGTCACTTTCTTCTCTTTCACTATTTGCATATAGGAAAGCCATGGATTTTTGGGTATTGATTTTATAGCCTGCCACTTTGCTATACAAGCCTATTGTTTCTAGGAGTTTCTTGGTAGAGGTTTTAGGGTTCTCTAAGTATAGTATCATGTCATCTGCGAATAGTGAGAGATTAATTTCTTCTTTCCCTATCTGGATGCCCTTAATATCTTTTTCTTGCCTAATCGCTATTGCAAGTACTTCCAGTACTATATTGAACAGCAGTGGAGAGAGTGGGCATCCTTGTCTCGTCCCTGACCTTAGGGGGAAGGCTCTCAGTTTTTCCCCATTGAGGATGATGTTTGCTGTAGGTTTGTGGTAGATGGCTTTAACTATATTGAGGAAAGTCCCCTCTATCCCCATTTTGGCAAGGGTTTTCATCATGAATGGGTGCTGGATCTTTTCAAATGCTTTCTCTGCATCTATTGATATGATCATATGATTTTTATCTTTTCTTTTGTTGATATGATGGATTATGTTGATTGATTTCCGAATGTTGAACCATCCTTGCATACCTGGGATGAATCTTACTTGGTCATGATGTATGATCTTTTTGATGAGTTCTTGAATTCTATTGGCTAGTATTTTGTTGAGAATCTTCGCATCCGTGTTCATCAGGGATATCGGCCTGTAGTTTTCTTTTCTTGTGGTGTCTTTGTTTCCTTTTGGTATTAGAGAGATATGGTCTTCATAGAAACTGTTTGGGAGAGTTTCCGGTTTTTCAATTTCCTGGAAAAGCTTGAGAAGAACTGGCAATAGGTCCTCTTTAAATGTTTGGAAAAATTCGCTAGTAAATCCATCTGGACCTGGGCTTTTGTTTTTGGGAAGACTTTTGATTACAGTTTCAATTTCCTTGATGTGAATGGGTCTATTCAGGTACTCTATATCTTCTTGCTTCAGCTTTGGGAGATGATAGGAATCCAGGAATTTATCCATTTCTTCTAGGTTCTCTTGTTTCGTGGCATACAGACTTTCAAAGTAGTCTCTGATGATCTCTTGAATTTCTTTAGTTTCTGTTGTGATATCCCCATTCTTATTTCTGATTCAATTTATTAAGGCTCTCTCTCTCTGTTTCTTTGTGAGTGTTGCTAGTGGTTTATCTATCTTATTTATTTTCTCGAAGAACCAGCTCTTGGTTTTATTGATCTTTCGGATTGTTTCTTTGTTTTCCATGTCGTTGATTTCTGCTCTAAGTTTTATGATCTCTTTCCTTCTGCCTGATTTAGGCCCTTTCTGTTGATCCTTTTCTAAGGTCTTGAGCTGTGAGGTCAAATTGTTTATGTGCATCGTTTCTACAGTCCTAAGATATGCTTGCAGAGCTATAAATTTTCCCCTTAATACAGCTTTCGCTGCATCCCATAAGTTCTGGTAGTTTGTGTCTTCATTCTCATTTGTTTCCAGGTATCTTTTGATTTCGTCCTTGACTTCATTCTTGACCCACTCATTGTTCAGCATCGAGATGTTTAATTTCCAGGTGTTTGATTTTGTTCTCCATGTCAGTGTGTGATTCACGTCTATCCTCAGTGCATCATGGTCTGAAAAGATGGCTGATACTATTTCTATCTTCCTGATTCTGTTGAGGTATGTTTTGTGTCCTAGGGCATGGTCTATTTTGGAAAATATTCCGTGCGCACTGGAGAAGAATGTGTATTCTTTCTTTTGGGGGTATAAAGCCCTGTATAGGTCTATAAGCCCTTTCTCTTCTATTTCTTCTTTCAAAGCCAATAATTCCTTGCTGGGTTTTGTTCTTGTTGATCTATCCAGAGTTGATAAGGCGATGTTGAAGTCTCCAAGTACTATTGTGTTGGTAGCAATGTCCTCCTTAAAATCTGTTAGCAGTTGTTTTAGATATTTAGCTGTTCCCTCATTAGGTGCGTATACACTTAAGAGTGTGATTTCTTCCTGCTGTATGTATCCCTTGATGAAGAGAAAATAGCCTTCACTGTCCCTTCTAATCTTTTTCAATGTGAAATTAATGTTGTCGGATACTAGTATGGCCACCCCAGCTTTTTTGAAGGGGCTGTTTGCTTGCAGGATTGTTTTCCATCCTTTGACTTTGAGTCTGTGTTTGTTCTGGCTGTTGAGATGAGTTTCTTGTAGGCAGCAGAATGTTGGGTTCTGTCTCTGTATCCATTTTGCCACTCTGTGTCTCTTAAATGGTGAATTTAGACCATTGACATTGAGAGAGAGTATGGTTATGGGGTTTTGTGTCATTTTCTGTAGGGTGTGTTGTGGTTGTAGGGTTTGTCTTGTCTTATAGTAGCCCCTTTAGGCCTTGCTTTAGGTTTGGTTTTGAGTCTATGAAGTTCCTGAGCTGCTGTTTATCTAGAAAATTGTGTACTGTTCCTTCAATTTTGAGGGAGAGTTTAGCCGGATAGAGTATTCTTGGTGAAGCATTCATTTCAGTGAGTTTTTTGACTATATCTTGCCACTGCCTTCGGGCTTGCAGGGTTTCCTCTGATAGGTCTGCTGTGAATCTAAGGGGTGCTCCTTTGTATGTGATTTCCTTCTTTGCCCTTGCTGCGTGCAGTATTGTGTCTCTATCGGCAGCATCAATCATTCTAACTATGATATGCCTTGGAGTGTTTTTGTTGGGATCTCTTTTAGCTGGCACCCTTCGGGCTTCTTGAACCTGAATGGCTGCATTGTGGAGCTCTGGGAATTTTTCAGCAATGATTTGTTTGATGGTGTTTTTTTCGTTGGGATTGTTTCCCTGAGCTTCAGGTAGTCCCATGATTCTAATGTTGTTCCTCTTGGAATCATCTGCTAGGACTCTGATTCTCTGTAGAGCCATTTTGAGGTCCCTTGCCACTGTTTGTTGTTCCGTGTTGGCTTGGCACAGCTGATCTTCCAGCTCACTGATTCTCTCTTCAGCTGCGGTCATTCTATTTTTAAGAGAAGAAACTGAGTTTCTCATTTCATCTACGGAGTCTTTTAATCGTGACATTTCTGCTCTCATTTTTTCGCGTAATTTGTTGATTTTTTCTGTGGTGTTACTGGCTGTCTGTCTGACCGTTTCATTGAGTTGATTGAACATCTTGATGACTTCGTATCTGAATTCTGTGTCAGAGAGGTCCCTTAGGTGAGCTATATCGACAGAATGTTCTGGATTGTTTTTGTTGTCCTCCACTTGTGGTGGGGATTTTCTTTGTTTCTTCATATTGCTGAGTAGGTTGGGGACTAAATTCCTTGGGAACTAGGTTCCTTAGAATGGGTAAACAACCTGCAGGAATTCAATCCCAACAGATGAGAGAGCACAGCAAACTATGTATCTAGTGAGAAATTTGAATATATGTTCATTATAGAGCAAGGAGAAAACCTAGCAAAGATCAATGCATAGCACAGTGAAAAATCATTCAATTGGCATGCTCTATAAATGAGACATTGGGTTGGACAAACTGGATATGAGAACACCTTGAACTCTTGCTTGGTTTCCCATAATTGATGCTGCAGCAGTCAGTGCTCTTTTCTTCCGTGTAGCTGTTTCTCAATATGGTGATCTTTGTGGTTTCTTCTGAAGTAATTTTTTAAAAATAAAATAAAAATAATTTTCCTGTTATCACGTTGAAGATATATCCCAAGTTCATAAATGCTGTTAAGGGAGATGCGTGGATCTGAGAAATTGCTGAACCAGTTAGAGCATATGTGTTACTGGTGCGTCATTATGCCATTTTGCCAGCAGAGAAATGACACAATGTCACACCTCCAAAGATTATAATATGGTCCAGGCTGGGAATCCTGGAGCCTTCTTGGAATGGAGTCAAGAAAATTCCCCTTTCAGCCTGGACAGATAGCCACCAACACCCAACACCCTCTGACATAGAAATGGCCCACAGTGGAAAACTTCATCAAGCCACCTATCTGTTCTGGATCTACAGCGCCTGGACACCTCGAAGATTCATAGTACTGTCAGCTCAGTTGGATCACAGCAAAACTGATGGGAAAGTTACAAAAAAGACCACCAAGCTCAATGAGCCTAAACAATAACACAGAAGACTCATCTAGCATCAATCATCACAGTAGACCCTCAGACAATGACTTTGGTAACATCATTGTAGAATACAACGATTATCACAAATTGACTCATTGATTCTACAAAAAGGTGCATTATCATGCAAACCCATAATCTCTCTTCCCAAAAAGACATAATAATAGATGCTCATCCTGTCACATGTGAAATATTAGCACATGTTAAACTTTAAGGACATTAAATGCAAAGTGAAATTAGCCAGTAACAAAAGACAAATACTGCTTGTTCCACTTGAGGTATATAAGTAGTTAACTTCATAAATCAAAGTAAAGCTGAGGGAAAAATGATACGGAAGTAACTTTTTGGTGGATGTTGAGTTTTGTTTTGTGAAAAGGTTCTAGAGATTTGTTGCACAAGGATGTGCTCGACACTCAAAAAAAAGCCAGGAAGGTACATTTGTTGTGTTGTTTTTTTCCCACAATTAAAAATAAAAGCATATGTGATGAACAATAATACTATATACTCCCTGTTTCCAGACCACAGGTGGTCATTCTTTCCTCTAAATCACTTAGGAACTTCAGAGCCACAGAGCCCCTGAGGTATTTATGGATCAAATTCAGATAATACATAAAACTTATATGGGAAGAAATCAGACCTTTATTTTCTCTAACTACTAATAGATTTAACTGTCCCTTTAGTCACTAATCACAAAAGCAGCAGATTAATATAACATGTCACCAAAATACAAATAATGTCCTATACATTATATATTTATTGAAGGTATATATAAAAAGTTCTTTATGCTCAGTCTAACTTCAAAATTACTGTTGTTACCAAACTTACACAGTTCTTGTTATGTAGTGCACTGGTGAAGAATCTTATATAATTTTTTAAAATTATATTGCTTCTAAAGTAAAGGCTAGAGCGATAGTACAGAAGTAGGGCATTTGCCTTGCACACTGCCAACATGGCCGACCCGAGTTCGATTTCTCCACCCCTCTCGGAGAGCCCGGCAAGCTACCAAGAGTATCTTGCCCTCACGGCAGAGCCTGGCAAGCTCCCCGTGATGTATTCGATAAGCCAAACACAGTAACAACAAAGTCTCCAATGGAGACGTTACTGGGCCCGCTCAAGCAAATCGAAGATCAACAGGAGGGCCTTTACATTTTTACTTTTTATATTGCTTCTGCTTCTTCTTCCTCCCCCAGGTCAGTCAGCACTCAAACCCGGGACTTGGCTTTCTCCGAGTATGCTCCCCAGGCATCCTCTAGGACCCTGGGATGCTCATCGTCCCTGATCCTCTTTCTGTTCATCCCCAATGCTGTGCTCTTGTCTTCTCCTCCCCCACGTCTGTCAGTATACGAACCCGGGACTTGGCATTCTCCAGGTATGCGCACCCCAGGCATCCTCTAAGACCCTGGGATGCTCACCATCCCTGAGCCTCTTCCTGTTCATCCCCAGTGCCTGGTCTTCTTCCTCCACCAGGTTGTACCCCCCACACACACCAGGTACCTGTAGGGGGCGTGGCCTCTGTAGAAGTGGGCATGGCCTAATTTTGGGCTGGCGGATGCTCATGTGGCCATAGGTAGTTTACTCATACCCAGCAATCTCGTGTAACATCTCAGTATCCATAACTCCACACCAACATAAAAAAAAAACAATGCAAATCCCCACCATGAGGGGAGGACAATGAAAAGATCCAGAAGCCTCAGTAGGTGCTACTCACCTAAGGGACCTCTCTGAGAAAGAATTCAGATATAAAGTAATGAAGACATTCAATGAACTCAAGGAAACAGTGAGACAGATATCCAGTAAATTAAAGGAGGACATGAGAGAAACAATCGAGAAATTATGGAAAGAAATGAGAGTAGTAATTGGAAAGCTATGCACAGAAATGTTACAAAATCTGTAGATGAAATTAAAAACTCTCTGAGAGCCGGGCAAGCTACCGAGAGTATTCAATATGCCAAACACAGTCACAAGAAGTCTCACAATGGAGACGTTACTGGGCCTGCTCAAGCAAATCGATGAACAACGGGAGGACCGTGAAATTAAAAAACTCAGTGTGTGCCCTCAACAGTAGAATTGCCACAGCTGAAGACAGAATCAGTGAGCTGGAAGATCAGCTGCACCAAGTCAACAGGCAACAGCAAACAATGGCAAGAGACCTCAAAATAGCTCTAGAGCAAATCAGAGTCGTAGGAGATGATTCCAAGAGGAACAACGTTAGAATCATTGGTGTACCAGAAGAACAGGGAAACAGTCCCAGTGAAAAAGCCATGGTTAAACAAATCATTGCTGAAAAGTTCCCAGAGGTGGACAATGCAGCCATTCAGATTCAAGGAGCCTGAAGGGTGCCAGCTAAAAGAGACCCATACAAAAACACTCCAAGACATATCATAGTTAGAATGATGGATGCCATGGATAGAGACACAATAATGCAAGCAGCTAGGTCAAAGAAGGAAATCACTTACAAAGGAACACCCCTTAAATTCACAGCAGACCTATCAGAGGAAACCCTCCAGGCCCAAAGGCATTGTGGGATATAGTGAAAAAACTTATAGTGAAATTAATGCTTTACCAAGAATACTCTATCCGGCTAAACTCTCACTCAAACTCGAAGGAACGGTACACTATTTTCTAGATAAACAGCACCTAAGGAACTTCATAGATTCAAAACCAAACCTAAAAGAAGGGCTAAAGGGGCTACTATCAGACAAGACAAACCCTACAAGCACAACAGACCATTACAGAAAGATGACACAAATCCTCATAACAATAATCTCTCTCAACGTCAATGGTCTAAATTCACCAATTAAGAGACACCGAGTGGCACAATGGATTCAGAGACAGAATGCTGCCTACAAGAAATCCATCTGAACAGTCAGAGCAAACAAAGACTCAAAGTTAAAGGATGGAAAATAAACCTGCAAGCAAACAGCTCCCTCAAAATAGCTTGGGTGGCCATACTAGTATATGACAACATAAATTTCAGGTTTAAAAAGATTAGAAGGGACAGCGCAGGCCATTTTCTATTTATCAAGGGATACGTATAACAGAAAGAAATCACACTCTTAAATGTATACGCATCTAGTGAGGGAACAACTAAATATTTAAAACAACTGCTAACAGATTTTAAGGAAGACATTGCTAGCAACACAATAGTAGTTGGAGACTTCAATGTCTCCTTATCACCTCTGGATAGATCAACAAGAACAAAACTCAGCAAGGAAACATTGGCTTTGAAGGAAGAAATAGAAGAGAGAGGGTTTATAGACCTATACAGGGCTTTATACCCACAAAAGAAAGAATACACGTTTTTCTCCAGTGCACACCGAAAATTTTCCAAAATAGACCATGTGCTAGACCATAAAACATACCTCAAAAGAATCAGAAAGATAGAAATAGTTTACAATCTTTTCAGAATACGATGCACTTAATATAGAAGTAAATCACACAAAGACAAAGAGAACCAAATCAAACACCTGGAAATTAAACAACTCAATGTTGAACAATAAGTGGGTCAGGAAGGAAGTCAAGGACGAAATCAAAAGATACCTGGAAACAAATAAGAATGAAGACACCAGCTACCAGAACCTATGGGATGCAGCTAAAGCCATGTTAAGAGCAAAATTTATAGCTCTGCAAGCATTTCTCAGGAAGGAAGAAAGGGCCCACATAAACAACTTGACTTCACAGCTCAAGATCTTAGAAAAAGACCAACAAAAGGAGCCAAAAAAACCAGGCAAAAGGAAAGAGATCATAAAACTTAGAGTAGAAATTAATGACATGGAAACCCCCAAAAAATCCGAAAGATCAATGAAACCAAGAGCTGGTTCTTCAAGAAAATAAACAAGATAGACAAACCACTAGCAAGACTCACAAAGAAAGATAGAGAGAGAGACAGAACCCTAATAAGCCAAATCAAAAATGAGAAGGGGGCTATCACAACAGAAACCAAAGAAATTCAAAAGATCATCAAACACTGCTTTGAAAGTCTGTATGCCACGAAAAAAGAGAACCTAGAAGAAATGGATAAATTCCTGGATTCCTATAATATCCCAAGGTTGAATCAAGAAGATCTAGAGTACCTGAATACATCAAGGAAATTGAAACTGTAATCAAAAGTCTTCCCAAAACAAAAGCCCAGGTCCACATGGATTCACTAGCGAATTTTTCCAAACATTTAAAGAGGACCTACTTCCTGTTCTTCTCAAGCTTGTCCAGGAAATTGAAGAAACAGAAACTCTCCCATACAGTTTCTATGAAGCCCATATCTCTCTAATACTAAAAGAAAACAAAGACACCACATGAAAAGAAAACTACAGGCTGATATCCCTGATGAACACGGATGTGAAGATTCTCAACAAAATACTAGCAAATAGAATTCAACAACTCATCAAAAAGATCATACACCATGACCAAGTGGGATTCATCCCGGGGATGCAAGGATGGTTTATCATTTGGAAATCAATCAACATAATCCATCATATCAATAAAAGAAAAGATAAAAATCATATGATTATATCAATAGATGCAGAGAAAGCATTTGACAAGATCCAGCACCCGTTTATGATGAAAACCCTTGCCAAAATGGGTATAGAGGGGACTTTCCTCGATACAGTTAAAGCCATCTACCACAAGCCTATGGCAAGCACCATCCTCAATGGGGAAAAACTGAGAGCCTTACTTCTAAGATCAAGGATGAGACAAGGATGCTCACTCTCTCCACTGCTCTTCAAATAGTACTGGAAGTACTTGCAATAGGAGTTCACTTGATCACTTGACTTCCAGTTAATCGTCGATTTGCTCAAGCGGGTGCCAGTAATGTCTCCATTTGTCCCTGTCGCATGCTAGTGTAGCCCAATGGTGTCTGTTCGCTCTAGGAACACGAAGAGCCTCAAAACGATCGTTCATGTTCTTGATGAAGAAGTCTGACCATCTGGTAGGTGGGTGGCCACGCGGTCTTTTGACATCCTGTGGAATCCAGTTGGTAACAGCTCTAGTCCAGCGGTCGTCTTTAAATCTCATTATGTGACCAGCCCATCTGATTTTTGACACCTTGGCAAATGAGACAGCGTCCCTGATTCTTGATCGTCGATGGATGTCGGAACTCCAGATTCTTTCTCTCATTTGAGTGAAACGTGATATTCCAAGCATAGCTCTTTCAATTCCTCTTTGGGAGACCAGAATAGCGTTCTCATCCTGTTTGCGTAGGGCCCAGGTCTCTGAGGCATATGTTAATGCAGGAAGAACAGTGGAATCAAAGAGATAATAGGAGTTATGCAAGAAAAAGATATTAAGGACATTCAGGAAGGAAAGGAAGAAATCAAGCTTTCACTATTCGCAGATGATATAATACTATACTTAGAGAACCCAAAAACCTCCACAAAGTAGCTCCTAGAAACAGTAGACTTGTATAGTAAAGTTGCAGGCTATAATGTCAATACCCAACGTCCATGGCTTTCCTATACACAAATAGTGAGAGAGAATAAAGTGACATGAAAAAAACAATCCCGTTCACAATTGTGCCCCAGAAATCAAGTACATAGAAATCAGTTAAACTAAGGATGCAAAGACCTGTGCAAAGAAAACTACAAAACGCTACTTCAGGAAATAAAAGAGGACACGAGGAAATGTAAAGATATCCCCCGCTCATGGATCAGGAGAATTAACATTGTCAAAATGGCAATACTCCCCAAAGCATTGTACAACTTCAATGCAATCCAACAGCAATACCCATGACATTCTTCAAAGAAATGGAGCAAACACTCCTGAAATTCATATAGAACAATAAGCCCCCACGAATAGCTAAAGCAATTTTGGGGAAAAGAAAATGGGGGAAATAAACCTCCCGAACCTCAAACTCTACTACAAAGCAGTAATAATGAAAACAGCATGGTACTGAAACAAAGGCAGAGCTGCAGATCAATGGAACAGAGTTGAATATGCTGATATCTCCCCCCCCCCAACATATTATCATCTAATTTCTGATAAGGGAGCACGAAATGTGAAGTGGAGCAAGGAAAACCTCTTTAACAAATTACACTGGCAAAACTGGACAACTTCATGCAAAAAATGGGCTCAGATCTCTACCTAACACCATGTACAAATGTAAAATCAAAATGGATTAAAGACCTCAACATCAGCCCGGAATCCAAAACGTACATTGAAGACACGTTGGCAAAACCCTCCACAACATTGAAACTAATGGTATCTTCAAAGATGTCACACCACTGGCCAAGCGAGTGAAAACAGGTTAGACAAATGGGACTATCTTAAACTAAGAAGCTTTTGCACCTCAAAAGAAAATGGGCACTGGTGGAGGGATGGGTATTTGATCATTGTATAATTGAAACCCAAGCACAAAAGATTGTAAATCTACAACTGTATCTCATGGTGTTTCACTAAAAAAGAAAAAAGAAAAAAAAAAGAAACAGTGACCAAAGTACAAAGACATTCTACAGAACGGGAAAGGATATTTGCCCAATACCCATCTGACAAGGGGTTGATATCAAGTATATACAAAATATGGTTGAATTCTACAAGAAGAAAACATCCAACCCCATAAAAAAAATAGGGCAACAAAATGAACAGAAACTTTCTCAAAGAAGAATGGCAAAAAGGCACATGAGAAAATCCTCTACATCACTAATCATCAGGGAGATCTGCATCTATATCAAAACAACAATGAGATCTCATCTCACACCACAGAGACTGGCCCACATCCAAAAGAACAAAAGCAACCAGTGTTAGCACGGATGTGGCGAGAGAGGGACCCTCCTTCACTGCTGGTGGGAATGCTGACTGGTTCAGCCCTTCTGGAAAACAGTATGGATGATTCTCAAAAAATTAGAAATTAAGCTGCCATTTGACCCAGCAATACCACTCCTGGGAATATGTCCCGGAGAGGCAAAAAAGTACAGCCAAAATGACATCTGCACTTCTATGTTCATTGCTGCACTGTTCACAATAGCCAAAGTCTGGAAAAAACCTGAGTGCCCAAGAACAGATGACTGGTTAAAGAAACTTTGGTACATCTACACAATGGAGTACTATGTAGTTGTAAGAAAAGATGAAGTCATGAAGTTTACATACAAGTGGTACTACATGTATGGAAAGTACCACGCTGCTAAGTGAAATGAGTCAGAAAGAGAGGAACAGACATAGAAAGATTGCATTCATCTGGGTAATATAAAGTAACAAAATAGGAGACTAACACCCAAGAATAGTCGAGATAAGTACCAGGAGGTTCACTCCATGGCTTGGAGGCCAGCCGCACATACTAGGGAAAAAGGTAGCTCAGATAGAAAAGCATCAAATAAAGGGTGTTGGGAGGATCCCTCCAGGATGGGAGATGCATGCTGAAAGTAGACTATAGACCAAAAATGATTGCCACTCAATGCCTCTTTTGCAAAAAAGAGCACCCAGAAGGAGAGTGAGAACAAAAGGGAATGCCCTGCCACAGAGGTAGGGTGGGATGGGGGGTGGGGGATGGGAGGGTGGTAAGGATACTGGGATCATTGGTGGTGGAGAATGGGCACTGGTGGAGGGATGGGTACTTGATCATTCTATCAACTGAAACCCAAGCACAAACATTTGTAAGTCTACAACTGTACCTCAGTGGTGTTTCACTAATAAAAATTTAAAATAAATAAATTTGAAAAATTAAAGTGGGACCTGAAAAAAGTCAAAAATTAAAACTTGGCCAATTGAAAATAAATGAATAAAAATAAAAATTTTAAAAAGAAAAGTTATATTGCTTCTTCATACTTTTTTTTAATAAAATTGCTAGACTCTGATCCTAGAGGCTTGGAGACGTTACAGCGGTTATGATACACACATTTCACAAACCTAGGCCAGGTTTGATTCTCAGCATCAGATGGTTCCATGAGCATTACTAAAAATGTGGCCCTGGATGTCGTCCGAACTGCAGGGGTGGCCCAGGTATTCCCTGAACCACAGGGCCTGAGCAGCATTGTATCCTTGAGCCCTTGTGTTGGGTGGACAGTCAAGTTGGCTAAGAGTCCCCACTGGAGCTCCCAGAACTCTTTAGTACTGCACCTTCCTCTTCTACAACATAAAAAACTCCCAGCCTAGACTATTACTGACATATTATTCCATCTTCAAAATAGAATGTTGCTAAACATGTGTTATGTAAATGTTCAGACACGTTGTCTAATCTAAAGCTCCATCTTCAAAGAGTCTGTCTGAATGTTTTATATAAAGTTGACATTCAAAATGCTTTTGTTGATTGATCGAGAGTATGATTCAGTGCTAAAACCTGGAATTAGACTACCTCTGTTTGAAATCTAGCACCTAAGCCTTAGACAAGTGAGTTAACCTCTTCCTTAATCTTTATTTGTCTCATAGAAAACTATTCATACAAATCACCTATTAGTTATGAGCTTATTGTTACCCAGAGTAATTCTGAATCAGATACAAAGGGCATCCTGGCAGATGGGGGTCATTGAAATGAAAGAAAGGTGGAAGTGTTGAAAGTAAGCAAGAGGTTGGTTGACCCATCAGAGCATGTTCTTAGGGGACCACAAGGAGAAATCAAGTATTATTAGACTGGTTTACACCTAGAAGTTGTAGAAGACAAAGTTTCCAGATGTTATGCTGCCCAGATCTCAGGGATATGAAAACACCTGTAATAATAAGTCAGAGCTGATTTCTGTTCAAAAAGCAGGGTCACTATGATGTCTCAAGGAAAGTGTTTGAGAGGATTTTTGTGTTGTATCACAGAGCTGTGTCTTAGCTCACTCCTGCTAGCCAGCTCACAGACTGCTGGCCTTGAAAAGTAGATAGATTTAAAAGGAGAAGAGCTTGAACCTAGGCCCGATAGGTCCAAGGGGTGGAATGGCAAAATAATTTGCCAGGATAGTGAGACAACTGAGGTGAGAGCAGAGTGAGTTTATTAAGAGAGAATCTGATGATCAGACTGACATCGTGGAGGCCTCCAAAGAGAGACTTAGTACAGTCTTGTACTGTATTAAGTATACTTAGTACAGTCCTGCAGAGTCTTTTATGTTTCTGGGCTGCTTAAACAGAAAGTTTCTGCTTTTTAAAAATGAGTTATTTCTGGGATGTGAATGAGCAGTGGAGATGTAGCCAATTCTGGGAAGGAAGAGAGTGATATAGAAATATTATGAATTAATCACGTCACGGTCCTCCCGTTATTCATCGATTTGTTCGAGCAGGCCCAGTAACATCTCCATCGTGAGACTTGTTGTTACTGTGTTTGTCATATTGAATACGTCACGGGTAGCTTGCTAGGCTTTGCTGTGCTGGCGAGATACTCTCGGTAGCTTGCCGGGCTCTCCGAGAGGGGCAGAGGAATCGAACCCGACTTGGCCAGGCTGGCTTCATGCAAGGCAAACGGCCTACCATGAGAATAAAGTGAGATATTATAAAATGCTTTGAGCCTATTCAGGGAACAGCACTACTGAGGCAGTTCTAGGAGTTGAGTGGTAGAATTGGGATAGAAGTGGAGGTGCCGCTAGACTCTCCTTGGACAGTTGATCCATGTGTTCTGGGATAATATAGCTGATTGTGCTAGTGAAAATGGTCTCAGCTTCTCAGGCATTTTAGGGAACTTCTTCGTAGAGGGCTTATATTAGACCACTCTATAAATGACCGAGGGGAAAGAAAGATTCTGTGTACGGAAGATATGCTTAAGAAAGTGGTTCAAAGAGATTTTATTGTAAGATTTCTAAGCAAGCAGAAAAGATTAATATGAGGAAAATGGAACATCAGGAGCTGAAAGGTGGACAAGGAGCACAGAAACAAAATATCTAGCAATAACTATCTGTAGAAAATTGGATTTTTGAAAAGAAACAAATACTTCCTTTTATTTCATTTTTTAAATTATTGGATATTACATCTAGGAATAGGAAGTTTATTTATGAAGCATTTGGGACTGCGAACAATGACTCTGATCTTTGATCAGATGTTAAATGAATATTAAAAATGCATATCTCTTAATCTCTAATCAATGAACAATCTTTAAATCATCCATTTGTTTTTTCATTAAGAGAAATAATTAAGGATTCTATTTGGATCCCTCTTTCATCATAATGAGATGTTGGTGTGTAGACAACGAAGATAGAAACTGCAGGCAGTGAGCCACATCTATTCAGATGTAAACGTCCGATTCCGGTTGTTAGGCATTCGAATGAATCAATGCTCTTGGCCAAGTTTGTGTTGACAAGGACACCGACGCCTCCGACACCTCTTTTATCGCATGTTCCTAGGAACAATTCTTCTCCAGTGTCGAAAACGGCATGGTGAGATTCGTGCCTTCTTGTCTCGGTCAGACCAATGATGTCGTACTTGATCATTCACGCTTGTACCATCAGGTCCTCGATGGATGCATCTGATGCTAGCGTACGTGCATTGAAAGTACAGACTATCATTTTTGTCTTCCCTCGTTGTGGCAGCCTAATTCGGCCTTGAGATTTTGTCGGCCTTTCCTTTCTCATCCTTCTCAGTGCTGCCATGTCGATGAAGCCTTCAGGGTCAGGTGAATGAGACCAGTTGTAGTTACTGGTTTTGGCATATCGAATACACAACGGATAGCTTGCCAGGCTCTTCCGTTGCGGGCGGAATACTCTTGGTAGCTTGCCAGTCTTTCCTAGAGGGATAGAGGCTTTTGGGGCAACCTCTAATCACCCTTGTAGGTGTTACCATATTTGAACCCTATCAAATATGGTACGACAATTCCGGAAGATGGGTATTTAGTGTCTTGTGATGTGTTGTCCGGAAAGCGTCCTGGAGTGTGGTGACGGCTGGGTAGTGGAGGTAGTGTTGTCTACGCACCAACATCTCATTATGATGAAAGAGAAATCGAGAAGTTCTACATGGAGCTGGAGAAGTTCTATAAAGAAGACCACACCTTCTACAAGATCATCGTGGGTGATTTTAATGCCAAAATAGGACCGAGAAGATCAGCTGAAGAACTTCACATCGGGACTCATGGCCTAGAATGGAACGAACAGAGTGAGAGACTATCTGAGTTCATCATGTCGACCAAGACCATCCATGGTAACTCACAGTTCCAGAAGGCAGAATCTAAACGTTGGACAGGGGAGTCTCCCGGTGGACAATTCCACAATGAAATAGACCACATCATATTCAATCGACGGTTTTGCCTGACCGATGTCGCTGTTGTCCCAAAATTTCGAACGGGATCGGACCACCATCTGCTTCGTGCAAAATTCTACTTCACAGAGCAGGGAGAAAGGGATGCAAAATTCAAAAAGAGAACTCCCAGAACGACAACCAATTGGGAACTCCTTGGCACTATTGCGGCAACATGGGAAGATGCCATTGTTGACAACATTGACGAGGAATAAGATCGACTGGTTCAGCACCTCCATGAATGTGTGAGGAATGCCAAGAGAGAGATAGACACACAAAAAAGCCTGTCTTCGAAAACTCTTGAGCTAATTCGCCAGCATGGTTTGGCGCATGCCTCAGGCAACCGCAAGCTAACGTCCGAGCTTGCAAAGCAGTGCAAAAATGCAATCAAGGAAGACCTCAAAGAGAGAAGAGCAGAAGTACTGGTAGATGCGGCAGAGGCTGGGAAAAGTATCCGTTACGCCCGCCTGTCCTTCACCAACTACAAGACCAAGATGACTGCCCTCCGACGTCCTGATGGATCCATCACATCCTCCAGAATGGCAATGGAGAAGATTATCCATGACTTCTACTCAAATCTCTTCGATAGCCATGTCCACTTGCCGACATACCAAATTTCACAGGATGGATATGTCGTTCCCAACGTTCTCCCTTCCGAAATCCGACACGCCATTTTGTCGGTAAAGAAACAAACAGCACCTGGCCCAGACAGGGTCAGACCTGAACACCTGAAGAACCTGCCATCAGTACTCATCAATACACTGGCTCGGCTCTTCACTCGCTACCTGTCTGAATGCAAGGTTCGTCCCAATAGAAAACCAGCAGGACCGTACTACTGTTCAAGAAGGGAGACATCCATGACATTGGCAACTATCACCTGATCTGCCTATTGTCTGTCATCTACAAGTTGTTCACTCGAGTCATCCTAAATAGGATTGGCAGAACACTAGATGAAGGACAACCATGCGAGCAAGCCGGGTTCCGCAAAGGATTCAGCACCATCGACCATATCCACACGATAACCAAACTCATTGAGGTTTCTCGGGAGTTCAAGATACCGCTCTGTTTAACTTTCATTGATTTAAAGAAGGCCTTTGATTCTGTTGAGACGGAAGCGGTCATTGAAGCCCTAGCCAATCAGGGCATTCAAGCCCAATACATCAAGATCCTCCGTGAGCTGTATTGCGGATTCACTACCAGGATCTCACCATTCTACAAAGAAGTGATCGTTGATGTCAAGAGAGGGGTGCGGCAGGGTAATACCATTTCACCGAAACTCTTCAGTGCCACCCTCGAGAACATCATGTGACGACTGGAATGGGAAGGAATGGGAGTGAAGATAGATGGTCGGCAACTACACCACCTCCGCTTTGCTGATGACATTGTTTTAATAACACCAAACATCAGCCAAGCGGCACAAATGCTGGCTGACTTTGACCGTGAGTGTGGAAAGGTAGGACTACAGCTGAATCTTACGAAGACAATGTTTATGAGAAACAGCCTCGTTCCTGATGCCCCATTCTCTCTCAACGGAACGACCATCTCCGAATGCAACAGCTGTGTCCCTAGGTCGAGAAGTCAACATGACAAATGACCTGGCAGGAGGAAGAGAGCGGCTTGGAACGCCTTCAAGAATGTCGAAGAAATAGCTAAGAGGACGAAGAACCTCCGGCTCCGGGCACATCTCTTTGATTCCACTGTTCTTCCTGCATTAACATATGCCTCAGAGACCTGGGCCCTACACAAACAGGATGAGAACACTATTTGGGTCTCCCAAAGAGGAATTGAAAGAGCTATGCTTGGAATATCACGTTTCACTCAAATGAGAGAAAGAATCCGGAGTTCCGACATCCGTCGATGATCAAGAATCAGGGATGCTGTCTCATTTGCCAAGTTGTCAAAAATCAGATGGGCTGGTCACGTAATGAGATTTAAAGACGACCGCTGGACTAGAGCTGTTACCGACTGGATTCCACGGGATGTCAAAAGACCGCGTGGCCGCCCACCTACCAGATGGTCAGACTTCTTCGTGAAGATCATGAACAATCGGTTTGAGGCTCTTCATGTTCCCAGAGCGGACAGATGCCATTGGGCTACACTAGCACACGAAAGGGACAAATGGAGACGTTACTGGTGCCCGCTCGAGCAAATCGAGGACTAACAGGAAGTTAAGTGATTAAATGATTTGGATCCCTATGCTATGGCAATCATAACATTTATTGATCATTTGTTAATTTATTTGGTGGGGGTTGGGCCATTTCCAGTAGTCTTTATATTTCTTGCTCTGTACTCAGGAGTGACCTATGCAATGTTGGGGGATCATATGTAGTGCCAGGGATTCAAGCCAGGGTTAAATGAATTCCAGGCAAGGTCCTTAGGCCCCATACTTTCTTTCTGGCCAAAGCATAGCATTTAATGCACTTGAATTGATATCCCACAAACAGAATTATGCAAAGAGTACTTAGACTGATTTCTTTTCTGTGGAGTCTGTATCAAAGGGAAATTCAGAAATCACCATTGTTACTGCTTACTTGGCCCATAAAATAGTATTAGTACCTTGATATTGAGCATCAGTATCTCAGTTTATTAAGCAAATAGTTAAAAAACCTTTTCCAGTCTTTATATCTTGTATCTCTGTATCTTTGTTCTTTGTATATTAAAGTATGACAAAATATTTTATAATAAAAGGAAAGTATTTCTATGCCTCAGAATTTTTTTAAACTGGAGAAAGTCTAGCCCTATTGTCTGAAGGGAAATTCAAAAACTAACTCAGATTTGGTTCTTAAAAATTATTGTTTTGTTTCCTTAAACATGGTCCCTTCAAAAATTACTGGCTGCAAATTTACATCATTTTGTTCCTGCAGGTTTTGAATTTAGATTTCAATAGAATTTTTTCCTTGAGGGAAAGAAGGGAAATGTCAGAACAGGAACTCTGGAAGCTTAAATTCTGCAGATAAGTGAGCTATTCCATCATGCTAAACTTGCCTAAAGGCAGATATATTGCCACATGTACAACTCCTACAGCAAATTTAAAGACAACTAAGCCAATTAAGTCTTAGGAACTTTCAGGCACTGTTTCACCAAGAATCGTAGACTGGATTTACGGATACAAAAAAGATGATAACTTTAGGAACCTAAATCAAGCCAGTTGTTTAACATGATGGAGAGCAAATAAATAATAGTTTGACTATTTTAGTGCCTTGTACTTTGTAAACTTTAATATAAATCTGTTTATTTCTCTACGAGGGTTCAAGAAAAAATGGTTTTTTTTATAAAAGCTCTGTCTTGCACAAAAGACTGAAAAATTCTTAAAGGGGGATTGCTCATCAATTCAAACTGTTATCTGTCATAACCACATGTGAAAACATCCTTTTAGATGGTAGACAAAGGAAAATCCCAACCCCTTGATGTCGTTAAGTCACTATATTCACACAATAGGAGAGTCACCTCAGATGACCAACCAAACATCAACACTTCCTTATCTTTCTTTATACTCATTGAAAGAAAATTATTTTCTCTGATGATTATTGATTTAGTTAACAACTCTCTGAGTATGTTTATAAAATGAGTATGGTTAAGATAGCTGCTTATTGTAATATGTCTTATGATTCTCTGAATATTAAGAATATTTTCAAGAAATATGACATGAGGGTTGGGTGGGTTTTGCTTTTGTTTTTTTGCCCAAATCTGACATGACATCAAAGAGTTCCTTATCTAAGGAGTGCAGTCCTGCTCTTAGTCATAGAGCATCTTTTGAGCTGAATGTCAGTAAAGCCTGTCAGTGGCCTTTTATTACACTGATGGCACAAATATGCTTTATTTTATTTCATTCTTTGATGTCCAAGTTAAGGTGAAGAAGGAACATGCAAGACAGTTCCTAAAAATACCTAAAATTCATGAAGTTAAAATTTCAACCTTCCAGTGGTTGAGAGGCCTGGTAGATACACCTGGGGAACTGGCTCAGAAACTCTGGAGTTGAAGCCAAAGTTAGACTTGCTTCTAAAAGACCTCTACACTGTGGCTAAAAGGAATGGTGAAATGGGTGTCAGAAACTTCCTGGAAATGTTCTTGGCTAAGCAGATGAAGAAACTAAGTTATCTGGATTATCAACTTTCATATCAGAAGAAGGCAGAAAAGTTAGCCCATGAGGAGGCAGAGCAGGAGGAATCATCAGCGGTGAGACTCCGGAAGGAGACTCAACATCTGAAGAAAATGCAAGGTTGTTTTTGTTTTTTGTGGGAGGTCCCAAAGTCTATTGAAGAAATTTGAGCTTCTCTATTGGATTACTTTTCTTATGACCTGGTATCCTAATCTCATCATTGTGCATGTGAATAAATCTGTTTTGAATTATTTTAAAAAAAAGAAAAAGAAAAAGAAAAGAAATATTATGGGAGGACTTTAGAGGTTCAGACTCTCCTGAAAGAAAAAAGAAATCGAAGACCAGCTAGAAGAAGGATGAAGCAGTTGATGTCAGAGAACTAACAGACTTGATTCAAGCAGAAGAGGGCTTCATTTTAGCACCACCATTTCTTTATTTACAGATCAGATCTGGGTCTTGTGGCCGTTTTCATCAACAATTTGTCTCTATACCTTCATCTCCTCACAAACTAAAAATGCCTTCAAAACCCTTAGGTTTGTCTGCTCCTGCAGAGGGACCTGAGAGTTACAGTGCCAGATACTCAATATGTGTTCTGTCAAACTCAACCTGAATAGCTGACTCATTTGCATAAAAATAAGAAGAGTCTTGAACATATGCAGGGTCAATTGTTCATTTCAGTGAAATATTGATTCAGCACCCATTACATTTTTATTTTGAGAACGTGAGTCCAGATCTTCTGATCTTTTTTTCCCACTGTTCTCATCACGTCCATTCTTCTTTCCACCATGCAGAACTGCCTAAATAAAATAGTCAAGACCTCTACCCCCAAAAGAACACAGGAAGTAAAAGTGGTAGAAGCCTAGAAATTTGTGTGAAATAGCTTTGAGAATAAATGTTTTTCATAACAGATGTTACCAACCATCTTCTCCAGCATACAGAAACAGAATGTTTCCGTGGATAAATTGGATCCTGACAAGGCTATTAACAAGTCCATCTGCATGTTCGCACCAACTACACTTCAAATCCCAATGGATTTAGTGGTGCAGAGGGAGTGATATGAAGGAAAGAATAAGCTCAGTCACTCCCCTTAAAAAAAAGTTGAAAAAGGAGAATAGATGTATGAAAAATGTCGTGGTTTTGTTTTATTTTGTTTGTATTTGAGTTTTAAGAGATGTAAGCATTCATGAAGGCCACAAAAAGGGATCTCAAGAAAGGAAAAGAATGAAGTTGCAAGTGAGGTGGGATAATTGATGGGGAAAGCACCAGTAAAAGCATTTAAGAATTCAGGATCAAAGCAGTAATACAGTGTGCTTACGTTGCATTTGGCAGACCTTGCCTTGCACAAGACAGACCCACGTTCAATACTTAGTACCCCATATGATCCCCTGAGCCCACCAAGAGTTATCCATGAGCACAGAGCCAGGGTTAAACTCTGAGCACTGCTGGGCATGACCCAAAGCCAAATAAACAAAAGAAGAATTACTGGATTCACAAATAAATCTCAGAAGAGAGCAACATGCTGCAGAGATGCCTCCTTACTCTGTGCCAGCCTGACTTCATACAGGGTCCTCAGAGGGGGGCAGGTGAGTCCTGCCACCTGTCCCAATAAAAACCCAGTAGCTGAAAACCTCCAAAACCCAATTGCCGCCAAACCCATGGCCAATCCTTACAGGCTCACTCACCAGACTGAATCCACTGGAAAAAAAACAAGGTATGCTGGTAATGTGACTGAAATCTCCAGGATCTCACAGAATCAGGAATGGGCACCCTACCCCATCTCCCTGTGCTTTCAGGTCCCTTGTAGTCTCCACGAAATGCCTCTGGGCTCCATATAGGTTCATTAACATCCACGATCCAGACACTCACAAATAAACCTTGGAAGATAAAGAGAGCAACATGATGCAGAGATGCTTCTGCGCCCCCAAATCACCATCCAGTTAAAAATTTAACTCTAGCTCTATCACCCTACTTAAAATTTCAGAATTCCTGGACCATGTGAACCAAATGTGACTGCACAACATGCCACTGATGTACCAAGGGTAGAATACCATATTTAATGGGGTGTAAAGTGGAAAGCAACCAATCTTTATATATATACATATATATATATGTATATATATATATACATATATATATATATATATATATATATCTGGAGCAATAGCACAGCAGGTAGGGCGTTTGCCTTGCAAGCGGCCAAAATGGCTGACCTGAGTTTGATTCCTCCGCCCCTCTTGGAGAGCCTGGCAAACTACCGAGAGTATCTTGCCCGCGCGACAAAGCCTGGCAAGCTACCCGTGACATATTCAATATGCCAAATACAGTAACAAGTCTCACAATGTTACTTGGCTGCTCAAGCAAATTGATGAACAATGGGAGGACCGTGACCATGATATATATAGGAGCGATAGCACAGTGGTAGGGCGTTTGCCTTGCACGCAGCCAACATGGCCGACCCGAGTTCGATTCCTCCGCCCCTCTCGGAGAGCCCGGCAAGCTACCGAAAGTATCTCGCCTGCACGGCAGAGCCTGGCAAGCTCCCCGTGATGTATTCGATATGCCAAACACAGTAACAACAAAGTCTCCAATGGAGACGTTACTGGGCCCGCTCGAGCAAATCGATGAACAATGGGAGGGCCTTTACCATATATATATACATATATATATGTATATATAGCCACAACATATCGACATATTGGTGATCTCTTATACAGGAGCATAATGGTTCCAAGGTGAGATACAACAATTTTTATACACTTTCCACTAAGGAAATCTTTTTGGATAACTTTTAGCAGATTTTCATAACAAGCAATACAAAATAAATTATTTAGCATCTGTCTTTGGGGCAGCCTTAGGTGATAGTGGTAAAATTTGAAATAATGGTGGTGGGAAGGTGTAATGGTGGTGGGATTGGTGTTGAAATATTGAATGTAATAAATTATTGTGAACAACTTTATAAAAATAAAATTTTAAATGAAAAGAATTACTATGGGTAAGACATAAGTCTAGATGCTTGATATATTTAAATTAATTCAATTTACTATGTGCAGCTTGGCTCGAATCTCTCCCACAAGTGAATCCCCCAAAAACACAGCTATGTGGGACTTTGTGACTGAGAAATCTGGGTTTAATGGGACCAGGAACGGAGATCCTCTACCCATATCCTCCTGTCTCCAGCTACTCAGCAGTCACGCTCATAAGCCACCTCTGGCTGGTGCCAGATAATCTCGTCATCAGCCACCATCCAGATTGCATGTCCTTCTCTCCCAGAAGGGAGCATAACATGACACTCAGCATAACTATGCCACCAGACCCTGTGCCAGGCTGTTTCACTTGGGGCACCCCGGAGGGGGTGAATGAGACTTCACCCCACCCCAAGGGGCCCAGCCCTGGCAGCAAAATCTTCCAGAACACAACTGCCACAATGCTCAGAGCTGGTCTCTATGCTCAGGCAGAGCCTCACCCATAAGTGAACCTATTATTGGACCAAGACACTTCATGTGATACACTTTACCCATCCTCCAAGAGTACTGCACCACCTTTAATGGGCTTCAAAGTAGGAGGCAACCAATCTTAGAGGGAATTAGATATAGACATAGATATAGATATAGATATATAGATATAAACACACAAGGCTCAATCTTTAATAATATGCTAGTGATCTCTTATAGAAGGGCTTAATGACCCCCGGGTGAAATACAAAAATCTTCACATTCTTTCCTCTAAGGATACTTTTTTGTAGCATTTTCAGCAGTTTTTCATAACAAACAATGCAAAATATATTAGTTTGGTTCTGCTTTGGGGCAGGGATTGGGTTCAGGGTGGAAGCACCCGAAATGTGGTGGTGAAAAGGTATAATGGTAGTGGGGTTGGTGTTTGAATACTAATGTAACCAAATATTGTAAACTATTTTATAAAATAAAATATTTTTTAAAAACTGTGCAGCAATGAATAATGGTGTGTGTACTTCCTTTCAAAAGAATATTTTTGAATCCTGGAGGTAGTTGCTGCAGAATGGAATTGCTGGATCATATAGTCGCTCAATTTACTGAGGACTCTCCATACTGTTTCCACAGCAGTTGAACCCAAACAACATTCCCAACAGCAGTAAATGAGAGTTACTTTCCAACACATCCCTTCCAGCAGATTGTTCCTACCATTTTGGATATGTGCCATTCTTACTGGTATGAGATGATATCTAGTCATCTTGATTTGGGTTTCCCAGAAGGACAGAGAAGGAAAGAAATAAAGGGGAGAAACAAGAAGATGAGAAAGGAAAGCACTGGGGAAACAGGGGCCGTTGGCTTGGTTATACTGGCGACACGGAAGAGTGGTATAGCTTTATACCCAAAATGCAGACTCAATGCCACTGAAGCCATGAAATCTAAGCGGCAACCATCGAACACTGCAGTGTCCCTGTCAAGTTGGCAGGTGACGTGGGGACACTGTAGGACAGGCATGGATGGAATGAAAACACTGGTGGAGAGAAGTTGACACTGGTGGCGGGATTGATGTTAAAATACTATGTGTCTAAAACTCAACTATCAATAACTTTGTAAAACACAGTTCTTTAATTAAATAAAAAATTATACTAAAAGAATCTCTACGGAAGACACTAATGCTCTAATTTTACAGATGAGGAAAATAAGGCATAACTTAAAAGGTATCAAGTTAGGAGAGGAAGATTTGGCCCTCACTACTGAGGAACCAGATTTCATGCTCTTAATGGTTGATGGTTGTGCAAATAGCTTCACTCAGCAAATATTTTGTATAAAATGAGGTGCACTAATGGTGGCCTAACATTTTCAAGAAGAAAAAGACACTTATTTTTCGGATTCTGTAGATCAAACCCAGGATCCCACACATAGCATGTTTTTGCCACTGAGCCGCATCTCTGGTTCTTGAGAAAATATGTTTCTCTTTCCAGCAGAAAATATTAGGAAGATGTTAGAGGAAAGAGCGTAGCAATTAAAAGAAATAACATTCAAGTTGAGAGCATTTACTACTTGAACTTGTCCAGGTAGGCTGATTCTTAAGGTTTCTATGTTCAAAATTGTGCTGTCCATGCAAATATGCCAGAAAATTGCCTCCCTCATAGCTTTTGTAGGTACTGCTTTTCAATTAATCTATAAGTTACAAGATCTTTGTAAATGTTTTGAAACCTGTTTCTAAACTAAAGACCTAAAACTAATATATATTATGTTTCTTCTTCCTTGTCTGAGTCAAGCATACATACATAAAACTGGACAAACTTTGGAGTTATTAATATCTTGGAATCCATCCAGATTTACACATTGTATTCTCATATTTCTATGCAAAGGAACAAAGTTACTGGAGCAACAAACTCCAAAAACTCTGAAATTATTCTCAATGATTTCCTTGAAGAGATGAAAAGTAAATAAAGCACTGATGAATTGGGAAATAAAAGCAGAATATGGTCATACCTTCATGGCTTCAGTTTTGAGAAATGCAAACTCTTAAAAGGACCCAGTTGGAGACTGTCTATGTCAAAGAATTCAGAGAAGGTAGTTAACATAGTATTTTACATTTACATTTATTTATCTATTTTGGATACTGAGTATTTTATACAAGTTTTTTCGTATAAAAAATCGCTGGTATAATGAGTTCAGAGACGAAAAAAGAGGGGGACAAGGGAAGGAAAGGGAAGAGCAGGAAAGGAAAGAAAGATAAGACATGGGGAAAAAGAAATCTAACTCGTAGTGATCGCCAACTTTCATAGTGTAAATACTTCCATTAAGGCCCATATAAAGCTTCCAGTTGATAGAAAATATGGAATGCTTAGCAGTTAGCTCGGAGGCTCAGTAGATGCTGGCTCTAGTACACCACCATTGTTATCTCCTTGCATCCTCACAATCACCTTTTAAGGTGGGACACATCATTTCCAGTTAACTTATTAGGAGAAATATGTAGGATTTTGCGTCAGCTCTTAGAGTTAGAATGAAGCAGAACTCTTAGGGAACTCAAACTCTGATAACTCTAATAACATTCTTTCTATCCATAGTAAAAGTAAAGTAAAGGCCCTCCCGTTGATCATCGATTTGCTCGAGCGGGCCCAGTAACGTCTCCATTGGAGACTTTGTTGTTACTGTGTTTGGCATATCGAATACGTCAGGGGGAGCTTGCCAGGCTCTGCCGTGCAGGCGAGATACTCTCGGTAGCTTGCCAGGCTCTCCGTGAGGGGCGGAGGAATCGAACTCGGGTCGGCCATGTTGGCTGCGTGCAAGGCAAACGCCCTACCGCTGTGCTATCGCTCCAGCGGGTAGGGCGTTTGCCTTGCACGCAGCCAACATGGCCGACCCGAGTTCGATTCCCAGCATCCCATATGGTCCCCCGAGCACCTCCAGGAGTGATCCATAGACAGATTCTTTTTTTTTTTTAGATGTCTTTTTTGTTGTTTTGTTTTATTAGTGAAACACCATGAGGTACAGTTGCAGACTTACAAGTTGTTGTGCTTGGGTTTAAGTTATACAGTGATCGAGTACCCATCCCACCACCAGTGCCCATTCTCCACCCCCACCAATCCCAGTATCCCTCCCACCCCCTATCCCCCATCCCAACCTGCCTCTGTGGCACGGCACTCCCTTTTGTTCTATCTCTTCTTTTGGGTGCCGTGGTCTGCAGAAGAGACATTGGTGGCAATCATGTTCGGTCCATAGACTACTTTCGGCAGGTATCTCCCATCCTGGGCAGATCGTCCCAGCATCCTTCATTTGGTGCTCCCTTCTCTATCTGAGCTGAATTTACACCTAGAGTGTGCAGCTGGCCTCTAAGCCATGGAGTGAACAACCTGGTATTTATTACAGCTGTTCTTGGGTGTTAGTCTCTTATTTTGTTACTTTATGTTACCCAGATGAATGCAATCTTTCTATGTCTGTCCCTCTCTTTCTGACTCATTTCGCTTAGCATAATATTTTCCACTTAGTACCACTTGTATGTAAATTTCATGACTTCATTTTTTCTAACTGCTACATAGTACTCCATTGTGTAGATGTACCAAGTTTCTTTAACCAGTCATCTGTTCTCAGGCACTCAGGTTTTTTCCATATTCTAGCTATTGTAAACAGTGCTGCAATGAATAAACAAGTGCATATGTCACTTTGACTATACTTTTTAGTCTCTCCGGGGTATATTCCCAGGAGTGGTATTGTTGGGTCAAATGGGAGCTCAATTTCTAATTTTTTGAAAGTTGCCCATACTGTTTTCCAAAAGGGTTGAACCAGTCGGCATTCCCACCAGCAGTGAAGGAGGGTCCCTTTCTTGCCACATCCGCGCCAACACAGGTTGTTTTGTTCTTTTGAATGTGGGCCAGTCTCTGTGGTGTGAAATGATATCTCATTGTTGTTGTTTTTTTTTAACTTTTTTTTATTTAGTGAAACACCATGAGGTACAGTTATAGAGTTCTAAATTTTTGTGCTTGGGTTTCAGTTATACAATGATCAAGTACCCATCCCTCCACCAGTGCCCATCCTCCCCCACCACAGGTCCCAGCATCCCTCCCACCCCCCATCCCCCCGTCCCACCCTGCCTCTGTGGCAGGGCATTCCCCCTTGTTCTCTCTCTCTTCTTTTGGGTACTGTGTTTTGCCAGAGAGGCATTGAGTGGCAATCATGTTCGGTCTATAGACTAATTTTAGCATGTCTCTCCCACCCTGGGAGGTCCTCACAACACCCTTTATTTGGTGCTCTCTTCTCTATCTGAGCTTCCTTTTCACCTAGCACCTTCAAGTGGCCTTCAAGTCATGGAGCAAAATTCCTGGTACTAATCTCAGCCACTCCTGGGTGTTAGTCTCCCGTTTTGTGGCTTTTTGCTCCCCAGATGAATGCAATCTTTCTGTGTCTATCCCGCTCTTTCTGACTCATTTCACTTAACATAATACTTTCCATGTAGTACCACTTGTATGTAAATTTCATAACTTCATCTTTTCTAACAGCCACATTGTACTCCATTGTGTAGATGTACCAAAGTTTCTTTAACCAGTCATCTGTTCTTGGGCACTCAGGTTTTTTCCAGATTCTGGCTATTGTAAAGAGTGCTGCAATGAACAAACAATTGCAGATGTCACTTCGACTATACCTTTTTCCCTCTCTGGGATATATTCCCAGGAGTGCTATAGCTGGGTCAAATGGGAGATCAAATTCTAATATTTTGAGAATCGTCCATACTGTTTTCCAAAAGGGTTGAACCAGCTGGCATTCCCACCAGCAGTGAAGGAGGGTCCCTTTCTCGCCACATCCGCGCCAGCACCGGTTGCTTTTGTTCTTGTGGATGTGGGCCAGTCTCTTGGTGTGAAATGATATCTCATTGTTGTTTTGATCTGCATCTCCCTGATGATTAATGATGTAGAGCATTTTCTCATGTGCCTTTTAGCCATTCGGATTTCTTCTTTGAGAAAGTCTCTGTTCATTTCGTTGCCCCACTTTTTGATGGGGTTGGGTGATTTCTTCTTGTGGATTTCAACCAGTACTTTGTATATCCTTGATATCAACCCCTTGTCGGATGTGTATTTGGCGAATATCCTTTCCCATTCTGTAGAATGTCTTTGTATTTTGGTCACTGTTTCTTTTAAGGTGCAAAAGCTTCTTAGTTTAAGATAGTCCCATTTGTCTAACCTGTTTTCACTTGCTTGGCCAATGGCGTGACATCTTTGAAGATACCATTAGCTTCAATGTCATGGAGGGTTTTGCCAACTTTGTCTTCAATGTACCTTAAGGATTCTGGTCTGATGTTGAGGTCTTTAAACCATTTTGATCTTACTTTTGTACATGGTGTTAGGCAGAGATCTAAGCCCAGTTTTTTGCATGTAGTCGTCCAGTTTTGCCAGCACCATTTGTTAAAAAGGCTTTCCTTACTCCACTTTGCATTTCTTGCCCCTTTATCAAAGATTAGATGATCATATGTTTGAGGGGAGATGTCAGTATATTCAACCCTGTTCCATAGGTCTGCAGCTCTGCCTTTGTTCCACTACCGTGCTGTTTTAATTATTACTGCTTTGTAGTAGAGTTTGAGGTTTGGGAGGTTAATTCCTCCCATTTTCTTTTTCCCAAGAACTGCTTTAGCTATTCGAGGGGGCTTATTGTTCCATATAAATTTCAGGAGTGTTTGCTCCATTTCTTTGAAGAATGTCATGGGTATCCGAATAGGGATCGCATTGAATTTGTACAGTGCTTTGGGAAGTATTGCCATTTTGACAATATTAATTCTCCCGATCCATGAACAGGGGATATTTTTCCATTTCCTCGTGTCCTCTTTTATTTCAAGAAGCAGCGTTTTGTAGTTTTCTTTGTACAGTTCCTTTACTTCCTTAATTAAACTAATTCCTAGGTAATTGATTTTCTGACGTAAAATTGTGAATGGGATTGTTTTCTTCATGTCATTTTCTTCTCTCTCACTATTTGGAAATAGGAAAGCCATGGACTTTTGGGTATTGATTTTATAGCTTGTAACTTAGATACAAGTCTATCGTTTCTAGAAGTTTCTTGGTAGAGGTTTTTGGATTCTCTAAGTATAGTATCATATCATCTGTGAATAGTGAGAGCTTGATTTCTTCCTTTCCTATTTGGATTCCCTTAATCTCTTTTTCTTGCCGAATCACTATTGGTAATGTTTTCAGTGCTATGTTGAACAGTAGTGGAGACAGTGGGCATCCTTGTCTCGTCCCTGATCTTAGGGAGAAGGCTCTCAGTTTTCCCCCCATTGAGGATGATGCTTACTGTAGGCTTGTGGTAGATGGCTTTAACTATATTGAGGAAAGTCCCTTCTGTCCCCATTTTGGAGAGGGTTTTCATCATAAACGGGTGCTGGATCTTGTCAAATGCTTTCTCTGCATCTATTGATATGATCATATGATTTTTATCTTTTCTTTTGTTGATATGATGGATTATGTTGATTGATTTCCGAATGTTAAACCATCCTTGCATCCCCTGGATGAATCCCACTTGGTCATGGTGTATGATCTTTTTGATGAGTTCTTGAATTCTATTTGTTAGTATTTTGTTCAGAATCTTCGCATCCGTGTTCATCAGGGATATTGGCCTGTAGTTTTCTTTTTTTTTTTTTTTTGTGGTGTCTTTGTTTCCTTTTGGTATTAGAGATATATGGGCTTCGTAGAAACTGTTTGGGAGAGTTTCTGTTTTTTTCAATTTCCTAAAAAACTTGAGAAGGACTGGCAGTAGGTCCTCTTTAAATGTTTGGAAAAATTCGCTAGTGAATCCATCTGGACCTGGGCTTTTGTTTTTGGGAAGACTTTTGATTACAGTTTCAATTTCCTTGATGTTAATAGGTCTATTCAGGTATTCCATATCTTTTTGACTCAGCTTTGAGAGATTATAGGAATCCAGGAATTTATCCATTTCTTCTAGATTCTCTTGCTTTGTGGCATACAGACTTTCAAAGTACTCACTGATGATCTTTTGAATTTCTTTGGTTTCCATTGTGATATCCCCATTCTCATTTCTTATTCGGTTTATTAGGGTTCTCTCTCTCTGTTTCTTTGTGAGTGTTTATCTTTGTGATTTCTTTGTGAGTGCTAATGGTTTATCTATCTCATTTATTTTTGGTTTATCTTTGTGAGTGCTTTGTGAGTGCTTTGTGAGTGCTTTGTGAGTGCTAATGGTTTATCTATCTCATTTATTTTCTCGAAGAACCAACTCTTAGTTTCATTGATCTTTTGGATTGTTTCTTTGGTTTCCATGTCGTTGATTTCTGCTCTAAGTTTTATGATCTCTTTCCTTCTGCCAACTTTGGGCTCCTTATGTTGATCCTTTTCTAGGATCTTGAGCTGTGAAGTCAAGTTGTTTATGTGCATCCTTTCTTCCATCTTGAGGTATGCTTGCAGAACTATAAATTTTCCCCTTAATACAGCTTTAGCTGCATCCCATAAATTCTGGTAGCTCATGTCTTCATTTTCATTTGTTTCCAGGTACCTTTTGATTTTGTCCTTGACTTCCTTCCTGACCCACTCGTTGCTCAGCAGTGAGTTGTTTAGTTTCCAGGTGTTTGATTTTGTTCTCCGTGTCTGTGTGTGATTCACTTCTATCCTCAGTGCATTGTGGTCTAAAAAGATTGTTAATACTATTTATATCTTCCTGAGTCTATTGAGGTATGTTTTGTGGCACATGGTCTATTTTGGAAAATGTTCCGTGTGCACTGGAGAAGAATGTGTATTCTTTCTTTTTGGGGTGTAAAGCTCTATATAGGTCTATAAGTCCTTTCTCTTCTATTTCTTCATTCAAAGCCAATGTTTCCTTGCTGAGTTTTGTTCTTGTTGATCTATCCAGAGGTGATAAGGCGATGTTGAAGTCCCCAACTACTATTGTGTTGCTAGCAATGTCCTCTTAAAATCTGTTAGCAGTTGTTTTAAGTATCTAGCTCTTCCTTCATTAGGCGCGTATACATTTAAGAGGGTGATTTTTTTTCCTGTTGTACATATCCCTTGATGAAGAGAAAATGGCCTTTGCTGTCCCTTCTAATCTTTTTCAGCAATAGACAGATTCTTAGACCTCAGCTGACACAGAGGTTCAGGATGGTAATAGTAATCAATCATTAATCAGTTTCCACCTTTTGTTTGTTTGTTTGTTTGTCATACCCAGCATAGCTTAGGGGTTCTACTCTTGATTTTATGCTCAAGGATCAGTTCTGGTAGGGCTTGGTAGACCATATGGGGTACTAGGGATAAGCCATGTATGTGCAAAGAAAGTGTGTTACCTGCTGTGCTCTCACTCTGATACCCCTCCTCTCCCAATCTCCACTTATGAAACAAATTCATTTCTTCCATTTTTTTTGTTTTTTGGGTCACACCCAAAGATGCTCTGGGGTTACTCCTGGCTCTTCACTCAGGAATTACTCCTGGCAGTGCTCAGGGGACCATATGGAATGCTGGGAATCAAACGTAGGTCAGCCGCATGCAAGGCAAAACACCCTACCCACCAAGCTATCGCTCCAGCCCCACAAATTCATTTCTGAGCCTTGGAAGCATAGTTTATATTTCTGAGTGATTGTTATTTAGTAGAGAATCTCTGTATACAGAAATCTTGAGTATGTATTTTAGTTAGTATTTGAAAAATATTATATCCCCTTGCAATACACAAGAGGAACTACAAGCATCATCTGGGAACTTCCTAGAAATCCAGACTTTCTGACCCTTTGCCAGATATAATAAATCAGAATCTGAAAAAATAAAACATACCTGAATCTGCTCCTTATGATGAGCCATAGGCAATAGATGTGTTTATGAAAATTTTGAGAAGTACTGCTGTAGTACTACTGTACTACTACAGTCACACTGAGCTCTTTATTCTAAGAGGTCTCTTATTGTGCGTGTTCTTGAAGTCAGCAAGGATGATCACAGACTAGTTCTCCATCTTGTCCTGCCCCTTTTGTGGTTGTTAGGCATACAGTCAAAACCAAATACACAAAACAGAGAAATTTCACAGTGAGACTTTAGCTTCACTACAACTCTCTGAACAGTCACAGGCTTTTCTTCCACTAACTTGCTGAGCAACCGCAAACATTTGTTTTTCTAACACCACAGAAAACTTTAGGAAGCCAAGTTCAATTAGATTCCTCACAGGATTTCCTCTCAGAAAAATTAATGCAAAGAAAAATATTCTTGAAATACTGTGGCGTCTGCCAGGAAGGGCAGGAAGGGGCAGGTGAGAGCCAGACCTCCATGACATGCTCACTGAACTCAAACCACAGGACCTCCTTTGAACTTGGCCAATCGTTCATGAGTTGAAAATAGCAGAAAATATTCTGAAGCCAAAGTTGGAACTTTTTAAAGAACACTTTTGAGAAAATTCAACAACTCACCATCTACATAGACTTTCTAAAGCATTATGGGCTGGGTTTCTATTATGTTTGTTTTTCATATTTTACCAAATCTGCTAGGTTGATGAGAACGTGGCTGTAATCCAGATAGAATATAATGGAACTCTCCAAGGCTTCCAGTGAAATGACTATCTAGAAATGAAATAGTGACTAGCCAGGGGTGTGACTCAGAGGTACAGACCCTGCCTTGCAAGACTCTGGACTTGATCCCCAGGTACATAAAAGTAGAAAAGGAAAGAAAGTGAAGAGAAAGAAGAATTTTTTAAAAAATCAATCTATTTTTATGATTTTAAAATAAAAGAAAATTGTTCTGATCTCTGGTGATCTGCTATAATAGCAATGCCTATCAGCTAGTATGAGACTAAATATGTCCAATAGGATAACAGTATAAAGAAACCCTTTTGAATTTTTCATCTGGCCAAGGTAAACTCAAGAAACCTTTTTTGTTTGTTTTGGGTTTTTTTTAGGGGGTCACACCCATCTGTGCTTGGACAATTATTCTTGGCTCTGCACTCAGGAATTACTCCTGGTGGTGCTCTAAGACTATATATGGGGTGCCTGGGATTGAAAATACACTCTACTGGCTGCACTATCACTCTGGCCCTTAGGAAACCTTCTTTTAGAGGGCAGAAGAGCTATGCTTGTCAACAGGGCAAAAGGATGGAAGATAGAACTTTATGTTTACTTGGTTATAGACAAGATTACTGTGTTCTTGCAGAAGTTGGTCCCATAGGAGTAATTTCTTCAGGCTTTTGGTAAGAATAGTATTCAAAGACTTTTGATATCAAGCTGAAGATTAATTAATTAGTTAATCCTGAAGATTAACTAAAAATCGCCTATGAATGGTGACTACATGACTAATTTTGGTCATCACCAGTCCCAAGCCCAAGACCATTGCTAATACATAATTGAGGCTCATAAAATTTTTATCATATTATTTTGCATAAATAAACCTCAGCAGGGTTGAAATACCTGATGCTTGCTTGCCGTTTTCCACCATGACAGTCATGAATACAAGCTTATAGCAGTCTAAAAAAAGAAAGCAAAAAGAAAACATGAGAAAAACTTAAGAATAGGGATAGCTGCACTTTTTATGAATGAGAATGTGCAGATTGGGAAGGGAAAGAAAAAGAAACACTCATTGTGAAGCCAGAAAATTATCATCTACTTCTCCAATTTTCTAGAATGTATATTTATATTTAACATTTAACAAACCAGTCTTTTTCCTGACTTCATGTATAAAATTATATTAATATTAAAATATATAACTGTCACCAGACATGTTGGTTTTTTCCATACACCAGATTTTGTACTCAATGCTGTAATGAACATGGGTGCATAAATATCTTTTTTGATTAGTGGTTTTGTATTTCAGGAATATCCTCCAAGAAGTGAAATTACTGGGTCAAGTGGGAGACCCTTATTTTTTGAGAAGCATACATACCTAAAACAGTGGAACTCTTAAGTACTAGAGTGTCCTTATAAAAAACATAAGTTAGCTTATGAACAGTATTCACTCAATTTAATGGAATGGCTTCTGGAGTTGTGCAGTAACCCCTCAGGTCCAAGGATTCCTTTGTCATGTGGCCATAATTCTGTTCCACCATCAACACTATGCTTTAATGGCCACTGCTTCTTCATTCCCTACAATGTTTGTCTCATAGAAGTTAAGGAGTAGAGGGGGGACATGTGAGAAGTGGCGAGGAGTAGAAGGAGTGAGTCATGGTGAGAGAGGAGAGTCTGGCAATAGTTGGAAGGAACACAGGTTTCCAAGAAGTGAGCCAGTTCCACAGGTACACGAGGTAAAACAGCCTGCAGGTGGCAGTTACAATAAGAAGATGATTGAAGGTGGGGTGGGCTATTGATGGGTTATAGAATAATAACAGCAACAATGAAAATGCTCAATATAATCTGACCTTCTGGCTCTCTGCCTCCTTCAGCATCCCTATGTCTCCATTTCTTAGACATGTCATGACTGGTAAGAAAATACGTATTAGGTCATTCATATGTGCAAAATAAATTTCCTATATGTACCTTGCCTTTGTTCACCAAGTTTCTGACTCATAGATCTCCAAGTCCTAGGGATTTCCTAAGCCTTGAGAGGGCTATAGATGTCCCCCATTATGTAGATGTGGTGATTTTTGGGAAACACGCAAAGTTGCTAGCTGGTTGCTGGTATAACCAACCTGTGAATAAATGATTGAAACTCCTGTTCCACCCATCCTCTTCGCCAAAGGGGCTTGGGGATGGAGGTCAAATCAGTCACCAAAGGCCAGTAAGTTAACCAATTATGCCTAGTTAATGAAGCCTCCTTTAAAATCCAGGATGCAGGGGCAGGGCAGGAGGGGTTGAAAGGGAGGGAAGCTGGGACCATTGATGGTGGGAAATGTACACTGGTGAAGGGACAGGTGTTGGAACATTGTATGACTGAAACCCAATCATGACTGAAACGCAATTTATAACTGTGTATCTCAATGTGATCAATTTTTAAAAATTAATAATAAATAATAAACAAAATCCCGGAGGCTGGAGGTCTAGAAAACTTCCAGGATAGTCAACATGTGGCACTGCTTGGAAAGTAGCATTCCTTCTTTCCGGCTACATCCCAGTGGCCTCTATCTCGGCCACAGACCATAATAAGGGCTCACTCCACAGCTCCTCCCTGACTTTCCGCTTGCTGCTCTACCACTGCAAGTGAGGATGGTCTCTGGCAGATAGCACTGGAAAAGGAGACAGAGTCCCTCCCTTCCAACTAGGCCCAATGTGCCTTCACACCCAGCCTGTGCCATATTAAAGACCACAAAGGATCCTGAAGGACTCAGATTAAGGATGCTGAAGAGTCTGGCTGCTCACACAGCCTCATAACAGACCTACACATCAAATTACATGCTGCTCAGTTATGCTTCCTGTCAGTCAGTGAGGGCAGGCAGCGAAGAGAGGAAGCAACCTCCAGTCTAATTCCTCAGCATCTTCCAGAGGTTTAACTGCAAAGACTCACGCCCGCCCCAACACATCAAGAACTTTAGAAAACCAATGGGGAAAACACATAGAAGCCCACCAACTTCAGTGAGTGAAAACAGTATCACCAGTGACATAAACATCACCAGAAACCAACCAGCTCAGTAAATCCTCAGACAGTGTCTTTAGTGATACCATGATGAGGATGTTCAAGAGCTCAAAGAAATGATAGGACAGGAAGTCAGCAAAGCACAAGAAAGCACAAGCATTGAAATGAAAACTACTACAGAAACGACAGAAATAGAGGCTGGAGCGATAGCACAGCAGGTAGGGCGTTTGCCTTGCATGAGGCGGACCAGGGTTTGATTCCCAGCATCCTATATGGTCCCCCGAGCACTGCCAGGAGCAATTCCTGAGTGCATGAGCCAGGAGTAATCACTGTGGATGGTCGGGTGTGACCCAAAAAGAAAGAAAAAAGAAAAGAGAAATAAAGAGCATGGTAGGTGGTATAAAAGCTCAAAAGAAGTTCTGAATGACAGAATAATAGCAGAGAAAAAGGAAGAGAAAATAGTCTGAAAAGAAATGAACAGCACACCAGAACTATGAGGTGTGTTCAAGAGGAACAATATAAGAATCACTGAAAGTAACATGTGTGGAAAAGACATGGGCTTTCCATACCCTTCCTCATTCCTTAATGTGTTCCTCTTCTATTTGGGTCATCCTGTGTTATATCCTTTTATTTTAAAAACAGTAATCTAGTGAGCAAACAAGTTTTCCAGCAAGTGAACAAACAAGTTCCCCGAGTTCTGTGAGACTCTAGCAAGTTACTCAAGACAAAAGGGAGGTCATAGAATTCTGACTGAAACCACACAGCTAGAAAGAAACAAGCTCAGGCTCCTATCCTTTGTTGTTTGGCTGCCTTTTTTCAAAACGAGATTCCCAGGATGAAAGTTTCTAAATTTTTATCATTTTTATCTGGTTTCGCTGTTGATGTGAATGGGCACAGAAGTGTCATAATGATAGAAGCATCACATTTAGTTTGAGATTCGTTGGCATTATAATACCTCTGTATTTTGCCTCTTTCCTTGTTTTGGTTTTTGGGAGACACCCAGCGGTGCAAGGGAATTACTCCTAGCTCTGTGCTCAGGGACATTCTTGGTGGTGCTCAAGTAATCGTAGGTGATACTGGGTTTTGAACCTGGGTCAGCTGAATGCAAGTCAAACACCACATCCACTGTACTCTCTCTCTCTCTCTCTCTCTCTGGCCCGTCTTTATTCCATGAAAGTGCTCTATCAAGTTACCACAGGCTTGGTGGTTGAAAACAGAAATTCACTCATCCAGTTTTTAGAAAGTTCAAAATCAAAGTTTCCATAGACCCAAAGGTTCTGGGAGATCAACTATTTCTGGCCTATTTCAGCTTCCTTCCTCTAAGTGCACTTAACTTGTGTTCACATCATTCCACTCCTACTCACTCAGCTCCTGTATCACTCTGTCTCCTTCCTAAGGGTATTTACCAGGGTATTTAAACCCACCCTGATAATTCAAGGTTTTTCCAACTTTAAACCCTTAACTACATATTTTCTCATTTCCAAATAAGGTCCAGCCACCATATCCTGAGTTTTAGAATGTGGGCACATCTTTGTGGGGTGTCATTAATAACCCACCCCACCATCCCTACATCTTTATCTGGAAATGCTCCCCAAGGAATCAGCCAGAGAAACTCGGCAGCTTGGCTCATTTGTTTGTCTTCTCCCAGGGATCAGCTGACCAGCTGCACTTGCTGCTGTTCTGATATTGTCTCTAAATTTTTGTTCAGTTTTCTAGTTGTATAAACAGGAGGGCAAATCCAGTCTGCTTCTCCAGCATTATGAGAAGCAGAAGCTCTACCAAAGAGTTTTAAATTTATTGAATATGGCTATCTCTGGTGTCTTGCTCAATTCCACATAAGTAGTCTCACTGGAAGTCCTCCCACAGCAAATGATGAACAAATGAATGAAAAGCCAGCTCATCTGAGGCCTTCTGTTTTTCTCTAAAGAATGGTCATGGGACTGGAGAGATAGCACAGCAGGTAGGGCGTTTGCCTTGCACGCGGCTGACCCGGGTTCGATTCCCAGTATCCCATATGGTTGCCTGAGCACTGCCAGAGCCAGGAGTAACCTCTGTGCATCTATCTTCAGGTGTGACCCAAAAAGCAAAAAGAAGAAAAAAAGAAAAAGAGTGGCCACAATTCATGATCTAGAGACTCATTATAATTTTCTCAGAAGACAGCATAAAACAACTCGCCACAGCCATGATGCCAAACCTCGTGCCAGGCTGTTTCATTCAGGGCACCCCAGCGGGGACCAGGTGAGGGCCCCCTCCATCCCCAAGAGACCCAGCCCTCGCAGCTGAAACCCTACAGAACTCAACTGTCGCCATGCTCATGGCAGCTCCCCACATGCTCAGGCTCAGCCTCACCCACAAGTGAACCTACTCCCGAACATCTCATACCTCGAACCATTTATATTCCAAGAGTAGCACACCACTTTTGATGAGGTTTAAAGTAGAAGGCAACCAACCTTAGAGGGAAATATATTTTTACAGATAGATAGATAGATAGATAGATAGATAGATAGATAGAAGCACACAAGGCTCAACCTTTAACAACATGTTAGTGATTTCTTATAGAAGAGTTTAATGACTCCCTTGGTGAAATATAACAATCTTCACACACTTTTCTCTAAGGAAACTATTTTGGAGCATTTTAAGCAGTTTATTAATAACAAACAATACAAAATACTGTCCTTAGATGTTAGATGACAGTAGAGATAAGGGCCAGGAGGATCACTCCACGGGTTGGGAGCCACCTCACATGCTGGAGAAAAGGCAACTGAGATGAAGAAGAGATCACAAAGTAAATGATGGTTGGAGGGATCATTTGGAATGGGGGATGTATGCTGAAAGTAGACTAAGGACCAAACATGATGTCCTCTTAGTATCTGCATTGCAAATCATAACACCCATAATTCATTTCATTTTTTCATTTCATCATCCTGTTATTCGTCGATTGCCTCGAGCAGGCCCCAGTAACGTCTCTTTCATCCTAGCCCTGAGATTATATTCAAGGCTATTTAGGAGAATGAGACCCATCGTTGTTACTGGTATTTGGCATATTTGGTAGGCCACGGGGAGTTTGCCAGACTCTGCCCTGTGGGCAGGCTACATTCGATAGCCTGCAAGTTTGTCCAAAGTAGGAATAAGCCAATAAGATGTCATAAAAAAAAAAAGTTCTCTTAAGATGTCGCGCGGCCGCAAATGCGGCCGCGCGGTTCCGGGATCTGGATTTTATAGTCTCTGAGTCTTGGCCGCTGATGGGATTACACGGCACCAGGGGGCCAGGTGGTGGGTGTGACCCCCGCCTACTGGAATTTGGAGGATCTGGGTGGAAGATGCTCGACTCCAATTCGAGTAGGCTTGGAGGTCTCGGCCCCGGAACCCGCGTGGCTTTGTCCCTCTGCCAGTACCTTCATGCGTGCGGAGAGTGGTCTCAGCATGGTGGTGGCTGGTCCTGGAGGTCTTCGGCTGCCGTAGCCCTGGTCAGGGCGGGGAGGAAAGCTCAACCCGCTCCCCTCCAAGGGACTCCGGGAAGGAACACCCAGGCGCGGGGGCAGAGACTGCAGAGACACCCATAATTAGAGAGAGCATAAGAAGGAATGTACCTGCCACAGAGGCATGGGATGGGATGGAGTGGGAGTGGCTGGAGGGAGACTGGGAACAATGGTGGTGGAAAGTGTGCACTGGTGGAGGGAAGGATGCTCGATCATTGTATGGCTGAAATGTAATCATCAGAGTTTGTAACTGTATCTCATTGTGATCCAAGAAAAAAATATAAAAGAAAACAAAGAATTGATCAAGCAAAAAAATACAAAATAAATTATTTTGGTTCTGCTTTGGGGCAGAGGTTGGGGTTCAGGATGGAAACGTCCAAAATATAGTGGTGGGAAGGTGTATTGGTGGTGGAATTAGTGTTTGAATATTAAATGTAATCAAATATTGTGAACTATTGTATAAAAGTTCAATTCAATTAAATTTAAAAAAAAGAGTGGCCACAATTCCTTTGAGTTTAGTTGGTTGGGTAAGCTTAAGTCAGCTCTCCTTAGCTGGTTCAAGTCTCTTTCTCAATCTATTCTTAGTCTTCTTTATTTTGATTTCACAGTTTATGCAAAAACAAACTGAGAATTGAAAATTTTAATGATCTGCCTATGGAACACATTTTGACTGGTGATTTATAAGTAGTAGATTTTACTGTATTTTAACCAGAATAAACAAAGAGTATGGGGGGCACAAGGGGGTGGGCAGAAGCTGATGTGGAAAAGGTGAGTGGTCTCTCTGACAAGGCTACTTCTCTTTGTATCTCCCCCTTACTGTCACAGGCAACTGAATGAAGCCAGATGATCAGTTGTTAGTAAAAAAAATGATGGGGCATCGAGAAAATATGAGGAATGAAAATAAAAAGAAAATAGAGAAGTTTCTTCTATAAAGATCACAAGTTAAACGTTTTATCTATCAACATAAAAAATAAATATGACCATATGTGGAGAAAAATGGTTTCTGTGCTTATTTTAACATTTGCACTAAATTTAAAAAGAAAAAAATTATGGGATAGAGAGATAGTACAGGGGTTAAGGTGCTTGCCTTGCATATAATCCCCATCTCCACACTTGGTCCTCAAAGCACTGCCAGGATCAGCCCCTGAGTACCACCAGGTGTGGCCCCAAAGCTTCTTCTCAAACAAGGAAGACAATTTATACTATAATAAACCAAGTTCCTAAGAGCACAGACTGACATTCAATAATCTGATTGTGTCTAAAATATAAAAATTTTCATATTTTGTCTTATTATTTCAGAGTTTAATTAAAAATATGAGAAAAACACATTACAATAGTCCTAAAAGGACATGTTGATGAGAGACAAATTAGATGTCTTCTACTTTATTGTAATACCCTGAAGTAACTAATATTAACGGTTTCTATATGTTCGACATATTCACCACATCTATGAAATATAAGCACATTTACATATGCAGTATGTGGCTGCTGGTTTTGCAAAAATGCAAAAGAAAGAAAAAACTTTTCCTTCATTTATAAACATACTGATGCCACCAGGTCAAAATACGTGTAGATTTACCTCAGGTTTTAAAATCTAAATTATGAATTTACTACCATTTATTCAGCTGCTCCTGTCAAATGTTTTTTCAGGATTTTGCCACCACATGTAAATAATCCTGCAATAAACACTTTGTCACTGCAGATTGTTTCCGTTTTATCAGCACAGAGATCTGAGCCTGGAAATATAATCCCTCAAACGTCAGCTCCATTCTGTCTGCAGAATAGAGCTAAAGGAAGACAAGATGAGCCATGAAAGCGGTAATTACTCCAGAGCACACATGGCCAGCAGCTCCTGCTACAATATTTACGTCCTGTCCCATTGAGATGGCACTCTGCTCACATGACCCAAATGCAGCTCTCACTCCACCAAGAGCACAGCCGAATCCAAACTGCATTGGCAGCTTTGCACATGCTCCGTCCGGCCCTGTGAATCCTCACTCACCCATTGAGATTTCCCTTGGTTTAAAACAACGTTCCAGCTGCCGACACGCCGTGGTCTCAGGGTTTTCCTGGCCCAGACCCAAGGCAGGTGGTGACCCAGAAATACTGTTTTTTTAGGGTTTGAGTTTTCTGGTTTGTTTATTTGGGTGTGGGAGGTGTTATTACACAGATAGGGCTGATAAAAGAGTCTATAAAAATAACTCTTTTTTTCTAGTAGGTATTATGGGAATAACATTTCCCTATTTTTTCCTTCATTTTCCTTAACAAAAATCTGCAGCTCTAATGCACATTGAATGCTCTTGGCAGGCACTGCTGGATCTGACTGTCGTGTTGACTGTAATGTGTGAGATGTGTTTTCTCCTCTCTACAGACCTGGACTTTTTTTTTTTGCCATTCTGATGGTAAATGATGAGACAGGCAACCATGGATTTCAGCACTCCATCTGTGTTTGATCAGCAAAAAGGTAAAAATGCTATCTAAACATTTCAATTCTTTGCATCTTTAGTTCAACAATAGAGATTTGCAGTTACAACAGAGATGTGTGTGTGTGTGTGTGTGTGTGTGTGTGTGTGTGTGTTGTGAGAGAGAAAGAGAAAGAGGCAGAGATATAGAAAGAATTTTGAAAGAGAAACCTGTTCTCAATATTCGCTACTAATTTGTTGAGAATTTGGAAGAAAAAAACATAAGCTTCTAGTCTGTTTGTGTTATTGTCTGCCTACCAATTTTAAGAACTGGGTTTCAAGTGAACCAGTTATTTCAAATAGTATCATCTTTATTCTTATACGTTATCTTTTAACCTTTGAAAATAGAGTAAGTTGTATAAAAGAACAAATCATGTCTCTTTTCATTCTGGTAGCCCATTATTTCATTGTTATAGTTTTATAAATACCTTTTGCTTTCCTTCTGAAATAAATGTTGCCCAAATCAATGCTGTGGTTGATATATTATCTCATATGAGGTTGTGTAATGACTTATCACCATGTGATTATTTGCAATGACAGAATCTATATTCTTACTCATAATTTCTAGACTGGAGGTAATTTTCCACATGAAAACAAATTCTGTGAAATTGGCCCATCCTTGTTTTTTTAAAAACCTATGCATGGATTCAGTCATATAGTCTATGTGTGACTATTTTTGCACATAAATTGTATCTATATAATAGGTTCATGATATGCATGTGCAGTTATACATTCTTGTCTGGATATACAGGCAATTTTCATTATGTAAACATAATAAATATTTTTAATTTACAATGTCTGATTCTAATTCACTTTTTTAATCTCTGAATATTTTTAGATTCTTTGGTCATTTACTTGTTTTGATTACAATATAAAAATGATGGTTAGTGAAAACCTCGTTAGGAAATTCATTGCTTCTTTCTCTTTCCCTTTTTTTGGCCAGTATATTTACCACCCCTCGAACTGTATGTGGTTTCATGAATGAGTTATTTTAGCTCAGTCCATTCTCAAATAACAGATTTACATTTAGATTTCTGAATAACTGTATGTGTGATATATATGTCTCTATATAAAAAGAGAGCTAAATATAGAGGTAGAGACATAGAGATACAAGTAAAGATTTTCCAGCCTTAACTCAAATAATAAGAGGGGAAGTGGGATGGAAAGACTTCAGATCTTCTGGGTCCTTTGAATATGAGAACCATAGGAAAATAATTATTAAGCTCTAACATCTTTGCACCCCCTCTCCTCTTTGTACATTTTGTTTTCATGATGACAATTATAAAGTGAAAATTTGCTTAAAGCCAAAAACCTCAGATTGGCCAAAAAAGAACAGGATGAATCTCTGATCCAAAGAGGAACACAATGGCTTGGTTTTTCCAGACTAATTTGAGGGAGCTGAGCTGACTGCAGAAGCAGCCCTGCAGATGAATTTATCCCTTGCAATGTCTCCTCACACAACTGATCCCCCACCAGTACTAAACTATTAATTACATTATAGTGTTTATTATAGCACCTTCATGTTGAGCAATTCCTCCAGCCTTGGACACATTCACCCTCATGCACTTTAACCCTCTCCGTGTCATCTTTACCTCTGAGGTGCTGTGCTGGGGAGAAATGACATGAGCAACACAGGTCGGAAGGGCAGAACAGGGTCTTCCTAGCTGTATAGGCAAGCTACCGAATCTCTCAGGATTTTTAGTTCCTTTATCAGTAAATACAGAAATGGTGGTTGACTTTGCAGAATTGTTGTGAGAATATTAAAAAATACATAAAAAGTAATTAGCATCCTCCATGACCTGTAGAAATCACTCTCAAGATGTGACTGCTTTTCCTACTATTACTGCTGTAATAGTAGAAGTCATGTGATCCATTGATTCCTGTTTATTATTGCCACACTAGACAGTGAGTCCCCTAAAATGTATTCCTCTTTTCATCTCCAGGGTTGAGTTAAGCAGTCTTCCAGGTAAGGTAAAGGTAAAGGCCCTCCCGTTGTTCGTCGATTTGCTCGAGCGGGCCCAGTAACTTCTCCATTGGAGACTTTGTTGTTACTGTGTTTGGCATATCGAATACGTCACAGGGTGCTTGCCAGGCTCTGCCTTGCAGGCTAGATACTCTCGGTAGCTTGCCGGGCTCTCCTAGAGGGGCGGAGGAATCGAACTCGGGTCGGCCATAGTTGGCCGCTTGTAAGGCGAACACCCTACCGCTGTGCTATCACTCCAGTCTTCCAAACAAATGATATTTAATTCATGCTGATTGAGGAAATTGCATTAGTTCCCCCCACATTTCCCCCAACCCTGAATACAAAGCACCATTTAGAGCAACATCTAGAATAATAATAATAATAATAATAATAATAATATCTCAACATCTAGAATAATAATACCTGAATAGCTCTGTTCTCATTAAACACCCCACTTTTTCAAAAGCATGGAAGATCATCATAATTTTAACCATTAGTTTTTAAGTCTATGTTTTTAGGGAAACCATAGTAAAATAACCTTCTGAAACAACATTGAGTGTGGTATGATATAATTTATATATAGGGGAGCAAACCTGGAGTGGCCACTGACTTTCCTTAAGGGTGTTGACAATAGGCATTGCATCAGGAAGGATCTCAGAAGTCATGTGATTCATTGATTCCTCAAACTTGGCCTCACATATGAATCAAAAGAGCAGTATTTCAAACTCCGAGTGCCTGGGTCTCAGTCCCAGAAAGCCCCACTTAATTGGGGTCTGACTCAACAGAAGCTCTTGGGTAGTTCTAACACCCAGTGAAGATGGATACCCGCACACCCCACCCAGCCCCACTAATATCTTAAATGAGAAAATGAAATGGAGAAGATTTGAAAGGAGGTCCCTTCTAAGAAGGATAACAGTTCTCCCACGCGACAGAGGGGAGGGAACCCTGATCTTTTCTATTCAGAGAGCAGCACCACAAGAAAATTCCTTTCCTGAGCAACGTCTGCACCTACAGCCACAATGGGATGGGGCAGGGCTCATGCAGCTCCCGCTCCTGGGTTCCCAGAAAACAGTGTTGACGCTCGTAAGAAACACGAGGCCTATGACCTTTTGGCCCCAACCCTTCCAGCTGTACCTTTCTGTACTGCTCCTGAGCTAGAAGACATCTTTCTCCTGGGGGCCTGGGGAGAGATGGAACTTTGCTCCAGTTTGGTCTCAACCCTCTTTGCAGACAGACGCATCAACAGCATCATCTACTCTGTAACATGTGCATAGTTTCTACAGACCCTCGAAGGTTGCTGGGAAGCCTAAAAGATGGTGTCCGCTGATGGACCTTGGTGTGCAGCTGGGAGGCAGGAAGCAGGAGGCTCAGGGCTCTCCCCCCACAATTTGTGTGTTTGCTCGCACCATGGCAACATGGCTTCTGCTCCCACGTGCTCTTCCTGGCTGTCTTCCCTCTCAAACCCACACTCAGGAAAAAGGCCTGTAGTAAGATTATTTACTACAGAGCACAGACGCTCCTACTGAAATATTATGTAAGTGAAGATATTTGCATTTTAAGCTTCGTTTCTAATTGTGGAGAGAAAAGGCTTTGCTCTACCCCTCCTTCACCCCCCATCTCCCTTCCTGGGCTCTGGAGAAACTGGGAGAAGGGTGATCACAGGCTTTCCCCAGCTCCTTGGTCCACCCTCAGCTTAGTGAGGGCTCCTGCCCACCCCATGAGTTGTTGGCGGGAGTGTTGTCTGGAGGGGAGAGAGGATGAACAGGACTGCTAAGTCCCATGAAGACAACAGTTTGGTGGCCCTGTACAGTTGCCACCCATGACTGCTGGCGGGCAGCTGGGATGTGTTGTCTATCTGGCAGCCCGGAAGGCTAAGTTTGAATCAAGATATCAGGGTTGTCCCTCCAGAAGGCTCTAGAGAAGGGTCCCGCCTTGACGTTCTGGTGTCTGGCCTCACCACTCTCATTTCTGTCTGTTTTCCTGTTGCCTTCTTCTCAGTATTTGTCTCTCTGTGGACTATCTTTCTCACCTCTCTCTCAAAGAGAGAGAAGAGTTGCCAAGGCAAGCTAGAAATTGAACTTAGCCTCTGCAAATAGGATTGTGAGAAGTCTATTCTACTCTCTCCGTGCCTCCCTTTTTTGTGATGGGTTTAGGGCCCACCCAGAGACACTACAACTCTCAGGATTCTTAGTCACCCTTTTGTTACATGAAAGGTGAGCACTCACCTACCCTTTAGGCCAATGGTCACAGAGGAGCTGGGCACTAGAACTTGGGTGGATCTTCAGGGCCCTCCCTCACTTAGCCAACCAATAGCATGAAAATATCAAGCCTCTTCTCGGGGAGCATGTGACCTAGAAACGGTGGTGAAACCATTTCACTTCACTTGGAAGGAAATGTGGCACGGGGAGCAGGGAGTGGGCGACCACCTATTTCGCACAGACACAAGCAGCTGTGTTACACAGATTGCATTCTCATTGTTTAGTGAGATCTTCGCAGAAAGTCTGAACCGAGGACAGCTCAAAGATCAGCTTGATTGATCCTCAGACCAGGCCCATGGTTACCCTCCCCACCCCTTGCCCTTCGCCAATAAGGAAAATTTAAAAGTTTGTGGATTGCCACAGTTCCCACAGACAAAAGTAGAGCTGAAATTCTCCTTCACTTCAACCCCCTGTGTTTGTTTTACCACGGTAGAGTTGATCAACCAGAGTTACAAAGTTTAATGAAGATATAAGACTTCCACAAAAAATCAAGTTCATGAAGCATTTTCTCATAATCAAGCCGCTTTCTCATTGTGAGGTATACATATATATATACACATATATATGTGTGTGCATTATATATATGTGTGATACACACACACACACATATATATATATATATATATATATATTCCCACACATGTTACTGGTTATAATTTACAACTTTTCATCCAAAAAGGGAAAGCTAAACAAAAATCTGAGTGCATAGATTTTCACTTTGCTGAAAAAGCAAAAGCTAAAATTCTGGTATGACAACAGATGACTCCAGAGAAACATAACAGATTTTCAGAGGAATTTGGGAGGAAGACAGAGAAACTGGGCAAGCTGATAGTAAAGAGAGGGAAGGATCTTTAATTCAGCTGCTGAGTTAGTTTACAAATCTGAAGACGATATCTGGAGTGAAAGGTATGAACACTGGGGAGAAGTCTGTGGTTGGTTTCAGACTGATGGTTCAGATGAAGAAAGATTAGCTGCTAAAGGATCCATCCACGGGTTTAGAAAGTTTGTCTCTTGCCTCTGGGTAAATGTCCAAGTGTCTTTTGATTAAGGAAGAGTTGCAGAGGCAAGCTAGAAATTGGACTTAGCCTCTGCAAATAGGATTGTGAGAAGTCTATTCTACTCCCTTCGTGCCTCCTTTCTCCAGCACACAAGAACCTCCTCTGCATCCTCAACCAACTCTTGGTTTTATTTCCAATCATGCATGAAAAAAACATCTTCTCCATCTCCGAATATAGTACCAAGAGTAGAATACGCATTGTGGCCTCAGGTGATGAGAGATGGGTCTGCACTCCGTAAACTCTTCAGTGACTTTATTAGAAGGGTTTCAGATGTTCTACACACATCCGATTCTCTGTCACGCCATAGAAAGTGTTTGTGAATTCAGAGATTCACTTAATCGTGAATGATCTGTGTCTCAGATTTTCTGTTCATCTATTAAAAGTACTGTAGTCAGGAAAATATCTCAAAGGACTAGAGCACATACTTTGCATGTGAGAGACCCATGTTCCTTCCCTTGCACCACATGGGCCCTGAGTACCTTTGAGCCATGACCTCTGAGCACTGTATGAGGAGTAGCTGCAGCACCATGTGATGTGGCCAAAAAATAAACAGAAGAAAGCCTAGTGATTTTTTTCCCAGTATTGTTCAAATTGGTTTGTGTGGTTAATAGGGAAACCTTAGTTTGTTTTCTCTTTGACAGCTTGAAAATGGTACTGGTACATTGATGAGGCTATTCTTTATTAGCTTATTGGGGGGGTGCAAAGGGAGTAGAAATTATTTATTCTAGTCTACAAAGGAAATATTTCTATTTCTGAATGTACTAAGAATTTGAAAATATACATGGACCAGAGAGACAGTACAGAGGTTAAGTCGTTTGCCTTGTACTCAGCTGACCCTGGTTCGATTCCCAGCACCACATATGTCCCCTGAGCATCACCAGGAATGTCCCTGAGCAGAGTCAAGCATAGTTTCTGAGCATTTCTGGGTATGGCCCCCAAATAACAACTACATATATGAACACATGTATAATATTTAATTATAATACTTAATAGCATTCTATTTTTTTTAACTTTTTGTTTATAATATATGCGTGTTTTCAAACTTAGGGGCTGATGAGATACTACAGTGGATAGGACATTTGTATTTGCCTTACATTCAGCTGACCCGGGTTCAAATCCCAGCATCCCACATGGTTCCTGAGTCCCACCAGAAGTGATCCCTGAGCACAGAGCCAGGAGTAAGCCCTGAGCACCACTGGGTGTGACCCAAAAACAAATATACACTTTCAAACTTAAGTGTTGTAAGAATCAAATAGACATTTGTTCATCTTTTACCCACTTTTACTTTATGTTTATGGGTCTACACTTTATGTTTACTTCATTTGTTTAATCATTTGCACTTTTTCTGTGTTGGCCTGTGTTTGTTTCTCTCCCTTCCCCCATCATCTACATGTGCATGTTCATGGAGACATGTGTGTGGACTTTAATCCATCTACAATCCAATTTTGTCCATTTACAATAATATCTTCCATTACGGGCTGGAGCGATAGCACAGCGGTAGGGCGTTTGCCTTGCACGCAGCCAATATGGCCAACCCGAGATCGATTCCTCTGCCCCTCTCAGAGAGGACGGCAAGCTACCGACAGTATCTCGCCCACACGGCAGATATCTCGCCCGCACGGCAGTATTTCGCCCGCACGGCAGAGCCTGGCAAGCTACCCATGACATATTCGATATGCCAAACACAGTAATAACAAGTCTCACAATGGAGACGTTACTGGGCCCGCTCGAGCAAATCGATGAACAACGGGAGGACCATGACCGTGACCGTGACATCCTCCACATTCAGCATAGGATCAAATCTAGGATTAGATTTATGATGTCTCTTTAGTATCCATTAATCTGAACTATTTAAGCATATTTTGTCTATTAGGACTTTAACATTTGATTTTAGTTATTCTGTCTCTCTCTGTCTCACACACCTTTTCTCTCTCTAATACTGACTTCCTCCTTCTAAGTTTGTCTGATTCTTCCTCATGATTAGACTTAGATTGAACAGTCTCAAACAGAATACCACATAGCTGACAAATCCATCTCAGGTTATCACAGCATTGTTTAAATCCTTCTAAATAGTAATTTGAGATTTCAGGTGATTCAATATTAGGTATCAACTGATTCTTCCAAAGATTTATTTTTTTAATACTGTGTTACCACCCCAATATAAAATTACAGCCACTTCAAAATATGTAAGCAAAACAAAAAAGAACTCCATATAGAAAATATTGTTTTCTCCTAACTAGCAAAAGACTTTCTTTTTCAGTCTCTTAGCCTCAATCTGTTCCCAGCTTCTCAGCTGTCAATATGAACTCTTGGGAACTCACCTTCCATGTGAGGGTTGGGAAATAGCTTCAAAAGGAAACAGAGGTAATCATGCCAAAAGTATGTATTTGCGAGTGCTTGGGGACTTGGGCCTCACTGGCAGTACTCTGGAAGTATTACCAGCTCAGTACATCGGGGTCATTTGTGACAGTGCTCAGAGACCATGAAGTGCTAGGGATCAAATTCAAGTCTCCTGCATGCAAAGCATGTCCTCCAGCCTTTTAAGCCATCTCCCTGGCCCCAGGCCAAGAATATTAATCAGAAGCGGAGAAACAAATCTGGTTACTAGGCAACTCACATGTACTGGCACTGTGCTAAATGCCTTATTCGCATTTTCCCACTTGCTGCTCCCCAGTTAACAAGAGATCTTTCGTTTCTAGTATTATTGGGATCAAACACTTTCCATGGTCACACAGGACAAGGAGAAAAGCTGCTATTTTAAATTTAGCTTCTGACCCATAAGCCCTCCTCACAGCCGCCTTAACCATGAAGTTATTCTTTCTGCATTCTGAAAGCCCACCCCAATGGTCCTCCAAAACCCCCAGCACAAGAAGGAAAATGAAGGAAATGGTAGGTGGATTTGCTCAAGCTGGGCTCACAGTGCTAACAACCCCCAGTGGCTTCCTTTCACAATGAGCCCTACCCTGTGGACTCAGCTCTTTTCGCAGCTTGCCCTCTTCAGGATAAGGGATTTGTTCTCCATAGCCGCCTACCATAAAACTAGTAAATAAGACACATGGAGAAGAGTTGAAAAAAAGGATAAAGAGTGATTTCAACCTTGATAGCCCAGGTATCCATCCTGGGTAACCTTGAGATGATGACCTTGCTCTCTAACTCACCAAGAAAAATCTGAACAAAGTCTGTTACTGCTGTTGTGATGTCTTTTGTTTTTTGTTGTTGTTGTTGTTGTTGTTTGGTTTGCGCAGCTACACCCAGCTGTGCTCAGGGATCACTCTCAACTGGGCTTGGGGAACCATATGAAATGACAGGGATCAAACCCAGGTCTGTCTTGTGCAAGGCAAGTGCCCTACCCACTCTGCTATCTCTCCAGTCCCCATTTTTGTTGTGTTTTGTTTGAGGTAGGGGAGCTGGTTGGACCATACTGGTGGTACTCAGGGCTGACTCTTGGTTTTGTGTTCAGGAATCACTCCTGGTGATGCTCAGGGAACCATATGTGGTGCTAGATATAGAGCCGGGGTTGTCTCTTTGCGAAGCAAGCCTCTATATTATCTCCCTGACCCCTGTCGTGGCTTATTAATCTTTTGCAGAACTGTGTAAGAAGGATACCTGAAATTTATCTCAACATTTTTTCTTCTATTTACTCAGTATTATTTAAAAATGGGGTTTCAGAGTTTAGGCCACAGCTCACCCCAACTCAGAGTAACCCCACATATGGCACCAGGAAGCAGGGGGAGATGAGTTCTTAAGTATCTGGTTTCATTTGTCATCGGGTCGGCCAAGTTGGCTGCGTGCAAGGCAAATGCCCTACCCACTATGCTATTGCTCCAGCCCCATAGTAGATGGATTATGCATGTACTTTGCCTTAAATTTTAGTACTTCGTGAATCAAAAGAAATCTCAATGAATATATAGTCCAACTCCTTTACTATATAACATATGAAAATGGAAATAAGGATTAGGGAGATACATTTGATGGAAATGTACATTAAAGTAGAAGGCAACCAATCTCAATAAAAAAAATTATATATACATTAGCACTTGAGGCTCAACCTGTAACAACATGTTAGTGATCTTTTATATAAGAGCTCAATGTCTCCAGGGTGAGATACAACAATCTTCACACATTTTCCACGAAGGAAAATTTTTTGGATAACTTTTAGTGGATTAGTCATAACAAGAAATACAAAGTAAATAAATTAGGCAGATCAAAATAAGTTAGGATCTACCTTTAGGGCAGGCTTGATGGTGGTAATATAATGATGGTGGGAAGGTATAATGGTGGTGTGATTGGTGTTGGAATATTGAATGTAATAAATTATTGTCAACAATTTTATAAAATAATAGTAATAAAAATTTTAAATAATTAGGGCTGGAACGACAGCACAGCGGGTAGGGCATTTGCCTTGCACGCGGCCAACCTGGTAGGTCCAAGTTCGATTCCTCCACCCCTCTCGGAGAGCCCAACAAGCTACCGAGAATATCTCGGTATATCAAGAGTATACCAAGAGTATCTCGCCTGCACGGCAAAGCCTGACAAATACCTGTGACGTATTGATATGTCAAATACAATAAAAAGTCTCACAATGGAGATGTTACTGGGCCCACTCGAGCAAATCAATGAACGAGAGGACAGTGCTACCATGCTACAGTGTAATAAATGTAATAACCACTGAAGCAAAATCAAATTAATGGTTCAAGACCCATTCATTTGATGTGCAGGACCCAGCTGTCAAACATCTTATCTCTGTACCACATGAAATTGCCTCTTATATGTAGAAGGTTGTTCTGTGTTTGGACTGGAAAGAAAGTGCAATAGTTAAGGTGCTTCCTTGTGTCCAATTCAACCCCCAGTACCACATATGGTCCCCTGAACACCAAGGGTGATCCCTGAGCTCAGAGTCAGGTGTGGCCTCCTAACAAAAACAAAAAGATAAAATTGTGAATACGTAAAAGCACCTGGGATGTTACCTGGCTCAGAGCAATGGTAATTGCTTACTAAGTTACTTATATGATTGTCATAACAAGTCTCAGGGTGGCTAGAAAGATTTAATGAAACAGTACATACAAAGCACTTGGAGTTGTGCCTGTCCACAGTAATCTCAAAGTGCTAGTGATTCTTATCATGGGTGTCCATGACCATGTCCTCAACTTATAGTTGAGTATTGTGGCGCTTTGGTCTGGCCCATTTCGATGCCAGGGTAGCTCACAGCTTTCCCTGGATCCATTCAGTTCCTTGTCAGGACCCTGCTTTTTGGGTGCTAGGAACTAAGGGCAACTGAGTCAAGAAAGCAGATGCCCAGGAGTAAACATTATTTGGAGTCAATCAACTCCCAAGTTACAAAGCATAATGTTAACTGTCTTCCTGTGTCCATACAGAAAGGACATTGCTTTAAGGTAAACTATTCAAAAGACATAAGGAGAGGAGAAAGGCAGTATTAACTTATAATACAAGTTCAGTGCACTGGGATGGGTGTGACCCGATAAATGTAAGCTACATGAGGAAGGACAAAACAGTGTTATCCTATAATAGGTAACCACAGTCACATGGATAACCAGTCTTTCCGGGTCAAACCACCCACCCATCTGTAATAAATGAGTGGCAGAGCACTCCTTTTTTTATTTGGAAATTGAGAGAGTGATAGTCACCTGAGCAGGAAAACCGACGACATGAGAATGAAATGATTATTCAGCTTACTTAAGTTCCCAGACCATAGACTGCTTTTCCTCACCCTCCCGTGATTCCTGGTGTTCTGTTCTCTTTGTCTAAACCTTGGTGTATAGATGCAGGTCTTTCCTTTATGCAGAAGTCAGCTGACTTCTCAACTTTCACTGCCATGCTGGTGCCAGAAAGGTTTTTGGACTCCCTCCAGTATAGTAAGAATCTGTCTTGTTTTAAGGCAGTTTCAATTAAAAGAAACTTTTTATAGTTTCATGATGAAACTATAGTTTATAGTTACTGGATGAAGCTTCCTTTAATATAGTTTTGTACTTTCAGTTGTACTGGCTCTAACTATTTACTTTGTTTTGTCTTTTTGTTTATTTTAGCTTTTGAAATGATTGTGCATCACACACTTGCAGGATATAAATCAATGTAATCTCCCCTTCTAACCTTTACAGTCAGTTCTTCTCCCGGGAAACAGTGTGATGTAACCAGTTTTTTAAACATTCTTGTTCACGTTTAAAAAATAATTATTCAGACACCATGATTTACAAAGTTGTTTATAATTGAGTTTTAGATATGCTATATTCTAACACCAGTCCTACCACAAGTGTCAACTTCCCTCCCTGCAATGTGCCCAGGTTCCCTCCCACCTTCCTACCCCCCAATCTGCCTCCTGGACATGCACATAATTTTCATTGTTTTGGGGCCACACCCAGTGATACTCAGGGTTTACTCCTGGCTCTGTGAATAGGGATTACTCCTGGTGGGTTCTGGGGACCATATCGGGTGCCAGAATTTGAACTGTAGTCCACCACATGCAAGGCAAGCACCTTACTCACTCTTGACAGGCACATTTTTAGGTTTGATTGTTGTGGTTTGGATCTCCTGTTTTCAGTATTGTAAACTCTAGTTGGATCTATGGCTATACCATTCTCAATACCACTGATATACCTGAGACCCTGGACCCCTACCCCCTTTTATTTCCTGTCTGCTTCTTTTTGCTACCCCCCTCAATTTTTTTTTACCTCTCTGCCCTCCTATCAATGTTCTGAGGTCAAATGTGATCAAATTAGCTTTCTCTTAATATCTTCAATGCAACATCTTAAACATTCTTTCAGACAGCTTCTGTGTTTTTCTTCTTCAAAGTATCAGGTTATCCATTTATTTTTACACATAAAATTAATATTGGGCCAGGGAGATAGCTTACTGGGTTGGAGCACATGTTTGCATGTGGGAGGCATGTGGGTTCAGTCACCAGCATTTCATGGTCTTTCCAGCACCAAGCCAGGGATAGCCGCAAGCACTGCAAGATGTGCCCCCTAAACCAAATATATAAATAATTTAAAATAAATATAATTTTTCTAAGCTCCCCCTAAGAGAACAGAAAATTTTACATGTCATTAAACATATAAATGGGTCTGGTATCAATTAATCTTACTTATATTATTTAGCCTTTCTATCTATGAATATGACATCTATCTCCATGATTCAACTCTAATGTTATATTTGTCAGTAGAATTCTGTCATTTTCTTCATTTCTTCTGAATATTTTGGTGAAATTTATTCCTTGTTATTTTATATTCTATTATATGTAATGAGTTATTTTCCTCATTTAATCTAATATAGTAGAACTATTACATTTTACATTTACTTTAAAATCTGGATAACTTAATCATCTTAACTATTGAATATTTGTTATCTTGTACCATCCTGGATAGATGGCTAGTATATTCTTTTCTACTATTTAATAGCTATGCCAACGATTACTTATTAAACCTCTGTGCTTTGATTTCTTCATTTCAAATGAGGATTAAAAAATGCTACCCACTCAGAGGTCAGAATGATAAGGTACTTGCCTTGCCTGTGGATGACCTGGATTCAATCCCCAGAATTGTGGTCTGTGGTCTCCCAAGCCCTACCACAAGTGATCCCTGAGCTCAGAGGTAAGAGTAAGCCTTGAACATCACTAGGTGTGCCATTCACTTCATGATTCTTACCTACGTTGTACAGTTGTTGAAGTAGTCCAGGTAAATGAAACAAGTTTGTGTGACATAAGAGTGATCAGTAAATGTTATTTCTTATTAAATTATGATTTTACTTTTCCTTCATAATTATTACATATATTATTTTACTGCAGGAACAGAAGGACCACACTCAGCCTTCCTCTGGGACTATTCCTGGCTCTGTGCTTGTGGGACCAGGGGATGCTGGGGACCAAACCCAGACCTCCTGCATGCAAAGCATGTGTTCTTGGTTTTTGAGCTCTCTCTTCCAACCCCTGTATCTCATTTCTTATTGCTTCATATCTTATTAAGGTTTGTCTTCTTTATTTTTCTTTTGTTTCACTTTTTTTGTTTTGTTTCATTTTGTTTTCATTTACCTTTATTTATTTTTTATTTTTTTTTATTAGTGAATCACCATGAGGTACAGTTGTAGACTTACAAACTTTCGTGCTCATGTGGCCGACTTCCAAGCCATGGAGCAAATCTCTTGATACTTATGTCAACTATTCTTGAGTGTTAGTCTCCCATTCTGTTACTTTATATTCCACAGATGAGTGCAATCTTTCTATGTCTGTCCCTCTCTTTCTGACTCATTTCACTTAGCATATTTTCCATGTTGATACAGTTATATGCAAATTTCATGACTTCATCTTTTCTAACAGCTGCATAGTATTCCATTGTGTAGATGTACTAAAGTTTCTTTAACCAGTCATCTGTTCTTGGGCACACGAGTTTTTTCCAGATTCTGGCTATTGTAAACAGTGCTGCAAAGAACATACAAATGCAGATGTCATTTTTACTATACTTGTTTTCATCTCTGGGATATATTCCCAGAAGCGGTATTGCTGGGTCAAATGGGAGCTCAATTTCTAATTTTTTTCTTTCTTTTTCATTTATTTATTTTTATTAATAGTGGATCACTGTGAAGTACAATTACAGAGTTATAAACTTTTGTGCTTGCATTCCAGTCACACAATAATTGAGTACCCATCCCTCCACCAGTGCCCATTCTCCACCACCAATAATCCCAGTATCCCTCCCACCATCCCCACCCTATACTCCCTCCCCCTGCTCCACTCCACCTCTGTGGCAGGGCAATACCTTTTGTTCTCTTTCTCCATTTGGGTGTTGTGGTCTGCAACAGAGGCATTGAGTGGCCATCATGTTTGGTCTATAGTCTACTTTCAGCACATATCTTCCATCCCGCATGGGTCCACAGAACACCCTTTACTTGGTATTCCCTTCTCTGTCTAAACTGTGCTCTCCCCCAGCAGTTTCCAAACCATGGAGCTAACCTCCTGGTACTTATCTCTACTATTCTTGGGTGTTAATCTCCCATTCTGTTACTTTATATTCCACAGATGAGTGCAATCTTTCTATGTCTGTCCCTCTCTTTCTGATTCATTTCACTTAACATGATACTTTCCATGTAACGCCCTTCCCGCTGTGCTATCACTCCAACCCTCAATTTCTAATTTTTTGAGAAGAGTCTATGCTGTTTTCCAAAAGGGCTGAACCAGTCGGCATTTCCACCAGCAGTGAAGGAGGGTCCCTTTCTCTCCATATCTTCGCCAACACCGGTTGCTTTTGTTCTTTTGGATGTGTGCCAGTCTCAGTCATAGTTGTGTTGATGATTAGTGATAAAGAGCATTTTTTCGTGAGCCTTTTGACCATCCGGATTTCTTCCTTGAGAAAGCCCCTTTTTCTGATGGGGTTGGATGTTTTCTTCTTATAGAATTCAACCAGTGCCTTATATATCCTTGATATCAACCCCTTATCAGATGGGTATTGGGTGAATATCCTTTTTCATTCTGTAGATTGTCTTTGTATTTTGGTCACTGTCTCTTTTCAGGTGCAGAAGTTTCTTAGTTTAATATAGTCCCCTTGTTTATTTCTGTTTCCATTTGGTTGGTCAGCGGCGTGTCATCTTTGAAGATACCTTTAGCTTCAATATCGTGGAGGGTTTTGCCTACCTTGTCTTCAGTGTACCTAATGGATTCTGGTCTGATGTTGAGGTCTTTAATCCATTTTGATCTGACTTTTGTGCATGGTGTTAGGTTGAGGTCTAAGCCCATTTTTTTGTACTGGTTGGGTTTAATAATAGGGTTTCAGTCATACAGTGTTCCAACACTCTTCCCTTTGCCAGTGTACATTTCCCACCACCAATGTCCTTAGTTACTCTCCTGCCAGACCCCCCACCCCAGACTGCCTCTGTGGCAGGCACTTTTCCTCTTCTCTCTCTCTCATTTGCACACTCACTCTTGCTCTCTCTCTCACTCTCACTCTCTTTTTCTCTTTTTACTTACTATTCCTTTACCTACTTCCATCACTTGGTTTTTTTTCCAGAGTGATCATTTCTAGCAACCATTGCCATAGTGGACTTCTCTACCCTAACTGCCCTCCCCACTCCACCACTTGTAGCAAGCTTCCAACCATGGGCAGTCTTCCTGGTCCTTGTTTCTACTGTCCTTGAGTAGTAGCCTCCTATCATGTCTTTTTATATTCCACAAATGAATGCAGTCATTCTATGTCTGATCTTTCCTTCTGACTCAATTCATTCAGCATGATACTCTCCATGCCCATCCATTATAAGCAAATGTCAAGACTTCATTTTTCCTGGTGATCACATAGTATTCCACTATGCATTTATACCAGTTTCTTTATCCAGTCATCTGTTCTCAGGCACTCAGATTGTTTTCAGATTCTGGCTATTGTAAATAGTGCTGCAATGAACATAGAAGTGCAGATGGACCGCGCCATCATGCCTGCCCGGAGGGGAAAGGGTGTTGCCCCATTCGCCCTCTCCTCTCTGGAAAGAAAGATGGCATCTGCATGGGAGCCTTGTGGACAGCAGGTATGAACCGGGGGTCGGGGGCGACAAAAACCTCATGGGAAGGGGGGCGTTCCAACCCGTCCTTCACGCCCTACCGAGGTCACCAGTTGCCCCCCACGAGCGGCTCTCCGGCACGGCCACGACTCCAGAGCACAGAAACCAATCTCTTAATTATCTGACTTTTAGTAGAAATACTTCCAGGGTTAATAAGTTAAATAGCAGAAATCCAAAACCGCGCAACAACATTTAATTCTTGAACCCAGCTGTAGAAAGCAAATCATTTCACAACGCTTTTTCAGCATGTCTGATTTGGGGGGGGGGGGGGGCGGGTGGTAAACTGTAAATAATAATGGTGCATCTTTTATCGAAACAATGAATCTAGTCAAAGTAGATAGAGTGTTAACTAGAACTCATCTGCCTCACAGGAATTGGGAGTGGTGGGAGGTGGGGTTCTATTGGGGTTCGTGGTAAAAAATAAATATTGGTAAAGGGAAATGTGTTTGATATTTACATGACTGAGACCTAAACCTGAAAGCTCTGTAACTTTTCCCACAGTGATTCAATAAATAAATAAATTATAAAAAAAAAAAGAAGTGCAGATGGCTTTTCTGCAGTATATTTTGGGGACCCCAGGGTATATTCCCAGAACTGATATCTCTGGGTCTTATGGAAGCTCAGTTTCTAGTGTTTTGATGAATGTCCATCTTGTTTTCTCTTTGGAAACAAGATGGACATTCATCAAAATGTCTGGACCTGTCAGTATTCCCACCAACAATGAAAGAGAGTCCCTTTCTCCCTGCATCTTCATCAGCACTGGCTGTCCTTTTTCTTTTTGATATGTGCCAGTCTCTGTGGTTTGAGATGACATTTCATTGTTGTTTTGATTTGCCTCCCTCTGATGATTAGTGATTAGTAGAGCATTTTATCGGTAAGTAAAGTAAAGTAAAGGCCCTCCCGTTGATCGTCGATTTGCTCGAGCGGGCCCAGTAACGTCTCCATTGGAGACTTTGTTGTTACTGTGTCTGGCATATCGAATACTCTCGGTAGCTTGCCGGGCTCTCCGAGAGGGGCGGAGGAACCGAACTCGGGTCGGCCATGTTGGCCGCTTGTAAGGCGAACGCCCTGCCCGCTGTGCTATCGCTCCATCATTTTATCGGTAACTGATTAGAAATAAATGTAGTTGTACTTAGTTGTATTAAGAATGCTATCATGGACTGGGAGATAGCTCAAGTGATAAAGTACATTCTTGAATGTGCAAGACCGAAGTCTGATCACTGCTGGGCCCATTCTTACACCAGTAGGAGCGGCCTTGGTGAACCCTGAGCCAGGACTGCCCCCCCCCAAGAATGCAAAGATTCTTGATGTTGACTGATTCTTAGATATTGAATCTTTTTAAAGGAATTATTGAATTAGATCAATTGCCAGTCCCTATTTTACTTACACAAATATTTGTTTTCCTTTTCCTCTCTGTGTGATATTTATTAGTAGATGTCAAAAACATCAAAATATCTTTGTATTGTATAAGAAGCTTTATTTGGTCCTGAAATATTGTTCTTTCAATATCCAGTTGAATTTGACCCTACAGAATGTAACTTGGGTCTCAGAATTCTGTATTCGAAAGCTGAATTGACCTGTGGGCTTCAGTTGGTCTATTGGTCTGTGTGCATGGGCGTCTTCAGTTGCTGTGCACCTCACCAGTTTACATAACTTTAGAGACTGAAGAAGAAAAAAATTCAACCTTTTTCTGCACTTTAGAATGGGAGTTATTTATTCTTTGTCTTTTGGACATTTAGCTTAACATCTGAAGAAAATTCTCACTATTTCACTTTAGAATCTTTGTAGTTTTAGCAGTAACTGTAATTCTCTTTGGTAGTTAACTCTCCACAGATACATTTTCAATTTTCAATAAATGTGTACATTTTCTTTTTGCTGCAAATGAGTATAAGCTCTAGCACAATGATGTCTGTTAGTCAGCAGAAGGCTAACCGTACAGCTTGTACAGCTGAGTGAAAAGTGAAGTGTAGGGGCAACGAGACAGCTTAATGGGCTGAGCATACATTTTGCATGCAGGAGGTCCAGGTTTATTCCCCAGCACCACATGGACCCCTGAGCACTGCCAGTAGTGCCCCACACTACAAAAACATGAGGTACAGCTTGCTGTAAGAGAGAATGTGGAATGTGTATCTAGCACCTAGAAATGTCACAGTTTCATTGGCATATATAAGGGCTCTGAGTCATGTGTGAATGGACAGGTATAGCTCACATGTGAGTCAGAGAGAAGAACTGGAGAACTTAATCTGAGTTGCACCACTTACTCCCTGTATGACTTTGGTTATTTCTGACTCCATGTAGGAAATGTTCTGTTTGGGGGCTGTATTCAGCAATGCTCAGGGGTCAGGGGTCATTCCTGGCTCTGTGCTCAGAGGACCATATATTGTGCCAGGGATCAAACTGAGGTTAGCCTGAGTAAAATAAGCACCCTATCTGTACTATTGCCTCTTTGTCTCCAGTATTTTAAACCTTAAGACATAGATAAATATAATATTAAATAGAAAATTAACATGTCTGTCCTCCCGTTGTTCATCAATTTTGCTCGAACGGGCCCAGTAACGTCTCCATTTTGAGACTTGTTGTTACTGTGTTTGGCATATCAAATACATCACGGGGAGCTTGCTGGGCTGGAGTGATAGCATAGCGGGTAGGGTGTTTGCCTTGCACGTGGCCGACCCGGATTCAATTCTCAGCATCCCATATGGTCCCCTGAGCACCACCAGGAGTAATTCCGGAGTGCAAAGCCAGGAGTAACCTCTGAGCGTTGCTGGGTGTGACCCAAAAAGGGGGAAAAAAAAGGGGAAAAAAAAGAAAAAGAAAAAAATCAATAAAAAATAGAAAATTAAGAATTTCAAAATTCTGTACAGCACAGTCATTTTTATTTTTGAGCCTCCCTGGCAGTGTTACACTGGCAGTACTGGGGAGACCATTCTGTTCTTGTGATCATTCTCAGGATCTCATGCAAGCCAGGTATTCACTTCAACCCTCTAAGCCATCTCCCTGACCACAATATCTTATTTTTGAACAGACCAAATGTGCATGTGTAATAAGAACACCGTGTTCTGGACTGTTCATCACTGGCAGACACAGTGTTAAAGCGTCCTTGTGCCTTTCAGTCAGAAGGATTGCCCACAAAGCAGGAGCATGCAGCACCTACAGCTAAGAAGTTACCCTCAGTGGTCTGGAGAGATAGCACAGTGACCTTGCACACATATGACCCAAGTTTGATCCCTTGCATCCCATATGGTCCCCCAAGCTAGCCAGGTGTGATTCCCTGAATGCAGAACCAGGAGTAAGATCTGAGTCCAGCCCAGTGTGTGCCGAAAACCAAAAAAGAAAGAGAAGGAGGAGGATAGGGGAGAAGGAAGAAGAGGAGGAGGAGGAGGACAAAAAGGAGGAAGAGGAAGAGTCATCCACCCTGCCCCAGCTATTAGATAAGCTTCATGACAACCTCCCTTCTGATGGCCCCAACTAGATTGTTGTTAAATCCTCTGTCATCTTGACCTGTTTCCTTATTGTAGAAGGAGAATTCGATGTTGGGAGAGGGACAGTAATTTACTTAATAAGTGAACTTTGTGTCAACCAAACTCACACTAGAATTTTGTTAACATTTTTTTCGGGTTCTATCATTGTATTCCAATCCATAGAGCCTTCATGATGTGAAGGATGTGAGGATTAGTGATTTGTATCATGAATTTAGTGAACCAGTCCTGCACCCCTCGATCTATAGAAATCAAGTCTTCATCACCTATTTCTTCCTTCAATAATCCTGAATTAAAAGAGAAATTACCCGAACCTCTACCTTTTCTGTGACATGAGAGGTGGGTGGGACGGGTTATGTATTTAATCCAGAAGAAAGTATGCGAGGTCACAAGGATTGGGATAGAAATAACAAGATGTCACTGACTTATTAATTTCCAAGTGCCTCATAGGCTATCACAATCCTTCATAAACATTTAAGATTTTCACTTACCAGAGCACTTCTTGACAAAGTATTTTAAATTAACATTTAACATCTTGAGATTCCACAAGACTTCAAAAGGTAAGATGGAGCTTTAGCACAGCGGGTAGGGTGTTTGCCTTGCACGCGGCCGACCCGGGTCGGATTCCCAGCATCCCATATGGTCCCCCAGGCGTCTCCAGGAGTAATTCCTGAGTGCATGAGCCAGGAGTAACCCCGTGCATCACCAGGTTGACCCAAAAAGCAAAAAAAAAAAAATTGTGAGATACCCAATAAACTCTTCATGCCATATAGATCCATCCATTTTCGGCCCTAGGCATTAAAGCTTGAGATGTTATTAAGAGTTAGTATCATTTAAAAAAATCAAAGAACATTCCAAAGAGACATTGTTGCTTAAATTTAGCACAGGTATCCTTCTTCGAACAGCAATCAATTTCATTCCTCTGCCTTCCCCTCAGCTCTCATCCAGGAAAGATGTTAACTAAACATGGAATGCATTCACCCGTCAGCAGCCACCTGAGAAATGCGGTGCTGAGATCTATGAAATGAAAACTGTGTTGCATCACAAATCTGGTCATGAAGAAATGTCTGATTGTGGCCAGATACTTACCCTGGAGATAATGTTGTTGCAAGACTTCCCCCTCACAGAATGAAATCCTTTTTTTTGTCCCTTCCCTGCTGCATAAAGTTTGCTTTGAGTATTTAGTCTCTCAATTCCGGACATACAGGAAGCTAAGAACTATTTTTCTCTCTAAAACGTTAGAAGGAAACTTCATTTTCCTCCTCGGGTATGACTGGCACTTTATAACACATTCTTAAAGCCTAATCCAATATACCCCGAGGGACTAGAAAAATAGCAAAAATGTTTCAGTTCACAAAATCTTGACAGCTTACTGAACCAGGCAAAAGGTCTCCCGGGAAAAGAAAATAGAGGTTCCTATCTGTATGGGAACAGGACTACTGGTAATAGTAATTGACATACTGTGGATGCTTACTAAGAGCCCAGCCGTTGCTTAGAGGCACTGCAAATGAATCCATTCATTTATCTCTCAGTGCAGCCTTACAGGAAGAGTCTCTTCTCAGTACAATTGAAGAGTATAGAATGGAAGGAGAGAGGTTTAGCAACTTGCTCAAGGTCACACAGCTACAAGGCAGCTGGTGGTGCAGAGAGACACACTTTGAAGGTAGATGTTTGCTCTTACCATTTTTCAGTATTGTCTCCTATGAATGTATGCTGTGGTATATATAAGCTGCATGAGACTGGTTCTGTTTCAACTGTGTGCCAGTTCTGTCAGCAACCTTAACTTTGTCCCTGCTTGGCCAGAATATTCCATATTGACTTTTCATTCTACTCAGCAGAACCGGCAGCATCCTGGCTGGGACCCAGGTCGAGTCCAGGGATCTGTTTCCAGTGGGTGGCAGTATTGTCACAGGGAGCCATTAGGGCAGCGTTAGCACCCTCCTAAAAAGTGGCAAGAGCAATTTATTGATATGGTAGACAATATGTTCATGAGAAGCTAGTCAGACATACTTTTTACCACTTTAAAAAAGATAAACTGGCTTACTTTGGTAATTACTATAACTACAAATAAATATAGTGAGTTTGGGAAACATAGAAAGCTTTGAAAAATATTAACTTTTATGCATGTTCTTCCTGTTTTACATATTCTTAACTTTTTTACATATTCCATACGTATACACATGGCATTTTTTATAGAATACAATCTAAATCTCTTACATGTGTCTTTCTTGTTTTATTGTTTCCTCTTCATTTTCTCCATTTTCAATCTCTTTCTGTGTATGTATTCTGGAGTATCTGCTTATGCTTCTTACATACATCTATCTGTTTAATTTTCATACAGAGTCATGAAAGACAAAAGCCACTCAAACCATACTTTCCTCATAAGCTCATGGATCCTTCCATATACCTCCCACAATACTACTTCTGGGAATATATCCCGAGGGTGCAAAAAAGTACAGTAGAAATGACGTCTGTACCTACATACATGTTCATTGCAGCACTGTCCACAATAGCCAAAATCTGGAAACAATCCGAGTGCTTGAGAACACATGACTGGTTAAAGTAACTTTGGTACATCTACACAATGGAATACTACGCAGCCATTAGGAGAGATGAAGTCATGAAATTTGCTTATAAGTGGATAGACATGGAGAGTATTATGCTAAGTGAAATGAGTCAGAAAAAGAGGGACAGATATAGAAGGACTGGACTCATTTGTGGAGTATAAAATTACATGAGACTGACACCTCAGGACAGTGAACACAAGGGCCAGGAAGATTCCTTCATAGTTGGAAGCCTTCCTCATGGGCCGAGGGGAGAAGAAAGCTGGAATAGAGAAGGGATCACTAAGAAAATGATGGTTGGAGGGATCAGTCGGGATGGGAGATGTGTGCTGAAAGTAGATAAAGGACCAAACATGATAACTTCTCAGTATCTGTATTGCAAACCATAATGCTCCAATGTAGAGAGAGAGTATGGGGAATATTGTCTGCCATGGAGGCAGGGAGAGGGTGGGAAGGGGGTATACTGGGGAGATTGGTGGTGGGGAATGTGCACTGGTGGAGGGATGGGTGTTTGATCATTGTGTGATTGTAACTCAAACAGCAAAGCTTGTAACTATACCTCATGGTGATTCAATAAAAAATTAAAATAAAAGAACTCATGGCTCCATAGACAGCTGATAAATAGATGATGGTGATGATGATGATGACGATGAACATAGATGATAGATAGGAAAAGAAGAAACAATCATGCAATCTTAAATGCTTTATGATCTTCGGTAGAAAAAAAGGTTTCTTTACTTTGATTCCATAAGGGCCATCAATCGTTCTTCTTCTGTACCTATTTTGTCTCTCTTCCTCATTCTAAAAACGTTTTTTGGACAATCTTTCTAGTTTAGGCCTGATTTGTTACCACTGACCACAATTCAAACTGTTTCTACGGAACTTAGCTGAAAGATTCATCCTCAATTTCCTAATCAGTCTATTTCCTAATCATCGCATGGTGTGCCAGGGCTAGGAGGAACTCTGTTCACCCTCACACATCTTCCCTTATCTCCACCTTGTGCTTCAACTCTATCTGAAATTCCTTCTGCAACATACTTCCTTGTTAGTGATTTAGCCAACATTAGCCATCTGCAATGATAGACATTCACTACCTCTGAGTGACCAGAACATTTTTTTGCAGTGCTCTAACAATTTAAATACTTGCATTTTTTTCACTCTCACTACTTTTATTTTTCTGTTGGAGTTTCACAGAACAATTTACCCATAAAATTGTCCATTCAAAACCTCTTTAAAAAGTAATATTTACAATAACATCAAAAAATAACAAAATAGTTGGGGACAAACTTAACCAGGAGATAACAAAAAAAAACTACAAACCTTTGCTAAAAGAAATTAAACAAGGGATTGGAGGATAGTATAGAGGGTAAGTCATTTACCTTGCATATAGCTGACCCCAGTTCAATTCTGGCACTATATATGATCCCCTGAGTATTACCAGAAGTGATCCCTGAACAGAGGGCCAGGAGTAAGCTCTGAGCACAGCTGAGAGTACCCTCTTTCCCAGCTCCCCTCAAATTAAAGAATGTGTCAATAAATGTAAAGACAACATGTTTCGTGGATTAGAAAACACTAGCTTTTTTGCTAAAATACTAATAATACCCTGATAGACAGAGTCAATGGAATCTCTATCAAAATTCCATGATGATTTTGCAGAAATATAAAAATATATCCTAAAATTAATAGAGTATCTCAAGAAAACCCAAATAGCCAAAACTGTCTCACAAACAACAACAATGTTGGAAGTCTCAAATCGTAATGACAATGTTCAATAATTTTTTTTAATTTAGATTTTTATTAGTGAAACACCATGCGGTACAGTTGTAGATTTACAAATTTTTGTGCTTGGGTTTCAGTTATACAATGATCAAATACCCATCCCTCCACCAGTGCCCATTCTCCACCAACACTGATCCCAGTATCCCTCCCACCCCCCGTCCCCCCCCATCCCAACCTGCCTCTGTGGCAGGGCATTCCCCCTTGTTCTCTCTCCTGTTACAATAATTTTTATAACAGTCAATGTTATACCGGCATAAAGATATATGTAGATTCCTGAAATCAAACTAAAAATTTGGAAAAATTCCTACTCATCTGTGGTCAAAGGTCTCTCAACCAGATGCCAAGACCACTCAATGAGGAGGGATGTCTGTCACTGTTACTGTCACTGTCCTCTCATTGTTCATCACTTTGCTCTAGCGGGCCCAGTAACATCTCCATTGTGAGACTTGTTGTTACTGTGTTTGGCATATTGAATACGCAACGGGGAGCTTGCCAGGCTCTGCTATGCAGGCGAGATACCCTTGGCAGCTTGCTGGGCTCTCCGAGAGGGGTGGATGAATGGAACCTGGGTCAGCCACGTGCAAGGCAAACCCCCTACCCGCTGTGCTATCACTCCGGCCCATGGTTATGGAAACGAGAAAGATAAAATAAGTGCTTATATGAAATGACGTTCGATAAAATCCTATTTCCAAATTTCATTTTTTAATTTCTAAGTTCGTCATATCAAGTTTTTTAGAGTTAGATGCCTGAAGCCTCCTTCCCATGCTCACATACACAATCTTCTAAATGCCACTGGAGACAGCAGGAGAACATCCAGGAAACGGGGCAGGGGCAGGAAATTCCTCAGCATGATTGTGACTGGTCTGAACTGGAAAGTCTCCCCTCCACCCAGAAAACGAGGTCCAGGACTGACTCCCACCTGCCCACAGGGCTCCATCTCCCTCCCACCGCCCATTTCATCAGCCCATCAACCAAACAGGCACCAGAGAAACTGCTGCTGGGACCCGGAGCCGTGACTGTCCCTGGTCCGGTCACTGCCTGACTGGGTGAGGCCCAGCAGGTCCCAGCCAAGCTCAGAGAACGGAACAGGACAGTGGGCAGGTGCTTGCCTGACATGAAGCCGACCTGGGTTCGATCATGGCACCACGTATGGCCCATATGGTCCCGAGTCCCCTGATCCCTGAGTGCAGAGACAGAGCCGGAGTAAGTCCTGGGCACTGCCGGGTGTGGGCCAATAACCAGGAAAAGAAAAGGGACAGGCCAGTCGCGGGCCCTGAGCGGCCGCCTCCCAGACACAAGCCTGGGTGCACACGCGCCTCAGACTCGTCAGCGCCACGACTGCCTCATCTCCAGACTCCAGGCCCCTGAACCCCCCTGGAGAGCCACCAGGAACCAGCTCCTCCCTGGGCCCGAGTATGCAGCCCTGCCCGGCGCTCGCCGCAGCGTGGCTCCTGGGGGAAGAGCATGCAGGGGGCCAAGTGCGTCAGCTTCTACAGGCGCAGGTTCAGGTCCTCCTTGGGGTGCTCGTCACTGCCGGGCGGGAAGGAGCCGCTGACCGCGTGCTTTTCCACCTTCTTGGCCAGCTCTCGGGCATGGGCGTCATCCAACTGGTCGATCTTCTGTGAAGTCTTAAAGAACAGGAATGTCTAGTCAACAAAAAGTGCTGGAACAACTGGCAACCACAGGTAAATAAATGAAGTCAGGACATCATGTCTTCAAAAAACTAACCCAAAATGGATCAACGATCTGAATATCAGATCTCACACTGAGCTGGAGAGATAGGTCAGTGCACTGGAACATATAATTTGCATTCAGGAAGACTGACTTTAATTTCTGGCACCACATGGTCCCCTGGTCACTGCCAATAAGCAACTACCAAGCACTTATCCCTCAACAGGAGTAGCTAGTAGCTCCTGGACAGCTCCAGGTGCGACACCCCCCGCCCCAAAGACTTAGCACTCATGGAATATAACACTTGTCAAAGATTTTTTGGATCTGATGACAAAAGCACAGACACAGAGGTGGCTTTCGTGAAGGGACTGAATGATGAGCTGTTGCAAGGATCCAGAGGTCCTTGAGTGCTGGTCCAGGGCTGAAGGACTTCCTGTGAGGGAAGCGGGAAGCTGGATGGAGAAAGCATGAAGCAACCCCATCAGTCTCTCTTCTCGCCACCAGTCTCTTGCCACTCCTACCAGAAGCAAACCAGATTGCCAGGAGGTGCGGGTGATGCAGTCAGCAAGGGCCAGACCTGGGGGTACAAGTAGGGTAGAAACTGGGGAGAGTGCATCCAGTGGGCAGAGATTAGGAAACATAACACTTCTTGCAAAGAATTGAATTATCACTGAAAAGTAAAGCTACCAACTTCAGATGTGAAAGAAAACCCTAAAAGCAAGATGAGTCTATCCCTAGCCCCCTGCCCCGCTCATCCCCGCCTCCCTCTCTGGGTTCACTGACTGGATTCCCGGAGAGAATAGTAAAATCTCACTGGAACAAAAAAAAGTGTGTAGTGGTGTGACAACATGGTCTGCCCTGGTCCATCTGGCTTCAGAAGCGCTGAGGGTTATGTGATGAGGTTAACTCACCAGAGAGAGTCGTGAATCACTTGTGTGGGTGCTGTCTTGTGTGATGTTGTTCTTTCGGAGAACTCACTGTATACACTGTGTCTTTAATTCATGAAGGTGATTCATCTGAGGAAGTGGACCTGACCATGGTGTATCAGGCGGCCGCTAATGGAGATGTCAATGCTCTGACTTCCGTGATCCGAGAAGATCCTTCCATCCTAGAATGCTGTGACAGTGAAGGTGAGCTGGTATTTGAGGATGTAGGAATTGATTTATCGAGGTTGGGGTGGCGGAGGCCACACTCAATGGTGCTCAGGGCATATTGCTGGTTTCACGCTGGGGAGTGACCTATAGCAGTACTTACGGAATCATGTGTGGTGCCAGGCATTGGAACCAGTGTTGTGGGATGCCAAGCAAGTACTGTAGCCCCTATACTACTTCTCTAGCTCCTATTTATTTATTTTGAATCCAGAAGAATGTCCTGTTCAGTCTTTCATAGCTGACCTTCAGTGGTGAGCAATTTTAATGACACATCTGACAGATAATTTCAAATCTGAGGGATAAGAAGTATCTTGCCCTTAGTACTATTCAGGTCTCTTAATATTTCTTTATGTGGAACTTTTAAACACAAATCTTCACATTTTTTTACATCACCTCTTATAGTGAAGCCACTCAGTGTACCTATATTTCCAGCTTCTTTACGAAAGAATAAAGTAGACCAGGCACACAGCTAGAAAAGCAACTTTTGGTAGCAGTGGGTGTTAAGACAGTATGAGTTCAAGGACTCCTGCTTCTGGAAAAATAGATATGCTTTTTTTTTCTATACCTATTCTTATGCAACTAAAATCTTGGCCAGTGTCACTGTATCACTGTCATCCCATTGTTCATTGATTTACTCAAGCAGGCGCCAGTAAGGTCTCCATTCGTCCCAGCCCTGAGATTTTATTTATTTATTTATTTATTTTTAATCACTTAATCACTTAACTTCCCGTTAGTCGTCGATTTGCTCGAGCGGGCGCCAGTAACGTCTCCATTTGTCCCTGTCGCGTGCTAGTGTAGCCCAATGGCATCTGTTCGCTCCAGGAACATGAAGGGCCTCAAACCGATCGTTCATGATCTTGACGAAGAAGTCTGACCATCTGGAAGGTGGGCGGCCACGCGGTCTTTTGACATCCCGTGGAATCCAGTCCGTAACAGCTCTAGTCCAGCGGTCATCTTTAAATCTCATTACGTGACCAGCCCACCTGATTTTCGACACCTTGGCATATGAGACAGCGTCCCTGATTCTTGATCGTCGACGGATGTCAGAACTCCGGATTCTCTCTCTCATTTGAGTGAAACGTGATATTCCAAGCATAGCTCTTTCTATTCTTCTTTGGGAGACCTGAATAGCGTTCTCATCTTGTTTGCGTAGGGCCCAGATCTCTGAGGCATATGTTAATGCAGGAAGAACAGTGGAATCAAAGAGATGTTCCCGGAACCGGAGGTTCTTCGTCCTCTTAGCTATTTCTTCGACGTTCTTGAAGGCGTTCCAAGCCGCTCTCTTCCTCCTGCGCAGCTCGGGTGCCAGGTCATTTGTCATGTTGACCTCTCCACCTAGGTACACATAGCTGTTGCATTCGGAGATGGTCGTTCCATTGAGAGCGAATGGGACGTCAGGAACGAGGCTGTTTCTCATAAACATTGTCTTCGTAAGATTCAGCTGTAATCCTACCTTTCCACACTCACGGTCAAAGTCCGCCAGCATTTGTGCCGCTTGGCTGATGTTTGGTGTTATTAAAACAATGTCATCAGCAAAGCGGAGGTGGTGTCGTTGCCGACCATCTATCTTCACTCCCATTCCTTCCCATTCCAGTCATGGCATGATGTTCTCGAGGGTGGCACTGAAGAGTTTTGGTGAAATGGTATCACCCTGCCGCACCCCTCTCTTGACATCAACGATCACTTCTTTGTAGAATGGTGAGATCCTGGTAGTGAATCTGCAATACAGCTCACGGAGGATCCTGATGTATTGGGCTTGAATGCCCTGATTGGCTAGGGCTTCAATGACCGCTTCCATCTCAACAGAATCAAAGGCCTTCTTTAAGTCAATGAACGTTAAACAGAGTGGCATCTTGAACTCCCGAGAAACCTCAATGAGCTTGGTTATCATGTGGATGTGGTCGATGGTGCTGAATCCTTTGCGGAATCCGGCTTGCTTGCCTGGTTGTCCTTCATCTAGTGTTCTGCCAATCCTATTTAGGATGACTCGAGTGAACAACTTGTAGATGACAGACAACAGGCAGATCGGGCAATAGTTGCCAATGTCATGGATGTCTCCCTTCTTGAACAGTAGTCCTGCTGGTTTTCCATTGGGACGGAACCTTGGATTCAGACAGGTAGCAAGTGAAGAGCCGAGCCAGTGTATTGATGAGTACTGACGGCAGGTTCTTCAGGTGTTCAGGTCTGACCTTGTCTGTTTGTTTCTTTACCGACGAAATGGCGTGTCGGATTTCAGAAGGGAGAACGTTGGGAACGACATATCCATCCTGTGGAATTTGGTATGTCGGCAAGTGGACATGGCTATCGAAGAGATGTGAAGGTGATCTGGCTGCGACATCTGTCACCCCATTGATCGCCAGGGTTGATTCGGCTGATCTGGCTGGCTAGGCGGTTGTCCCCTTCCTCCCTCACCGCTCCATGTGCGTCCCTCCCGAAGCTGCACGCTCGGTCGAAGAGGACGGCCTCCCCGATAGAGATGGACCGGTCTTCGGTCGAGGGTATACGAGTAGCTGCGCTCCCCTGCTAGAACCTCCAAACAAGCTCATTTATTTTTAAATTTTATTTATTTATTTTTTGCTTTTTTGGGTCACACCCGGCGATGCACAGGGGTTACTCCTGGCTCTACACTCAGGAGTTACTCCTGGTGGTGCTCAGGGGACCATATGGGATGCTGGGAATCAAACCTGGGTCGGCCACATGCAAGGCAAATGCCCTACCCACTGTGCTATCTCTTCAGCCCCAGCCCTGAGATTTTAGCAGCCTTTCCTTACTCATCTTTCCCAATCAGCCAGTATAGATATAAAACAAATTTAGACTTTGAAAGTGCAGAGAAAATGGTAGCCTGGCTAGACACTTGGGGCCCAAGAGTGATACAGTAATTAATTCCATGGTTTTGCTTGTGTATATCCCAGACCTAAGATTTGAAGAAACCAGGAACTCCAAAATGCCAACAGGCGTGGACCAAAAAAGTCCCCAACCAAAGTCCGCTGTCACCAGCTAAAGGACAAGGAGAGAACCAATCTAGGAAAACAATGTCTTGAACAATGACTCAGGGCTGGAGAGAGTACAGGATCTAAGGCACTTTCCTAGCATGCTGCCAACCATGGTTTGAATCCCCTGCACCACACATGACCCCCACCCCCCAAATAACACAAGGGGGTCCTTCCTGCACAAAGAGCCAGAAATAACCACTGAGCACCTAAGGACTCTAATCCAGGCAAATCTCTCTCCTCCCTCCCTCTTTCCCTTCACCTCCCTTCTCCATCTCTCCCCCTTTCCCTCTCTCCCTCATTCCCTCCCCCCTCTCCCAGACCACACCTCACTCCAGGAACATAACATGTAGACCAGGAATCAAACTAGGATTGTAAGTGCCTTCACTATTGTCCTGTCTCCTGACCCCTAGTTAATAATTTTTAATCAGTTAACTTGGCCCAAAAGGAGTTTGGATTTTCTGATCATGAGAGTAAAATGTTTGTAAAAAAATGAGTGGTTGCTCCCTAATTTAATCTTGGTGACTTTGTTTGTTTGCAAAACAGAGTCACTTTCACATCTGCCTTTAGGCTGGAAGTGAAAAGTGAGAGTCAAAGGTTAAATACCAGCTGTCTGATAAATGCAAGAGCCACACAGTGTTCAGTTCTACCCTGTATACACTGACTATAAAGATACGAATAAAGCAGCACTAAGATGGAAATTTATAGCACTAATACATTGAAATTTATAGCACTAATGCATTGATTAAGAAAGAAAGATATTGGGCTGGGAAGATAGCTCAAAGGGCTGGCGTGCATACTTGGGGGTTTAATCTCCAAAGACCTATCTTCTCCAGGAACAATTCACAAGCTGCCAGCCTGGAATAACCCCCAAGCACCACCAAGTGTGACTTAAAAACAAAACAAAACAGAAAAAGTGGGAAGTATTTCGTCAATAATCTAAATTCTCTTTTTAAAGAACCTAGAGTAAGAGGGCAAAATAAACTGAAAGGAAATAGAAAGAAATTAGAAACAGTAAACAATAACATTGAAAATTAAAGAGAGAATAAGTAAAACAGGAATTCATTGGGTGAAAGCACTGTAGCACTCTCCTGTTGTTCATCGATTTGCTTGAGCGGGCACTAGTAATGTCTCCATTGTGAGACTTGTTGTTACTATTTTTGGCATATCAAATACACCACGAGGAGCTTGCCAGGCTCTGCTGTGCGGGTGGGATACTCTCGGTAGCTTGCTGGGCTCTCCAAGAGGGACGGAGGAATCGAACCTGAGTTGGCCGCATGCAAGGCAAACACCCAACCCACTGTGCTATCGCTCCAGCCCAGATTCGGTGAAAAGATCAATAAAATTGACAAGTCTCTAGTTTATCCACAAAGAGAAAATGAAAGATGCAGCAATTAAGAATGAAGTCAAGTTATCACAGCAAACTTTGCAATAACGAAAATCAATATACAGTTTTGCATGCATATGACTTGTTAAAATAATAGCTTCATTCCTCATAATTCTAGAATTCACTTAATAAAACTAGATTATTTGAATATTCCTATAACTCTTAAGAAAAGTTAATTTATAAATTAAAAATTTCAGAAGAAAAAGTCCTAGGACTAGATGTTTTCACAGGAGACTTCTACAAACTTTTAAATATTATCAATTCTATTTGTTCAGTTAGGAAAAATTGGGGTGAGGGGACAGCTCTACTCAATTATGTTTCTTATGCTGATAACAAAATCAGGAAAATATGGTATAAAAAATTAAGTTACTATCCAATCTTCCTCATTTAAATAGATATATAAATCATTAGCAAGTTTAACAAATAGAGCACATTAATTGAAAAAAAGAATTATATATCATGACCAAGTGGATATGTCCTATTTTTTTTCTTCTTATATTGAATCACTGTGAGATACAGTTACAAAGCTTTCATGACTGAGTTTCAGTCATACAATGGTTGACCACCCATCCCTCCACCAGTGTACATTTTCCACCACCAATGTCCCCAGTATCCTCCCACCACCCAACCCCCACGTGGATATGTTCTTGCAATGATAGTCTAATTCAATGTCTGAAAATTAACATACAGTTGGAGAAATAGTACAGTGGGTAAGGCGTTTGCCTTGCATATTGCCAACCCTGGTTTGATTGCTGGCATCGCATATGGTTCCCTGAACAGCACCCTGAGTAAGCCTTGATAACCCAATAACCAGAAAGGAAAAGAAAAGAAACAATGTAATTCCTCGTTTAATCAGAGAAGGCAAATCACCCACCCTCTAAGTAAATGAGGAGAGAACATTTGACAGATTTGTTTGTTTGTTTGAATTTTGGACCACACTCAGCTGTGCTCAGAGGTTTCTCTTGTTGCTGTTTGGGCCACACTTGGTGGTGCATGATGGTGGATAGAGGTTACTCTTGGCTTTGCACTCAGGAATTACTCCTGGCAGGGCTTAAGGGACCAAATGGGATGCTGGGAATAGAACCAGGGTCTAATGCCTGCAAGGCAAATGCCCTATCCACTGTACTATCTCTCTGACCCCCCACAACCCGTTTGAATGATTTTTTAATGCATACTCATGAGTGAAAACTCTCAGCAAATCAGGAAGAGAGGAGAATTCTCTCAATTTGCTGAAGAGTACCTTCAGAATTCCACAACTAACATATTAGTTATTGGTTAAAGATTGAATGTACGCTTCTAAGATCAAGTCACAGCAGTCTGCTCTCATTCCTATTTAGCGGAAGTTCTAATCAATTAAAAATAGAACAAGGAAGTAAATACAGACAAAAAGAATAGGGACTGGAGTTCCATCTGGAAGGCTGGAGCACAAGCTTTGCATGTGGGTTCCCAGGTTCAGTCCCCAGTACAGTGTGATTTCCTGAGCACCACAGGGAGACGACCTCCCTTCCCAACCACCACCACCACACAGAGGTGGGAGTAGCCCCTTGAGCACTACTAGGTGTGGCCCAAAACTCAAAAGAAAGAAAAATGAAGATGGGCTGAGAGCAGGAGGAAACCTTAGATCATTGGTGAGGGGTTGAAGCTGGTGGTAGGTTTGGAGTTGGAATATTGAATTATTGGAGCTCTGTTATTAACAGCTTTTTTCAATCACAGAGCAGTGCCAAAAATAATAATAATAATAATAATAATAATAGCAATATAAAAGGAAAAATGCATCCCTTTTTTCATGGTTTAATTAGAAAATCCTAAGGAATCTTTCTCTAAGTTCAGCAAGACTATAGGCTACAAGATAAATACACAAAATTCTATATTTCTATACACAAGAAATGAACACAGACACCCAAATTAAAACCAAAATGTCATAAAAAATCACTTAGTTAAAAATACTTGGGTATAAAATGATAAATTTGTGCAGGACATATGGTGAAAACTACAAAATGCTGATGAAAGACAGAGAAGATAGAAGCAAACATAGACATTATCATGTTCATGGATTAGAAGACTCAGTTTAGTAAACATGCAAAGCTCCCTATTGCATATGCAAGCTTAATAAAATTTTTATCAAATCCCAGCAAGTATTCTTTTGTAATATGGATAAGATTATCTGAATTTACGTAGAAAGCAAAGGAACTGGGATAATTAAAACATTTTGGTAAAAGAAGGATAAAGTAGAGGAATCAACGTACCAAATTTCGCAAGACTTATTGTGCAACTACAGAAAGAGGCATGTAGCTCAATGGAGAAAATTCAGAACTGAGAAATTAAATCACATAAATATGCCCAGCCAATCTTTTGACAAAGGTGCAAATGTGATTTTGTAGAAGAAAGTTTCCTCAATAAATGGTATGTGGGCTGGACAGATATCATTGAGGCTTGTGTTGCATGCAGCCAACCCCAGTTCAATCCCCAGTACCATATAAGGTCACCTGAACACCTGGTGAAGTGATCCTTGGGCACAGATTTTGAAATAATCACTGGGTACTGAGTTATCCAAAAACCAAATAAATAAATGGTGCTAGAGTGCACAAATATCAAACAAAATATCACTAAATCAAAAAGACAGTCTACTGAATAGGAAAAAATATTTGCATACCACATATTGCCAGAAATTTAATATCAAAGATAAAGAAAAAGGGCCAGGGAACATAGGCTTTGCATGCGTCACTCCCCAGTTGGATCCCTAGTATCACATGGTCTACTGAGCACCACCAGAAGTAATGCCAGAGCACAGAGCTAGGGATAGCTCCTAAGTATTTACAGGTTGTGGCAAAAACAAGAAGAGAAGGAGGAATGAGAGGGGAGAAGGAAGAGGAGGAAGAGAAAGCGGAGGAGGAGGAGAAGGAGGAGGAGGAGGAGGACGAGGAGGACGAGGACGAGGAGGACGAGGAGGACGAGGAGAAGGACGAGGAGGAGGAGGACGAGGAGGACGAGGAGAAGGACGAGGAGGAGGAGGAGGAGGAAGATTAGTAGGAGGACCAGGAGAATAAGGAGGAGGACAAGGAAGAAAGAAAGAGAAGGAAAAAAATAAAGTCGCAAAGCTCAACAACAGAAAACTCAAACTCCATTAAACTGCCGAACAAACATTTTTCCAAAGAAAACACACAGATGTGCCAAAAGACACATGAAAAATTGCTCTTTATCACAGATTATGAGAAAAAATGCAAATCAAAATGAGATATTACTGATGGAAAACAGGCACATGAGAAATTGCTCCATATCTCTGATTATCAGATAAATGCAAAGCAAAATACCAGAGAGATATTACCTCTCACCAGTGAGAATGGCCTGGATCCAAAAGGCCAGCAATGTTATGTTCTGGCGGGACTGTGGAGCAGGAGTTCTGGCTCACTGCTGGTGATGAGAAAAACTGGGTTAGCCTCTATGGAAAACAGTGTAAAAAACGAAAAATAGAACCACCTGATGACCCAACAATTCCACACCAAGGAGTCTGTCCAAATAACACAAAACACTAATTTGAAAGTAAATATGAAGTTCTAGGTTCATTACATAGAATAACCCAACAACAGATGCTGGATAAAGAAGATGGGGTCTATATGTACACAGTGAAGTGCTACTAGGTTAATAGAAGAAATAAAATCTCAATTTTTGCTGCAACAACATGGATGGCGCTGGTGAAGAGGGTCATGCTAAGTGTATATAAGTCAGAAGGAGAAAGCCAAATACTAGATAATTTATGGAGCATTCCTATGTGGTATATAAAGAAACAAAACAGTACAACAGAAACTTTTTGATGAAAACAAACCCCAATCTCTGATCACAGAACTGATATATCAAGATGGGAGGAGAATAGCCAGAAAGGGTCCTAAGGACTGTCTTGGGGGGAACATTGGCACTTCATGGTGGGTGTAATACAGTAACACTGTGCCCCTAAAGCATGGACATTTATGTTCTTCAATTAAAATTTTTTTAAAAAATAATTTGAAGCATGCACAAATAAATGCTGCTGGGACAATTCAGCATCATAAGGGGAAGGAGGGCAAGGGAGAGAGACAGAGTCAGAAAAACAGAGAGTGTGAGGGAGAGGAGGATTTTTATAATAGAGAAGAATCACATCAATCTCTAATAGACATCTAAACAGATCTCTGCTGAGCAAAGGATAGCATATAGAGATTTTTTCCTTTTCCTTGAGTAGCAGAAATACCTAGATCCTGTCTAACCAGGCTGGTTTGGTCCAACAGTCCTGCAAAACTGACAATTAAAAAAATGCAGAGTAATAAGGAAAAAACCCAGAGAGCTCTGAAATGGATCCACACAAAATATGCTCAGAGGATCAGATTCCAAAGGTGCCAGTGGAATACAGTGGAAGAGCTTTGCCTCTTCCACTGGGGATGCTAGAGAGATTCAAAAAAGGAAAAAAATTCTCCCATGAAAAAGAGAAACTCCCAGAAAAAAAGAGGAAGAAAAACATTGGCCTCTATTTCAGATGTCATACTCCATTGCTGCTTTTACCTGGTACAAGTGTCTGAAAGAGATCTCAGTGGGAGAAATGGGATGAGAAACTGTCTTGTGAGCTGCAGTCTTTGAGTGAGAACAGCAACCTGGAATCAATTCATTCTCTGGGAGCTCTGAGGCCCTCGCTGGCAGTTCAACTGGAGAAGAAACCGCCTTCTTGTGAATCCCAAACCATCGAAACAAGACTAGCTAGCCAAAGGGTTGTGTCTGAGGTTTGGGTTCTTAGCCCAAAGTGGTGGAAAACATCTGACTTCTGCCTTTCCAGGCTGCATCAGCTCTGTGAAGCAAATCTTGGTGGATAATTGCAACTCTATCTTTATTCAAGAGGAAAGCATGCAGCTAACCAAATGCCTTGGCCTTTATCATTTTCCCCCTCAAAGGAGAGGGTTCGGAGAGATAGTACATGTGTAAAGGTGCTTGCCTTGCATGTAGTCCATCCGTCTCCAGCACCTCATGGTCCCCCAAAGCATCACTGAGTGTGGCTCAAAGTATGCCTCTGCCCACCAAAAAAAAAACATTACTAAAGTGATTCCAGTAGAGGCAATCACCCTTATTGTTTGTTTGTTGTTGTATTTGATTAGGGGATCACACCTGGCTGTGCTCAGGGTTTACTCCTGGTTCTGTGTTCAGAGATCACTCCCGGTGGGTTCAGGGACTATACAGAGTGCTGGGGATTGAACCCAAGCATGCAAGGCAAGCATACTACCCACTGCCCACTGTGCTGTTTTGCAGCGCCTGGGGCACACACAGGGGAGCAGGTGCTCTACTGCTGAGTCACATCCTGGCCCAAAAGCAGCATTTTTTTAACTTTTGGGGTCACATCCAGCGATGCTCACGGGTTATTCCTGGCCCTGCACTCAGGAATTACTCCCGGCAGTGCTTGGGGGACCATATGGGATGCCAAGGATTGAACCCAGGTCGGCCACGTGCAAGGCAAACGTCCTACCTGCTGTGCTATCGCTCCGGCCCCAAGAGCAGCATTTTGAGCAAGTCTAGGTTAGACTCCTATCCTTTCACTCTTATCTTCCACACACCCTATACAATTACACTACTGGGCCTCTCTACTGGCTGGCACTGCTTTCCAAAGGTGCTTGCGGGTTCCACACTGTGCAGATTAAGTCAGGGTAAACTTGCATGTTATGGCGCAAACTACACAGATTCCCAAGTTTTATCATATGCAAAAAATGATCTTTGATATTGCTATATTACAATATAGCAATCAAACTCAAACTCATGGCCTCACACATGCAAAGCAAGTACTCTATGGCTGAACTACAGCTACAATCCCTGTACCAAATGTTTTAGTCAAGCAATTACTGTAAAATTGCAGAAGATTGAATAAACCAGAAAAATTTACTCTATATACATGTACCCAGTATCTTATTTTTCAATGGCTTAGGTTGTGTTCAGGATAGTGTATTACCTGAAAAGAACATAATTAATAAACATATAAAGTCTGTTTATATATTTTTCATCAAATGCTACTGTTGTTATTACTATTATTATTATGGGTTTTGTGGGGGAGTACACCCACCCAGCAGTGCTTGGGGACTGCTCCCGGTGAGGTGTCAGGGGTCACTCCCAGAAGTGCTTAGAGATGGAATGCAATGGCAGGGGTTGAACTCACATGTAAAACATGTGACCCAGCCCTTTGAGGTATGTTCCCAGATTCCACTGAACATTTATACAAGTTGTTGATATGTCTCCTCACAGGATGCACGCCGCTGATGCATGCAGTTTCGGGACGTCAAGTGGACACAGTCAAGTTGCTGTTGAAGATGGGGGCCAACATTAACATGCAGGACGCTTATGGGCGCACTAGTCTATGCCTGGCGACCTATCTGGTATGGTCTGTGTCTCTCACAGGTGCTAAAGAGTAGGGTGAGCTTAATGGGCCATGATAGGAGTCCCACTTACAGAAGAGTTTTCTTGAGTTTATGCTTCCTACCAATGGATCTAGTATGTGAAGTTTTGGTTCAATCATCATGTATGGCCTAGCTGACTTCTATGAATAGGGGTCCTTTTGGATCTACTTTAGCATCCTTTAAGACACACATGATACCATCATTATGAAATACCCTTTTTCATCCCTGCTGCATTAAAATTTTCCTGGGAGGGGGGCGCATGTCTGAACACATTTATTGCTTTTACTGAGCTGAAACAATAACACAGCGGGTAGGTTGTTTTTCTTTGCATGCGGCCAACCCGGGTTCGATTCCTCCATCCCCCTCAGAGAACCCAGCAAGCATGGCAGATCCTGGCAAGCTCCCCGTGGAGTATTCAATATGTCAAAAACAGTAACAACAAGTCTCACAATGGAGATGTTACTGGTGCCGCTTGAGCAAATTGATGAACAACAGGAGGACAGTGCTACTGAGAGCACCACTCAGTATTCCTGACTGGGTAGCTACTCTTATAGCTACAGCTGACCAAAATGGAATAGGGGGCAGAGAGATATTGCAGGGGATAAGGTGCTTCCATTGCATGTGGCTGATCCCAGTTCAATCTTTGACACCATATGATTCTCTGAGCAGCATCAGGAGTGCTCCTGAACTAGAAGTACCTTCTGAGGAGAACTGGGCATAGACCTCTATTAAATAATTAAATATGCATATTAAATAATTTAAGATGTATATGTAGAGTAGGAGTAAGTGTGTAGAAGAAACTGGAAAATGAGAATGTTGGAATGCTGAGAACCACGATGAGTAGAGTGTAGGGAGTCAGGGAGAAATCTGTTTCTTAAGGGGCAACACCAATCATAGGACTCAACCCACAATCAGCACTCAGTTGAAAAGTTGCGTTTTTTTTTTAACCTGTTCTCATCATAAGAGATTTCAGCATTTACCAGAATTGGTAACAAGCTTGGTTAAACCCTACTGAAAGTCTTACAGCCCTCTCTTGTCAAATCCTCATGCATTCCTTCTGGGAGATCCCATGGGTACCTGAAGTCTGTGTGAAATTAATCTTGTCTTCAACTTGAGAATCGCCATTCTTCTCCCATAGGGCTCCTGGAAAACTGGGCTATACCATAGCCACTGTTACTGCAACTCTTGCTTTTGCTGTTGCCACCCAATAAGACCAGTGGATTAGCCCCGAGTCAGCTCCAAGGTATCCTGAAGCTGCCGTGCTGGAGTCGCACTCTTCCATTCCTGCCACAAGCTGGCACACTCTTCGACACAGTCTTGTCCAAAGCTCCTGGAGACCTTCTGCCCCCACACTCCCAGCTCTCATATGCAAAGCATGTACTCCAACCCTTTGAACTAAGAAATTTTCTTTAGAAGCGACTTTTTCATTTTTCTATTTGTGTGTTCTATTTTTTGGAGCCTCACCCATGAACTTGAGAGAAATTCTTCAGTCTTGGAGTGCTTGTTTCAATTACAGCATCCTGGAGTGTGCCCTAGTCCTACTGATTCAGACAGAGAAGTAGGGCTGGAGGATGAGCTAATAGATGGGGGTAGGGAGGTGTGTGTGTGTGTGTGTGTGTGTGTGTGTGTGTGTGTGTTTAAAAAGCCTCCCAGGAACTTTATATTTCCTTAAACATACACAGGTCTGCATGTACTGGCTAAAATCTAGTATCTCCACAAGAAGGTAGAGGTGGTTTGTAAAGTTACCTACTATTAGCATACAGAATAGAATAAAACTAAGTTTCCTTCAAAACTCTAAATTTCAGGGATAGGGGAGTTAGTACAGAAGGTAAGGTGCTTGCCTTGCAAGTGGCTGACCCCATTTCATTTCCTATTATCTGGTCACCAGAGCCCCATCAGGAGTTTGCCTTGAGAACCACTGGTGTGACACAGAACCCCAAAATAAAAATAAATAAATTTTAAAATTACAAATTTGGAGGACCCAGTGACTCCTCACAGGACTGTGAAGAAGTCACTGCAATGTGTAGAGGTCTGGAAAGACCCCTCTGCAGATCTTTTTGAGGATGATACAAAGGGTGTCCTAGGCAAGTGTCAGTGTTTCCCTCTTAGCTCTGCCCCCTGCCTCAGTGTGGCCTCCATGCATGCCCCTGGGAAGGCAGGGGAGGGAGTGTCCCATGAAACCCACCACATAGTTCTGGCAATGTTTAAAGTCAAGAATTTAAGAAAAACTTGACAAAAGGGCACTTAGAAATGACCTCTGAGTCACAGCTTCCAGGCAGTAAATCAGCATGGATGTGTGACCTCAAACCCAACACTCCATTTCCTCATGACTTGATAAAAAAAAATCTTTTTTCAGTGGAACTATACAAAATCCCAGTGAAAACCTGAGTCCAGAGGCAGCTGAGGGTCAGGTCCAGGCACATCTCAGTGGCAAACCCAGACTGATTGTGTCTGCGCACCAGAATTAACCTCAAGCCCTGGAACAGGACTCCATGCTCCCTCTGGAGACAGCAAGAGACACTGTCTGTGAAGCCCATGAGCACAGCAGACCTGAGTTGTGCGCTCACCAGCCCCTCATTGCTTTCTCAGGCAACTCAATTCTCACCTGCTGCTTCCTGGGTGCAGTTTCCTTGAGTACAGCAGACCTCCCAAATAAGCCTTTGTTGTAAACTGGGACTCAGCCTTTCCATTTCCGACCTCATTTGCTATTGGTAGCATGCATAAAAATAATCCCTGAACTATTGCCATTGGTTGAGGAGCACATGAACAATTGATGAGCTCATAGTAGGGACAGGACAGGTTTGTAGATTCTCAGTCATGGTCATGGATTTGCCATGTTTGCAATGGTTGTCTACTTTTCTTTTTATGAAGAAAAAAAGAAAACCACACAGCACACAAAGTTCCAGGAAACGTTGCAAAATGATCAAAAAATGTTTAAAACCCTCACCCATCAGAAGATTTGTTTTTCAGAAAATGTAAGTCTTTGGCAACTCTAAAATGTGTCCTTCATGACTTTTGGAGGAGACCTCCTGCTCATATTTTTTCCCTTTAAACCAAAGAACTAAACTACTTAAACATTAGATGAAAAAACCTGATTAAATACCTTAGTAAACTGTGATTCAGGAATAAAAATATTTGCTTTATTATGACTCAGATGTTGTTCTGCTCCAGAAAATCATTGCAATTATAATTGTATCTCTGAATCTTCTTATACTTTTCTTTAAAGTTTTCCTTCCTAGGTTTTCAGAACCAAGACATCTTTTCTTTCCTTTCTTTCTTCCTTCATTCAATTTACCCTCCTTGCCTCCCTCCTTCCTTCCTTCCCTCCCTCCCCTCCTTCCTCCCTTCCTTCCTTCCTTCCTTCCTTCCTTCCCTCCCTCCCTCCCTCCCTTCCTTCCTTCCCTCCCTCCCTCCCTCCCTCCCACCCTCCTTCCTTCCTTCCTTCTTTCCTCCCTCCCTCCTTCCTTCCTTCCTTCTTTCCTCCCTCCCTCCTTCCTTCCTTCCTTCTCTCCCTCCCTCCCTTCCTTCCTGCCTTCCTGCCTTCCTTCCTTTCTTCCATGCTTAGGGCTTACTCCTGGTTCTGTGCTCAGGAATCACTCCTGACAGGGCTCAGAAGATGTAAGTGGGGCCAGGAATTAAACCTGAGTTGGCCACATTAAGGCAAGCACCTTAATCACTGCATTATCTCTCCAGTTCCCAAAAGGCTCTTTTCTTAAGAAAATAATCTTCTTTTTGATTTTTATTGCTTCTAACATTGGGGAAAAATCTTAAGTCACTAACTCATGTTAGTGTGAAATCTGAGGCTTTATACCTCAGGAATGGAGAATGACAGGAAAAGAACAGAGAACTAACATATTACACTCCTTACGAAAGGGGATATGGGGAAGAGAATCAAAAGTGTAGAACAATGAAGTATAGTGGAATCAAGAGGCCAGACCAGGTCTACCAAATGTTTGAAACTGGGCCATGACCTTCAGGTCAGACAGTTGGTAAGATCTGTAGTTCAGTCCACACAATGAGTGGACTGGTAAATCATAGCTGGTTAATCATTCCCTATCCCACACCACATTTGACCCTATGAACTGAACGTAAAAGTGAACAGCCTAAGAATTGGGAGGGAGAACTGGAGAGAAAGTTTAGTAAGTAAAGTGAGACCAACACAGGTTTGATCCCCACCACCACATATGCTCTCCTGATCATTGCCAGAAGTGATCCCTGAGCATAGGGCCAGGAATAAGCTCTCAACATTAACTGGGCGTAGCCCCAAACCAAACAACAAAAAGATTGACACTATTTCTTGGAGCTGGAGAGATGACACAGAGGGTCACATGCTTGCCCTGAAGGTAGCCAACCCCAGCCCCCACCAGGAATAGTCCCTGAGCACAGAGCCAGGAGGAAACCCTGAGAACCATCTTGTGCGGCACCCCCCTACTACCAAAAAAAAAAAAAAAGATAAATGGGGAAGGGAATGGTGGGAGAGAAAATCTAGGAGTCAGTTTGCCTCTGCCAAAGTAAGAGTCCTCCAGAAGATCAGGAATCCAGACCTCAAGACATCTAGCCTTCTGAGAAGTGCCTAAGGAGCAATCGTGGTCTTTAACAAGTCAAATGTGACATATGTTTTAGCCAAACCAAGAAGCAAGGTTAAGTAGGCTGGAGAAAGTGTTGAACTCTGTGGTTATATGAGACTGTGTTACATAATGACATGGTTGCTCTTGTATTTCAGGGTTGGTTGGAAGGCTGTGTGAGTCTGCTCAGAAATGGAGCCAAACACAATATCCCAGACAAAAATGGCCGCCTGCCTCTCCACGCTGCTACTGCTGAGCCCGATGTGAGGTAAATTCCCACAGTGCTCACTGTGTGTTAGTACATAATCTCATTCAACTCTTGGGGGCTAATAAAAACAAAATATACTTTCTTTATAAATCTTAGAAGACAGAACCACAATGTGTGTTAAACTTGAATTTTAAACTCAAATTTTGCTCCCTTCCTCCCTTGATACAATCCTTGTTTTGTAGTGTCTGATTTTAGAAGAAATGCCATTTGCCATTATCAGAATTCTTGTGTTTATTTATTGAGCCAGTCGGCTATTACTTCAGTACTTTTGAGTGTTTATTATGAATTAGGCATTGTTCTAGGTTCTCCTCATATCTCCACAGAATGTCTCACTTCACAGAGCTTATATTTTAGCCTGGGAATTCAAGGACACAAGAGTAAAAATGTAAAGAGGACACTTTCAAGTCATGACAAATGCTACAAAGAAAAGAGCAATGACTAGACAGAAGGTTCATTCCTGACCTCAGAGACCTGCCAAATTTTTGGTTGGAAGGAGGCAAAGGATCCGGGAAAGGAGACTGAGAATCTGAGACCAGTGACTTAGAGGAAACCCCCCAGAGTATGTACTTCTGGAAACCTTGTGAAGAAATCTACCAAATGAATTGGAGGATAGAGACGGTCACATTTTTATAAGACAAATGCAAAACATTTTCCCCAGACCAAGTGTAACTTCCTGAATCTGTGTATAGATGGCCTAGGTCTCCATGCTTTATAAATAACCTAGGTCTCCGTGACTGACCCCTCAGAGCAGCTGATAAAAGCATTTCCCACTGTGAAATCAGCAACATTCTGGGTGCTTCGTTAATCTCTGCTGCACAGAACTTGCCTCTGCTAGGAACCTTGCCCTCCTCTGAGTAATGTCACGTAAGCCTACAGAACACACAGCACACCAGGTGCTTTCTGGGGGGTCTCATCTTCCATCTCTGTGTTCAGAACTAAACTAAAGCTTCAAGGGGAGTGAGGAGACAAGATCTCTTCCTGGATAACGAGGGAAAAAAATCCACTTCATTCTGGTTTACACTAACATAAAAGGGCTTGGGAAATTCCAGAACTACTCCAGATCAAGGTTTGCCACTTATCACTGGATTTTATCCAAGAGTAATAGAAAACTAGATTTACCCAAAGCCTGAAAAAAAAACAAGGAAGTTTAGGGGGTGGAGAAGAAATAGCTCAAATAGCTGGAGCATATACTTTGTGAGAGAACCAGGTTCAATCCCTTGAGCACAGAGCCAGGAGTAGCCCCCACTATTGTTTGTCTGACCCAAAAGTCCCTCAAAAGCAAAACCACTGGGAGAACAATAGCAAGCCTAAAGTACTTGATAAAATCATTCTGTTTTTCTCAAATGTGTCCCTTTTTATTATGTTTTTGTTGATGTAGCATTGCTTTCCAAGTGTGTAAATATTTATATGTTTTTTAAGCTAACATGTTTATAGGGGCACAATTACCATACCCTACCCATCACCAAAGTGACAGTATCCCTAGGCTACAATCCTAGGATCCTTCCGGGCCACTTCCCTCCATCTTCCACCAATCACCACACCTAAGTTCTGTGATCAATCTAAGGATTTGTTTTCACTGAAAATTGTTCTCTTTCTTTCTTTCTTTCTTTCTTTCTTTCTTTCTTTCTTTCTTTCTTTAATTTTTATTAGTGAGACTCTTGCTTTCTTTCTTAATGTGTCACATATGAGTGAGATCATCTGGTATTTCTTTCTCCTTCTGACCTATGTGGTTTGGCTCCACCTATTTTGTAGCAAAAGAGTAAGATTTCACTTTTTCTTATAGTACTACTGTATCACTGTCATCCCGTTGTTCATTGATTTCCTCAAGGAGACACCAGTAATGTCTCCATTGTCCTAGCCCTGAGATTTCAGCAAGTGCCACATTGGAGGCCCTTTCAGGGTCAGGGGAATGAGACCCATCATTGTTACTGGGTTTTGGCATGTAGATTACGCCACGGGGAGCTTGCCAGACTCTGCCATGTGGGAAGGACCGTGGCTGGTTCTGGAGGTCTTCAGCTGCCGGGGCTCTGCTCAGAGCGGGGAGGGAAACTCAACCGCCTCCCCCCATCCAAGGGGCCCCAGTGAGGACAGCCAGGCAGGGGGGCTGGAGACTCTGTGTTGTTCTCTTCCTGGAGCTTGGTTTTATAGTCTCTAGGTCTTGGCTGTTAATAAGATTACAATATATTATATTATATTATATTATATTATATTATATTAGCACTGTAGCACTTCCTCCCATTGCTCATCGATTTGCTCGAGCAGGCACCAGTAATTTCTCACAACAAATTGTGAGACTTGTTGTCACTGTTTTTGGCATATCAAATACGTCACGGGGAGCTTGCCAGGTTTTGCCGTGCAGGCAAGATACTCTCAGTAGCTTGCTGGGCTCTCCAAGAGGGGTGGAGGAATTGAACCTGGGTCTGCCACGCGTGCAAGGCAAATGCCCTACCCACTGTGCTATCTCTCCAGACCATTATATTATACTATATAGTTATAAATATATCTTTTTGAATTAGTATTTTTGTGTTCTTTGGCTGCATTCCTAGGAGTGTAATTGCTGAATCATGTAGTCATTTTGTTTTATTTTATTTTTGGACCACATGCCAGCAGTGCCCAGGGTTCACTCCTGAGCGTGGGAGACCATATGGATGCTGAGGCTCGAACCAGAGTCAGTTGCATGCAAGGCACGCAACTTACCCACTGTATTATCTCTCTAGCCCTATTTTAAATTCTTGGAAAATGCCATACTGTTTTCCATAGAGGCTCACCCAGTTTATATCACCACCAACAGTAAATGAGGTTTATTTTTCTTCAAATTTTAGCCAGCACTTATTTTTCACCTGTTTGATGTAGCTTGAATTCTCACTGTTGTGGGGTATAATATCTTATTATTTTGATTTGCATATCCTTGACAATCAGTGAAAATGAGCTTTTTTTTGTTTATGTGCCTGTGGGCCATCTGTATGTCTTCTTTGGAGAAGGATCTATTCCTCTTTTTTCCCATTTTTTGATGGGATTACTTATTATTTTGTTACTGAATTTTATGAATTCTATATGTGTTTTGGATATTAGCCCTTTGTCAACAAGATGTAAAGGATTGCACCATGCACATACTTTCTCCCATTTATTCAATAGTCTTTTTGTTTTATTTTATTTTTTATTTTTATTTATTTATTGAATCACTGTGGGAAAAGTTACAAAGCTTTCAGGTTTAAGTCTCAGTCATGCAATCATCAAACACATTTTCCTTCACCAGTACTTATTTTTCACCACCAAGAACCCCAATAAACAGCCCCTCCCAACCCTCCCAATGCCTGTGAGGCAGATGAATTCTAGTTAACACTCTCTGTACTTTGATTAGATTCATTGTTTAGACAAAAGATGCACCATTATTATTTAGAGTTTATACACCAAGACCAGACCTGCTGAAAAGGCATTGTGAAATAATTTGTTTTCTACAGCTGGTTACAAGAACCAAATGATGCTGCACAGCTGCGATAGCACCTGGGCGATTTTGGATTTCTGATATTTTACTTATTAAGCCTGAAAGTATTTCTGCCAAGAGTCAGATAATTATAAGATTGGTTTCTGTGGCTCTGGAGCCATGGCAGTGCCGGAGAGCCGCTCGTGGGGGGCAACTCCTGACCTCGGTAGGGCGTGAAGGATGAGCCGGGAACGCCCCCCTTCCCATGAGTTTTCTGTTGCCCCATCACGACCGACTCATACCTGGCTTTCCTAAAAGCTCCAAGGCGTCCACCATCTTGCTGTCCAGAGGAAGAAAGGCGGAAGGGAGCAACACCCTTTCCCTTCTGGGTAGGCAGGTGGCGTGGATTAACGCATAGTCCATTCACTTTTCTGCCTCAAGCTGCTGGGCTCTGCATTAAGTCCTTTTGCTTCTGGATTCATGGCTGAGCTGGAGAGCCACTCGTGGGGGGCAACTCATGACCTCGGTAGGGCGTGAAGGACAAGCCAGGAACGCCCCCCTTCCCCTGAGGTTTCAGTTGCCCTGTCACGACCGGCTCATATCTGGCTTTCCAAAAGCTCCGAGGCGGTCGCCATCTTGCTGTCCAGAGGGAGAAAGAGTCTTTTTGTTTTACTGAGTTATTTTGTTATGCAGAAGTTTACAATTTGATGTAATTCCATTTGCTTATGTTTGTTGTTTGTTTGTTTTTGGTCATTGGAGTCAAATCAACAATGATACATAAAGTCAATATCATGGAGTATTTTACTTGCTTTCTTTGATATGCTTTATTTTATGGATTTATATCCAACATCTAAACTTTATCCATTTTGAGTTAACTTTTGTGGACAGTGTGAAATAGTGATCCAGTTTCATTTTTAGTTTCATTACATGTAGTCATGCTGTTTTCCCGGCACCATTTATTGAAGGACTCCCCTCTCTCCATCTTATGCTTTTGACAGCTTTATTTTAAATTAACTGTCTATATATATAAATGTTTATTTCTGAACTCTCAGTTCTACTTCATTTATCTAAGGGTCTGCTTTCATTCCTATATTACACTGTTTTGAATACTACAGCTTTATTGCATAGCTGATAGCCAGGAAACACTATGCCTACCATTTTCTATTTTCTCAAAATTATTTTGGGGAATTTTTGTTCTATACAAATTTTAGGAATATATTTTCTACACCCTTGAAAAATGCCCATTAAATTTTTATAAAGTTGTTATTAAATCTATATTATGTTTTGGTAAGAAGGTCATTTAACAATTTTAATTCTTTTAATCTATGAACATGGAGTATTTTTAATTACTATGTGATTTGTCTTTTTAAATAATGGACTACAGTTATTATGTTTAAGTGTTTCACCTCCTAAGTTTATTTCTATGTTCTTGATTCTTTTTGATGCAATTATAACTAGAATTATTTTCTTTTTTAATTTCTCTTCTAGCTCATTATTTGTATGTAGAAATGCAATAGATTTTTGCATGTCAATTTTGCAGCCTGTCACTTTATGATGTTGATTTACAGTATTGAATAGTGTTTTGTTGAAATATTTAGGGTTTTTTTTGAAATATTTAGGGTTTTCATCTGCAAAAATAGAAGTCTAAGGGTTGGAGAGATAGCAAATAGGGATTAAGATAGCTTTTACACACAGCTGACCCCATTTTAATCACTGGCACTATTATGCCACCCAAGCACTATCAGGAGTGATTCTTGAGAATAGAACCAGGAGCCCCAACTATCACCTGATATGGTCCAAAAAAAAAGTAATAATTTGACTTCTTTTCTAAGTGAATCCCTTTTATTTCTTTTTCTTGCCTAATAGCTATGACTAAGACTTCTAATTCAATCACATGTAATAGTGATAAGAATCCTCATCATGTGTCTGATCTTAGAGAAAACACTGGAAGTTTTTACTATAAAGTATGAGGTACTATGGGTTTGTTTTATATGAGTTTTACTATTGAGGTAAGTTCCTTCTGCCCCCATTTTGTTGAGAGAATTATCTTAAATGAATGTTTGACTTTTTCGATAATTTTCTCTATGTTCATTGATAAGATTATATGATTTTTATCTTTCCTTTGTTTATGTGGTGTGTGTTGAGCCACATATGTTGAATCATCCTTGCATATCTGGAATAAATACCACTTGGCCATGATGAATAATAATTTCAATGTATTATTTGAATTTGGATTTGTGTGATGATAGTACTGAGGATCAAACCCAGGGACTCACAAATGTAAGGCAAGTGCTCTGCCACTGAAGATTTGCTAAGATTTTGTTGATGGTCATCCCTGTGTTCATCAGAGATATTGATCTGTAATTTCCCTTTTTTTGAATGTGTCTGTTTTTGGTATCAGGGTAATATTGACCTCAGAGAAACCATAAGAATTTTGTTTATGCAACTTTCTTGGAAGACCTTGAGAAAGATTAGAACTGGGGCATCATTGAAGATTTGGTATGATGCACTAGTAAAACCATCTGAACCTACCCGCTTGATTTCTAGGAGACTTTGATTTAGAAAATAAGATTAAAAGTCACTTATTAATAGTCTGCCTATGGGACCAGGGAGATACCTCAGGAGACACAGATACATGTTTTACATGTGTGGGATCCCAATTCAAAGTCCAGCATCATATGGCACTATCAGGTATAGCCCCGGAGGCCCCCCAACACTGCTGCATAGCTGAGGGTGGCACAGGTGACCCCAACTACCACTAGGATATCCCCAACACAACAAGACTTAAGTATTGCCATATCCTCACTGTAGCACTAAACCATACCATCTGGTTGGCTAAGAATCTCCAGGAATGGCCCCTTCAAGCACTGTTTGAAGAGTATGCCCCCAAGAAAATAGTATTCCCTCATTTATCTGTACAGTCCACTTATGCTTCTACCTGCACCATTGTTCTACCATAGTTGACTTTTAACACTGTGAGCTGGAGTAATAATACAGCAGGTAGGGCATTGCCCTTGCATATGGCCGCCCCAGGTTCTATTTCCATCACTTTATATGGTACCCCAAGCCTACCAGCAGTGATTCCTGAGTTCAAAGCTAGGAGTAAGCCCTAAGTACAGCTATCTGTGGCCCCAAAACAAATAAACAGTAGTGTTTAACAAAAAGTTAAAGTGTTCTAATTTTAACAGTAAAGGTTAAGAATGCTTCAGTGTTTGAACTGTCACTGTCACTGTCCTCCCGTTGTTCATCGATTTGCTCAAGTGGGCCCAGTAACATCTCCATTGTGAGACTTATTGTTACTGTGTTCGGCATATCGAATACGTCACGGGTAGCTTGCCAGGCTTTGCTGTGCAGGCGAGATACTCTCAGTAGCTTGCCGGGCTCTCCGAGAGGGGCGGAGGAATCGAACTCAGGTCGGCCATCTTGGCCACTTGCAAGGCAAACACCCTACCACTGTGCTATCGCTCTAGCCCAAGTGTTTGAGCACATTGGAAAAATAAGTTTAGGCCTGGAAGATAGTTCAGAGGACTGGAGCATGTGCTTTACATGCTGGAGCCCTGGGTTCCATCCCAGTTGAGCAAATCAATGAACGATGGGAGGCACTGCACATGGTTGGTCAAGCACTGCCAGGTGTGACTCCAAAAAAATCAAGTTTCTCTATTATATGTGGAACCATTCAGTGTGGAAATCTCTGAAAGGAGTGACTCTTCTCCATACAGTGACACAGGGGGGCCCTGCCTTCCTCCATCTTATGGTCTCATCTTCTCCTTGAATCATAGTATCCATTGTTCAGTCTGCAGAATGGGGACAAGGTAGGTGGAGAAGCCCACCTGCTTCTTTCCAATCACAGCTGAGATAAACAAAGTTTATTTCTGCTCACATTCCATTGGCAAGAACTAATCATTTGGCCATACCTATGAATAGGAAGCTCTGAGTAAGGCACTCTCTGGTCTGGCATTCTTCTCCTAGCAAGTAGAAGGTGGATTTCAGTTTAAAAGCTCTCCCTGCTATCACCTCGTTGTAGCTGGAGGATAAATCGAGCCTTGTCTATAAAAAAAACCCACAAGATTTGTAGCTGGAGCGATAGTACAGCAGGTAGGGCATTTGCCTTGCATGCAGACAACCCGGATTCAATTCCCAGCATCTCATAGGGTCCCCTGAGCACTGCCAGGAGTAATTCCTGAGTGCAAAGCCAGGAGTAACCCCTGTGCATCACTGCTGTGACCCCAAAAAGCCAAAAAAAGAAAAAAATCACAAGACCAGTTGGATCAGCTAGGGTGATCCTATGAAATCAATTCCAAAAAGCAGTCCAGGAATCTTCTCTTCTGTGGATTCATTGGTCTCTTTTGCATTAGACCCAGGCATGCCCTTAGATACTCTGGGATCTTCATGACTTCAGTATCAGTGAGATAACACAGAGCTGAGGTTTGAGCTTCTCTTAAAATTGTACCTAACATCCCAACCACCAATTTGGGAAGAGCTCAAGCTTGAAAAACAAACATTCTTTCATAAGCTGATGTTACAGTGTTATTGTCCTACTGGGACACTTAGCTGACTCAGAAAGAGAAAATCCTGCTCTCTGTACTTATGGAAATGCTAACTGCTGTAACTAACAAATCCCAAAGACTTAAATGATTCCAAAAGCAAAATAATAGCTTCTGGTCATTGTTCTTCAAAAATGAATTGAGTTCAACCTTAATAACCTACATAATCAAGTTATCTTGCTACATAAGAAATGAAACCAACTTACCTTTACGGATTTCCTATGCCTCAAATTATATACTATCCCTGTTTTATGAGAAGCTTTCCGGCTCTGGCAGTTTAATAATAGCTGCAATAAATGTTTTAAACCAAAACTAACCAAGCTATGCTATGTAGCAGAGAAACTGAACTTCTATTCCGCATGTGTTATGTGTCAGTATATGCTCAGAACTTCTTTCTGAGGAAAAGAAAAAAGATCTAGGTCTGACTAATGGATGTCTTCCAAAATCTTGCAACCTCTTTGATTGCTTAATTTTTCTAAATGGACACAACTTTCAGATCAGCTTGACTGACCACCAAAGAATGTAGGTCTGCACTAGTAATTTCAGCAGTGATGGTGGTGATAAGTAGCACTGAGGCTGCTAGGCACAACCCAAGGGGAGTCTTCAAAAGTCTCTTTGCCTCCAGAGGGATTGCGGTTCTCTGGTGAAAACAGTGTAGTAGCAAAGCAGTCCATCCAATGCACAGCCCCAGCTAGATTACAAGTCAGGGGACCCTATACTGTTGTAGAGGAGCGATTTATAATGATGAAGGAGAAGGCAAGTTGGTTAGACAAAAGCAAAGGGGCACAGGGTCCCCTCCCCTCTGCTTCCCAGCAGGTCCTCATTTCTCTCTTTTAGCTCCCCATGGCTTTTCTTGCTGTCTTGACTGGAACATTCAGAGGGGACTAGTGTGAAAGAGGCAGCATGATCATGAAGACAGAATTCCAAAAAGAATGAAGTTATGTTTGTACAAAGTGCTGGAGGCCAGCCTGGTAAGGCTTCCATTTCTTCTGAAAGCAGCCCCAGGCTCTCTGAGGTCTCCACCTCCCCCCCCCCCCCAACTCTGCGGTTACCAACACTTTTTTTTTCCTTGCCAAAAGCACTAGCAGCTCTGTCTCTTTTCACAGCTCTTGACTACTGAGAGAGGAAAGAAATCCTTTCTCTGGGTCCTGTTCACTAGTTACCAAGTGATGTGAGTGATGGGCTCTCACCCAGAGGTGGACGCTTCACTGCAGCAAACCCTTGTGTTTTCACAGCGTGGTGAGCCAAGCAGATGACTGGATCAGGGGTTCTTTGCTGCCCACCAGCAGTCTGATCAAACCAGGGCTGTAAGCAGGCGGGGTAGGGGTGTGGGGGGCAGAAAAACAGCCGCTCTAGGGAACAAACCTCCCAGAGTACACCTGACCTCTCCCAGCGAATCACCTAGTGGAGATCAGGGAGCCCCTGAAATAAAGGGAAGTCGGAGCTTGTAAAGAAACCCATTGCATAGACTATACCTTACACTGTGGCATTTTCATTCTGTTCTCAGTGCTGTACATGGAGTGATGCATTTAAAATCACCAAAAAGTTTAACAAAGACGTGCCTTTATTTCTATCACTTCCATTTTTGTTTGTTCTATCTTTGGGACCACACCCAACAGTGCTTGGGGCTATTCCTGGCTCTGTGCTCAGGAGTAACCCTTGGCGATGCTCAATGTGATGCTGGGGATTTGAACCACTCTCCTGTACCGTGTCTCTGGTTCCTATCTATCATTTTTGTTTTACAAATAAGAAAACAAAGACAATGAGGATTTTATAGCTGACTCAGGGTTGCGACCTGGTGGAAATGAACCAAGAATTTTTCCCAGAGGCTTGCCATCAAGCTCAGCACATGGGGGTATGGGGCATGCCCCTTTGGGTGTCTGTGCCTGGCTGGAGTCTTGGTCCCTGGGGGAAGTGGGCCTTTGCTGCTGTTAAACTCTGAAGTCAGGACCTGTACAGAGCTAGGGCGGGTGGAAAAATACTCAGGGCTGCCTTTACAAAAAATGAGAACTCTGAGAAAGCAAAACAAAGACATGTGCAGGTTTTCTGGTCATTCAGACAGATGTGGGGAAGTAGCTAGAGCATTACCTATCAGTCAGCCACGGAAGAGAGGAGAGGCGCGGAGGGAACGCAGATGCACCGGGTTTCTCGTCTAGGCTGGACAAGCAGGGCAAGGTGTGAGGGCCGTGGCAAGGAATGTGGTGCCTCAGGGACTCGCTATCACTGCCTCCTTCCCCCCCCCCCACCCCATAAAGTAGCATAAAGGAAAATATTGTGCAACGTAATTACAAAGATAAAAACAGTGTTACTCAAATGGAATTATTTTCATAGCATCTTCCCATCAGAGGGAGGAATTCTAGAAATTCAGCAAGGATGAAAGAGATGAGCTGCTCGCAGTCAGGACAGTGGCTCCTTCAGAGCTGTTTTCTGGCTGTTGTGCTATTCAGTCCTCAGCCAGGACTGTGACTTCCCCCATTAGAGAAGCAGGGAGACCGAGGCTCACATAGGACATGCAATGGAGAGGCCAGAATTATGCCATAATCTAACTTCCAAAGGATGTCCTAAGACTAGATTGAAACCTTAGGCTTCCTGATTATTTCACCTCTTTAGCAAATAACCAGAGCTCATTCCTTTTAAATCTCTCCTGTACATTAGTTACTAAGGCATTACAATCAGTCGTTTTCTCTTTTCTTCTTTCATTCCACTTAGTACTTAGGATTTTAGATATCAGCCAAGGGCCAGAGAGATAGTACAGGGGCAAGGTACTTGCCTTGCAATGCGGCTGGCCCTAGTTGCAATCAGGCTCCACATATGGTTCCCCCAAGTACTTCCA